>NC_134533.1:47175817-47783317 GCF_050624435.1 Tenrec ecaudatus
TGCAAGTACAATCTAGAGAAGGAATAAGAGTGATCAAAGAAGAATCCATGCTGTTGAATAATGATGTTGGCAAAGAATACCCAATATACTATGCATTGTCAGAATAATTAACGAATCTGTCTTGAAAGAAGTAGAGCCCTAATGCTCTCTAGATTCTCAGAGCAGTTTGTCTCACATACTTTGGACACTGAACATGGGACCCAGAGAGCCCAGGCTCTGGAGAGGACATCAGGCTTGCTAAAGCAGTAGTAGTTGCTGTTGTTGGGTGTCACCGAGTTGGTTCCAACCTGTAGTGATTCTTCCTTGCACAACAGAACTAAATGCACCACCCTTACAATTGGTTTAATGCCCAAACCCATTGTTACAGTAAATGTGTCCATCCATTTCATTTAGGACTTTCCTATTGTTTTGCCGCCTGTCTACTTTACCAAGCATAATGCCTTTGATAATGAGAGACCAACGACTAGTTTCTCCTGATAATATGTCTGACGTATGTAAGACAAGTCTTGCTATCCTTACCGCTAAGGCATCCTCTTGTACTTCTTCCAAGACAGATCAGTCCATCCTTTGAGCAGTCCGTGGTACTTTCAGTATTCTTCTCCAGCACCTCCATTCAAATGCATCGATTCTTGTTTCGTCTACTTTATTAAATGTCCAATTTTCATAAGCACACGAAACAATGGAAAATACCATGATTTTGGTCAGACACACCTTAGTTCTCAAAGTAACATCCTTGCTCTTCAATACTCTAAGAGGTCTTGTGTAGCAGGTTTACAAAATGGACTCCGCTTTTTTATCTCTTGACTGCTTCTTCCATGAGCACTGAGTGTGTATCTAAACAGAATAAAATCTGTTGACTTGACTACTTCATCCTTTTCTTCATTTATCGTGGTGTTACCTATTTGTCCAGTTGTGAAGACTTTTATCTTTTTTATATTGAGTCATAATCCATACTGAAGGCAGTAATACTTTTGCTTCCTTCATGGATGATAGTCTAGATGTCTTTCCACAGCTCATCCAGTTCTGTCATTAGTGTTCAACATATACACTCTGCTCTTGAGATGTTTTCAAAGTTCAGGTGGGACAGATTCAAGGTTGCATTTTGTCTCTTGTGAACTTGTTTTCAGTTTCCCCAGCTTTACCCTGAACTACATATGAGCAAATGATGGGCCAGTCCACAATCAGTGCCTGGAATGGTTTTAGCTGCTGATATTCAGCTTCTCATTATTTCTTCTCACATATGTGGACAATTTGATATCTGTGCATTCCATATGGATAAGTCCATATGTATAATCAAATTTTATCTTTAGAAAGAAGTATTTTCTATGAAAACGTAGGTTTTACATAATTTTATGATATGATATACAGCTTCAATGTTCTCACTAATTTCCTATTTTCCAACTACTATTATTCCCTGTTTCCATCTTTTACATTCAAATCACCAATAATTTTCAATGCATTCTAATTGTGTGTTTGATCAATTGCAGACAGAAGTTGTTGGTAAAACTCTTCAATTTCACCCTCCCTAGCTTTTGTGGTTGTTTCTAAATTTGAATAATTTTTGTATTAATGTGGTAGATAGCTATAATCTTATCACAGACAGCATTGTAATATATGATTGATGTTGCACTGTGCTTTTTGTCAATGAATACCATGTCAGTACTCTTGACTGTGTTATTCCCTACATAGTAAATCATGATTGTCTGATTGCAAATGACCAAGACCAGACCATTTCAGATCACTTATGCCTAGAATATCTATCTTTATTCACTCCATTGCTTTTTGGATGACTTCCAATCTTCCTGGATCCATACTTTGCACATTCCGAATTCTGATCATTAGACAGTTTTTGAGTCATGTCATACAAGTTAATGAAGATCTTGAAGCTTTCATTCCCCCAGGCTTTAGCTGACTCATACACCACAGTTGACTCCTCTCTGAGAAATCAGCTCCTCCTCAGTCACAATTGAGCATCCTTTCATCTGAGGGACTCATCCTCCAGCACTTTGTCCGACTATATTGTTTCTATTTATTAAGCCTTCAGGATCTGACAGTGTTTCAAGTCTAAGCATACAATTTTCAGGGGCTTCTTCCTACAAAGTGGGAAGCTGAGTGCTCAGTTGTCTGTTCTTACTCTGGAAGTGCTATTTAACCTGTTCACTTGGGTGACCCTGCTGGCAGTTGAAACACCAGTGACATCACTCCCAGTATCACAGCAACACACAAGCTGCCACAGTACAACACACTGACAGACAAGTGGTGGCGCATGTTTAAAAGGAGTCGCTCAACCAGATGGAATGACATATGCATACAACAATGATCTTGAGGACAGAACAAGACTGCTCAGTAGGATTATACTGTTGCTTTGAATTGGCACCTGATACCAATAGCAGACATTATAATAGGCACTAGAAATACAAGGTTTAATTAAGTTACACGTTTACTTCAAGTTCAAAGGATGAGGCAGGGCTATAAAAAGAATGTTACCATACACAGGCAATGCTAAAAAGAAGATTTACAAATGGTCTCTCGGAACAAAGATTAGGTGGTTACTGATTCTACCTGAGAGCTAAGGGTGGTTTTACAGAGAAATCAATCTTATGGAATGAGAGGGTCCTTCCTGTCCCCCTGCCCCCCACCAAATGTGAACTTTTCCCCCTTAGAGTTAATGGCAAAGAATACTTTAGACAGAGAGAGCAATGAGAGCAGACACCTAGAGATGGGACAAATGCCAGAACATTTGTGGCCAAAAAAACATTTTTAGTGTTGTTGCAATATTCTTGATTGTCAAAATAAAAAGTGTGAGTTGGCATTGACTTGATCACATTGGGTTTGGTTTTATTTTGGTCCCGAAAATGTGATTTTGAGAGGCTCATTAGATATGACTAATATGGTATTGAGTACTATATGCCAACTTAAGGCATATGGATATTGCCCTAGTTACTTATTATTTTCATAACAAATATCCCAAGGGAGTGAAAGCTCTTCACAAGGCTAGAAGGTGTAATTTACAGTGTGAAACTAGGAGCTTCTGGGTGTCCCTTGGCATTCTGTGGTGCTTGCCTTGTCCCAGTGTGTTTGTAACCATACTATTATTTTTGTAACTAAACATGTTTAGGTTAGTTAGAACCACCTTGCATGGGCTGGACCTAATTAGCAAAACAAAGCTTCTATTTTCAAACAGGATCTTGTTTATACCCACAGGGATTAGGAATTGGGACTCTATGATCTGTATTAGGAGATCTATGACACTTTTCAAGGCAATCTTTATATATATATATATATATATATATATATATATATATATATATATAAATTTTCCCATTATTTAATTTTTTTCTTTTATTTCTCTTCCTCTATATCTCGATCCTAGTCCCGCTCACCTCCCTCTCCTCTCCCCATCTCTGTTTCTATATCTATCTCCGACTCTATCTCTGTCTCCATCTCTGTCTCTGTCTTTCTCTATCTCTATGGCTATAACATCTATATTTAGATCTCTCTATACATATAAATGTATATATCCTTTCCTTTGAAGACCCAACCTAATCCTACATTCAGTCCATAGCAAAGAATACTAGAGAGGACTAGATATTGAACTAGAGATGACTCCTCTATTTAGCTCCAGGAATGAGAATGCATTCTAGGCTAATCAGTCAGAACCCTTTGTCTCCTGACATTATTTAGTTCAGAACTTGGCCAGTGATCCATGCTGCCCCACTAGGACTAGATCTCGGAAATTGTACTGCAATAACAGAGCAATGGAATAACAGAGACTGGAGCCAGAGACTAATCTACATCAAAAGTACCACTGAAATTTTTAGTTTTACAAAACAGGACAATATAGTCCAATATTTTCCCAAGAAGTCTTTGGGTAAGATAGTTATCCTCTTTTCAGAGTAAGAAAAGTAAGCGCAGTGAACTTAGCAATGTCAAGAGAACATTTCTGAACCAGTAAGATTAGGGTACTCTGTGTATTCACATATTCACTCAGGCTCTCCCGGACACTTACACTTGGTCGCCAAACCTCAGATCAGAACACCTGCATTCTGAATAGACTCGTTGGAAGTGTGGAGCAGGGGACAAGTCAGTTTCTGTTCTCACTTTTTCAGGAGCAGGTTTCATTCCACAAAGAATAAGAATATGATCTAAATTTTTTTTTTAATTAGTCATTAATGTGATGTAGGTGGGTGCTTTCTGCCAGCAGTTTTCTATACTGCATTACTGATTGGCCAGAGATGATGCTCAGTCACATTAAGTTCTGCCAAGTACTCTATTTGTTTTTAAAATGTAAACACGTTCAAAACATAGGTATTCTGCGGGTAGTCAATAAGTTGCCTTTTAATCTGTGATTGGATCCATGAAACTTCAAGGCATTTGGTACTTGTTACACTTTGAAATAAAATAAAGACGTAAGGGGTACTGAAGATATAGTGTCACTTTTCAGAATTAAGGTCAGCCGTTCTCTTATGATAGAGCAGTTGGGAATATAACTCTGTCTCCTTGAAGCATCAGGATGCGGCCAAGAATTTGCCAGAATTCATCAAAGGATAAGCAACTGATCCTTGACAAAGGGTCTCTGATGAGAAGGTGACTGGGGACATTTAAGTGCCATGAGGAAGTATTTGTTCTACAAGGAAGGAAAGTACGTTCTTTGGGCCGGAGACTCCTTCCGGAGCTTCCTGATCCAGAAACCAGGGAGCTGTGACAAAAATGGCAAAAGATGGTGACAAGCAGTACTAATGAAGCCGTGCAGCAGAGGCAATAAAGCCAGGAGACAGTGGGAGACCGTGCAGGGGACGTGGGTTCCCAATCTACTGAGAAAGAAAGTGGAGTCCTTTTAAGAAGGACACTTACTGGTGGAGTGACATGCCTCTGGTGGCCACGTATTGGCAGAGTTAAATATGTTTGTAACAGTCTGTCACCACTGCCTCAGCAGGTTTCAGTCTAAACAGACACTTAGCAGCCACCGCCCACCACTTGGTGCTGAATTTTCCACAAGCCCAATGTCACCATTGCTGCTGGTAAGCCTAACCTCTACCCCTCTTCCAGGACCCAGCTCATGCATTCATGTCCTCTTCTCTCTCAGCATCAGCAGCTTCTCGCCAAGAACCTCCATGTCAACACATGTTCTGCTATGGCCCACCTTGAAAGACAGCAAGGTTTCTGGCAAGATGGTAGACTAGCAGGCACACTGCATAGACTATCTATGCAAAAGCGTGGAAAAATAACCCAAACATATATGGATGATGATCTTGGAACCCTGATGAGCTCGGAACTTTCAAAACATAGGTCTCCATCGGGCAGTCAAAAACTTGCCTTTGCCCCAGTCTTCTCTTTTCTCTTCTTTCCCTTCCATTATTATTTTATCCTCCTTTCCCTCTGTTTTCCTTTTTCATTTGTTTCTTTGTTTCCTCCTTCTCCCACCTTCTTTATCTCTTTTCTTTTAAGTTTTTTATTTTTTATCTTTTCATTTTTTATTTCAAATTCTCTTTACTTTTTACTTTTATTTACTCCCTCCAACTTTTCCTAATTATATATATATAATTTAATATATACACATAATTTTCTCTTTTCTCTAGCTTTATTCATATCTACCTTACTTTTTAGTGATTAATTTTTTAATCTTGCTTCTGCTGTGTGTTTGCTCCCTTCCCCATTAAAATATACTTTCTTACTATTAATACTTTTCTGTTTTTGCAGTAGTTTATTTTGTTTTGGTTTGTTTATTTTTATCTTTGTTCTCCTTCTTCTACCAAATAGGGGATAGACACTAAGCCCTGTGGACCATGCCTGTACCTCCTCTAGTCACATTTCTTGATCAAATATCACTGCTCCTTCCTGTATCGCCTCATCAGATGGCCAAATTTGCCCTCAACTCTACTATTCTCTATTGCACATGCCCATAGATAAATGATCAGTTCATATTGTCTCACCACATGCAACAGACAAATTTTTGAGAGTGCAGACAACTTCATTTCACACAAAAGAACAAGACAGTGAGTCAAACAAGTGACTAATAAGCAGAGTCAGAAGACTTTTCTAGGAAATAAAGGCATTGCAACAACATAATAGGATATTCATAAGAACAATACTTAGACCCTTTCCATAGATTGAGAGAAAGGTTGTTGAGAGCAATAAGACACAGAAAAATCTTCAGAAGAACTCAGGAAAATACTACAAGGAAAAAAACAAACAAAACAAAAGAAAAATATAGAGACAATATAAGACAACCAATGAAATCCAGATGATTTCCAAATAGATATCCTAAATCATAAAACTAAGATTTCAGAAGGGAGTAACATTGAAATAACAAAGGTGTAGAACTGAATTGAAGGAAAACTGAATTAGCGAGATGGAAGGTAAATTTCCCAAATATAATCTATTATAGGAGCAGGTTTTTTGTTTATTTGTATTTGAGAAAAATATATGAAGAAAGCTGAAAATTAATTATATGGAATTGCAATTCCAGAGCAGGAAAAGGCACCATAATCACAGGGGAAGCAAACAAAAAAAGACCAAACAGTTATGGAAAGAAAATTTTCCTAATATCATGACATACAAAAGGATGTGCTTTCAAGAAGTCTTGGTACCTATGAATGTGACCTTGTTTAAAAATTGAGTATTTAAATGTGTTACCAGTTAAATTAATATGAGGTCATACTGGTTATATATTTAAATTAAAATGAGGTCAAATTAGGGTGGCCCTAATTTAATCAGACTGAAGTCTGTGTAAAATAAAAAAGACAGAAAGACACAGACTGAAGAATGCAGTATGTAATGACAGAATGATGCTGCAATTATGGGGTAAGGAATTCTGGCGGAACCAAAACTGAGTTGACAAAAAAGAAATAAAACAGGATATTCCCCTGGATGCTGCTCAGGAAGCGTGGTGTGGTCAGTTCATGGATTTGCATGCTAGTCTCCCAAGTTAGAGACTACACATCTCTTTCTCTATAATCTACCCAAACCCGTTACCACTGAAACAATTCTGACTCACACTGCCCCTGAGGGACAGAGCACAACTGTCTCCGAGTCTTTCCAAGGTTGTAGTCTTTCTGGAATGCAAAAGTTGGAAACAAAGAGGAAGGAACAGTAGTTGGAAAATATGAACTTGGTGATAGAAATGAAATTGAAGATGGCATGATAGAATTTTGCAAGACCAAATACATGTTCATAGCAAATACTTTTAAAAAAAAAGAAACATAAAAGGCTCTCCCCTGCTGGAAAACACAGAAATCAAATTGACCACATCTGTGGGAATACGAGATGGAGAATCTCAATATCAGAAGCAAAAACTAGACCGGGGCCTCCTATAGAGAAAGGCTTACTTCTGTGATGTGCAGATGGCAGAACCTTGATTACTGCAAGTGAGCAGGACTTGAAGCACTAGCTGATGAAGATGAAGGATTATACCCTTCAATAGGGATTACAAGTCAGTGTAATAAAAACCCAAATCCCCACTAGTGAACTAATAGTTAACATCAACATAAATGAGAAAAAATGTTGAAGTTGTCAAGGATTGTGTCTTGCTTGGATCCACAATTAATGCTCATGAAAACAGCAGACAAGAGATCAAAAGGCATATTGCACAAGGTAAATCTCCTGCAAACAGACCTCTGTAAAGTGTTGAATAGCCAGAATGCTACTTTGAGAACCCAGGTGAGCTTGACCCAAACCATGTTACTCTCCATTGCTGCATGTGAGAGATGGATACTGAATAAGGAGGACCCGTGAAGAATCAATGCATTTGACTTATGGGGCTGGAGAAAATTCTGAAAGTACCATGGCCTGCTGAAACAACAAACTAATTAATGTTCGAAAAAGTTAAGACCAGAGTGCTCCCTGGAGGCACAAGGATGACCAGACTTTGTCTTATATACTTTGGATATATTCTCCAGAGGAGAGACCAGTCCCTGGAGAAGGACTTTATGTTTGGTAAATATGGAAGGGCATCAAAAAAGTTGAAGGCCCTCAACAAGATGGGTTGACACAGTGGCTGCATCTAGGGCTCAGGCACAGGGACCGTTGTGAGGATGGCCAGGAACCAACCATACAGTGTTTTGTTCTGCTGTGCATAGAGGTCTGCTCTGGGTCAGAACCTTTTCGATGACATCGGACGACACTCTTTATGGACAGAGCAGGCCTTATCATTTTCCTGCAGAACGGCTAGTGGCTTCTAACCATGAAGCGTTCATTAGCAACAGAGCATGTACCCATTATACCACCAGCATTCCTGTAAGCCACCCACTTTGTGGTATTTTGGTAAAGCGAGCTTCGGAAACTGACACACATGATACCTGTATGGGACCAAAGGCCCTCCATCTTTGCTTTAGGATGAAACACGGCTCATACTTTTATCTCTACATGAGGCTGCCTGCTGTTGAATCACTCTTTGGTTGCTAGAAATCACTGAGCTCATGCTATATATAAGAATTTCAGAGATATATTGAGGATCATTTATTCCAAACCCCTAATTCTATGCACAAGGATAATTAATGCCAGTGAGAGTAAATGAATTCCCCAGGATCACCTAATTATTAATGTCAGAACTTCTATTTTAAAGCTCTTTCCAGTAAAAATAAAACAAAACACGTGGGCTGTCTTTTTAATGCCTGATTATGTGCCTCTCTCAACGGTTTTCTGCGGCGTGAAGGAACTTCTCTTGTCAGCCAGGCAGAATCCTTTATCATCAAATTGGGAAGAGAACAGCGCTTATACCAAGTAGTGACACAGCCTTAGAAACTCATTATTGCTGCCTTTGTCTCAAGGCTCCCTGTAGAAAATAACTGTCAGCGCTTGACAGTTGAGGAAATGCTTAACTTGAAGACAGATTTTGATGGCTTTCAGGTTTTCAGAATTTTTTGTGCTAATAATTTTTCAAGTCATGCAGGTTATAATGAGTTATTCAATATATTATTCAGAATATACCTTAGTATTGCCAAACACAAATAAACTGCCATGTCTACCTGTTTAAAGGTTTGTATACATGTTATCTAAACTTGGGCTCCCTAGAAGAGTAAAACCAGTGAGGAATCTTTCTATGTATCTATACATCTCTATTCATCTATATATTCACATATGTATCTATATACATCTCTATACAACTCTATGTATGCTGATGGACATTTAAATATATGTATACACATACACACATATATGAAGTGGCTTAACAAAGATCATTGAAAAAATATTAATGTATAATATACTGAGGGTTCAGGAGGTGGTAGGGTTGGGGAGAAAGGGGATAAAAGGGAACTGACATCAGTGAGTTCAAGAAGAAAAGAAAATGCAATGAAAATGAAGATCCTGGATAGCTCAATTGGTAGAGCATCGGACTTTTAATCTGACAGTCAAGGGTTCAAGTCCCTGTTTAGGTGAAAGCAAGGTGTCAATGGGACCAGGTATCAGGCATCAAAGAACAAAAAATCATATCACTGTGAATGAGGGACGGTGTGGAGTGGAAACCCAAAGCCCATCTGTAGGCAACTGGACATCCCCTTACAGAAGGGTGATGGGGAGGAGAGGAGCCAGTCAGGGTGTGATGTATCAATGATGAAAAGTACAACTTTCCTCTAGTTCCTAAATGCTTCCTCCCTCCTCCACACCCTATTATCAGGATCCTAATTCTACCTTACAAATTTGGTTAGACCAGAGGACGTACACTGGTAAAGATCAGAGCTGGATACACAGGGAATCTAGGACAGATAAACCCCTCAGGATCAATAATGAGAGTAGCTATTCCAGGAGGTGAATGGTAAGGTGGGGAGAAAGGGGAAACCTATCACAAGGATCTACATATAACCCCCTCCCTAGGGGAGAGACCACAGAGAAGTGGGTGAAGGGTAACATCGGATGGTGTAAGACATCACAAAATAATGATAATTTATAAATTAGCAAGGGTTCATGGGGGAGGGAGGAGCAGGGAGGGAGGGGAAAAGGTGAGGAGCTGATGCCAAGGGCTCAAGTGGAAAGCAAATGTTTTGAGAATGATGAGGGCAACAACTGTACAAATGTGCTTGACAATATTGATGTATATATAGATTGTGATAAGAGTTGTATGAGCCCCCCAATAAAATGATTTTAAAAAGATGAGAGTAGAAATTGTATAATTATGCTTCATGTAATGAAACTATGGATTGTAATGATATCTGTAAGAGCACCTAATAAAAGGTTTAAAAAAATTGAACTTTCCCACAAACATTTTAAAATCCCGTTTGATACATACAGGTCACCCTTCCTGTCCCAAACTAGAGTACTCGTATGAAACAGTTCAAAAGCATTCCCAGAGCTTCAAATGACATGCAAAAAATACAAATAACACCTAAAATCAAAAATAACACTAACATGTAGTGTTCACTGGCACATTCCCCATGGGGGCCCTGGAGCCTGAGCGGCTCAGTGCAGTTTTCAGGGAGGGGTTTCCAGGGTCACTGGTGGGGATGGGACAGGCTTTTAGTGGCTCACTGCAGAACAAACACTGATGGCTAATTCTACCTATCACAATGTTTGTAAATATAAAAGTTCTCTTCATATTTCCTTAGGTTAGTGAATTCATGTATGTCTTTCATAAAGGCAAAATAGAAGAAAGCAGACTTTCTAAAACTAGGTGGTGTGTGTGTGTGTGTGTGTGTGTGTGTGTGTGTGTGTGCGCGCGCACATACTTCAAGCAGTTCCTAAATTTTGTGTATAAAGTTTTTGAAACTATGATTCTGAGCCAGAGCAGCAGGCCTCACCTGTCTCCTGAGGAATCGCCGGTGTCTCATGCTATTCGCAGCCCACAGTCTAGATCACCACCAGGAAAGAATGCAAATTAGAAGATAATGGGATTTTAAATAATGCTTGGGGCTCTCTCATACCTATCTACTCTCCACTTACACTTTTGTATCTGACAGTTCATGCATTTTGTATTTGACAGTTTGTATCGGCTCCGTAGGACCCGGGACAGGACCACCCCATACACTGTTTAAGGCCCGTGCCAAACGCTGATGGCTCAACCACGGGACCTGATGACACCACGACTGGCCTGTCTCCACCTGAGATAAAACGGACACTTTACCTCCCATTCTCTGGCAAAATCTTCAGAAGCAGCAGATTGTAAACATATCAGTTATTTCATGTCCCCAACCTGGTCCTCCCCTCCTGTCTGTGAGCAGCGTGGCTGGTGTGTCGTTTCTTTGTGTACCCTGAAATAAAGGTCAGCTGCCCCTTGTGCAAAGCTGTCACTTGTTGCAGACAGACCATGTGCACGGAGTAGATTGAAAGCTTCCTTGAATAAAGTTCAGGGCCCCGAGTGACTACACTGCAGGGTCCCCTGTGCCTCCACGGCATCTGTCCTTTTCTCTTTGTGGATTATGCCCCTCTCAAACCCATTTGATTTGTAAGATAAGGGCTTAACTGGATATTATCTTACATAAAACAATAGTAGAAATCTACTCTCTGACTACTGTGAGCATCGATGAATTATGTATGGCAATAACAAAGCGAAGGTGGATGACAGAGGCTCTGCTGGTTGAGAAGGTTAAGCTTATGTGTCAATCTGAGTCACAATTTCTCAGTGGTTTGGAAAAATTCCAAAGAGAGAAACTCACTGCCATGAGGTGCTATTGGCCCTCAGTGACTCTGTAGGACAGGGCAGAACTGCCCCTCCGAGTTTCGACTCTTTACAGGAATAGAAATTTCTGTCTTTTTCCTACGGAGTGGTTGGTTGTACCAAATGGCTAACCTTATGGTTTCCAGTCCAACGCATAACCAGTCCACAAGTAGGGCCTCTCCAGTGGTTTGACAGTTCCATTATAATGCAGTTTGGAAATTGTACAATGCTGTGGCCACAATCAATGTTGTGAGATGAGATTGCTATCCTCCATTTCCACCTACTGCCAATTTTTGCCCAGCAGTGTTCTCTTTGAAATCGAAACATATCAACAAGTAAGCTATCAAAAGAAGAGGGAGGGCGTTTACCTTAAAGGACTACTGGCCAATATACAACCCATAGGTCAGGCAGTGAGCCAGAGACATCTGCAGGTTTACAACCCAAGACGTTTGGGTCAGTTGATAAGAAGTATGCAGGGGCTTAGGTGGAGAGCGGATGTTTTGAGAATGATGAGGGCAATTGATGTACAGGTGTGCTTTACACAGTTGATCTATGTATGGATTGTGATAAGAATTGTATGAGCCCCTAATAAAAGGATTTAAAAAAAGAAATAGAATAAAGGTAGAAAATTTCAATAATAATAAAAAATTCCCCAAAACATATACTCTTGAATAGCCAATGTAAGAAGTGACTATTGGTTACACACTTGTAACAACTTTTAAGTCAATCTATTGTGTACTCTTAGAAAGCTGTGTGGAAGTAAACGTATCTTTCATGCATCACAAATTTTGATTAAAGGCAATGTGTATTAATCTCGTTAAAAAAAAAAGAAGAAGGAAAAATTCCTGGCAGTCATCTATTTAAATTCTGAGGGTAGCTCACACCTCTTGGACATACCTTTCAAATGAGTAATGAATTGCATCAGATCAGAGCACATTTTATTACATGACCTTCTGGGACAATAACCAGTCTAATGTCTACCAACCCATGCGATAGCATGGCTAGCCAAGTTCACACATAATTAATCATCACAATCCTAAGTAAATGTACTTATTTTTAGTATTTTATTATTTTAGGTCATAGGCTCTCTGTACCTGCATACTAACCTAATGATAGGTTTGAGTTCATCCAATTAAATAGAAGCAATTTGTGTCTGGAAAAGAGAAACTGTCATGAAAATGAAACATCAACATTTTTTCTTGCTTATTTATTTTTTATTCAAAATATTGTTGATCATTAGCTCTGTATTAGGAAATGTTTAAAAATACTATAAACCTTCCTATTTTCAACCTTCCTATTGCCGTGACCCTTTAATGTATTTCCTCATGTAGTGGTGACCCCAACCATAACATTATATTCGTTGCTACTTCATCACTGTCATTTTGCTGATTTTATGAATTGGGCGATCCCTGTGAAAGAGTCATCTGACCCCAACGGGTTTGTGACCCACAGGTTGAGCACTGCTGCTGTAAACACAAACATGAACAGGAAACAGTCCTTGCCTTCGAAGCTCACAATCTAGGCGTTTAATCACTGCTATAAAAGATGCACTGCCACGGAAGTGGACAGCAGGAAACGTGTGCCCTGCGTTTCGAACATAATGAAAAGGAAGGAGACAGGCTACCGACCGTGAGAATGCTCTTCACAGTTCCGAACTCTTGCGACACACTGTCCATTCCTTTGGGACGCTCTCCGTATGCATCCACTACACCTTCATACATTCTGTCTTCTCGTTGCCGAAGATGAATTTCCTAGGCTTTCACCTCAACCCTTATAACTGGACACTAAACTTATTCTTCTTGAGAATTCTGCACCAGCAAGTCTCCTCTCTATTTCAATTTTCACTTGGCATCGTGTCTTTAAGCCATTGTCAACAACAAGACATTTTCTTACTTCTGTCTTGTTTAAAATAAATAAATTGAATCTCACATTTCACACAGTTCTTATCTAATTTCAATCTCTTTTTTGAAACAAAACCTGTTTTATTCAATTGTCTGTGTACTTCCTTTTTCATTTCTGTCTTCTCACTCTTTCTTATACCAATTTCAAAAATTCTCCTCACACTTAAAAACAAAAAAAATCCCTAAATTCAAAGATATCAAACCCTCCAAGGTGTAAAATTGGTCATCATTTTCCTGCTGTTTACCATCTTGATCTGTAAGAAATTTCTACCTTATTTCCTTCATTTGTTCTACAGACCATTATACTCACCCCTCACTTCTTCAGTTCCTCCTCCAGGTGGCTCCTTCCTTCTCTTTCACCTTTGCTCTGCTCTTAGTCTATAGCTCAGAGGTGCCATATGGTGATTATTCTTTCTTCTCCTTGTATTTACTCTTTGGGTGTAATCGACCTCACTCGGAACCAACACAAGATTTAAAATTGCCTTACCAGATGTCGTTATTGAACCAAACACTCAAATGCCTAGCTGTCATCTTTACTATTAATATTTAATAAATGCCTCTAGTCAATATGATCAGAACAGAATTTATGAAGCCCTTCATCCTTTCAATTATGGCAGCTCTACTCTTTCAGTTTCCTTCATCTAATTCCATCGAGAGATTTCTAACCTCTTCCTTTCAACCAATCAGGAAATTACCCTTGCTCATTCTCAAAATAGATCTAAAATGTGACCACTTTCCACAGGTCTCTCCAAGCTACCATCACCACTTCTGCACTTCACTACTCCAGACAGTCATTCAGTGTTTGGCCATTTCCTTAACATTCCAGGTATACAGTTAGAGGTACACACGAGTGCATTTTTTTCTTTTTGGTCAGGACTCAATCATGTAATCTTATTCAGCCTTACTTACTTTCTTCAGGTATTTAGTCTTACCTCCTTTTTAAAGTAAAGTCTATTCTTTAAAAATCTTACCTGGTCTCTGCACTCCACTTCCCTAGCAATTCTCATTATATTAATAAATCAATACTTCATTAAATAACTAAACCATTTTTTAATTTTTCTCATGTCCATTAAGAGATGTTAAACTTAACATCTCATAATATACTGGATAATTTACACATGTATTTTTTATTCAAATCAATTGGCTCTTTTGCCCACTTCAGTAAAAAGGTGACCAAGAGGAATCCAAAAAATGTTTAACAATATAATTAATATCACATACAAGTAAAATTTTACTGAAAATAATTAAAAGATAATTGTCAAAGTACATTGCTAAGGAACAGTCAGAAACTGAGACCAGATCCAGAAGAGGACATGTATTGAGAGCTATTATTGTTAATATCAAATAGATCTTGACTAAAAGAAGAGAATATCAGAAAAAATGTTTACTTGTGTTTTATTGACATACAAAGGTATTTGATTGTGAGGCTCATGGTGAATTGTGGATAACATTGTGCAAACTGAAAATTACAGAACACTTAATTATGTTCATACATAACCTATACACAGACCAAGAGGCAATAATTCTAAGAGAAGAATGTATAGTTTAAATTCAGGAAAGGTGTGCGTCAGGGTTGTATCCTTTCAACATACTTGTTCAATCTATATAACGAGCATACAGCATATTTTGAGAAGCCAGGGTGTATGAAGATAAATGCAACATCAGGATTGGGGGAGGACTAATTAAAAACATGTGACATGCAGGTGACACTATCTGGCATGTAGAAAGTACTGAGGACTTGAAGAGCTTACTCATGAAGAGAAAACACTTCGGCATGGATTACAGCTACATGAAAACAAGAACAAAATCCTCATAACTGGACCAATAGAAAGCATTATTATAGCTCAAGTAAATTTGAACTTGTCAATAATTTCATTTTACTTAGATCCAAAATCAACACTCATGGAAGCAGTAGTTAAGAAATCAAATGAAGTATCCCAGTATACAAATATGCTATACAAGGCTTCTTTAAAGTGTTAAGGAGCAAAACTATAACCATGTGGACTGAAATAATAAATACCCAAGTCATAGCATGTCCCACTGTCTCATGGGCAGATGAAAGTCGATACTGAATAACAAAGAGTGCAGAACAATCGGTGCATTTTACTTTTTGTATTGACAAAGCTATGGAAAGTACCACTGACTACCAGAATGGGTTATCAGTTAGGGTGCTAAGCACAAGGTCTACACTTTGAAAGAAAGACGAGGCTTTCTACTCCTGTAGCGTTCAGTCTTGAAAATGCACAAAGGCCATTGTACCCTGTCTGACAGGGTTACTATGAGTCAGCCTCAACTCAACAGTGATGGGTTTCCTTTCTTTATAGTTTGGATGTAAGGATGGTGGAAAATACAGCCTGCGCTCATGTATGGTAGATAGAATAAACCAAAGCAGTGTGTTTTTGTCAAAGTTTATATATATATAAACTTAGTTTATAAGTCTTGGGAGAAACTATATATATATAAACTATATATATATATATATATATAAACTATATATATATATATATAAACTATATATAAACTATATATAAACTATATATATATATATATATATATATATAAACTTAGTTTATAAGTCTTGGGAGAAAACACCAGCTTATGTGATCCAAAGAATTGTAAATAATAAAATTCAAAGGAGCAAATGTTATCAGAGCTTAAATTGAGAGCAACAGGTTTGCAGCAGGCTATGGATGACACTGGAAGTCCAAAGGTGCCAGGTCCAGCCACACGTGGATTAAGCCTCAATGTGGGTTGAATCCCTTCAGACAATCGTCAGGGAAGGTCAATAACCTTATTAGCAGACAGAGAACATTGTAAAGTTGATATGGCAGATGTAGTTAAGTTAAAATATAATATGTTATCATTTGATTTCTCTTTAATAACATTTTAAGGTTGTTTCAGTATTTAAAGAAAAGGGAAAATGAAATACATGTGGATTAAACCTTCAACAAATCTGCTCTGACCATAGACCAGGGATGTGACTTGTCCCACTATCGTGCAAAGAAACTGGATAATGCATCTGCAGTTAGGTTAACATTTTACACCTTATAATTTGGTATTCCATTTGACCCTTTTAAAGTTTGTTCTAGCTTTTAATATTTTCTGATTTCATTTTGATTGATGCTTTTCTCTGTCTCTTTTGTAACTGTTATTGTTGGTTTGTGTGTTTTTCTGTATATGAAATCCAGGATACATAAATCTATAAAGACAGTAGGTGGATTAATGATTTATTACAGATATATCAGGAGAGGTCGGAGGTAAGAGAAGCTTTTAAGAATAGGTAAAAGGAAGAAGACAATGTTTGTACAACTGTTCTTAATATGATTGAACTATTGAATTGTATGATATGTGAATTACATTCCAATGACATTGTTAAAATATAAGAAAATTTTAAAAATTGGTTTACTTTACTTTTGTCAAGTCAGATCTCTACTACAATTTTAGGATTGCTGACTATTTGTACACATTTTCCACAGGGGAACTATCAACACAGCCAGGTATTTATAAAGGGGCTCAGACAACCCAGCATTTGTATTGTCTTTTAATCATTTTAATAAATGACTTTCAACGAATTTATTTATATATTTTATTGCATGTTAAGTTACATGAAACTGAAGTTCTGAGATATAATCGATATTACATTTTTAAAATAATGATGAGTATAAAGAAGGATCACTGTAGGTTTTAAATATGATGATTTATTTATTTTTCCAAGCAAGAAGTTGGAATCATAGTTGCTCAATTGCAACAACTGCTAGGCAATTTCTTGGGGTGCTTTTCACATGTAGACAGAGATTTATAGTATTGAACTAGGTCTACAGTTTGGTTAGAAAAATGGAACTAATTTGATGCACTTGGATTCAGGCTCTGTTTGACTTTCAATTTAATGTTTGTAAGCAGCAGTAAATGCCTGTAAAATAAAATAACCAAACAAACAGAAAACAATGTAATAGAGTAGTTCCATAATCTTAGTAACTTACATAGAGCATTTCCCTAATCTTAGTGACTGCAGAAAAGAGTAGAACTGTATCTGAAAGGTTCTGAGAGTGAATCTTTGTGGAAGAAGACGCCTCACCTTGCCTCTCTCTGAGTAGTGGTGTGTTTGTACCTTGGATAGTTAGCAGCATAACTTAACGCAGTATGCCAATTCATTCTAGAATGGTGCACCTTATCAATTTTGAATAATGATAATCAGAGGCTTGTATACACTTTCCATAAACGTTCCAAGGGTATTTTGAAGAAGATAGATTCTTCAAGGTCACAATCCAAGCTCCTGGGAAGAATGTAGAACAAAATCCAAACCATAAACCCCAAAAAAGACCAGACTTACTGGTGTTGCAAAGCGGATTCCTATGGCTTCATTAGGAAACCCACACAGGGCAGGTTTGCCCTGAGACTCGCTTGGGCATGCCCTTAATGGAATTTGGAGGACCAGGACCCCAATATCATGAGCCATACCAGAGTAGATGGTTGGAGGTGACCAGGACTAATGCAGTAAGCCTTTACAATATTCTGACCGTGCTCCCTTCCCCACATAGTCCTGCCTGTGACAGTGATTAATTGGCTTATCATTAATCATGATTTTGATGCATTTATCTTGTTGTAGATTTCCTGTTTAGCGATATGGAGTCTTGGTGGTACTGTTGAGTAAACACTAGGGTGTGAGTCTGGCAGTTCAAACCCACCAGCCACTGTGCAGACGAAAGAAAAGGCCATCGGTGCCCGTAGAGGTTCACAGGCTCAGAAACTCTCCAGGGCTGCAGTGAGTTAGACTCAACTAGTGTCTACAGCGGGTGAGAGTCAGCAACGCGGCCAGGATTCTTTCAGGCGCTCTGTAACCTCATGCTGACGGGTTCCCTCACCCAGGTCATTTGTCTTTGTCTGGTTTAAAATCGAACAAAGGGATCCTCTAGAACTTTATTTAATTTTGAGTTCTTTGATTTCCTGTGAGACAAGACGCAAAGGGCAGGATTTGTCCAAAGCAACATGGAGAAGGCCAGAAGTAACAGACGGAATGACTGACAGAGAGGAGCCCAGGGAGCAGTTTGAAGACTGCTTTTCCATTGAGAGGATGGCAACGAACGGCATGGGACGCAATGTATAATAAATTGTTGAATGTAAACCAATTTTCCCTGTTAACTTTTACTCAAACTACAAAAATATTTTTTTTAAGAAAAGGAAAGTACGAATCCCCATTTTAACCTTTTGTTAAAATTTAAAAGTTATCATTTTGGTACATAATCATCACTCATCATACAAAAGTATGAGTTCATCTCATAGAAAAGTATGAGTTAGCCCCTACGGTATTTATCACACTTGTATTGATCTAAATCTGAGGCAAGCACATTAGGATTTTTTTGTAGTGATTTTTTTTTCTTCTAATGAGCAGCCCAGCAAGCAATCTGACAGTACATTTGCAGCAATTTAATTCAGATTAATGAGTGCTTCTAAGATACTTACTTGCTTAATGTATGCCAATTGCTAATTTAGGCACTGGAGATGTTGCAATTATTAAGATATTGTTATTTATTTAAGTGAACTCATTATCTATTGTGGAATACAGAAATAATATACATTATTTAAAATTATATATGGCAGTAATATAAGTATGATCACATGAGTTTGATGAAACACTGAAGCAAAGTTAACTCTCTCTGGGGCAGTAACAGAGAACTTAATACGGGAGAAAAACTTTGAACTGGGTCATGGAGTATGTGTTTAATTTTACCAGGTTTACAGAGAGCAAGATTGCAGCTCCATCACAGAGAAAGTGCAAAGGAGCTTTGAGTCTGTTTAGTTCAGATTCTTCATTTTAATGGAGATGAAACTGAAGATCACAGGGGTTAAGGGACATAGCCACAATCTCATGGGGACTTTAAAATGGAATCAGAATTAAACTTAGAAGTCACGGTGGTTTAGTCCTCTTTCTGTTATATGCTATTACACCTCTGAAGATCAAGAAAGATGCTGGTCGTTTTCTTCTTCTTTTAAAACTGTCGCTATTCCTTTCTCCCTGATGATTACCAAGTCCTGATGGCATAGTGAGCCACTAATCATAAGGTTAGTGGTTCAAATCCAGCAGCCATTATTTGGGGGATAAAAAAATCAAGCCATTAGTACAGATTTCGTCTTGAAAACTGTAAGGAGCATTTCCACTCAGTGCTATATGATCCCTATGAATCAGACACTACTTTATCAAAAAAAATTGGTAATAGCAAATCATTTCTTTATTAACAGAGCCTGAGCTTGTTTTTCTTTTTCTGGACAGTGAATAAAGCAGAATGGAGAAAAATTGATGCATTTGAAGTATGATGTTGGTGAAGAATCTTCTAAGAACCATGGACGGTCAAAGAACAAATATATCTCTTTGGGTGGATGTGCAATCTGAAGGCTCCTTAGAAGGATGGATAGCAAGATTTCATCTCCCTTTGGATATGTTATCAGGAGTAACCTGTCCCTGAAAAAGGACTTCCTGCCTGTGAAAGCAGAAAGACAACAGAAAGGGGAACCCCCTCGGGGAGCTCTATTGACACAGTGGAAGCAACCATGGCCGCAAGCATCCTCACGATTGCGAGGATTGGGCAGAACACACCGCACCGTGGGTGTTTTGTTGTACACAGGTTCACTGTTAGTCAAACCCACTCAGCAGCACTTAGGAACAATAACAACTTCTTGTATGGCTGAGGCTAATTTCTGGTAAGTGGTGATTTCTTCGCCTTCTTAGTAATTAGTGCTAGACGAAATGTGATAACAATATTGTTTGAGGTAATGTGGCAGGAAAACAAGTGAGGAGAGTGTTTTTTTGTGAAGTTTTGTCCTTCATAAAGGGAGAAATATAGCCAGTGTGAGAGGGTAGGTTTCTTGGAAGAACATAGCTCGCACAATTCTGCACAGTTTTTCAGTATCCACATGTGTCCTCTAGGCAGGTTGCCAGAGCAGCAAAGTGCTACTGGAATCGCAGATCTACAGAGTGCTAAAAGAGTTGAACACTGGGTAGATGGAATTTAGAAGCACCTTTTTCTTTCCATATTTCCTGTAACATTAATCACTACTATAATGCATAACAATATTTAAATTAAAATTATGACAGGATATTGTATTCTGTGGATGTCAGTTTCTCAGATTTTCCAATATCAAAATTAGTCCACTTTCATTGAGTCAATTCTGATGCATAGCAGCCCTATAAGACATGGTGGAAACGTCCCTTATGGTTTGGGAGACTGTAAATCTTCATGAAAGCATAAAGCATTATATTTCTCCTGTGGGCAACTCATAGGTGAGAACTGCTGATTTTGTGCTTATCAGCCTAACTCTTACACCATTATGCCACTACTGATGTTATTAAAACTCTCACTTACCCCTATGAGGTTCTGAGAGTATAACTGTTTACATAAGTAGAAAGCCCAGCCATTTTCCCAAAGAGCTGATAGTGGTTTTGAGCTGCCAACCATGCACACTGAAACCTATTATATTACTAGGGCTTCTTCTATGGTTATTTGCTGCCCTCAGTCAGTTCCAACTGATAGTAACTCTATGTTCAAGAGTAAAAACAAATAAACAAACAAGAAACTTTGCCTGGTCAAGCAACATTCTCACAATTGTTCTTCTGTTTGTGCCAGTGGTCCAGCCGCTGTGTCTCCCCCTCTCATTGAAGGCCATCCTCTCTTTGGCTGCCCCTCCACTTTACCAATCAGGATGTTTTTCTCCAGCACTCGTCTCTCTGGATAACAAGTCCAAAGTATGCAAAGTGAATCTTGACATCTACGTATCTGAGGAGTATTCTGGCTGTACATCTTCCAAGACAGATACATGTGCTGAAAATCCAATCGATTTCACTGGTAATCAAATTTATGCAGAAACTACTAACAATAGTGAGGAGAAATTGAAAGATGTCAATTTCTGCCATCTTAGAAACATCAAAATGGAATCAAGATGCATTGGTAGTTATCAGTGATAAGAATGAAAAAGAGGGAAACAAAGGAATTAATAGCATTTGAAAAATATTGTCTTAGTGATAGAAATGAAGCTGGAGGTCTCATGATAGAGTTTTTTATGGCCAATAACTTGTTCATGGCATATACATTTTTTCAACAAATCAAAAGGCAAATACACATGTATATTTCTCTAGATGAGTACACAGAAATCAAATTGTGTTGCTATTGCTCTTTTATTCTCCAAAAGGTAAGTATTAGCAGATATATTAACAGCTCAAATGCTGGAGTAAAACATATCTAGATAGTAATCCTGGAAGTCTAACCTACATGTACTTTTATATATCTCAGCATTTTTAATATATAAAACGTAAATAAGATTGATACATTTCTTTAAAAGAAACATTTCATTGGGGGCTCTTACAGCTCCTATCACAACTCATACACGCATTCATTGTGTCAAGTACATTTGTACATTTGTTGCCATCATCATTTTCAAAACATTTTCTTTCTACTTGAGCCCTTGGTATCAGCTCATTTCACCCCTCCCTGACAAATAAACTTTTGATAATGTATAAGTTATTTTTTCATGGCTTACACTGACCGCTGTCCCCCTTCACTCACTTTTCTGTTGTCTGGTTCCCTGGGAGGAGGTATACTTCAATTCTTAAGATCAGTTTCCCCTTCCTCCTCCCATATTTCCCTTCCCCTCCTGGTATTGCTACTATTATTATCGGACCTGAGGGGTTTATCTCTCCTGGATTGCCTGTGTTGCAAGCTCTTATCTGTACCCATGTACATGCCCTGCCCTGGTATAGCTGGATTTGTAAGGTAGAATTGGGATAATGAGAGGGGGGGCACATTAAAGAACTAGAGGAAAGTTGTATGTTTCATCGGTGCTATACTGAACTCTGATTGACTCATCTCTTTCATGCGACCTTTCTGTGAAGGGATGTCCAATTGTCCACACATGGGCTTTGGGTCTCTACTCTGCCCTCCCCATCATTCACATCAATATAGTTTTTTTTTTGTTCTGGGTATTTGATGCCTCATACCTGATCCCATTGACACCTCATGATGACACAGGCTGGTGTGCTTCTTCCATGTTGGCTTTGTTGCTTCTCAGCTAGATGGCTACTTGTTTATCCTCAAGGATTAAAGACCCCAGAGGCTATGTCTTTTGATAGCCTGGCACCATCAGCTTTCTTCCCATTTGCTTATGCACCCATTTTGTCTTCAGGAATTGTGTTGGGAAGGTGAGCATTATAGAACCCTGGATTATTAGAACAAAGCATTGCATTGAAGGAGTACTTGAGTAGAGGCCCAATATTAATCTGCTACCTTAATACTTAACATATAAATATATGTACATAGATCTAATTTCCCATAGTTATATATAAACATATTTAAATCTGTATATATCTGTATTTAGTGCTCTATAAATGTTCTTTGCATCCTAGCTCTGTTCTCTTTTTCCTTTTACTTTCCTCTTGTCCCACTATCATGTTTGACCTTCATTCATGTTTCAGTAATTCCTCTCAGCTACATTGCCCTTGTTAAATCCTTGCCACACATCCTACACCCATATTAATACATTTCTTATATATTATGGTGTGGTTAATTACATAAATCCCTTACACTTCATAGCTATTGTTCAATAAATAATAGATGTTTTATCACTATTGTTGTTGTAAACATAAAGAATAATATTAGAGAGAAATGTGTATTATACCTTTCATTCAAATATTCATACTTAAACCATATTCATCAAAACACTCACATTAGCAAGATATTA
Organism: Tenrec ecaudatus; assembly: GCF_050624435.1. Classification (NCBI taxonomy): domain Eukaryota; kingdom Metazoa; phylum Chordata; class Mammalia; order Afrosoricida; family Tenrecidae; genus Tenrec; species Tenrec ecaudatus. The sequence goes on from NC_134533.1 coordinate 47,199,035, forward strand.
TTGGAGTTAAGGTGCTATCAATTCTGAAAGACACTTATGACTCGTAAGTCAACTCTCCATTTGATATGTAATCTTGTTACTATAAGCATATTCAAAAGTCTTAATTTGCAATACTTAGGACCTATATAGCAATGATCAATATGCTCAACTGTTTTAGTTCATCCAGAGTCACTTTGAGAGGAAAGCCTGGTGATCTACAGATCAATCCAGCACCCAAAACCAAAGGAAGCTGAGTTGACACATACGGGTTCCTTAGGGTCAGACCAACTCAACAACATTTGCTTTTTCTTTTTAAGTACAAATCCCCATCTCTCAGGTGTACCTTGTTGGCTTTAATGATAAATGAATTATCAATAGACCAATTACATTGAAAGTCTGAAGTTTTCTCCTCTATTTTTGTCTAGTTCAAGAAGAAGAACAGCAATGCTGAAAGAAAGCTGAAATTGAGGGAGAGAATCTAAAGTGTCCAAAGATTTATTGAAGCAACCGTCATGCAAAAAATCCATATAAATGTATGTATATGAACACACACACAAGTGGGTATCCCCCAAAACAGAATTTTATCCAAAGTTATACATGTGTATGTACAAATAGTTAATTGGATGTGTGTGTGTGTGTGTGTGTATAGAACCAAATGATTAACATAATCCTACAGCAAAGATCAGAAAGTTGATGTGGCAGGATGGAGAAGCAAGAATATTGGAAAGGGAACAACCAGAAGAGAAACAGTAAGAATGTTATCTTAAAGCAGACAATGTCACGGAGCAATATGTATAGACATTGTTGTATGGGAAGCTAATTCTCTGTGCAGTTTCACCTCAAACTTAATATAGATTTTGTTAAACAAAGCAAACGTTAAAAAATCACCAAACCAATAGCAAACTTAACAAAGGATAAGAAGGACCAGGCATCAATATTTAGAACTAAAGATGAAACAGGGTAAGTCACGACAGACCCCAATGTAGTCTTGCTAAAGACTGTATTCCAAAAAATTCAATAATTTGGAGGACATGGACAGATACCTGGAAAATCACTCTCTCCCCAGAGTAACACACATGGCCATAAGAACTTGATGAAACTGATAGCAAAAGAAGGAATAGTTAAGGTCATCAAGAAACTCCCAACCAAAAACAACCCCCTGCAAGATTGCCTCACAGAATTCTACCAAGTAGTCAGAGAAGAGACGACACCAATCCTACACAAACTCTGCCAGCACATAGAAAGGGATATCAATCACCTACACTCACTCTGCGAAGTCAGCACAACCCTGATACCAACACAGGGCACAGACCCCACAAGGATAGAAAACGGCAGACCGAGATCTCTCATGAGCACAGATGCAAAACTCCTCAACAAAATCCTGGCCAATATAAAAAAAATAATATGTCATGAGGAAGTGGGGATCTTACCAGGGATGCAGAGCTGGTTCAACATCTGAAAAACAATTAATGTAATCCACCACATCAACAAGAGAAAGGAAAATTACCATATGATCATAGCAACTGATGCAGAAAAAGCATTTGATAACATCCAATACATATTCCTAATAAAGTCTCAAAAAGATAGCATTAGAATGAAAAATCTTCAATACAATAAAATCCATATATGAAAAAATATAGCAAATATTATATTTAATGGTGAAAGCTGAAAATATTTCTACTGAACAAGAGAACCTGGCAAGGAAGTCCCTCATCCCCTCTACTATTCAACAGGCGCTGGCTGTCCTAGCCAATGCCATAAGCACTGGCTGTCCTAGCCAGTGCCATCGAGGGTGTTTGACTGGGTAAAGCAGTGAACTATTTGGTATTTGCAGATTATATGGTCTTATATATTGAGAATCCTAAGGGGTTCACCATAGAATTGCTGGAAACAATCGAGGAGTTTAGTAGAACAGCATGATACAAAATTAGCAAGCAGAAACCAGTTGGATCTATACACTAGTGATGGGAAAACCGAAAATGATATCAAGGAATCGGTACAAAAGAGTCCCACAAAAGCTGAAGTACCTAGGAATAAAATTACCCCCTCCCCCCCAAAAAAATGACCTGCATTAAGAAAACTACAGAACGTTACTACAAGAGATGAAAAGGTATCTATACAAATGGAAGAATATCCCATGTTCGTGGATCCAAACAGTGTAGTGAAGTTTTTGGGTACATCAAAAGACTTTATTAAAAGAGTGAAAAGAGAGTTCACAGATTGGGTAGCAATATTTAGTAATGGCATAATAGACAAAGATCTAATTACTAAAATCTACAGAATTTTACAAACTTGCAACAAGAAAAAACTAATAAGCCTCTGAGGACGTAAACAAAAGACCTGAACAGATGATTCACCAAGGATGACACTCGAGTGGCTGACAAATACATGAGGAAATGCTTCAGGTCATTATCCATCCAGAAATGCAAATCAAAACAACAATGAAATTCCACCTGAGTGCTTACTGAAGCCCAACTTTTAAAACAAAAACAAACTGAGAACAACAAGTGTTGGAGAGGATGTTGTGAGATAGGAACTCTTATCCACTGATGGTGGGCTTGTAAACATGTACAGTAATTATGGAAGTAAATATGGTGATACATAAACCAAATGGAAATTGAACTACCGTTATGACCCAGCAATACCATTACTGGGCACATACCCAAAATAAATAATAACCAGATCACAAACAGGGATCCCCCATGTCCATTTACAATCGCATGAAGCTGGGAACAGCCTAAGTTCTCATCAATAGAAGAAAAGATAAAGAAGCACTGGTACATACACACAATGGAATTCTAGGCATCCCTAACAAACAGCAATGAAACTACGAAGCGCCTCAATGCACTGGGGGATCTGGACGACATTATGCTGAGTAAAGTCAGTCAAGCAAAACAGACCAAATGCTAGATGAGTCCACTGGGGTAGTATGTCAGGCAGGTTCACTAGAGTAACAAAACCAGGAAACATGATTATATGTATATATATGTACGTGTATACATATATTATACATAGCATGAAGGGATATAACAGCTAATTAGTCCATACAACAGTACAGAGGGCTCAGTACAACTCACTTCTGTGGAACAGCTAATATACTAGAAGTCCTTCATCTCACGAGGGCTGCTAGGTCCAAGGTCAAGGAAGCAGACAGCTGAATCTTCCCTTGGGCAATGCAGGCATAGTCTGCCCATAGTCAGCAAACAGCAGATCAGGTGACCAACAGTCAGTAGCTCAGGAGCTTAGTGAAGCAGGACCTGATGGGATATCTAACTCAAACAATGGAAGTTGACAGGCCTCAAGCTCAAGCGATGTACACACCAGCAATGTGGCAAAGCAGGTCTCAAAGGAACCTCAAGCTCTAGTGACACAATACACAGGTTAGTGTCCCACAGGTAGTCACAAGTTGAAGCAAAAAACTATCCAAAGCAGTCATGCACTGGTCCAATCACCAGAGAGTGTGAGGGAGAAGGGTGGGCCTTGCCGAGCCATTTATTTTGCCCTCCAATCAAACTGCAGCTTTATTAATCTCACATGATTCAATTGGACAGGTTGGCACAATAAACCTACAAGTAAATGCAGTAACAAGCAATAGAATGGGCACAAGCTCAAGCTTGCATGCTACCCAGTCTTCTTGTGGAAGACTAGAGAGCCTGGTAAAGAGCTGGACCAGTGCCATTGAACCACACACCATCTGCTCCAGGTAAGTATAGTGCAAGTCGTTTGGATAGAGGGAGCCTCAAAACAGCTAGGATCAAATGGTTGGGAAGAGGGGGGTTGCTGTCTGCTGATTGGTAGCCATGTGAGGTCCCCTAGAGGGGGAGACTGCCCTTTCAGAGGGATGAGGCTTATTTGATGGGAAGGGCAGTGCAGGAGAGGTGAGGTGGAAGGGTTAGGTTTGGGAGAACATAGGTGCATGTCTGTTGGGAGGAAGGGAGGAAAGGATGAACTCCAGGTGGGGGAGAAGAGGCTAAGGATGCTCTTTGGATCAGTAGGTAGGGAGGGTACTTAGTGACATGCAGCATGTGCAGCAGAAGAAGAAATCTGACCTAGGGCATCCTGGGAACCAGGCTGGGAGCTGCAGAACACTGGGACACTGAGTCCAGGCCTTGGGGGCAAATGTCATGCTCCAGAGGCTTTATCGGTGAGATCCCAACTGGGAACTCCTCTGGGCGAACTGGACTCTACCCCAGACACACTTAAAACCTGAGGACTAAAGTCGGAAAACACAGCAGTGTCTGAGGTAGGAGAAGACAGCTGTACTCAGCGTGGTGTGCTGTGGGTTGGCTCACAAACAAGGTCCTGGTATAGCAATGGCCTGCGTGCTGTGTTAGGACATGTACCATCCTGGCAACTCTGTGATGGCCAGTGTGTTATATTTTGCTTATGCTCATTTACATTCGAGTGCATCTCAGGAGGGTGTCACCACTGGGGCTGACACTCTTGAAGCTGTGTTATTTGTTTTATTATTTTTTGGGAAATGAATTCCAGGGGTGTTAAGCCTGCAGGGAAAGCAAATATAACAAGGGTTTAGGGGAAGGGAGTGCTTGAAGGGAGGGGGAGAGAGGAGGAAGGTAATGTCAAGAAGTCCAGGAAGGAGAAGCATGTTTTGGAAAATATGTATGAGTAGGCAAGAAATTGTATAATTTCTTTTTGACATGATTGAACTATAGAAAAATATAACATGAATTGGCTACCAAACTATAGCAAAATAATTAAACAAAAATAAATAAATTCATAAATAAATAAAGACATAGATCTTGGAATGGGATTTGGGTTGGCACTAGATCTGAGCCCCAACTTCAGACCAATCAGTTCTTGAATCATAGCGCAACTTGATACTCAGCTCCATGAAAAAAAAACCACTGAAGAGAAGGGTGCGACAGTGAAGTGTGGTGCAAAAAGCGGATGGTGACTGGCTATTAATTGGAATAGCGTCTGGGGTCTTAAGGGCATTCAAGACATTCAAATAAGCAGTCCCTAAGAGAGTCTTTTCCTTCTCGTGCATAATTAGTAATTTTGTCTGTATACTATTTTGTTTCTACACTTACCACCTTAGCATGATTTCGTTTTGTTTTCTATTTTTCTCCTAGCTGTGAAACACAGGAGGAGTGGATGAACAATGATAATTACGGATACAGGGGGATATAGGGAATACAAGAGTCGGGGCAAAGAAATGGGCATGGAGGGCAGATTTCTGAGTGATTAGTGAGGACATGTGGGGCCAGAGAGCACTAGAATGGATTGTAATTGCATAAATCATCTTTGGGCCAATTGAACCAGGATGGGGTGTGGGATGTACTAAAGGTGATGTGGGAGTGATTATATAATTCTCCATGTTATGAATGAATCATAAAACTGTTGAATTAGATGATATGTAAATAACTTGCCAATGGAACTGCTTAAAACAACAAAAAAGAAAACTTTATAAACAAAATAATAAAATAAAATAAAAATAAAGGCGATATAGCCTTGAGGGGGGAGGGTGTTCTAAGATAGTTCTGGTGATGATGGTAAAATTCCCCTTGACATGATTAAACTATCAAACCACTCAGTTTATGATATGTAGATTGTGTACTACAAAACTTTTGGGAACAAAAAGTAAAATTAAAAATACAAAACTGATATTAGGGACTCTTAAAAGAGACCCTACCATATTCAGTAGCTCACCTGGGAGGCAGTTAATAAATGGCATTTTCCCCCTCCTTGCGTAGAGAGTATATGCATACACATACACACTCAGGATTATACAGTTAATTTTTCCACGTATCATGACCAGATATATGACTGTTTGAAAGCACTTCAGATATTTTAAGTATCAAAAATGTTAATAGAGGCTGAATTCAGAGGGTATATATTTGCGTTAGCTAATAGGAATTTTCCACTCTTGTATGTAAAACAATATTGAATATTGGTAGTTCTATATGATTCTGTCTTATATGTTGTGTGTAGTATGAGGCAGGTGTTTGAAGGAAATTTTGAACTACCGAAAGTGTCTTCCCTTCTTCTTAAAGAACGGACATAAAAGATAAAGAAGACATGAAGACCAAGGCTTCAGAAGGACTGAGACAATCCCTCGCCCGCAGCAAGCCTATTTATAGAAGATCCAGGTAGACACCGAATACCTGGTGTTCCCAGGAATAATTAGCCGTAACGCTTTACCTTCCCTGCTAAGCTAATGTATTCAAGTTCCCAGGGAGAAAATAACTTGATAGTAACTGGCATGCGCGTTGATTACTTTTATTCTTTATTTTATTCATTATGGTGTACTTGTGATGAGATCGCTGAGTATTTTCAGGACAGTGAAAAGGCACAGCAATTTTGTTCTTCATAAATAATCATTCTCCTACCAAGACAGATAGTTTATACAGGGACACTCATTAGAGCCCAGTGCCTCTTTCCAGTCAAGTTGCCCACTCTACTTTACAGGAAGCAAAGTGGGCGCAGGTGTCAATATAGAGTTATTTGCTGAACCGTCTACGCTGCCGGCAGAATCACACTTGTCATGGATATTTGCTGCAAAATCACACCTATGGCGGGTGTTTGCTGCAAAATTCCCTCATGTGTTAGGTGTAAATGCTGACAAGCTTAAATACTCGGTGTGATACTTGTAGCTAATGAGGAAATCTGTTGGAAGAGGAAATGTTAAGAATGCACTATGTTTGAGTAGCTATAACACAGACTTTATTCCCAGACAACCTAATATCAGACTCAATTTGCTATTTATTCATTTTTATTGACTTTGAACAATTTCCTTATCACCTGTGTACCTTCTTTGACTTTACTTTAAAATGAATAAAATGCTGATCTATATTGTTAGTGTGTTCATGTTTCTAGGCATGAGGCTCTTGATGGTGTGCATACATAATAAAGCCATGTGGTCTTCACTAGGTCAGGCAAGGAACTCCTTGGAGATAAACAAATGAATGTCCAACAGTGAAAACCCCAACAATGCCCTCCCATTAGGAATGAGTTAAGATGGTCCCATATCGTTCCACATCATGTTAACATTTTACTCTGTCTACAATGAAACAAACAGAAGAATTAAAATTCTTATTGGTTTGGAGAGGAAATGAAAATTGTTCACAGGTGATGTGCTCTCATTTTCCTAGTACGTGCTAAGCTGCATGTTATTATTGTACGTGTCATGGAGTTAATTCTGCCTCCCAGTGACCCTCTAGGTAAGTGTAGAACTGCCTGACCGAGTTTTTGAAGCTGTAGAGATCTCTATGGGAGTAGACTTTTCCTTCATAGATCTGATTGGCCTCAAACTGCCAAGCGTTAGTTCAGTAGCTGTCCATTTAATGATTGCATTATTGAAGTGCTTTTGGTAAGTAGCATACATATCATCAAATATTACTGTTGTTTTGACTGTATCATTGAACAAAGTTCTTTGGAAGTCCAGAGGAGAGATAAGATATAGATAGATAGATATACACTGATGGATGGAATAGGAAATACAGGAAAAATGGTTGAAGAAAATAAATAAGGCAATCATATTTGAAACTCTATCCAACTCTTTCAAAACAGGAATGGTGACTGGGTTTGTTAAGAAAATAATTAAATTTTAAATTCAAATGTGGACCATAAATTTATGTCTAGAACAGAACAGTGATTTTCAACATTCCTAATGCCACTACCCTTTAATACAGTTCCTCATGTTGCGGTGACACCCCAACCATAAGATAGTCTTTGTTGCTACTTCATAACTTTGTTACTGTTATAAATCGGTCAACCCTTGTGAATGGGTGGTTCAATCCTCATAGGGGCCACGGCCCACAGGTTGAGAATCACTGCTCTAGAAGCAAGCTGGGTGTGAGTAGCTGAAGATATGGCAGAAGGCTTTTAATTTTAATGATCATACTTCACTAAGAAACCATTGGGGCGTTCTCTGACATTGCTCTATTACTGGATTTTATTTTTATTTTTTAAAAACATTTTATTAGGGGCTCATACAACTCTTATCACAATCCATACATATACATACATCAATTGTATAAAGCACATCTGTACATTCTTTACCCTAATCATTTTCAAAGCATTTGTTGTCCACTTTAACCCTTTGCATCAGGTCCTCTTTTTCCCCCTCCCTCCCCGTTTCCCCCTCCCTCATGAACCCTTGATAATTTATAAATTATTGTTTTGTCATATCTTGCCCTATCCAGCATCTCCCTCCACCCCCTTCTCTGTTGTCCATCCCCCAGGGAGGAGGTCACATGTAGATCCTTGTAATCGGTTCCCCCTTTCCAACCCACTCACCCTCTACTCTCCCAGCATCACCCCTCACACCCCTGGTCCTGACAGTATAATCCACCCTGGATTTCCTCTGCCTCCAAATCCTATATGCACCAGTGTACAACCTCTGCTCTATCCAGACTTGCAAGGTAGAACTCGGATCATGGTAGTTAGGGGGGAGGAAGCATTTAGGAACTGGGGGAAAGCTGTATTCTTCATTGGCGCTACATCACACACTGACTGACTCATCTCTGCCCCTAGACCCCTCTGCAAGGGGATCTCCAGTGGCTGACAAATGGGCTTTTGGTCTCCACTCGGCACTTCCCCCTCATTCATTATGGTAAGATTTTTTTTATGATGATGCCTTATACTTGATCCCCTTGGCACCTCATGAACGCACAGGCTGGAGTGCTTCTTCCATGTGGGCTTTGTTGCTTCTGAGCTAGATGGCTGCTTGTTCAGCTTCAAGCCTTTAAGACCCCAGACACTATCTCTTTTGATAGCCAGGCACCATCAGCTTTCTTCACTACATTTACTTGTTCACCCGGGTGCTTTGGCTTCAGCTGTTGTGTTGGGAGGGTGAGCATCAGAGAAAGCCAATTTAATAGAAGAAAGTATTCATGCTTTGAGGGAGTGCTTGAGTAGAGGCCCAAAGTCCTTCCGCCACCTTAATACTAAAACTATAAATATAGGCACATAGATCTATTTACATATATATATATATATTTGCATGTACATGTCTTTGTCTAGACCTCTATAAATGCCCTTTGCATCCTAGCCCTTTCCTCTATTTCCCTTGACCTTCCTCCTGCCCCCTATCATGCTCTGTCCCCACCTGAGTTATAGCTATACCTCTTCTTTATGTTACCTTACCCTTGGTCATTCCCTATCAGGCCTTCCACTCCCCCCTTACCACCAATTTGGATCCCATGTTGTCCCCTTGTCCCTGGGTTAGTTAACACACTTCCTTACTCCCCCACCTTCCCCTATCCCAAGTCCTCCCAGAACTGTCGGTCCCGTTGTTTTTCCTCTAGATAGTTCATCCAGCCAGTCTTATTTAGACAGACCTGTGGAGATGATAACATGCAGAAAAACAAGACAGAGGAAACATTTTTAAACATAAGAAAAATATTTCCAAGCCTCTGCTGAAAGAGCTCCTGAAGTTGTAAGAGGCATATTATTGTACAAAGTCACATAAACTCTCAGAGTATCTAATGCCTAATATTCAAAATATGAGGGTCCAGCTTGTCAGCTGTGACTCATAGTGACCCTATGTAAAACAGAACCAAATGCCATCTCTTGCTCCATCCTCGCAATCATTGCTCTATCTTCCCCACTATTGTAGCTACTGTGTCAAGCTATCTCACTACCAGTCTTTCGTCTATTGCTGACCCTCCACTTTGCTAAGCATAATGTCTCTCTCCAGCACATCATTTTTTCTGAGCTCCAAAATGCAGCTTTGAAAAAAAAAAAAAAGAAGAAGAGCCTTAATGGGTATTTCTGGTAAAGGAATTCTGTGAAGTCTCACATGTTCTCTAAAAGCTTCTTATTGTGTTAGAAGATCTGGAATTGTGATCAACTCAGTGGGATGAAATAAGTCACAGCACACTCTAATGTCCCTGTGTACTCCTAAAAGTCTGCCTGTTGATTGATCCCATTTTCCTACCTGAGTAAACATGTGCTGCTCTATTAGTCATGTCCACAACCAGCTGATTGAGCGGGTACTTTCAGAATTTCTTTAAAAGTCAGCCCTGTGATATAATGCAGCATCTTTTCAATGGTCTTCCTGCTTTTAACAGCTTCAGTCTCTTTCTTTGAATGGATTGCTAATTCCAAGGTCAGTAGTTCAAACCCATCAGTTGAACCAAAGGATGAAGATGAGGCTGCATGCTCCTATAATGTTTTATAGTCTCTGGAATGCTGTAAAAGTTGTTATGAGTTGCTGTGGATTCAGTAACTATAGATTGCATTTGGTCTATGTGCTTGATGCATAATCTTTGAAAGACAATGCTTGCATTAATAAGTACCAGATTGTCCATGGAACACAGTGCTCTTAAAAATTCCACTAATTCCTTTCAAATTACCATTATAAAAGGAATGTTTGCAACTGCACAAAATATTGTATTCTTCAATAGTGACAATAAATTTTAACATATTTGGAAAGCATCGCATATTTTTTATAAAGACACCTACATGTATTTTTAAATTAGAAAGTTCAGTTGATTTCCTTATGACAGCCCATATGCATATCATCAAACATGGTCTGTAGGGCTGCATTTATGAAAGTAGATCATTAAGTCTTTCATTCAAGGTGTCTTTTAGTAGAGTAATAACTCCAACCTTTTGGTTAGAAGCTAAGTTTGTTGACTATTTACCATATCTAGGGATTCTTAAATACTTACCGTATATACTAGAATACAAGCCAACTCGAGTATAAGCCGAGGTACCTAATTATTACCTGGGAAACCAGAAAAAAAGATTGACTCAAGCAAAAGCCTAGGGCGGAAAATGCAGAAGCTAATGGTGAGTTTCAATAATCAAAACAAATGAAAATAAAATTACTAAAAATTGAGACATCAGTGGGGCAATGTATTTAAATATTTATTCTAAATAAAGAACATAAATAAAAGGACAAGTCATTTAACATTAGTAAACCAGCACAGTAAGTGGAAAATAGGTTCAACAAAAACAATAAGGTATCAACAATGATACCTTAAGAGTATTATTCCCTGAGCTCAATCAGCAACCAAGCTAAAATGTAAAGAGTTAAAATCCTTCAAAAATGGATTCCTCATCACCATCCATATCCCAATGCAGAGCTTCAGCTGGTGTGAGGTCATCATAGATGCTGTCCTCACTGAGATCGCCGTCATCACTATCACTGATGTCATTTTCATATAAAGCGTAGTGTTCACTGCCATCCATAGCATTGCTAAGACTACATTTCTTGGAGGCACGTTACACCAAGTCTTGTGGAATGTCTTCCCCTGCATCTCATACCCACTTTGCTAATAACTCTATGTCAGGCTTCATGAGATATCCTCCTTTTGTTAGTCGGGCTTGACCAGATGACATCCATTCTTGCCACATCCTTCGCACACGGTCATTAAAAGCTTATTCAAAGATACATCCAGAGGCTGCAGTACAGATGAAAGCCCACCTGGAATAACAGCTAATGTAACTTTACTAGATTTTGCCATTTTATTTATGTCATCCTATAGGTGGGCTCTGAACATATCCCAAACAAGTAACGATGGCTTTTTCTTTAAGGCTGCTCCTTGTCGTCAATTCCAAATTTCTTCCAGCCATATTTTGGTTCTGTCTTCATCCATCCAGCCTTTAACAAGTGCATGCAGAGTAATTCTTGGTGGGAAATTGATCTTTTTAGGCAAGGTCTTTCTTTTAAAAATAATGACAGGACACAGCTTAGTTCCATTAGCATGATAGAATATGATAGAACGAACGACAGTAAAGTGTTTTTTTTTTCATTTCCTGTGGTTTTGAGAAAATGTTTTTTTTTTCCTCCTAAACTTGCCACAGTTCTGTTACTTGGAAGATCAAAAGTCATGGCAGTTTCATCCATATTCCCAATATCTGCCAGGTCATAATTATAAATCCTTCTTTGTTTTATAATAAATGACTGGAATGACATAATTTTTTCTTCAAGGTCTTGTGTCAATTTCTGGGAAATCTTTTTTTTAGTCTCAAACATAGTTGGCCAAACCTGTTCATGAAGCGGGTACAGCATCCTGCTGACTCAACAAAGTTTTCAATGCCTGGTGCTTTATATTGTCATCCTTAGCCATTTGTAGAGCACATATGCGGATTCCCATGCATGTTACACAGTAACCATTTTGACAACACTCCATAACCCATTTATGCAATTCACTTTCTAGAGTCCCATAAAAAGACATTAAACCACGAGGAGCATTTTAGCCTTTGGAATCTGTTCCAAGTCAGCCTTCATTTTCCACCACTCCCTCACTTGCTTTTCTTTTTTTTTTTTTAACATTTTATTAGGGGCTCATACAACTCTCATCACAGTCCATACATATACATACATCAATTACGTAAAGCACATCTGTACATTCTTTGCCCTAATCATTTTCTTTCTTTTTTCTTCTCTTTTCTTTTTTTACCTTTTATTAGGGACTCATACAACTCTTATCACAATCCATACATATACATACATCAATTGTCACTTGCTTTTCATCAACACAAAATTCCCTACTTGCAATACTGTTATTGCTGTCTTCTGCTCTTGACACAACCTTCATTTTGAAACCAGCCTCATATGACTGGTGTTTCAGTTTTGGCTCAAGAGTATCCATTTCTAATAGGATAAAAAAACAAGACTTTTGCAAACGAACTTTCATAGTAGTGCTGGGAGGAGGGGCGGAGTCCATGCGGGCGGGGGATGCAGGCTGTGAATTAACACAGAGACAAGAGGGGAGAGAAGGAGCGCAGCCACAGACACATCCTTAGCAGTTCAGCTGCTGGCATAAGTGAATCACTATGGGTGCTTCTGCGAATTGGAGCCATCCATGTCATAGGACCGCTCTGATTGGTTAGATGTGAGTAAACAAACATTGAAAACCCTGCAGTGTCAGCGGGGCTTTGAATGAACAGAGGAGAAAGGGCAATCACCAGTAAGATAATGGGCGGCTCATCCTGTTACCTGGGTGGAGGGGGCAGTATGATGTTACACCTCACTGGGGTACCACTGAACCGTGTATAAGCCGAACCTCAGTTTTTGAGCACATTTTTTGTGCTTAAAAACTCAGTTTATACACAAGTATATATGGTATATACTCGTGTATGTATATAAGATGCTATTTCATCTTAGCTCTCCCTCCATTTAAAAAATAAGCAAACCATTTTTTGCAGATTTTTTAATATTCTAACAATGTTTAGAAATATTGGAATTACATTGTAAAATGCCATGTAAACATACAGTCAAAAGAGAAAAATGTTTTTGGTTGAAGAACTAAGGATTTTACAACATAGTATATTTTGTTTCCCTCTATGTACAGGTAGGGAGGAAGAGATGGCTCCTGTACAGATTTACTGTCTCAGAAATCTGCAGCCTATGTGTCCTATAGGAGAAATATCAGTTGGAATTGACAAAATGGAAGGGAGGGTTTTATTTTATTTTTTAATGAATGACAGGGCAGATTTCTGGTCTCACTCAGGGAATTAGCCTTCTAGTCTTTTCTGTTATTAACAAGAACTTGTGAAGTACTTTGACTTTTCTCTGGTTTAATTGCCCTATCTTAAAAAAAAAACTAGAAGAAATATTATTATATAGACATGAGAGTTAAGTTTGATGTCATCGTGGGTGACCTAGGTTTCCCTGTGGTTTGGCAGTGAGGTCTCTCCAATGATGTGAGCTAGCACAACATAGGGAGAGCCCACATCCCCAGGAAACGTCCTCGCAGTTGCATCAGGGCTGGTACATATGTAAGGAGGCTGCTCTCCCCCCCTAATCCTGTTACAAATTCTTTGCTGTCCATGCAAATCACATCATGGAATTGATTATAATTAGGCCACATAATGGGAGATTATAAGAACCCAACTGTCAAACCATTGAGAATCCATATTGAGCCAATTTGACACAAACCCAAATATTACAAAATATTATTAGATATTTAGCATATTTGTTTTCAACTATTAGTTATGAATATACAATTTACTAGGAGTGTTTCTCATTTAAAAAGTAAGAATCATATTCTCAACATGCTCTCTCTCATTCCAGACTTTGTACTAAAACCAAACACACATTCCATACCACCCCCAGAAATATTAACCTTCATCTAGAATTAAGAAACAAATAAATTGTTGAAGCAAATGTCTCTCATTTTCCATATTTATTTTAAAATTATATATAATTTCAAAATATGTATGTATATAAGTACATATGCATGTCTATGTGTGTCTATAAGCAACTGAGGGGGGGCATTTTAAAAATATTTCTTATTGACCCAAATGTCATCAGTTCAAACGCACCAACCACTGCACACGACAAAAAATGCTTACTTTCATTTGCATTCAGAAAGACCATTCTGTGGGCCTTCTAGGGGCACTGAGTTGGAGTTCACCTAAAGGTTAGATATATAGGCTGTTAAATGAGGTCATAATATTTATTAAGTTTAAGCATTATATAAAAATACTACATTTGGTTTAAGTCTTTATATTAACATGAACAATTTTTTTCTATATCCTCAGTATATGAAGAAAATAATATTCATCATTTACTACCTGGCTCAAAAGCTTTTTAAAAAGTTTATTCTTAGCTAATGGTTCCCGGCTATCAAAAGACATAGTGTCATGGGTCTTAAAGGCTTGAAGGTAAACAGTCATGTAGCTCAAAAACAACAAAACCCACATGGAAGAAGTACATCAGCCCGTGTGATCATGAGGTGTCAAAGGGATCAGGGATCAGACATCAAAGAACAAAAAATCATGCCATTGTATGCTCTCCTTCTCCATATATTGCTGAAGACATGGGTACATAAACAAATGTGGTAAAGAAAGCTGATAGTGCCCAGCTATCAAAAGATATAGTGTCTGGGATCTTAAAGACTTGAAGGTAGACAACAAAAGCAACAAAGCCCACATGGAAGAATCACATCAGTCTGTGTGATCATGAGGTGTTGAATGGATCAGGTATCAAGCATCAAGGCACAAAAAATCAAATCATTTTGAATGAGGGAAGATGCAGATTGGGGACCCAAGACCCATCTTTAGGTAACTGGACATCCCCTTACAGAAGGGTCGTGGGGAGGAGACAAGCCAGTCAGGGTGCAGTGTAGCAACAATGAAACATACAACTTTCATCTAGTTCCCAAATGCTCTTCCCCCTCCCCAACTCTCATGATCCCAATTCTATCTTACAAATCCGGCTAGACCAGAGGATCTGCACTATTACAGAGAAGAACTGTAAACACAGGGAATCTAGGACAGATGATCCTTTCAGGGCCAGTGGTGAGAGTGGCAATACCTGCAGGGTAGAGGGAAGATGGGGTAGAAAGGGGGAACTGATGTCAAGGGTCTACATATAACCTCCTCCCTGGGGGATGGACAACAGAAAAGTGAGTGAGGGGAGACGTTGGACAGTGAAAGATATGACAAAATAATAATAATTTATAAATTATCAAGGGTTTATGAGAGCAGGGGAAGCAAGGAGAGAGGGGAAAAATGTAAAGCTGACACCAAAGACTCAAGTAGAAAGCAAATGTTCTGAGAATGCTGATGGCAACAAACGTACAAATGTACAAATGTACAAATGTGCTTGACATAATGGATGGATGGATGGATTGTGATAAGTCCTCCCAATAAAATGATTAAATAAAAGAAAAAAGTGTATTCTTAGTATGGTAAGCTATTTTATAAATGATTTCTAAGAGAATAAAAGGATAGCAAAAATGCATCAATATTAACAAAGCTCTTAGCAATTTTAACATAGCAAACCTCATATCAAAAAATTTGACATAATCTCATATATATATATATATATATATATATATATATATATATATATACTGCCACATAACTTTTCAGTTCGTGATTCCTCTCATAAAATACTACATGATAATGACTGTCCTTTAGAATAACTAACTAGAAGGCATTCCCATATTTCCTTTTGACTTTAGAAATATATTACTCATTAATGTTTGCAGTTCAGAGAATTCATCTGAGTTGTCAGTTGAACACTAAGAGCCTGTAATTTCACTTTTACAGTAAATGTCCTCATTATCCTTAGAATTTACAGTGATGCCATCTATCTCCCTTTGTTTTTAACTCCTGGTTCATCTTTCAATGGCAAAGACTGAATACTCAATTGTGTTCAATGGAAGCTAAAATTAGTTTTCAAACATTGTGGTATCGCTGGTGCTTTTTATACCTTTCAGAAAGATGTTGCAATATTTTGAAAGTGTAATAAGAAAACGGAAATCTGATTGTTAATGTATTATCACATTACCTTCTAAGTGATCCATGCCTCTATTTTTATATTTTAGCATAAATTGAAATAATTTAAAGCTAGTGGTGAATAATGATGAAATGCACATAATTCTTGGGAGAATGTTTTTGAAAAGTGGGTATAAATTTTAAAATAAGATAATTAAGTTCTTAATGTATTTAAATATGTAAAAGCATGTATAAGCTCATATAATTGTATGGTAGAATTAGTTTTATTTCATCTTTAGATTGCTTAAATTATCTTTTGTCTTTTAGAAACCTTTGAGGTAAAAAGTTATAAACACTAATCCTGGTAAAATGTTAGAACTGTTCAAAAATTAACCTTAAAAAAACCATTTGATCCATAGGATCCTGATTTCATTGAGGGTTGAAATGTAAAGTTTTCAATATGATTAAACATATTTAAAGGGGCTTAATGTACTTTCTTCCACATATATGTAGTGAATTTAAAATATTTTCATTCTAGGTACAATTCCTAGATGGTTACAAAATGTTACAATTTGAAGAGGATCTTAGAAATAAAGTGGTAGAAGCACCTTCCTTGAAGAGCCCCAAGTAGATTTAACTCTTGAAACTACTACAGAAGAGATATGACCTATGCACGGTGCTCCAAGCCTCACAAAATGATCTCGAGCATTTATGGAAAGCCGTAGAGTAGTTATGGTTGACAAACTAACCCTTCATGACTGCAGTAATTTCTGCCTTGAGTTTTTGGTTGATACCAGGCATTTACAGTAATGGAAGGCATGTTGAAACAAAACTGAACCATTTCTTAGAAAGCATGGATTTTAAAACAATTATATACACTCAGAGTGACCCTGATAGGATGAAGTTGCCTTATGGATCTCTGAGGCTGTAAACTGCTATTGTGGTTGTTAGGTGTGATCGAATATGGTAAAACCAATAGGGACCCTGTGCACAACAGAATATTGCCTGGTCCTATGCCATCGATTCTTAAAATTGTTCCTGTGCTTGAGCCCATTGCTGCAGCCTTAGTGCCAATACATCTCCTTGAGACCCTTCCTCTTTTCCGCTGCTCCTGTACTTTAATAAACATGACGATGTCCTTTTCAAGGGACTGGTCTCTCCTGGCCACATACCCAATTTCTGTAAGACAGAGTCTCACCGTCTGTGCCTGTGAGGAGTCCACTGGCCACACTTCTTTCAAAACAGATTTGTGTGACTCTGGGATAACAGTTGCAGAAAGGCATTGATTTGGGCTTAGAGATGAAAGAAGGTGCATTTCTAGCCTGGAATTTCTAGAAACTTAAAATCAAAGAAACAAATTTTCCATTAGAGTGTTCTGATAGTAATATAGTCCTGCTGATATTTTAATTCTAGTTGAACTCATGTTATATACCTAACTTATAGAACTATAAGATAATAAATGTGTGCTGTTTAAAGCCACCCACTTTAATAGACAACCAGCACACAGATGAGCTTATACTCAATAACGAAAGAAGAAGAGATGCTTTAAAAATTGGATTAACATCCCATATATAGTTAATAAAGAGCAGAACCAAGATCATAAATATATTCAATTGTTATTACAAAGTATAGAAGAAATGTGCTCATCTGGGTAGACTAGAGAAACAAATCCATAGACACTCATGTGTATGAGAAAAAGGTTTATATATAAGAGCAATTGAATACTGAGAAAATATTCCAGCTCAGTCCAGATTAAGTCCATAAATCCAATATTAGCCCATATGCCTGATACCAATCTATAAAGTCCTTTTCAGATTCACAAAACACATGCAATGATGCCGAATGCAGGAAGATCACAGGCCAGTGGGTGGAAGTCTTGTGGATCCATTGATGATAGAGCATCTCAGTGCTGGCAGGGGTCTCCACATGTTTCCTTCAGCTCCAGGGCTCCAGTGTAGCCCCATGTGTCTAGTTAGCAAGCAAGTCTCACAGGGAGTGAATCTGTCTCCTGCCTCCAGCGAGCTGTTTATCTCTTTAGTGCCTCCAAATGAGGCCATCAAGCTGCGACTTGATTGACAGGGGAAACACCCCTTCACTCTTATGTCTCAAAATGACAGTAGAGTATGCAACTACCACAAAGTGGAACTTCCCTTGTGGGTCTCTGAGACTGTAAATCCTTATGGAAGCAGAAAGTCTGTTTTTTTTCCTTGCAGAATGGCTGATGGGCTTGAATAGCTGAGCTTGTGGTTAGCAGTCAAACACATAACCCATTACAGCATCAGGCGTGTACTTTAACTGTTTTCTTTTTAAAGATCATTTTATTGGGGGCTCTTATAACAATCCATACATCAATTGTATCAAGCATAGTTGTACATTTGTTGCCATCATTTTCTAAACATTAACTTTGTATTTAAGCCTAGGTATCAGCTCCTCTTCCCCACCCCCACCCTTGTGACCTCTTGATAAATTATTATTATTTTCATAATTTACCCCTATTTCTGTCCCCCTTCACCCATGTTTCTGTTGTTTATCCCCCTGAGGGTAGGGGTGGGGTGGCAATTATGCCTCAATCATGGCAATAGGTCCCTCTTCCTCCCGCTGCCCTCCTGATATTGCTACTCCCATTTCTATTCCGGATGTTTGTCTGACCTGGATTCAGTGTACATGCTCTGGTCTCACCAGAACTGAAAGGCAGGACTGGGGTCACAATGGTGGTGGGTGGGGAAACCTCAAAGAACCAGAGGAATATTGTGCATTTCATTGGTGCTATACTGTACCTTGGTTGACTCATCCATCCCTTCCTTGTGACCCTTCTGTTAGGAGATGTCCTATTGTCTACAGATGGGTTTGGGGTCTCTGCTCCATGCTCCTTCATTGGTCTCAACAATATTTTTAGTTTGTTTGTTTGTTCTGGGTCTTCTGATGCCTGTTACCTGATCCCATTGACACCTCAAGATTGCACAGGCCGATGTGCTTCTTCCACGTAGACTTGTTGCTTCTCTGCTAGATGGCCACTTGTTTAATTTCTAGCCTTTAAGACCCCAGATACTATATATTTTGATAGCCTGGTACCATCAGCCATGTTCACCATATTTGCTTATGCACCAATTTTGTCTTCAGCGATCATGTTGGGAGGGTGAGCATCACAGAATGCCAGGTTGCTAGAACAATGTGTTCTTGCTTTCAGGGAGGGTTTGAGCAGAGTCCCAAAGCCCATGTGCTTCCTCAATGTGTTGCCATATAAATATAAGTACCTATGCTAATATCTCCATTTTTATGAATTAATATATTTCCAGAAGTAAACACCTATGTTTGTACCTCTATCCATAGCTTGGCTCCCTAGATCACTACTCTGTTTCCTTTACCTTCCTCCTTTCCCACCATCACAACACTGACTTCTTCTGCCTCTTAGTAATTCCTCTCAGCTAGATTGCTGTTAATCTAACACCACCAGGATCTCTACATCCTTCTTCTTGTTGATTTTAATTCCTTAGTTGTTCCTGTTGTAACAGTAACTCTTAGTCATGGTTTCTCTTTAGGATAACAAATTGAAAGTGTCTACTATTCTGTTCCTAATAAAGATGAAATGATACATGGGGAAAAAGTTCCCAGTTAATGTTATCTGCACTGCTCAAATATCTTCTTTTGATCAAAGGATGACATCTGAATTATAATTTGTTCTAAATATTTTGTACAACACAAACTATTTTAAATAAAACGAGTATGTAATTTTATTCTATCTCAGGCTAAATAACTCTACATGAAATATCCTAATTTTCTATAGGCAAGAAGAGTAGAGTAGAATATGTAATATGTTCAATATCTCAAAAACAAGAGTTAATGGGGAAACTGGAACCATTTTTAGAATCAGCAGATCAAATATACCCAGGGACAAGTCTAATATTTAAGGCACCAAAATATGTATTGGACAGTATATTTTCAGACTTCTTATATCTTATTCAATAGACTTGAAATAACAGTATTTATAATGAAATAACACATGTAAATTAAGGTGACCAGATTTTAATATTGGTAAAGCGGGACACCATTTATGGGGGGTTGGGGGTGGGGGCGGGCAGGGGGCAGAGGAGGGGTTCTTGATTAAAAATTTGGTCTATATGGAAAACAAAAATTTTCATAGAACACAAAAATAGTATTGTAATGTTTTTAAAATTTCAATATAAGTACAATTTACAAATATAATGCATTGAAAATTATGTATAGTATTATTTTATTCTTTAGCATATTTCTCATTTGAGTTAATATTTTTAGTAGATTGCTGTCATTTAACAGGTCATGAAATTTTCACAAAAATTTGTTAATTATATTTCACACATAAAAAGGCTTTCAAAGTCTCAACACTTAATTGTGATTTTTTTCTGATGTCCACACTTTATTTACCGTAGAAAAAACGTGTTCAGTCGCAGCATTAGTTCCTGGTAAGGACAGCGCGTCTTCCACAGTTTTTAGTGCCTTATTGTATGGAACATGGTTTGTTTCAAAATGATGAAATATTTCTAGCCATTCGTTCTCTATTGTGATTTTTGCTGATGCGAAAGTTTTAATTTTTCCTTCTCAATATATTTTTAATAACGATACCTCATTAAAAAGATCATTTTTGGAAATATTGCTATATGTGAAATTTTGAGTAAATGATCGAATGATTTTTGCATGATGGGAAGAATGATATTACAAAGCACTTGGAGACACAGAAACATAAAAGATATTTAAATACTGCTTAATCTTCCTCCAAAATAATTCAACAGCACGCAGAACAAATTGTAAAAATTCGGGATGTCCCGCCCAAAGTGGGATGTCTGGTCACCTTCATCATTAAGGCTTGATGTAAATACATACATGTTTATAGATATACTATTACTGACATTCTAGATGCACACTTTACGGTGGATCCTAGGTATGGATAATTTAAAAAATGCCAAATTTACATAAAATTCTTCATTTTAAATATTCGGTCTTCCATTCTAAAGCTATGAATCAATATGGTTTAGGCAATGTAGATGAATAATAATTCATTTTTAGATATTTTAGTTACTGAATGGTGTAAAACCCTTATCACCCTATATAAATGATCTCTTCTCCAGAACTTACTAAACTGTAACTATGACAAGCATGTGGGAGTCCCCGTTGAACAAATTATTATATCTCTATTAGTCTACAGGGAAGTCTTTGAACAAAAAATATAACACTTGTAAAAATGAAGTCATTTCTTCCACGGTGGTCCTGGGGGAGAGGTTCTGCCAGGGGACAAGCAAAAAAAAAAAAGAATTTATTTAATTTCTCTAGAATATTTTCTGACAAAATATAGTGATATTGGTTTGATTTTATGTGTTCTATGCCTGTTTTTGAGACTCTCCTATTTCTCATATTACCTAGAATCTGTCAAATAAATAATACATATTCTACTTTTAATAAATGTTCACAATCCCACATGCAAGGTAAAAGAATGTGACAAAAGAAAGAGTAATTAGTTGCCCTGTTTGGAGGAATTAAGAATGATAACAAAGATTTATACAAAAACATATATATGTTTTGATTTAAAGTCTAAGTGCAAATTAGTCAAAATGTAATCTCACTGCCATGAAGTCAATTCCAACTCACAGTGATCTCATAGGGCAGACTAGATCTGCCCCTGTGTGTGTCCAAGACTGGATCTCTTTATAAGAATAAAAAGTGTCTCTGTCCCTAGGAGTGGCTAGATGTTTTTGAACTGCTGGCCTTGTGATCAGTAACCCTGTGAGAAATGTTATGGGTTTTTCAATATGTGATAAGTACTTTATTGCTATAAAATCTCTCATTTAATCTTATCAAATTCCTGATGCAGGTATTATTATCTTTATTTTATAGAAGAGATGCTAAAGCACAGAAAAATTATAGAAATCTACCCAAGAAGAAATTGGAATCTAAAAATAATTGTCCTTTCCAAGGCCCTTGCTCTACTTGTCACACCGCAGCTGCTCACATAGAGGAAGGGAGTGTATTCTTGACGAATTGTGTATGTGCAAAAGTCAGAGAGGTGTGAAATCACATTGTCCTATTGGGGAATTTAAATTATTTCATCATTGCTGAAGTAAAGTCTTTGTTTGGGGAATGATAAGAAAGAACCAGTGAAATTTAAATTTTTCACTGTAAAAGTAACAGCTTGCAAAATTCTATGAGCAGTTGTTCTCTGTCACGTGAGCTTCGTGTGAGTCAAAAATTAACTCCATGGCACTCACCACTATGAGAGGTGCATGGGTGGAAGCCCCAGGAATCAGAGGAAAAGGATTGTGTGTCACATATATGAAGAATGGGAGGGAGAAGTAAAAAAAGGTAGTCTAGGTGGTCAGGGGGAGATGACAAAACTAAGCCAAAGTAAAAAGTTGCTGGTAGACTGAGCGTAGTCATTAGATTTTTGTGTCAACTTGCACCTTTGTAAATGTGTCAGGGTGGACTCCAACTCATATTTCAGGTCACAGCCTCATGATGCCTTCTTGGAGGTGTGGCCTTTCATAAGAGGGACACAGAAAAAGCCTTCTCCCTCTTGCCCTTCACTTTCCCCATTCCTGTGACTCTGTGTTTGTCTCCCGGGGTAGCCTCAGGTGAGCTGCAGACTTAGCCAGCTGTTGGCAAGGTGCCGTATGTCCACATACGTTAGATCCACACAATTCTGAACTGACAGGCCTGAGATCTCTCTGCTTCCTGCTTTCTGCATCATGAGCCCAAAGTTCTTTTTCAGACATTTACAGTTGTCAGTGGTTTTGTTGCTCTAGACAACCTAGTCTAGTATACTGAGTAATGCAAAAGTGATAAAGGATTGCATCGGATGAAAGTGAGCAGAGGGTGGACAAGGTTTATGGAGGGTTGGATGGGTGTGGTCAATGAAGAGCAAGAGAAGGGCTCTCAAGTTTGTAGCCTGAGTTGACCTTGCAGTGAATGTAAGAAAGAGCATAGCTTTCCTAGGGTTCAGAGTCCTCATATCTTCTTCCTTTCATGGTTTCATATGGATTTTTTTTGGCAAGTATCTGTATCATGTTCCATTGTGAAGACCAGAACTATTCATCAGACATTTATTAGAGATATAAAATTCTCGATTTGAACCATTGTGCAATTGTTTCTCATACAGGAATCAATTTCCTTTCATCTTCAACCTTTGTAAAAGCACTGATATAAGTCAGTTTTATAGGTTTCTTTCCTGAACCTCTGCTTCAGAAAATCTAGCAAGTTGCTTTGAAAATGTCTGGCACTCTCTTAGGGAAGCATTCATAATGTTTTAAAGACATTATCTCACCAGGGGTAAGGTAGGACAAGGAACAATTTATTCCTCATTAAAGGGTAAAAGGAGGTTAAATGACTCATCCAGGGAGCAGGAAATAGAAGTCCAGTCTCTGGAATCAGCAATCTGTGTTTCAGAGCAATGGCTAAATGACTTCAAGAACCGATGTGTAAAACGTTATTGCTATTTCATATGGCTGAAGATGTTGGAACCGTCACTAACTAATAAATAGTGAACTTGGAATTGGACAGGGAGTTGAAGTTTGATTTTGGATTTTTTTAAGGTCTCAAATCACCATTGTCAAGTCAATCCCACTCATAGCAACCCTGTAGGATAGGTAGAACTACCTTGTGGGTTTCCAACACTGTAACTCTTTGTGGGAGTAGAGAGCCATGTCTTTATCTCAAGAGTGGATGGTGTTTTTGAACTGCTGACCTTACGGTTAACCGAACCCACTGCCATCAAGTCACTTCTGACCCTTCAACGTGGGCAATTTATTGCTCTTTCTTTCTAAGTTTTCTATGACTTTTGGTATACCTGATATTAATGGAGTATCCAAAGGATGAGGACATAAATAGTCAATGTGTTTAATGCATATTTAATATATCAGTCATGCTTTTGCTAGTGCTGTTATATGGAGATGAAGTGGCACAGATGATCAATAAGAGGAACTATTTTATGTTTCTAGCCTGAAAAATGTCATCAGAGTTGGTTTTTATCTTTGTTGTTATTATTAGTAACAGCCCGGTTGATTTTTGACTCGAGGCAACCACTTGTTTATAGAGCAGAAATTACTCCATAGGGCTTTCAAGGCCATGACCTCTCAGAAGCAGGTCTTCAGCCTGTCCTCTGAGGTGTTTTAGGGTGGGTCGTCACTGCCAATCTTGTGTTACAGGACTTCTGTGTTATAGTTTGTTAGAAGCTGGTAGAGGGATTCCTTCTTCCTAAGGTTTACTCTCCATAAGACATTGGTGTGCTCCTATAAAACCACGCACAAGCTGGCAGGGCATGAAACAGAGAGTCAATGACCATGAACTTAACACAGGATCCATTGTTAAGTTTTCCCAGACTCGAAAACACAAAACAACCAAACACCACCTACCAAAGCATACCAATTCACACATGAAATCTGAAATAACACTAACATACGGTGTTCGCAGGCGTAGTTCAAACTCCAATGACTTGATGCTGGGATGTAATTCCCACGCTCGCTGCCTCCTTAAAAGGTTGCTACAAAGCATACCTAAAGAGCAACATGCCTCTTTTCCCTTTTACATAAAAGGGAAACGCTTCGGAAAGCTTTCCCTAGTTGAAAACAGAAGGTCTTTCATAAAAATTCAGGGCTATAAGCAAATTTTCAAAGGTGGAGAATACCTGAATTTTGAAAAAAAATGTTGAAAATGACCACTTATTGTAATTGTGGGGTTGTTGTTTGGCTTTTGTTTCCTTTGTATTTTCTCCCTTCCTTTCATCAGGTTTCCACACTCGCTTGAGCTCTTCGTCTTCTTTTTTAACTCATCCACTTCTATTATATTTGTTGATTCCTCATTGAATCTGGTATTTTCTGGATTAGCTTTTAGATCCTTTCTGTCATGTGTCCATGGTAACTCCATACATGATCTCATCCAGCCTCTTTTCTCAGCCCCGATTCTCCCTAGGGATCACCTCCATCCCTTCACACTGGCCTTCTGCCCTGGCCAGGCAAAATTTGACTCTCGGCTCTTTGCCCTTAGTGCACCTCTCAGGATTCCCAACAAGCACACAGAAGAGGTAAGAGCTCTTTCTTCTCCCTGAGACCTTCTTAACAACGCCCTTCAAATGGCATTTCTAATTCCCACAACCCAACCCCCCGCACCCCCCATGATTTATGTCTTTTCTTGGATGTCATGATTGTTTAACACTCTCCACATGTATTTTATTTATTCATTCATCTTATTTATTTTTCACCAGCCCTACTTCAATGTATTGTTGTACATCCTGTACTATGCTGAGTGCATATTACCTATGCACATAGTCACTAGTCAGTAAAAATGCATTGAATGATGAAAGACAACTAAGGATGTGACTAATAAAGTGATGGCACATTTTATGTGCTTCTGAATCACATACTCCATCTTACAGAATGTAGCTTAGATGTCAAATAATTGTTGACTTTATTTTTTTTTAATTATATGGTTTTCTGGGTAGAAAAGATGATATAGCACAGTTACAGTCCTATGGCTTCAAAAACCGAAATGTGTCTAAATGGGTGCCTAATTCATTTTGCTATCATAAATTTGTTTTTTCAACAATGGTGTAATGTATAGCAATATGAGATCAGCTTAATAATCAAATACATTTTTGTAATTAATTTTTTTCTCCATGAAAAATAATTCAAATTACGTTTTGGAATATGTAGCCAAAAGTCCTAGAGAAATGTATATGGTTATGAGCTATCCAAGGGCTACATTACTTTCAGTTAAACCATACTGTCACTTTAGAAAAATTCTTGTTTTCATAGAGAAACTGTGTCCTTAATACTAGAGTCCACTGGTATTTGTTACTAAATGGGCATTCTGTAATTCACAGAATCCTGGACTTTTTTTTGGTTTAGTAATTGAAAGGTGGAAGCTGCTAGCAAGGTTTTGACTCTAGGCAAAAGCACAAAGCAAAACCAAATCTGAAGAAATTAATCTGTTAACTCCCCCCAATAAAGCCTGTTGTTGTGATTTTGGTCCCTGAGTACTTCGTGACTATTGTAAATGATTATTGAACCCATGTGGCCAGCGAGGATGCTGCAGGAGGGAAGAATGGTGTCTGAATTAGTAAGAGGTAAGGAGGGTGGAAGCGTGCCTGATTCCTGCCTCAGGGAATTCTGATTGACTGGGGAGTTGAAATCTCCATTTCCCTGTTGAAGTTTGAGGGTTTCAGATCTAGCCCTCACCCCCTTTTTGTGGCCCACTTTTCTAGGTTTTAGCTACCTAGGCACAAAACTATCATATACCCCAAATAAAGATATTTATTCATGTAAATACTTCAAAACCTGCAATTGCTTTTCAAACTTTTTTTTTTAACATAAGTAGATAGGTTCTGCACATGCAAAATACAGCTTTTATTGATAAGAATCATGTTCCCGCTCCTTATATTAACGTCACTTTATGCATTGACTATATCTTATCTTTTGCCATACTATGTTAATGAGTTAGTAAAAAATTCATGTTCAGCATTTTAAGGTCAAATTCTGTCTTAAGGTTGGTGTACAAAGCTGAAATTTTTAAATAGTCCTAGGTCAATGGTCTATATAATCTATAAACCTGTGAAGATGATTTTGGCTCATGAACATAGTATATGACATGGAATATTTAATCTTAAAATAGGTTGATCGTCCTGGATTACCGTAAATATATATGCACCTAATAGCAGATGAATTTCTCAGGCAGATGTTACCCTGTCACCCACTCTGCTATAATAGATGTATTCCAGGTGTGTGGTAGTATACTGGCTTGGCAGTTCAAAAGCACTGACAGCTCCTGGGGAGGAAGATGAGACTTTCTACTCCTGTAAAGAGTCATACTCTTGGAAACTCACAGGGCAAGTCCTCCCTGTCCTATAGGGAAGCTAGGAGTGGAATTGACGGGATGGCAGTGAGTTTGGTTTCTGGTTTAGGTGTCTTTACTAAACAGAAATTGATTTTCTCACCATGTATGAGGCTGCCAGCCCAAATTCAGTATACTGGCCCCAGAAGAAAACTCTGTCGATGTCAACCTGGGAGGAAGGTACATGTCATTTGAGATGCTGGGCAGGATAGGCATCTCTTTTCCCTCATCTGTAGGAGGTTCTCCTCCCTAGAACCCAGGGGTGAAGGGCACTCTCAGTTCCTGGCTCTTCTTATGAGATGGCACTGATGTCTTTCTCTATTGGCATGCCTCTTCTTAATCTCCTCTAAGATGAGAAGTGATGCAGAACACACCACAGGGGAACCCCCCTGCCCTTGCCTCTGACCCAACTAAGGGTGGTGACTTCACTAAGGGGGGTGCATCTTTACTTCATGAACCTAATGCACATAACAGAATCTTCAACATAATGTAACCCTGCTTCCTTCACCACACCACAAAAATGGAAGACAATCAACACAATATTGAAAATAATGGTCGAGCCAAACTGATACCTCTTTTAGGAGGACAAAATTATATCCATGATAAAAACTAAACCAAGCTCACTACCATTAAGTTGATGTCAACTCATAATGGTCCTATAGGACAGGGTAGAACTGCCCCTGTGGGTTACTCTTTTTTTTTTGGATGGAGCGGTGGGGGTTAGACAGTCTTTCCTTGTACCTTGGAGCAGCTGGTGGTTTTGAATTGTTGACCTTGCACTTAGCAACCACATGTGTAACCCATGCACTATAGGTAGCAAAAAGTAACACTGAGAGATTGAAGGCTTGATACAGGTTGATGCACTTTTCTAACCTTGTTGGGTGGGTGGGTGGGGGTATTCATAAGAAGGAGTGAGGTGGCCAGGCTTAAGGAATTAAAAAGAAACCTCCATCTGACCAAACTAAATCAAACTCACCACCATAGAGTTAATTCCAACTCTCAAGTAAATAATAGGACCTCAAGCTTACAACTGAAGGACAATCCTGCCCCTAACTTGAATGAACTTGGAAGAACTTTCTAGAACTTCCAAATAAAAGCCTCACCTACCAGATACCTTGATTGTGGCCGTGGAGTGAAGAATATATAACCCAGCGAAGCTATACTATATTTCTGATTTAAGAGAAAACATAAGCTAATAAATTGGCGTTGCAAGCTACTACATTTTAGATAGATTGGTATAGAGAAATAGAAATACAATATAATTGGTAATTGACATCTGTATCTTGTGGATGGCTGTCAAAGACAAACTTGAAAATGGAGAATTATGAAAATCTTGTTGTGTGGTGATGACAGTGGTGATCAATTTATGTGGTGAACTCAAGAAAAGGTTGAGTGGGTTGCTAGGTCAATTAATTCCTGCAACATTCACTAGACTGTAATTCTATACTTCATATTTATGTAAAGTATGATACATAGCATATAAAACTTGCATTGCAGAGTTAATCATCTGAAAAAGGGAATATGATCATCGGAGTCAAAGTTGACCTACTTTGCATAAGTTTTGTTATTTTGTACATTGGCTATTTTTGAAGGACCTTTTATTCATAGCCTCAGTTTTATTAGATACAATAAATATTTTTTAAAACAGTTATGATTATAGGAATATAACAACTTTTAAAATCAAGTAAATAGCACATTTGGATAGGAATACTGTATTGATATATGTTAGAGATTTCAGTGATGTAATCCAAATTTTTATTCAGGATTTACTTTGTTTAGGTTATATAAAAATCAGTGTGGGTTCAAATGCCTATAACAATATATGTGTCTCCCTCTTCCAAGAATAATTCGAATAATTCAAAATATAATATCAATTTAAATGTGAAAATGCTTTAAAAGATATGTGACCACATGCATTATTGCATTTATTACTACTGCTAATATCATAACGTCTTCTTTAGGAGGTTGCTATACATTTTCTAATGCAATACCTTAGCCTTCTGCAAATCTTCATTTAATTTTATCTTTAATATCTCAAAGGAAATTGATTTAAGACAACCTGCACTACTGTCTCATCAGCATAACAAAGAAACCTTTATTCCCAGATCAGATTATCACCACAGGTATAGTAGAATTTACAACACATATTTTGGGGAAGTGCAATTAAGTCAATAACAGGTACCTATTTCTGTTTTTCTCCTTAAGGGATCCTTGAACATAATCCATGCATTATTCCATAAAAATGTATACAAGGAGATTCCTAAAACAAAACTGTAGTTTTCAGAATGTTTTTCTTACTAGATGGTCAATTCTTTGCTACTGAGTTAAATTTTGCCTGAGAGTGATTCTTTATCTCTTAGGGAAATTTCTTTCTTAGGGTGCTTAGCCTTTGATCATGTTTGGTCTCCTTACTAAAGAAACAACAATAGTTCTACATGCTTCATGTATCCACTGGGATCATAAGTACAAAATAAAGAATGAGAAGCTCTCTGAGGATGGGAGATGGAAGTCTCATAACAGTATTATAATGCTAATGTAGTGTATTTTCTTATGAAAACAATCAGACTTTGTATGATGATCAAATAAAATGTTTGCTTTTAATTTAAGTTGTTGGTCCTGAAGGTTTTGGTCTCAGAAAATAGAACCAAAGGAGTAAAGATTGCCAGCTAGGAAATAGATATAATTAGAATCAGTATAGGTAGAATACATTTAACTAGATATTCCTAGTATTGGCACTAGGATTACAGTCAATATATGTACAAAGTAATTCTCAAAAAATGTGTTTATAAATGCGTCTGTGCGATCAGAGGGTGACGTTAGACTAGTTTTCTCCATAATACATGTCTTAGGTTAGTTAACCAAAGGAAACGGAATCCCTGCTAGTAAGTGGATCAGAGCTGCTCCTTTGAGTTTCTAAAACTTTAATTTTAAAAATGTATGATTAATTTGGAGTTAATACATGTATCATAACATTCCATCTTTCAGTCACATCAAGCAGTATTGTACAAGTGCTACCACACTCAGGCAGCCTCATTTTTCTCCCCTGGAGTAACCAGCAGGTGAGAATTGCTGAGACTGCCAGTCGGTGGCTCCACCTTTGAGATCTATAATATGCCGTCTGAGGGCATCTGCTGGGCCAGTTAGCTTCAAGGCAGAGAGGTTAGCCCAGAAATTTATGATGGTTATTTAGGACTCTAAATGAGTCTTCTTGATCGTTTTTCTCAAAGAACACAAGGTCTTATGAGGAAGATAGTTTAGGAAAATAGAAAGCTGCCTTGGTTTAAAAAAAAAAAAAAAAGGCCAGAAAAGTTGTACCAAGGAAAATTTTCCCCATCTGAACAATGCAGCTGCTCATTCTTCAAGGGGAGCAAGTGATTTCCTGTGACCATTTCTTTTGGCAACCAGCCCCCCATGCACTCTAAAGGACTGCTCTTGCCACTTAAATATATTTTTGTTCTCCAAACTCACCGAAATATGTAAAAGAAACAGCAACATGCAAACCCCTACACTGGCCAACTGACCGACCAGTGGTGGCAGGGATCCTATAGGACAGAGGAAACTGCCCATAGGATTTCCAAAGTTGCACATCTTAATGAAGGCAGCCTTCCTCCTTGTTTTCCTATAGAGTGGTGGGTGTGTTTGAATCACTGACATTTGACTGACAGCTGAGGGCTTTAATCACTGTGCTCTACCAGGGCTCCTTCAAAGTGACATCTATCATGTTTGTATTAGACACTCGGGAAGGCTACCAGCGTCCTCTTAGTAACTGAGTGTAAATGCTCCCAACTTGAAACAGTTAACGCCTTCTTCCTTTTCCAGGACAGTTCTGTCTATTCTTACTCCTGGTGTTTTGATTGCCCTTCAGGAGGACAGAAATGCTGGGAATTGCCACTTCTGAGCAGCTCGCCATAGTAGCTGCTGTACTTCAACCCTACACTCGACTCTGTGCTTATGGCATTGACCTCCAGCCAGAGTTATCCCAAGGATGAGGTTCCAGTCACCGTCAGTGGAATTTGGTGCCACCATGGAACCTGCATTTCGATATTCCTTCCTTGGCATTGGTTTCACTTACTACTCAGTTTTAATATCCAAAATGAACTATTTCTACATCACCTGCTTAAAGTGGGGTGGAGGATTTCAAGCTCGCGGGACATATATGGGAAATGATAGCTGCAGAATCTTCCTGGCAATATCCAGCTCTACTCTTCAATGACCCCAATACAGCAGGAGATTATCTTTGACAGTTTCAGGCCATACACCTCTCGTGCCTGGCTTCTGTGTCTCATTTATGAAATGTTTGCTGAATAAATTAATTTCTCCAAAGAGCAATATCAATAACTCTTGGCACAGAAAATAAGCCTGAACTCAGAAGACACAACTTTTGACCTTTGTGTTTCTTGAGAGACTTAGAGGGCATACAGTCCGTGCTCTGGCTATTGTCCATCGCCTCTATGACTGTCCAATATTGCTTGGCCTATTTGTGTCTTCCAAGGCACTTGTCTCAAGCGTGTCAAACTTTCAATGCCCTTTTCATCTCTTTCAATTTTTGGATTCCTAAGAAAACCTCATTCTTTTTATATCACTTCAATTCCCCTTCAACAAATGGAGTTAAGAGCTCATATCAAATCCCATAATTTTGCCATTTACTCCATTGCAAAGAGGGAGTCTATTATTTGCATGTGTGTGCATGTGTACATATAGCTATATCTATCTATGCTCATCAAATCTTCACAGAAGCCATAAGGTAAATATAGTCATCCCTTTTTTAGATTAACAAATGATGTAGAGAAATTAAATACTTCCCCCAAATCACAGAACTATTAAATGGGAGTCTGGTTTCAAAATAAAGATAGTAGCTAACAGCTTTATTTCTCATAAAATTTACATTTCTCAATCAATGAATCTAGGGTGATCCATTCAGGCCATTTATCCTTAGGCATCATTTTGAACCTTGGGCATTGAAGAACAAGGGTCTCCTAAAAGGCACCTTGAAGTCGAACAATGATCTAGATAAACTAGTATGTTAGGCTGGGTTATCTAGAGAAACAAGCCAGTGACACTCATCAATGCCCAAGAAAGAACTTTATATATCAAGAAGCAATTTAACATCAAATAGGTGACATGTGCCCACCTGTAGAGGTAGACACAGAGTCCACAGAGACATTCCAGTAAGGAGGAAGATGAAGTGGCCGAGAGAGGCTGTTCCCAGACTCCCTCACTCTTATACAACAAAACTACCTCCCCAAGAAGGTGTGTAATTGATATAGATTAACAACCACAAATACCCTTTGTCAGTTTGACACCTTTAAACAACTTTTAACTATATATAATCTCAAAAGAAAGACAATATTGAAATTATATTTGTACTTAACATGATACAATGAACACTTGTACAAATGAAAATGCACCGGTCCCATTTGAATGGTATATTCTCTAAGTGCAGAAAAAAGTTAGTCTATGCCTAGCAACTGCAGTTTTGTGAACACTTTTACCAGAATCCTATAATTCTATGAATAATTTCCCCAATATTTGCATGCCTTTATTTTCCCCACCAATTTGAGTAATGTCTACATTGCCTATTTCTCTAAGTCCATTGTCCTGAGGATGCCAGCAGCTTCTTTGATGTGAAGAGCCTTCTTTCCAGTTGGAACATGATGATCCACAGCAAAGTCAAATCCAGGAGAGGCCATTCATCAAGTCAGCAGGTAATGTGCTCACGAGGCCGAATATCTTTTCTTCATCCAGTCAGGTTCTCGTCAGCTCAATTCTAGCCTTCCAAGTGAGGTCAACAGACAATGAAACAAGCCAAGTTTCCCATTCGCTCTCTCAGAAAACTGGCCCCCTCACAAATTCTCAACAAAACTGACCCTTGGGTCAGGTCATGCCCTAGGCTCAGGCTCCATGCAACTCTTTCAACTTCAGACCAAACAACCCATTTCCATCTTTCCCCAAGTCCCCGTGAACAAGATGTGGGGGTGTCAGTTGGACATGGAATAAGGAAAGTTGGACATGGAATAAGGAAGATCATGTTGATGCATTTAAATTGTGGTGCTGGAAAAGAATCTTTAAAACGTCCTGGACTGCTGAAAGGACAAACCAATTTGTCTTGGAAGAAGTAAGACCACCATGCTTTTTAGGGGCAAGCATGGCAAGATTTCGTATTATATACTTTGAACATGCTGTCAGGAGAGACCAGTCAGTGCCTGCAGAAGGACATCATGTTTGGTTAAGTTGAGGGGACAGAGAGAGAGCGGATGGCCCTCAAAGCAATCTATCGGCACTGTGGTTACAACAATGAGCTCAGGCTTAGAAATAATTGCGAAGATGGTACAAAACTGGTCAGTGTTTCATTCTATTGTATCTAGGCTTGAGATGGGTCAGAACCAACTCAATTGGACCTAACAACAACAACAACAACCATATTATAGAAACACTACTTGAGCCCTGCTTCCATGGAAATGTTGATAAGACAAGATATAAGAATCCTTGGAACATTCTTACTCCCTTATAGAAATGTTTAGAAACAGTGGTGGCCAAATGGGTTACATGTTGGGCTGTGAACCAAAAGGCTAGCAGGTCAAAACCACCGGCTGCTCCATAGTGAAATATATGATTTCTACCTTAGTAAAGAATTAATGTCTTGGAAACTCACAGGGGAAGTTCTACCCTGCCCAAAAAGGTAGCTATGCGTCAGAAATGATTCCATGGCAGAGAGCTTTTTGTTGTGTTTGTTTTAGGTTTTGACCTAAAAGATGAAGCCATCTGCTACCATAAGAATTCACAGACTCGAAACCCCTACCAGGTCTCTGTGAATAAGAATGGGCTCAGGGGCAGTAGGTTTAGCTGAAATGTTCTGCAATTTACAAATTATAGAGTTTTCAAATAAACTTGTAAACTTATATTATTAGCTTGGTATTATTTGGTTAATGTGTTAGTCTGAGTAGACTGGAGAAACAAATTCATAGAGACTCATATGTGTATCAAAGAGTTTTTTTTAATTTTAATTTATTTTAAACAATTTATTAGGGGCTCATACAACTCTTATCACAGTCCATACATATACATACATCAATTGTATAAAGCACATCTGTACATTCTTTGCCCTAATCATTTTCTTTTTTTTCCCCTCTTTTCTTTTTTTACATTTTATTAGGGGCTCATACAACTCTTATCACAATCCATACATATACATACATCAATTGTATAAAGCACATCCATACATTCCCTGCCCCAATCATTCTCAAAGTATTTGCTCCCCACTTAAGCCTTTTGCATCAGGTCCTCTTTTTTTTCCCCTCCTTCCCTGCTCCCCCCTCCCTCATGTGCCCTTGGTAATTTATACATCGTTATTTTGGCATATCTTGCCCTATCCGGAGTCTCCCTTCACCCCCTTCTCTGCCGTCCCTCTCCCAGGGAGGAGGTCACATGTGGATCCTTGTAATCAGTTCTCCCTTTCCAACCCACTCACCCTCCACTCTCCCAGCATCGCCCCTCCCTCACACCCTTTTTCCTGAAGGTATCATCCACCCTGGATTCCATGTGCCTCCAGCCCTCATATGTACCAGTGTACAACCTCTGCCCCATCCAGCCCTGCAAGGTAGAATTCGCATCATGGTAGTTGGGGGGAGGAAGCATCCAGGACCTGGGGGAAAGCTGTGTTCTTCATCGGTACGACCTCGCACCCTAATTAACCCATCTCCTCTCCTAAACCCCTCTATGAGGGGATCTCCATTGGCCGACACTTGGACCTTGGGTCTCCACTCTGCACTTCCCCCTTCATTCAATATGGTATACACACACACACACACACACACACACACACACACATATATATACATACATATATACACACACATATATATACATACACATACACACATATATCTTTTTTTTTTGCATGATACCTTATACCAGGTCCCTTTGGCACCTCGTGATCGCACTGGCTGGTGTGCTTCTTCCATGTGGGCTTTTTTGCTTCTGAGCTAGATGGCCGCTTGTTCACCTTCATACAAGAGCAATTGTACATTAAGAAAGTATCCCAGCTCCATCCAGTCCAAGTCCATAAGACTGATATTAATCCATATGCCCAGTACTCATCTATAAATCCCTCTTCAGACTCATGCAACACATGTAATGATGCTGAATGTAGAAAGAGCACAGGCCAGTGAGTGGAAATTCTTGTGGAATCAGTGGCGGTAGAGGGATCTCAGTGCTGGCAGAGGTCTCCACGTGGTGCCTTCAGCTCTGATACTCTGAATGCCATCAGCCTGTCTCTATGTGACTTGTCAACAAAAAACATCTCTTTGGGAGTGAGCATGTGTCCCACCTCCAGCAAGCTATTTACCTCCTTAGTGCCTCCATATGAAATCATCAAACTACAACCTGAACAAGTAAACTCCATCCCTTCACTTATAAGTCTCAAAATGATAACAGATTATGTCACTACCACATTTAACACTTGAATAACTCAAAATTTCATAAATTCATCTTTAATTTCAAAACCGTATTGTCTCCTATTATGGTTTAGCTATTCATTAACATCACTAGCTAGCTTTGTCACTGTGGTAAAATTATCTAAGCAAATGTAAGCCTCAGTTCATTCATAAACTCAAAACTTGTTGCCATTGAGTTAACTGACATTCATGCAAACCTGCTAGGACAAAGTAAAACTGTCCCTGTGGGTTTATGTGATTATAAAACCTTATGAGTTCAAAGCCTCATTTGTCTTCTACATAGTAGCTGATGGTTTTGAACAGCTGACCTTGCAGTTATCAGCCCAATGCATAATCCACTACACCACCAGGGTTACTCTACTCATCAATTAAATGGCATAATTAATAATTCCTTTCTTACACTGTTTTCTAGCATAATTTGAGGGCGTAGGAATTCAAACACTGAAGCAATCCTTCTGTCAATATTTTTTTCTGTGTGTGCATGTGTGTGTCCACGAAGCAGCTATAGAATGTAATGTTTCTAATAGAGGTAGGTTTAGGCATTAGGACAATCTTACTAAGTGATTTATTACTATACTCAAGTTGAACATTAATAGACATGGTTAATTGATTTAGCTAATGAGCTAAATGAACAATACTATGGGAAGTGAGTAGGGAAGGGATCCAGAGTTTTCTTGTCCTTAATTTTGATCCATATTATTTTGACCTCTTTCTAATTATTTTATATTATTTTACTTCCTTTCACCCCTCTCTTTGTTTTTAACCTCATGAGAAAGAAGAGCTTTGGGCAGGGTGAAGATTTGTTTTTAATATTTTTATTGGAAGCTCTTACATCTATTATTACAAGCCATATATTCCTCCAACCTGTCAAGCACAATTGCACATATGCCGCCATCATCAAACCCCTGATTTCAGCTCCCCATTTCTTCCCCCATTCTCCCCCACCCACTCTCCCTCACAAACCCTTGATAAGTTATATATTTTTCTCCATATCTTAAGTCGTTCTCCATTGCCCATCACACACTTTTCCATTATTTGTCCCCAGGGAGGGTTTCTAAGCTGACATGATGAAGACCTTATCAATTGTTAATAAGGACACGGTGTATCTCTGGTTTGTAAATATGCTGCTTTCTTCACTTCCCAAATCCCCCATGATTTTTACACCTTGACAGGCTACTAAAGACATTTCATTCGAATTTTCCCATTCTTTATTAAATTTATTTATGAAATATTTATTCATCATAAGTTGCTGCTCAATGCCATAAAGCTTGTCCTGAATCATGGAAACAATGTGTATATCAGAATACATGCTGTCCAATACTGCATGGCTTCAGATCTGACCTATGGGCTTTATAGAGTTCCATTTGAAGATTTCTGGGAGTAGATCACTAGGCATTCTTAATTACCAATAGCATTTCCCAATTAATACTGCCCTATTTAGAATTGCATACAAAATTCCAGGGTTTAAATAAATTTCAGATTAACTACAACCCGCACATACTTATCATTCATATTTTAGGATGTATCATACTGAAGACATTTGTTGCCTGTCTGAAATTCAAATGTAACGAGAAACTCTGTGTTCTTATTTGCTAAACTTTGCAACTCAAATTTTCTTAAATTTCAGATACTGTGTCAGTCATTTAGAATGTTCTATTTGAATAACAGTACTGAACAGTTATCATTACACTACTTGATGCAGAGAGGGCAGAACATCCTTTCTTGGATGTTGATTATAGCTGAGCAGCATAGTTGGTTAGCAGATTTGTAAAAATCTTAATGTATAAAAAAGAAAAAGCATGTGGTGTAATAAAAATAGTCTGGGAGTTAATGTAATATGTGCATCAGGTTTCACTGAATGATTGTTCAGCGTGTTGGTTTAGTC
Organism: Tenrec ecaudatus; assembly: GCF_050624435.1. Taxonomy (NCBI): domain Eukaryota; kingdom Metazoa; phylum Chordata; class Mammalia; order Afrosoricida; family Tenrecidae; genus Tenrec; species Tenrec ecaudatus. The sequence goes on from NC_134533.1 coordinate 47,236,343, forward strand.
GTTATGCATTGGGCTACCATCCACATGGGCAATGGTTCAAAACCAGCAGCAGCTCTGCAGGAGAAACACGCTCTTTCTCCTCCTACAGTAAACAGTTACACTCTCAGAAACCCACTGGCTGAGGAGTCACCATTGACTCTATGACACAGAGTCTGCTTTGTTCATTTTTTTAAAATAATTTTTGGATAAAATTTTCTCCAATTTGAGGACATTCTTTTTTTGCTTGTTTTCCGCCACTTTGGCACATTTGGGAAATACTAATGATTGTTAGATAAGTAGTCCACCGAATAAAATAAGTATAGAATCTCCTGATGATACAAATGAAATAATAGAAAAAATGTGTTGCCATTTGAGCTCATTCTGGCTCCTGGCCGCCCCGTGCGGTAAAGAGTGGAACTGCTCCTGGCTCCTCCATTTACTGAAGCCAATCACCAGGCTGTTCCATTTTACTTTTACTCTTCAGTGCGGATTCCAACCATATACCTTTCCCTCAGCAGTCAGGGAAAATCAATTGTACCAAACAAGCATCTTTAAAATGTAGAGAGAATCTTGGTCATAGAAAAACTAGTATTTATCATTACCATCATGAACTTGCCCTGAATTTCTTATTTCTAAAGAAGTAAACAAAATAATCTTTAGATCATCAATGTATTATTATTTAGTGTATCACAACTACTATTTTTCTTTTATTATTTTGAATGCCATCAAGGATCTTTCTGTTTCTGTGAAACGTGTGTGTGTGTATGTGTGTGTGTGTGTTGTGTGGTGGTGGGGGGATTGTAATTGTACTCTCATATCTCTCTTTGGTAGCCACATTCGTTCCATTGTGACTGGGAAAAAGAAATCTCAGGTCCGTTGAAGAACAGAAAGTAGAAAGTCATTTTCAATAACTCTCTGTGTGTGTATCTCAGAAGTCCCTTTGAATTAATTGTAAATGGCCTCCTGAAGAGATCTAATTGCTCCCTCTGTTTAATGGGATAGAGTAAAGAGGAGGGATCATACAAATCCTTCTATATTTTGACTTGATTTAAAAAAGAGATAATATGAATTGTCTACAGCTATACCTCAGGATTTTCTTAATATTCTCTTGCATTTTAAGTCCCAATAACAAATGGTATCTAAAGAAATAACGTTGTTGTATTGTTTTAGCAAGAATCCTACAGTGAGGTAGATTTGAGACATGTATAATACTTAGAAAATATAGTTCAAGCAATAATACCGAGTAGAGAGCTATTTCTGTTGGCAAAACACAAGTATGAATTTTTTTTGTTAGGCAGAAAAAAAAGTTAATCAAACATTGCTAAGAATGTAAAATTATTGTTCTTTGTTATTACTTCTGTTTAACTCCCACGTCCATGAAAAATTGTGACCTCCAATGTCCTTTATTGGGCCTGAGGTTTTGATGACAACAAAAAGAGCAAAACTCTCAACTCGATCTTCACAGTGACCTCTCTTACCAGGGATAAAGGAAGGAAACCTGTATCAGAAATGCTTTTCCAGCTCAGGTAGAAATTTTAAACACACTAGGTGACAATAGAACGATTCTACCAAACCTGTGTTGCTCACTAAGTTGCCGTTTACAGCAGGTAGCTTCATAGAGTGTTTTTTTTTTTTAACGATCCTTTTTATAGCACTTTCTCTGTGTCATAGTTCTCTGGAGAAAGGAAAAAATGAGCCTTACTGCTATCCATTTGAAGATAGTCAGGTGCTTATAGGTAGGCAGTGGAATTCTTGTAGTAAAGGTAATAATATCACAGACCCCAAATACAAAGAGTCATCAAAATAAATGTTATGACAACTATTCCCCAGGCTATAGATGAGGAAGTCATAGAAAATAAGTTAAAAATTCTTGCCTTAAGGTTGCCCAATAAATGACAGTTCAAGGCTACCCTTATGGACTATTTCCAAACTCTGCCTTTTAATGACATGTTTAGTCCAGTTCTACCTTTATGAATTAGAATATTGAAAGTTTTGCCTTATCTCCAAACCTCTATGCTTGTGTAAATAGTGTTCCTCTCACCTAAATTCTTAATTTCTATAAGCAAACCATGAAATATACATATATATATATTTAAATTCTATGCCATTGACTAAATGGTTGAGTATGCCAGTAAGGAATTGGTCTCGAGAGCTCACAGAGGCAGTTCTACCCTGCCCTGAAGAGTTACTGTGAGTCAGCTTAGACCGGATAGCAGTGATTTTAGTTTTCTTTTTTGTGTTAGGCCTGGTTGTTGAGGGAAACAAATCTAGTATCACTCATATAGGTGTGCATTAGTCTGGGTTGACTAAAGAATCAAATTCATAGACAATCATATGTGCATAAGAAAGAGCTTTATATATCAGAGCAATTGAACATTGAGAAAACATGCCAGCCCAGTACAGATCATGTCAGATGTTAACCCATATGTATGATGCCAATGTATAAATTCCTCTTCAGACTCACAAAATACATGCAATGATGCTGAATGCAGGAAGATCACAGGCTAATTGGTGGGAAGTCTTTTGGGTGTAGTGGTAGTGGAAGCATCTCAGTGCTGGCAGGGGTGTCCATGTGGCTCCTTCAGCTCCAGGACTCTAGTGTAGCTCTATGTGTTTTGTCCAAAGGGATGTCTCACAAGGAGTGAGCATGTGTTCCTCCTCCAGCAAGCTATTTATCTCCTTAGTGCCTCCAAATGAGGTCATCAAGCTGCGAACTGATTGACAGACTAAACTCCACCCCTTCACTGTTAAGTCTCAAATTGACAACAGATTGCATAAGTATCACAAGGTGTAAGAGAGAGCTTTATACCAAGAAGTAGTTTTATCTCAGGAAAATATCCCAGTCCAGTCCAAATCTAGTACATAAATCCAATACTGCTCTCTAAGTCTGATACTAGTCCATAAATCCCTCTTCACACTCATGCAGTCATAAGCAATGATGCAAAAGGCAGAAGATCACAGGCCAGTGGGTGAAAAGTCTTGTGGGTCAAATGACCGTGGAAGCATCACAGAGCTGGCATAGGTCTCAACCTGGCTCCCTGGCATGAAGGCAAAGGCAGAGAGAGAGAGAGACTGAACTTCCCAGGACATGCCTTATGAGAAGACCACACCCATAAGGAGTCACTCTAAGGCTTTGACCTGATTGACAGGCTAGAGTCCACCCTAACATTTTTATATATCAAGCTGGCATGAAGCTATATAACAACCATAAGTATGATCAATCAAAATACTGTATGTTCCATGAGGATGATTTATAATATCATCATATCTGTCAGTTTGTCATAGTGTGGTGGCACTTGTGTTTCTGTGATGCCGGAAGCTATTTGACTGGTATTTCAAATGCCAGCAGGGTCACAAAGAGTGAACAGGTTTCTCCAGCCATTGGAGACTAGGAACAGACAAAGAACAACTTGGTTTCCCACTTCGATGGAAGTAGCTGCTCAAAACCTGATGCATCGCTTCAAAACTACCTCAGATACTGAAGGCCTAATGAATGGAAGCAGAACATTGTTGGAGACAGTGCCAGAGGATTAGTCCCTTGGCTCCTAAGGCATTCCATATGTGGCTGAAGAGGAGCTGGTTTCTCAGAATGGAGTCAACCAGGTGATTTGAGTCAAGTAAAGCCTGTGGGAGTGGAGCCTTGGGGGACTTCCATTTGCTGATGAGGTCAGGAGAAACAGTTGAAAAATTCTGCGAATGATCTAAACATGGAATGTGGGAAGTATGAATATAAGAAAATTGGAAGCCAAATAAAATGAAATTGAATTCATAAAGATCAATATCCCTGGAATTATTGAGCGGAAGTGAACTTCTATTGGCCAATTTGAAGCAGAAAAACATATAATTCACTACAAAAGGATTGACACATGCAAAAGGCTTGGTGCGGCATCCACTGTCATTAAGAACACTGCAAAAGGAAGCATGCAGTGCAATACTGTCTGTAGTAGGATGCAATCTATCTGCCATCAAAGAAATAGTATTCAAATTTATAAACCAACCACAATGAGAGTGAGGAAGAAATTGAACAATTCTGTCTCTGACTCCGGCTGGTAAGCAATCAAACATATAATCAAGATGCATTGATAATTATTGGTGGTGGGAATGAAAAGGTTGGAAATAAAGAGGGAGGAACAATAATTGGAAAATATGGAACAGTGATAGAAAAGAAGCTGGAGATACCCTGATAGAATTTTGAAAAATAAAAGAATTGTTCATAGAAAATCCCTTTTTATTCAGCATCACAAAAGGCAACTGTATGCATAGCTTCACACAGTAGAATACACAAGGTTCAATTTGTCTACATCTGTGAAGAGACTTTGGAGAAGCTCAATATCAGCAGCTAGAACCAGGTCAGAGACTTAATGTAAAACAGATCATCAACTGCTCATATATAAGTTCTGGGTAAAGCTAAATAAAATTTTAAAAAATCTGCTAGAGTTAAACTACTTGACCTTGAGTCTATCTCATGTGAATTTGGAGACCATCTCAAGAACATATTTAGTGCATTGGACACTAATGACAAAGACTGGATGAAGTAAGGCAGGACATCAGGAACATTATTTATAAAGCAATAAAAGGATCATTTAAAATACAGAAATGACAGGGAAGATCCAAATGGATGTCAGAAGAAATTGAAACTTGCTCTTCATCCTCAAGTAGCTAAAGAAAATGGAAGAAATTATGAAGTCAAAGAGCTATACTGAAAATTTCAAAGAAGATAAAAGCAAATATTAAAATCAAATGTGTAAAGAACTTGCATCAGAAAACAGAAAGGAAAGACTATACTCAGCATATCTTAAACTGAAAGAACTCAGGAAAAATTCAAGCCTTGTGATGCAGTCTTGAAATTCTGTGGGGGAAAGTATAGAATGATGCCGGAAACACCAAGAGAAGATGGAAAGGATGTGCAGAGTTGCTGTGCCAAAGAGAACAAGTCGATAGTCCACTATTGCGAGAGGTATCTATCATAGGAGCAAAACCCAAGGGTCTTGAAGAAAGAAGTCTGGGTTGCATTGAAGTCATTGGCCAAGAATTCTGAGTGTGACTGGGCTATTGAAATGTATGATATGTGAATTATATGTGGGTAAAACTGTTAAAATTAATGAACTAATTAAGTTCTGCTGCTTCTCTTCCAGTGATTGCTCTTTTTATCATTACTGTACCCTTCATCTTTCCTATCTGCTAAATAAAAATTATTCGGATACTATACCTCAATATTGTCCCTTATTTTGGACAACATCCAATTCATAGAGGAAAAATATGCTTCTTAAATCTGATCAACTAATGCCAAACAAACCCAGACTCTCTAACCCAGACTCTCATTAGTCCTCTTACTTGAGTTTACCTATGTCTTACTTGGGTATGTTGCCTCTATTGCTGCTTAATTCCAGTAAAAACGGGCTCACATTCATAAAAGTGTCATCTTTGCCCAGACACTCCGACAATGTCAACAAACTAGCACTGCGGAAAGATCTAATACATTTATTTTTTTGTAAAAATACCGGGGATTGGGGAGCTGGTGGAACAATTTGAGAAAAAGGAGATGGAGAGAGAGAGAGAGATAACTATTTTATATATTTTAGAATTCCAATTTAGTTCTCAAACAGCCACCCAAACCCCATAGTCATTCATTTGATTCTAACTCAGTGATTCGTTAGGACACAGTAGAACTGCCCATGGAACTTCCAAACCTGTAAACTTCTAAGGAAGCCGACAGCCTCATCTTTCTCCCTCAGAGTGGCCAGTGGTTGGAATTGCCAAACTACTGATTCAGCAGCAGCCCAATTCTAAATCCGCTGTCCCACTAGTGCTCTTCTCTCAAGGAACATTAGCATGAAGGGTCTACTTCCAGTAGAGACAAGTAAGAAAAGAAATATAAACTCTGAAGAGCATAATTTAAAAATCTGAACACAATGCAAAAGACTATAGATGGTGAACAGATGCAGTCAGATCTGGCAGTGATTTCAAACTTGAAAGAGGTACTGACAGATAACAAAATAACCCACTCATTGAGTGTATTTGAACTCACAGCAAAGCTGAACAGGGTTCCTCCTGGTTGTAAATGTTCAAGGGAGTAGATCGCGCCCTCTTCCTCCAGCAGAGCGACTGTAATACGACCTGCTGACCTCACAGTCAGTGTTCAACAGCTACGGTGCCCACTCTGGCACCGGGAAGGCAGAGCAAAAGCATAAACCCCATATTCACAGCATTAGCTTAAAGAGAATTATAATCTACAGGGGAAGGTGGCTTTAATTCTGATATAAAACTTATTTTTCTGGGAAAAAAGTTCAGGGGAAAATTAACCAGAAAAAATGGAGGCCAAATTCTGTGTGTAGATAACTGGCTGTTTCCTGGGCAGTCTCAAACTACCTGTGGTTACAACTAATGGAACTTTATGGGATTAGCAGCTTAGGTCTCACCTACGAGCAAAAACATCATTCTCTCGGGAGGAATAGAATTGAGTCTCTGTGCTCTGCTATCAAATATACAGAAATTGTGATGACTACACTGTAGAGACTGAACTAAGTTAAATGCCCATGAAGTGTCTTTTGTTTCCTCAGTGACACATTAGCTAGTTGGACTAAAGCTCCAGACACTGTATGTGTGTGGTTCTGTGTGCACGCTCATGTGCTAGAAAACATTTGAATTCTCTCTCGGTCACATTAACTTCCAGCTAAATTCCAAGGAGTATTTTCTATACACACAAACTTCTGGATTTAGTTAAGTATTAAGTCATAGTTTATTTATAATAAGCTTTGAAACTTATTCCTCCCCATTTACTTCCTTCCCAGAATTTCAATACATGATGGTTTTCAAACTGAGCTGAGAGCTCTGCACAATACTCTTCTGAGAAGTCCAAACAGTAAGAATGCAGCATTCTTGTAGACAAAAGACACGCGTGCTGAAATCTCACCTGTTGTCATCACCATATAAGATAGATGATTGTCCCTCGTTTCTGCCTATACTGGAAATTGTATATTTCCATTAACATTTTACTTTTTTTAATTTAAGAATTCTTCAAGTAATACTTTCTCTAAACTTTAAAAATTGTTGCAATGGTTAATCTTTTTCTCTTTTCTTTAATTTTTCCATCCCAATATAGGCTATAATTCTCCAGTTAAAAGAAGAGATATATCTAATCAAGATATTACCATAGAATGTCAAAAGTAAACCCTATACATAGTTTGGGCTTTCTTTTTTATTATAAACAATTTTATTGGGGCTCTTATAACAATCCATACATCAATTGTACCAAGCATATTTGTACATATGTTACCATCATCATTTTCAAAACATTTTCTACTTGAGCCCTTAGTATCAGCTCCTCTTTTTTCCATCCCTCCCCCACTCTCCCACCCTAATGAACCCTTGATAAATGATTTTTATATCTTACACCATCTGCTGTCTCCCTTCACCCACGTTTCTGTTGTCCGACCCCTGGGGACAGGGCGTGTTATAGATTGATGGTTGTGATTGTTTCCTTGTTCCTCGCCAACACCCCTCATCTTCCTCCTCCCCTCTTGGCATCACTGTGCCCATTATGTTCCTGAGGGGTTTGTCTGTCCTGGATTCCGTGTATCGAGAGCTCTTATCTGTACCAGTGTGCTTGTCTGGTCTAGCCGGAATTGTAAGGTAGAACTGGGATCGTGAGAGTAGAGGGGCCGAAGAATGGAGTGTCGTGGGTTTCATCTGTGCTATACTGCACTCTGGCTGACTTGTCCCTTCCTTGCGACTTTTCTGTGAGGGGAAGTCCTATTGTCCATAGAGAGGCTTTGGGTCTCCACTCTGACCCCTCTCATTCACATCAATATGATTGTTTGTTTTAGGTATTCTGATGCCTGATTCCTAATCCCATTGATCACCTCATGATAATATAGGCTGATGTCCTTCTTCCATGTAGGCTTTGTTGTTTTCCTGCTAAATGGCCACTTGTTTAACTTTAAGCCTTTAAGACCCCAGAGACTATATTTTGTAATAGCCAGGCATTATCAGTTTTTTTCACCACATTTGCTTATGCACCCATTTTTACTTCAGTGAGTGTGTTGGGAAGGTGAGCATCACAGAATGTAGGTTATTAGAACAAAGTGTCCTAGCATTGAGGGAGGACTTGAAGAGAGGCCCAATGTCTGTCTGCTATCTTGATACTTATAAATATATGTACATAGACCTAAATCCCTATCATTAAATATTAATAAATTTACAAACCTATATTTATACCTCTATAAATATCTTTGCCTCCTAGTTCTTTCCTTTATTTCTGTAAAAGTTAATGTTATCAAGCTGCTCCATAATTAAAAGAATTTTAATTCCCATTGTCTACATCGTGATACCATTTAGCATATTTCATTGCCATCCATATGTATTTTGTCTGTCAATGGATCCACAGAAACTTTCTATAGCCTATCTGATTTCTACGGAGAAAAATAGATTAACAATTGAGGAGGTAAAACTATAGTCAAAACATTTATATTGGAGAAAGATAGAACTTTCTACTCCTCTCAAGAATTACCTCCTCAGAAACCACCGGGGCAGCCTGTCCTACAGAATCTCTGCGTCGGGATTGACTTGACGGCACTGCGTTGGTTCTCTGTTGGTCCTTCTCTTTCCCAGACCCGGATTGAAAGTTAGAGAGTACAGCTCTATCTTCACATGTGGCTTTAGCAACCCAGCATTTTTAACTGTTACACTGTGACTGTGGCTCATTTCAGAATTTATCTCAGTAAAAGTGAAAAATTACAATTTCACAGTAGTCACAGTAGTCACGGTAGTCACAATAGTCACAGTAGTCACGGTAGCAAACAGGTCTGAGTGAGGAGGAGAGGTGGAGAAGAAAGAAAATGGTTCCTAATTACTGATTATAGAAGTTTCTGAACATTACTCTTGGTTGTTTCTTTGTAATTTTTCAAAAATTATTTTTAAAGTGGAAAGGGAAGTGTTCTTTGTTGTAAAATGGAGACTTTATGTTCAACACTCTGTGAAATGAGATGCCTATACCTACTTCCAGAAATACTCATATCCAAAAAAAAACGGTTTCTAATTAAAGCTCTAGGACTATTTATCAAAATTCACTGGATGGCAACACATTTGAGGTGGTTTGGGGTTGTTTTTCAAGGGTTCAGCAGCCCCCTAAGGTTCTCAGCCACAGTTGGCATTTGCTCTCACCCCTCTTCCCACTAGTGGAAAGCGACACCGCCTGCTCCAGGTGTGTCCCAACAACCTGGTCTCCTCCAGTCCCTCTGCTGCTGATTCCACAGCCAATGGGGAGCAGTGTGGGCGCCTTGTCATTGTGCTCATTTATTTCTGTCCCCAAAGTTTATTAATAGGGGATTCCTTTGTTTGCTCTCTCTCTCTCTCTCTCTCTCTCTCTCTCTCTCTCTCTCTCTCTCTCTCTCTCTCTCTGTCTCTGTCTCTGTCTCTCTCTCTCTCTGTCTCTCTCTCTCCCTCTCTATCTCTCTCCTTCTCAAGTGGCTCCTCTGTCTTTCCTCTCTCTAGCTCCCCCTTTCTTACTTTCTCTTTTAACTCTGTCTTCCAATCTCCTCTCACCCTGCCCCCTTTACTCACCTTTCACTCTGAGCACCTGGGGGCAGGTCATTATCGCTAATAAACCTGTTAATGAAAACCCATGGCTCTGAGTCCGCTTTCCTTATCTTCCTGTTCTAACAGGGTTACATTGTTGTTGTTGTTTGGTTTACTGATGCCCTTGAGTACCAGTGGATCAGGATGAAACAGCACAAATACACTTAGGTCTTTTTTTATAAGACATGATGAAAAGAGGCTATTCATTCTGTGAAATTTTCCTGTGTCTTCGACAACAACCCAGAGAATACCAGGCCCAGCTGAATCTCTACGAACACCAGTGCTGACTGCGGAAAGTCATGGCATCGTAGGGCCCAAATCTGACCTCCTCTGGCTTCTGTGGCTGACTGCCATGTGGTTGGGGTCAGCCATGCCTCCACCTCCTCAACCCTGGTCAGAGGATACCCATTTCTCCCTCTACAAGACACTTTATGGCTAGGTTCTATAATGTATTGCAGTGGACACACAGAACTTACATTAGGAAATTCTAATGGACATTAATGTGTCTAACGGGCACATTAGAACTCTTATCAGGGAACTTAATAGGTTATAATTTATGTGTGAAATGCTCAGGTTACAGATGTTCAGTCAGGGCAGTTTCTCCTCTGTAGGCAAGCCTATCTCTGGCTCTCAGCCTCTTGACCTGGCCTCTGCCCCGCTCGAGCAATATTACAAAGCTCTTTTCAGGCTTCCCAATATTCATGAAATGCGTGCCATTCTGCCATAAGCCTCATCCTGTAGACATTCACTCTAGTTCAGTTCTGTGGATCAACAACACAAGCTCCCCTATTAATTCCTGAACACCCTATGCACAAGCCAGCTTCCTGCCCCAACGCATTCAGCCTCGCTGGCTCTGAGGTCTGGGCCACCCACAGGTCTGTCTCATGCTCAAACACCTTGATGTACGGCTTCTGTGCTATTCCTCTGGTGTCACCGATGTCTCCTGGATCAAAGACACACAGTATGTAGGGACATTGGGTCCAAAGGATACACTCCACTCCTGTCTCTTCTCTTTTGCTGGCAATCAAATATCTCCATCTTGTTTTTGAGGTGGTTCATTTTATACCCAGGGGGATAATTATCAGAAGTAATCCTGCTAACAATTACAACTGCATTCTATCAGGTTCTTCTCTTCTCTTACCCAGATTCATCCAGACAGGATCATTTAGTGGAAATTATAGAGACTGTGGCTAGAAGACCAATGTTAAATAATTCACTGTGCCACACTGACTCTCCAAGGTCTGATCTTATCAAAGTGACCATCAAGGACATTGAATGCCAGTGGCTATTTGTCCTTTTCCATGTATTACTTGGGAAGGAATCCTGGTGGCAAAGTGGGTTATGAACTGAGCTGCCAACCAGAGGATCTGTTGGCTGAACCTACCCGTTACTCCTCCAAAGAAAAGTAAGGCCACCGTGTCCTATTCCTAAGGATTTAAAGTCTAAAACACCCAAAGTGGAAATTCTACTCTGTCCTTTAAAGTTACTATGAGTCAGAATTTATTTGATGGCAGTGAATTTGCATTTTTTTAAAAAAAGTATTACTTATAATCAACACCTTAATGAAATTATAAATAAATAAAATGGTCAATATGATCCATATTTAAAATATAAAATTGTTGCAAAAAGATAATTAATAATGTTAAAAGAATATACATTATATGTCAACCAATAAGTGTTTGTTTTATCTTAAAAAGGTCATCCATGAACAATGAATTAAGCATAAAAATCTCGGAGCCTTTCTACAGCAGAGAAGTTCTTAATTGTTTCTCAGCAGCCCTGTGGTAGTTATGTAACTTCATGTCACCTTGAAATGTAGGGGTGGAGCCTAGCCTCACAGGTCAGAACTTGAAGGTGCATCCTGGTGGGTGTGGCCTTCTCAGAAGGATGCCCTGTAAACCTCACCTTCTCTCTCTGCTTCACCTTCCTATTGGTCAGCCACACAAGCTAAGACCTGTCAGAGCCTTTTGATGTGTCCATAGCCATTGGCTCCACAAGGTTCTACGCCCACCAGCCTGTGGTCTTCCCGCATTCTGCAACACTGCATATAGCTGTGTGAATCTGAAAGAGATACATAGAATAATATTGGACTTATGGACTTGTATTGGACTTAGGGCCTTAATCTGGATTGGGCTGGGATGTTTTCCTGATATATAATTATTTCTTGATATAAAGCTCTCTCTTACAAATATATGAGTGTCACTGAATGTGTTTCTCTAGCTAACCCACCCTAACACAATCCCCATCCCCCAGCACCTCTGCTCATGGGTATGCAAGGCCATCACTCTGAATGTGAGCTTAGTTAAAGGACTTCTTACAACCAGTAGAACATGGTTCAAGCAATGAGAACTTACTTCTAAGATAAGTTCTTCCTTTAGAGTATCTTTATATCTGGGATCTTTATGTCTATCATCTTTCTACCAGAACCCACTGCTCTACAAGTTATGAGCCACTCTGTGGAAAAGGCGACATGACAAGAAACAACTGTGTATGGCCATTAAATAATGAGGGTTTGAAGTCTGATACCTGTCTCATAAGCAAATTTGAAAGCAGATTGTCCCTTTGTTGATATTGGAGATGACTGCAGTGCTGACCAACACTTTATGAGTGACCCAAATGACTTCTAAGCCCAACTCAAATTCCTGACCTATGAAGCTATGAGCTAAGTATTGTTTTAAATTACTCTGATTTGGAGTATTTATTTGACAGCAATAGATAACAAATAAATCCCAAGGATCCCTGGAGGCAGAGTGGGTTACACATAGGATTGGTAACTGCAAGATCAGCAATTCAAATTTATCAGTCACTTCACAGGAGAAAAGTAAATCAATATTTCTGCTCTCATAAACATTTACAGCTTCAGTAATCTAGAGAGTACTTCTACACTGCCCTATACAGGCTATGATTCAGAATTGACTCAATAGCAGTGGAATTGGTTTACTGCCTAAGGAAGTTTATTGAGTGAATCCTGGTGAAGCAGTGGTTAAGCACTCAACTGCCAGGCCAAAAATCAGTGGTTCAAACTCACCAGTTGTTCTATGAGAGATAGATATGAGCATTTTCTTCGGTAAGGATTTACATCCATGGAGACTGTGTGAGGCAGTTCTATGCTGCCAGAGAGACTTTCTATTAGCCAGCAATAACTTGGTGGCAATTGGTTTGGTTGGTTTGAGCAACATGTTCCTTAATTGATCACTCCACTTATTCCAACTCTCAGAGTGATCTCATTTTTATTACATTAAAGTTGAAAGCTAAGATTGAGAAGCCTATGTGGAAGAGCTATACAGATAGGTGTGGGTGATAATAGTAATAAAGAAAACACTTTTTTCAGTAAGCAAATAGCAAACATCTATCATTTTCAAAAAACATGAAGAGTTCTACAAGGCATAGGACAGGCAATCACAAGTTCTCGTGTAATATTGAAATTATTAAACAGTGTGTTGTTGTTGTTGTTGTTGTTGCTGTTGTTGTTGTGTGCCACCAAGGTGGTTCGGAACCATAGAGACCCTGTGCACAGCAAAAGAAACACTGACCAATCTTCTGCCACCCTTAAATTTTTCCCATGCTTGAGCCCATTGCTGTGTTCATGGTCTCAATATGTCGCTTTGAGGGCCTTCCTCTGTTTGGCTACCTCTCCACTTTACCAAGCACGATGTCCTTCTCCAGGAACCGGTCTCTCCTGACAGCATGTCCTCGTCTGTAAGATGAAGTCTTTCTCTGCTGGACATTAAGGAGCACTCTAGCGGTATTTTTTTTTTCCAAGACAGATTGATTTGATCTTTCAACAGCTCATGGTACCATCAATAGTCTTCTCCAGTATGATCATTCAAATCATAGATTCTTCTTTAGCCTTTCTTTTTGAAAGCCCAAGCATCACATATATACAAGGGTTTGGCATATGTATGTCCTCCAAGTGCTTCTCCCAGCACCACAATTCAAAGTCACCAGTTCTTTGTCGGCCTTCTTTATTCTGTGTCCAACTTTTGCATACATATGAGGTAATGGACAATACCATGGCTTGGGTCAGGTGCAGCTTAGTCCTCAAAGTAACACCTCTGTTTTTCTATACCCTAAAGAGGTCTTGTGTAGCATATTTACCCAATGAAGCAAGTCCTTTGAACTCTTGACTGGTGCTTCCAAGAGCATTGACTGTGAATCCACATGTGGGAAAACTGGGCCTTTCTGTTGAACCTCATTTAGAAGGTTATAAACTCACTGCCAGTGAGTCAGCTCTACTCTTGGTGGCCTTATAGGATGGAGTAGAACTGCCCCTCTAGGTAACTCTTTACATGAATAGAACGATTCATCTTTCTCCCTTGGAGAGAACTGCTTTCTCCCTGGTTTTGAACTGCAAACCTTGTGGTTATCAGCTCACCATATAACTGACTATGCCATCATTAAAGGTCTTAAGTTATGCTGTAAAAGTTGGTTATTCATACTTCTAATGCATTATAAATATGTCACCTAAAACACCATGGGCACTCTGAATAAGGACAAATTATAGAAGGCAGGGACTATCCTTAATGTTCAATGGTACAGATAGCAACTAGAAACATAGAGAATCCAGGACAGATGACTCCTTCAGGACCAGTGGTGAGAGTGGCTTTGCCTGGAGGGTAGAGGGAATGTGGGGTAGAAAGGGAGAGCTGATTACAAGAATCTACGTAATGCCTCCTCCTTGGGGGATGGACAACAGAGAGGAGGGCGGGAGGAGATGTTGAACCATGTAACATATGACAAAATAATAATAATTTATGAATGATGAAGGGTCCATGAGGTAGGGGGAGGGAGGGGAGGGAGGGGGAAATGAGCAGCAGATATTAAGGGATCAAGTGGAAGGCAAATGTTTTGATAATGATGATGGCGACAAATGTACATATGTGCTTGACACAATGGATGGATGGATTTTAATTAGAATTGTATGAGCCCCCAATAAAATGATTTTTAAAAGTCTATTCAAATGTATGCAGAAATAAAGAATCATCAACAGGAATGGTCATTTTTTTAAATCTGAAGGATAGTTGAATAATTGACAAACTTTTCCCCAGCAATGCTCTAAAATGTGGGGTCTGTCTACTGGGGCATGATCTTGCTTCTTCTCAGGATGTCAGAAGTTGAAGGAAGTATCCATTAACCGACACAATATGCACACCAACTGTCTTGGAATGCCACTGTCTCCGAGAACTGTAGATAGGTAAAAAGATGTGGAACGTTTCACACCTCGTGGGACTTACTTACATTTCATCCAGTATTTACAGCTATCTATGAGTATATTTAAATCTGGATGTGAAATCTGGGTCAGTGAGAATCCATTTTGTCATTTTATCAATGAAATTATTATTTCTTCAAATATTAAATATCTCCTTAAGAGGATTTCATGAGATAAAATATTTTAAAGTGTACCTTGCACTTACAGAATTCAAGAATATACTTGAATTGCTCTAAAATGTTATAATTCTCATGGCTCAGTAGTATGTGGACACTGGTACATCTTCCCCAACCTACTCCCCTATAATATTCCACTCTCACCAGTAAGATGCTGTGACCACACTGCTCCTTCAGGAACCTATTTCTTCATGCCCCAATTCCAAATCTGAATGGGATTTCCCTCATAACGGTATTTCTCTCATGTTCTTCAGAACATGTTCCAGTCTGCTCTAGATTCCAAGTATCAGTGCCCTCGTTACTGTGAGTGGCATTTTATATTCACTACATCTTCTCTAATTTTGAACTCAAATCCTATCTTTGTTGACTCTCAATGTTTTCACTTCGAACATAAGGATAATAACAGCCACGAGTGCTAATTTCATGTAATTATATAAATTTAGTGCCTTTATAACCCAGTCCTTGCACATATTTAATAAATTGAAGTAGTTGATAATCATCATCATTATCACCACTATCCCTTGGATCTGCTGACATCAGTGGACCAAGGACCACTAAGCTGATGCAGAATTGATTTACCAAAATAGATAAAAATCAATTATTCTGAAGATGTACTCCTTCAATTTAATTTCTTGCTTATTAAATATCTCATTCAACTTAAGTCTGTGTCCTCATCAATAACTCGGAGGACAGTATCTGTCTCTTAAAATTGGCATGAGAGGTCAATGAAATAATAGATATTAAAGCTCTGCTTGTGGCAGTTTTATAATATTATGTCAACTTGAAGATATATGAACAGGTAGGAGTGGTATACAATTTGTCAATGAGGTCAAAGCCAGAAGGTGCCTCTTTGGGGGTGTGGCCTTCTCAAAAGGGGCAACCTGGGAACCTCCCTCTCTGAGCCTTCACTCTCCTGCTGCTGGTCACCCTGCCATGTTCCCGCCGCCCTTGGATCCACCAGCCTGTAATATTCCTGCATTCTGCATCGTTCCATGGAATTATGTGAGTCTGAAGAGAGACTTCTGGATGAGTATTGGATTTATGGACTTGTGTTGGTCTGGACTGGGATATTTTCTTGATATATAATTACTTCTTTATATAAAACTCTTTCTGACACACATGTGCCTGTGTTTGTTTCTCCAGTCTAACACACTGCTCAAAAAATGTGTTATAAATCCTAACCCCTATAAAGTCAATCTCTACTGAGAAAGAAAAGAGCTCAAACAAGCATGTGGGCAAGCAGAGATTGGGAAAGAGGGAGGAAAACTACATCAATATTATCAAGATACTAGGGAGCAAGCACCAGCACCAGAAGTGGACAGAAAGAACATTTTTCCTCTACAGTTGGCACCCTCCCTTCAGAATTCCAGTTTTCAAACGTGAGAAAATAAATCTCATGCACCCATTAGTGATGGTGCTGCCGGTCAGAAAAAGGAGCACAGAATCTCATGACCACCAAGAAATCATAGCCACCAGCTACTCCACTAGAGAAAGCGGAGGCCGCCTACTCCCTTAACGATGTACACTCTCCTAAAACCCTACACAAAGTCATGTTGAGTGGCTTTGTTTGGGTTCGTGGTATTTATGTTACAGCAGACTAAATAAAAAACTAATACACTCTCTCTAAGAGAGAATTTAAAGTTCCCTATGTAATTAAATTTTGTTCCCATGTAACCATATCTGAGCCAGGTCTTTTAACTGGTTATATCTTGTTCAAATTATTTTGGATGTATCAAACCTGTGAGAAGCTTCAATCAAAAAGCTCAAAGCAATATTGAGATACATTTTTAAAAGATTCTTAAAAATTGAAAGAAGACATTGTTATTAGCAATCATTTCAGCTGAATTTATTTTAGTTCTCTATAGTTTTATAAGGACATGGTACATGAAGATAGTGGTGATTCCGTGGTGAAATTAATCTTTTGCATGTGGAAACCCTGGTTAGATCCCTAGCCAGTGCAGCTCTTCAATATGCCAGACCCCAGGCATATCAAACTCTGTGGATACACAAGTTCTTTTCACAATATGACGTCGTTTTTGCATACAACTTATGAAAAACCTTCTATATGTCTTAAATATTTCTAGCTAACTTATAATATCCAATACAATATGAATGCTATGCAAATAAGGTTTTATGCTCCCTTTTAGCATTTGAGGGATTGCTTTGACCAGTTCATTGCTCCTTAGGAGCTATCTTTGTTCTGAATATATTCAGTTCCTAGATGGTTGGGTCTATGGGTGCAGAACCCACAGATTTACAGTGTTGGTTATAACACTGAACACATTTCAGCAGACTCAGTTTCTTCCAGATTAAAATGGACTATAAATAATAAGACGGTAATATACTTCCAAAAATCATCAGTGATAATACCCAGGATGACACTGCCTATATTTTATTCTATTATATATTTAGCCATCATGATGTGGTGATCAACTTGACAGCTGTTAACAACATAATTTTTTAGCATAGTTCTAATATGGAAACAAGAAGCATATAAATCTCTTCCTTCTCAGACACTTGCCCTTTGGTTTTAATTTTATGAGAAATATTATCAACCATAAACAACCATTTCTCACATAATTACTAAATAGAAACCTATTGCCACTGACTTGATTCCAACTCATAGTACCTCATAGTGCCTCTCTAGGTTGGAGTGAAACTGCCCACAGGGATTCTAAGGATGTCATTGGGGTGGAAACAGGCAGCCACACCTACCTACCTCCTGGTGTTTCTGTTAGCAGTCACATGCTTAATAACTGCACCCCCAGAATACTTCTTGAGCCCTTCCTGGCATTTTTAGTGACATTTATTTTAATAGGTATCATCATTTACAATAGTGTAATGTTATTATTTTATCTGTTTAAAGGAATTGAAAATAAGGCAGGTTTATAAGGAAAAAAGATATTTTGCAATAAGACATTGTAAACTATTAAGTCCATAAAAGCCACCTAATAAAGAAAAAAATACTTTCTCTATATCAGAGAATTTTGACATGCTGCACAGATTTTCTGCAGAATTAGAAATGAGCCTTACCACTCATTAATAAAAGCACCCTATTCCTGTCTACAATGTATTCCTGTTAAAATTCCTCCTTTTCACCTTTCTTTATATGTCTCTGGAATTGATCGCATCTGTCTTTGGTGAGAGGCATGGAATGACTCATTGCTAAGAACTACAGTATTTCTCCCTGACATTGCAATTTACAGTGACTAACAGTCATCAGCCAGTAATCAGACTATCATTAATGCTCCAGGTTTCCTTTCAAACTTACTTACAAAGTGACATAATGGCCAGGCACATTTTCATTTTCTCACAATTGTATCAGCTCATTCATTCTATGCTCCCATTTATTTCTCCTGAATGCATGTGACAATAAGCACATCTCCAAACTTACTTTAAGTTGCTGCCCTTTATAATGATGGTCTAATTTATTATAATAGCTCATTGTAATTTGCCATAATAGTATACTGATGAAGTGATCAGCTCCTTATCAAAAAGTCAGAGGTTCAAAGCCACCAGTAGCAATGTGGGAGAAAAACATGGCAATCTACTTTCATAATGATTTACATCATTGAACACCCTGTGGGGAAGTAGATATTATCTTATCATAGGCAGCATTGTACTTCAGATATCTTGAAATGTGGCTTTTGAAGATGAATGCAACATCATTCTCCCTTAAACATGTCATTCACAGCATAGTAAGTCAAATTATTTCCTGATTCAAAGTGGCAGATACCAGTCTATTTCAGCTCACTAATGCCTAGAATAGCGGTTGTCTACCTGTGGGCTGCGAACCCTTTGGAGGTCAAATGGCCCTTTCACAAGGGTTGTCCCATTCATAACAGTAGCAAAATTACAGTTATGAAGTAGCAACTAAAATAATTTTATGGTGGGGGTGCTCACCACAACATGAAAAAGTGAATTAAAGAGTCACAGCATTAGGAAGGTTGAAAACCACTAGCCTAAAATGTTGATCTTTATCGAATTCATTTTTGACAACTTCATAGATTATACTTTATGCAATCCAAGTTCCAATTGTTAATAGCTATTTGCAGCTGCTTCTCATTTTAAGATGCATTTTATCAACAAATGAAAATCTAGCAGGCTTTACACCAAAAGACTGAATCCACTCGCATGATGACAATCTACTCTCCTTTGCAGAGGCAGGTCTTCTCAGTCATAGTTTGCATGTCCTCTGATCTAAGGGGCTCCCCTTCTAGCATTGTCTCTGACAATGTTCTGCTTCTCTTCAGGAGGTTTTCAGTATCTGGCAATGTTTCTATGTTCTCTCTCCATAAGGTTGTTGCAATGAGAACAATAGTTAACATCATGATAAACAGAGAAAAGATTGAAGTTGTTAAGGATTTCATCTTGCTGGTATCCAAGAACAATGCTCCTGGAAGTAGCAGTCAAGAAATCAAACAACTTGTTGCAGTGGGTAAGTCTGCTGCCCAAGACCTCTTTAAAGTGTTGAAAAACATAAATGTTACTTTGAGGATTAAGCTGTGCTTGACCCAAGTCAATCACCTCATATGCATGTAGAAGTTGGGTATTGAATAAGGAAGACTAATCAAGAAATGATGCCTTTGAACTCTGATGTTGGTCAAGAATCTTGAAAGTCATGGACTGCCAAAAGGGAAAAAAAAAATCTGTCTTGGAAGAAGTGTACCGCAGAATGCTCCTTAGAAGGGAGGATAGTGGGACTTTGTCTCACAAATTTTGAACATGTTATCAGTAGAGACCAGTCCTTGGAGAAGGACATCATGCCTAGAAAAGTAGAGGAGCCGCAACATAGAGGAAGGCTCTCGGGGAGATATATGGACTCCACGGCTGCAGCAATGGGATCCAACATAAGAAAAAAGTGAGATGGCACAGGACCAGCCAAAGTTTGGTTCTGTTGTACAAGGGGGCACTGAGCTGGTAAAGAACAAATATATAATGATGCATAGCATATACTGAGCATGTAGCACATGCCTCACATGATCTCTAACACAACTTCAGCAGGTAAGCATGAACATTAGCCGTGTTTCAACTTAAGGCCATGTTTTTTTTTTTCCATTGCCTCATACATATGTGAAAGTTGGAAAGTGAATACAGAAGACAGAAAAAGAACTGGTGCTGTTGAATTGCGGTGCTGGGAGAATAATATTGACAGTATGACAGACTAATAAAAGAACAATCTCATCTGTCTTAGAAGACAGACGAGTGCTCCGTAGAGGCAAGAATGGCCAGACGTTATCTTCCCTACTTTGCACATGTTGTTGGGAGAGACCAGTCCCTGGAGAAGGACCCCGTGCTTGGTAATGTAGAAGAGCAGCAAAAGGGAAGAAGACCCTCCTGGAGCTGCATTGCGGGCTCAACTGCCGGAACGACAGTGAAGATAGTGCAGGACTAGCGAGTGTTCCCCCCATCATGCACATGGCTAGGGATTGACTTGATGACACCTATCGGCAACAACAATGGTGGAACTCTATCCCTGGTGGTGCAGTGCTTATGAGTTTAGCTGCTAAATGTGAAGTCAGCAGTTCCAAACCACCAGCTGTTCTGCTTAGAGAAGATGGGGCTTTGGATTCCCATAGAGATGTATCAAGACTCTGGCGCACGCAGGGCAGTTGTGCCCTGTCCTGTAGGGTCACTATGAGTTGTCCCTGCCCAGATAGCATGGGGTTTGTTTTCCTGTTTCTTTGGTCTTCTAGTTTATGGCTCCCAACATTTCCCCTTGCAATGTACTTCTCTTTGCATGATAAAAGGTTATCAGTAGAAAGTCCTTATTCATTGAGTAGATCTCAGCTAGGTTATATACTCTGGAGGTAATAATCATCAAATTTTTTTAGTCATTTAGTATTTTTATTTCCTTTTCATTTTTATAAGCAGTTTTATTGGGACAGAATCAAAATATCATATATTAAATAGTTCAATACTATTAAATATTGTAAATTATTACCACAATCAATTTTAGAATAAAGGTTAAGAACTTTTATGACAAGGATAGTAGGTTACTTCTCTGTAGCAAAAAATAAATTTAGTCATTTTTTTCTCAGAATTTCCTGTGACATCTGTTGTAAATATAAAGATATTAAGATAAAGCCCCCAATACTAAACCCATTCATGTTGAACCAATTCTAACAGTGAATCAATAAGACAGAGCAAAACTTCCCTGAGACAGGGTAGGGAAAAGGTTGGGTTTTTCCACACAAGAATGACAGGGAAACTGATCCAGTTCAGTATATGCAAAACATTACATCCTGTTAGTGTCTAAATTAGAAATGCTTTAAGCCCTCAGACCCTTGTCAGATAACGTGTATTCAGCTTGTTTGCACCTCCTTCAAAGAACAATCATGATGTGCCCTTGAAAGTCTTCCCCTGTTCTCTAGTTCCAGAGACAAGATCTGCACTGCCGTGGAGCCTCCCACGTGTCCCCTCACAAGGCACTTCTCTTTCTAACAACCCCTTAGCTTGCATGGCAAGCTGGACTTCCCACTGCATAACTCTTACTGAGCTGGGAAAAGACCCTTCCACTGGAAAGACTGCCCAGCAACATCCCCATAGGGTTTCCCAAATAAAATAACTTTATGGAATTACACAGTCATATCTTTCACAGGCAGAGCCTATTGTCTCAATGACTACTGCATCAGACCTTCTAAATATGAGAATCCAAAACCCTCACTGCCACTAAGTCCATTCTGACTCATAGAAACGCTATTTTTGAGAATAAATATGTTCTCTTTCTGAGAATAAGTCTTTACAGGAGCAGGCAGCCTAATCTTCCTCCATAGAGCAGCTGTTAGGTTTGAACTGCTGGCCTTGCACTTAGTAGCATAACACTGACCTCACAGACAGTAGGATTGAGGCATTACAACCTTTCTATCAGGTAATCTGGCAACATATTTTCAGATTAACAATCTGCAAACCCTTATGCTTTCAATGCTACTCCCGGGAATTTGTCTGTAGAAGGTAGCATATTTGCTCTTAAATAAATTAGCTCCCAATATTATCTGTTTGTTTTCATTTTAGCCTGTCTAAAATCCAATAGCTTACAATACAAAAATAAATTAGAACAAATATGGGAATAAAGTGAGGGGAATATGACAAGGAGAGGTATTTCTGTTTGAATGATCATGGAAAAATGCAATGTAAGTAACTCCTATGTAAATTGGGTCTTCACTTATATATATAATACTATACTGTGCAAAAAGGGGAAGGGACTTCTGAGGAAAAAATATACTTGAAAGTGTGTGTGTCTCTATGTGTGTGTGTGTAACATTTATGGCATGTTGCACCAAAATGCATAAAAAGTGGAAAGATTTTAAGTACTCTCCCTTTATATTCCCAAGATTCTTTCAAAGTGTTGATTATTTCTTATTTATTCATTGGGAAGGGAACGAATGGCCAGGAAATTAGAACAGTGATCATGGGAATCCATTTCCTGGAAAGTAGTTGCAATTTTTGCCTTTAATAAAGAATATGATAACTACAAAGTGTCCATGCATATCATGAGCTCTTCCCAAACACACAGAGTTGCTTTCAATAGGTGGAAGTGCTATTAACAGATATCCTCCATTGTCTTCTCTGGTATCTGATTTGCCTTCATCAGTTCCAGCAATCAATGTAGAGTCTTGAATTGTTGCAGAGATGATATAAACAGAATAAGTAAGTAGCGAGATTAGAGTTTAAACTCTGAAGTACTATTTGTTCAAATAGATTCGACGACAGAAAGTTTTGCTTTATGGATTAGAAATATCAGAACTGTAAGAAACATAAAAGAAAATATTTTAAAAATAATATCTGTAGAGGTTAGTAGACTTCAACTAAGGAAATCTACATTTGAATTCCAAATTTGCTAATTATAACATTTTAATCATGTTATTTTAATTCTGGTCTCAGTTCCATATCTCTGAAAAGAGAGATTAGACTGTAACTCCCAATGTAGAAATTTTCTAAAATAACTATTAGTAAAGAAAGCTAAGAAGAGATAAATGTGGTAAAGTCATCACATATTTAAAATACTCATCTTGAACTAATACCAGCAATTATTACTACTATTAAATAATCATATGAGATGGGGGACATCAGGTAAGGGTCATTAATTTACCTTTGTTTCCAAAGTTCTCAGGGATTTGTTTTCTCTTGAATTTGAGCATCTTACTCTTATTCTAATATTTTAGGAAGCATTTTCTCATCTTCCGAATAGCATAACTTCTATAATCAAGCAAACAAACTCATCTGGCGTGAGTAGTCAAAGAAAGAGCAACATCTTCCCATACTGGTCTGGGCTAATTCAGATAATGATGTTCTTATAGAATATTTGGGAAATTATAGGGTGTACATGTTTTTACATGTATGCTATGAGTACATTTAGCGATATCTATTTCTTTTGGCCCTGAGTGAGAGAGGAAGAAGAGGGAACTCTTTGGAGGATTAAGGTCCAGTTCTGCTCAGTGGGTGATTGATACCTGGGGATGCTCACAGATGAGATAACTGATGCGGTGTCCTCGAGGTTCTCCCAGAGGCCATTTTAATCAGATCCTTAGAATATGAGGCATCCACAGTAACCACAGCCACGATTTCCATCCTCTAATTAAATGCCTCCACCCTGGGCAGTAATGCAAACTCAAGCTTCTGAAAAGAGCTTATGTGTATGTGTGCCCCCAAGTTAACTATGATAAGCCTTTTCTGAGACCAGACCCATTTAACGTTGTAATAGGTCTTTGTCGGTGTCTTCAAAGCAAAGGTGAGTATCCACTGGGAGGGCATTCCTGGAAGACCGTGAGCTCCTGAAGCAAAAGGATTTCTGTCCATGAAACGTGGTGAGTCATTGCTTCCAAGGTGCCCTTGGAGATTTCCCATTTACCAGCGGAGGGAACATGTAAGCCTTATCGCTTTTTCATTTCCTCCCTGCAGAGCCTTTTCCTAAATGGAAACAATGAGCACGATGGCAGCTTCTGAAACAATACAACATAGAGGGTTGTCAAATCCACACCTTGCCATCAGTCAGATACATGCAGGTTTGTTTCATAAATGCCACGGAGTGCAAGGCCATGGCTACCTGGGCTCCTGGTAGACAGTGTCTGTTACGTGGAACAAAGTCAAACAAACTGACTGACATCGAGTCAGTTCTGATGGCATACTCTTTCTCCCTCAAAACAGCTTTTTTTTTTTAACACATATTTTGGCTTTACACTGCCAACCTTGGGGTTAACATCATAATGCTTAACCCATGGTGCCACCATTACACGCATAGGTAATAAAAAAGTAGTATATTGTTCAGATATAGACAAGATCTTTTTCTTTTTGGTAGTTAATAATCTCACATTTTGTGTTGCAATTAGACTTCCTGGATTATTCTGCTAGTTTTTAACACCTAATCCACATTTTACTTAGGTCAAAATTAACTGTACAAAACTGATTTTCCTCACAAAAAATAGAGCAGTATGTTCCATATTAATCTTAAATAAACCACAAAATATCTCCCCTTGTAAGATACCCAGCTTTTGATCATAGGCAAAATAGAGATGTTGTCATGGAAAATGAAAACAGGAAAAGGAAAAATCACTTGTTCTTGTAGTCTGTCTCTCTTAGACCCTGAAACAAAAATGTTCAGAATTTCCTTTGTTAAAACAGTGGTTCTCAACCTTCCTAAAGCCACAACCTTTAATACAGTTCCTTATGTTATGGTGACCCATGAACCATAATATTATTTCATTGCTACTTCATAACTATAATTTTGCTACGGTTATGAATCAGGCGGACCCCTGTGTAAGGGTCGTTTGGCCTCCAAAGTCGTCATGACCCACAGGTGGAGAACCACTATGTTAAAATGGTTATGACACAGTTAACTCCTAGACTCAACCAGCTGTAGAGCAACAATAATAACTACCACTTAATCATTTGAACTTTAATTATAGCTTGTTACTTTACATTTGTTTACCTAATGTACATAAACTCTATAAATTTAAACTTTGGGGGTTCATAATTTTCATAATTTCCTTTATAGAACCCCTGGTGGCAGAGCAGGTTATACATTGGGCCATAAACTGCAAGGTCAGCATTTAGAAACCACCAGCTAATCCATGTGAGAAAGATGCGGCTTTCTACTTCTTTAAAGAGCTACCTTCTCAGAAATCCACAGGGGCAATAACACTCTGTCCTCTAGGGGCAGTATGTGTTGAAATGGGCTCATTGACACTGAGGGAGTTCATTATAGAGTTTCATTGTCTACCTAGGAAATTTGGGAGATAGCTACCTGGCCCGGAAACTGAACAAGATCTGTATTTGTGGCCTCTCTAATGAAAGGTGATCGTACAGAATGTGAAAATTAGCAAATAATATGAATATCACATACAAGTAAAATCTTGTTTGAGATAACTTAAAAATGGATGTAGCAGTACATCAACAGGGAGCTACCAGAAGTTCCAGCCAAATTCGGAGAGTTTGTGTAACAAAGAATATCATTGCTGACAGCAAATGGGTCTTAGCGAAGAGCAGAGGAAATCAGAAAGGTGTTTACTGTGCAAACACATTGGATTCTGTGGAGCAAACAATGGTAGCATTTCAAAGAACAGCAATTACAGAGTGCTTTATGGGCAGAACTTTACATAGATCAAGAGGCAATTGTTTGAAAGGGGTTCTTGCATGGTTAAAATCAGGAAGGATATATATCAGGATGGTATGCTTTCTATGGTCATTAGATTTTATGTCAATTTGAAGTTGGGAGGCATGAAGTTCAAAATAACAATCAGACCCCAGCCTCATGGTGCTTTCTGGGAGTTGTGGTTTTTATCTGAGAGAGACACTGGGGCACCCTCTGCGCTCCTTCTGCTCACTAGGACTCTGTCTGCCTCCAGAGTCGGCCCCCATGGGCTGTGCTAGACGGCCACCAGAACCTGAGAGTTGTGGTACCCTCCATTGGCTATAGGTCCTCAAGAGTCTGCACCCACTGGCCTGTCATCTCCTTGCTTCTCACTTCATCTGTCTCTGTCATTGGCTTGCAGCTGTAGCAGTCTGAAGAGGAGTCTGACTAACATTGGACTCATGGACTAAAGTTGGACTGGGCTAAAATGCCTTCTTAATATGAAATTACTTCTTGATATAAAAGTCTTCCTTGTACAAATGAAATTACTTCTTGATATAAAAATCTTCCTTGTGAAATTCACTGGTTTTGCTTCTCTAGACAACTCATCCTAACACACTTTCATCAAACTACTCAGTTGTATTCTGAGTAAATGATAGTGAGACTGTTTCACATACTATGGACAAATTATCAGGAGGGACCAAGGTAATTTAGTGAAAGTTTTTAAAACATTTTATTAGGGGATCATACAACTCTTATCACAACCCATACATATACATACATCAATTGTATGAAGCACACCTGTACATTCTTTACCCTAATCATTTTCAAAGCGTTTGCTCTCCACTTAAGCCCTTTGCATCAGGTCCTCTTTTTTCCCCTCCCTCCCCGCACCCCCTCCCTCATGAGTCCTTGATAATTTATAAATTATTATTTTGTCATATCTTTCCCCATCCGGTGTCTCCCTTCACCCCCTTATCTGTTGTCTGTCCCCCAGGAAGGAGGTCACATGTGGATCCT
The DNA here is from genome assembly GCF_050624435.1 of Tenrec ecaudatus. Classification (NCBI taxonomy): domain Eukaryota; kingdom Metazoa; phylum Chordata; class Mammalia; order Afrosoricida; family Tenrecidae; genus Tenrec; species Tenrec ecaudatus. The sequence continues at coordinate 47,262,873 of NC_134533.1, forward strand.
TGTAATCGGTTCCCCCTTTCCAACCCACTCATTCTCTACTCTCCCAGTATTGCCCCTCACACCCCTGGTCCTGAAGGTATCATCCACCCTCGATTCCCTGTGCCTCCAGCTCCCATATGCACAAGTGTACAACCTCTGCCCTATCCAGACTTGCAAGGCAGAATTCGGGTCATGTTAGTGGGGGGGAGGAAGCATTTAGGAACTGGGGGAAAGCTGTGTTCTTCATCGGTGCTACATCGCACCCTGACTGACTCATCTCCCCTAAGCCCCTCTGTGAGGGGATCTCCAGTGGCCAACATATGAGCTTTGGGTCTCCACTCTGCACTTCCCCCTTCATTCCCAATGGTAAGATTTTTTTTTTTGGATGATGCCTCATACCTGATCCCTTTGACACCTTGTGACTGCTTTTCTTCCCAAGTGTCTCCCACCAGATGATTGGGTGGGACTATGCAAACAAGGGGAGATGATGTCAAGGGGTCCATGGAGAAATAGAATATTTGGAAACAGATTGTGGTGCAACTTGTATAATTCTGCTTTATGTAATTGAACTATGAGAGAGAGACACAGAGAGAGAGTCATCTTTGAAGCAGAGAGGAGAGAAACCTGAGCACCTTGGAGAGCATGTTCTGAAGATCCCTGTCTGAAGTGTCAGAGGGTGCCCAGACCAGATGAATCACCAAACTGTGGCATGGAGACTTGGATGAGTAATGGCAAGACTGTGAGGTACCTTCTTATCTGGCGTGAGACCATGGGACCGTGGGATAGTAACAGGCAGGATGGTTTCCTGGCTCATGGAAGCAAAGGCCGAGGGACCATGTGACTGAGATATGAAGAGCCAGAGTGTCAGGGGAAGCCAGCGCCTAACACATCATTACGGGTCCGGTAGGCGCAATTGTACAGCGATAATAAATAAAGATCATAGTAAAGTTAGAGAGCATGAGAGATAGAAGAGAAGTATTGAAATAAATGGAATCAGACACAATTCATGGTAGCATGCTCACCTGAGCCCCGCTTGGTGGTCCACGTGGAGGGAGGGAGAGATTTTAATGCTAGTCCAGGCTTTTTATCTTCTCTGGGGACTTGCAAGCCTCCTAATTACAGGTGAGGACACACGTCATAGGAAGGGGCTGTGCTATAGGTAATACACTAATGAGAGGGGGTATTCTAGGGAAATACACACAATAGGAAGAGGAGGGATTGGGGGTATACATGTGACAAGATGGGCAGATCCTAGATACAGGAGGGCAGCCTCACCTTGGATGTCACAGATCTGTTTGGCCTGCTCCCTGGCTCAACGATAGAGACCATTAATAATGTGAGGTATGGTTATGGCACATCCTTGCTTGCTGAAGTGAGGAGGACTTGAAGCACCAGCTGAAGACTATCAAGGACTGCAGCCTTCTGTATGGATTACAATTCAATATCAAGACCAAAATCCTCACAACTGACCAACAGGTAACATCATGATAAATGGAGAAAAAGTTGTGGATGATTTCATCTTGCTTAGCTCCACTGTCTATCGATGCTTATGGAAGAGGTAGTCAAGAGTTTAAAGACATTTTTCATTAGGTCAATCTTGTAGTCAACGGAAGAACTGGATGAGAATGTAATGCAGCTAAATCCTCTATGTCCATAATTACAGGTCTGGAAAGCCGACTCCAGTGGGGGAAGATTTTCCTGTCTATGTGATATAAATAAATCTTAATACACCTTCTCATGGCTGTACATCATTCCTCCAATAATCCCCAGGGAAGAATCTGTCATAAAGGAGCTACCATAAAATATGTCTCATACCTGTGTCTAGCTACTTCCTCTGCCTGGAGGTTATCTTTAGATAAGAGCAATCAGGTTCTATAGCCAACCCACTTTAAAATGTAGAAAACCCTCTACTAACATTTCCAGCTGATATTGATCGCAAATTGCTCCTCTGGGGAGGGTTCAGGGGTGTCTGAGGTTAACCAGTACCTGGTCAAGATGACGACTCAATTTGTAGTTTATTATCCACTTGTGATATTATCCATTGACTATGTAATATGTTCACTGTATGATGTGAACATAGCCCCATTATACATCCCTCTTTGAAAATACACTTACTCTTTCAGTGCTGACATAGGGATAAGGAAGCCCTGTGCTCCTATGTTTGTCTGCCTTATTTCCCAAAACTACAAGTCCCTCATGAGGACCCATTCTAATGTGGGGTATCCTTTGCCCCTCACAATCTGTTGCAGAAGATCTTTTCAGAGTATAGGAAAGCAAAGGTGTTAATTTGAGAATTAGTACCTGACCCAAGCCATGATCTTTTCCATTGTCTTGTGGGTTACGATAAAATAAGAGCTGGTTAGAGGGTGTGAGGAAGATGCCCCCAAGAAAAAATGCTCTTGTGCCAGTTCTTAAAAGTGATGATGTAAACTTGTCGATTTCAGTCTCATATGCATGTGAAAGTTGGATGAGAAGAATTGATGCATTTCAATTGTGGTGATGGAGAAGAATATTGAAAGTACTATGGACTGCTAAATGGACAAACAGATATGTCTTGAAAGAAGTATGGCCAGAATGCTCCTTAGAGGAAAGGATGGCAAGACTTGTCTTACACGCTCTGGACACATTGTCAGGAGAGACCAGTCCCTGGAGGAGGACATCGTGGTTGGGAGAGTAGAGGGGCAGTGAAAAAGAGAAGCTATATCAATGAGATATATGGACATCGTGGCTACAATGGGCTCAGGCACAGAAACTATTTTAAGGATGACGGAAGACCGGGCAGGGTTTCATTCTGTGGTGCATAGTTATAGCTGACGTGAAGGCACCTAAGGGAGACAACACCCATTACTTTGTAGGGCTTTCCCTCTTTTCCTGACACATGCAGCTGCTAAGTAAACAGTCACTGCTAACCTTTCATCATATCTGACAGTGGCACACTTTCTTACACGGGAACCACAGCCTCCACCACAAGGGCTTAGGTACGACTCATAAGGGTGCTATTATGGGGTAAAAACCACTCAGACATTAAGTGAAGATTCAGGGGATTGTTTCAACTTTAGAGAGACATTTGAATGGGAAATCACCAGCTCCAACAAGTGAAACATAGCAATATGGGGAAAAGGTCTTAAGTAAGAACTGATATAGGACAAGAAAAATCAGATTACAACAAAATTATTGATGGATTAGTTTTGACTGAGGTTATATAGGGGAGGGCTAATGAAGCTTCCTTTGGATTCAAGTGTTTAGTTATTGCTTAGGTGGGCTTTGAAGATTTACAATGTTTGTCACCGGATTCATACATCTACTTTCAAGGTGAGATTATAAAAATATATGTTGCTGTGGGTGCCGGAGAAGCTGTTCTGCCCGTAGCAGCCCCATGTACAACAGACCAAAATAGACCCACTCCTGCGCCAGTCTCCAGCACCCTCACAGCTGAGCCATTGTTGCAGCCGCTGTGTCAATCATCTTGCCTTGGGTCTTGGAGCTTTTCACTACTCCTCTACCTTACCAAGCATGAGGACCTTCGCAAGGGACTAGTCTCCCTTAATAATAAGTCCAAAGTAGGAGATGGAGTCTCCCCATCTTTGTTCTTAAGTAGCATTCTGGATGTACTTCTTCCAAGGCAAATTTGTTTGTTCTTTCAAAACACCATAGTATTTTCAGTTTTGTTTTTTGCATGTACTAGAAGTCAAATGAATTGAATCTTCTTCAGCCTTCTGTATTCAATGGCCAATTCCCACATGGAAGACACACTTTGGTCTTCAAAGTAACATCTTGTGCTTCCCAATATTTGAAAGATGTCCTTTATAGCAGCTTTACCCAATGCAAAGTGTCACATTGCTGTTTCCCTGACTGCTGTTTCCTTGAGCATTGATTGTGAATCCAAGCAAAAGAAATCCGTAACAGGTTTTATTGTTATAAATAAATACCTAGTTGATGTAAAATCTATCTTGGGCCTAGCTGTCAATATTAACTGTGTTAGTCTGGATATATTAGAGAAACAAATCCACAGAAATTCATGTATAAGAGAGAGTTTTATATAACAGGTAAGTGCACATCAAGAAAATATCCCAAACCAGTGTTCTGCAAGCCCACAAGTCCAACATTAACCCATCAATCCATATGTCCAACACCAATACACAAGGTCCTCCTCCATCTCACAAAATACACGCAGTGATGCTGACTGCAGGAGGAAAGCTGAATCAGTGAGCGTGTAGCATCTCAGCGCTGACAGGGATCTCCACACAGCTGCTCCAGCACCCAGGGCTGCATGGGGGTAGGTCCATGCAGCTATTCCTCAGGGATGTTTTGCAGGAAGTGAACCTTGCCAGCTGAAGCAGGGAACTGACTAAGGCAGCTGCACCGTGGTCCGACCATCGCAAAGCAAGAGACCTGAAAACTAGAAAGGTGAGGCTCACCGAGCCATTTATGCCACCAACGTTCAATTAACCCCACAATTAATCCCTTCAATTTTGGCCTGGTTGGTACAATAAACGAACTACCTCATTAACATTGAGACTTTTTTTCTTTCTGTCCTTAGTACCTGTTTGCCTGAGTTAAACCTTCCTAGTTGCCTAAGGAACCAATAATAAGTTGGTTGCTCAATGATACTTCTTGAGTATTTGTTTGTAAGGAGTATTTTTGTATGGCAATTTTATACTGATATATCTGTGAAAAACACTTCCTTGAGATGCATAACAAGTTGGCTTGACTACACCCTCATTTGCCCACAGCTAAAACATTCTTTTAGTGATTTATGGTTATTTAAGCAGATAAGTCACCCAGGATTAAAAAGAGATATTTTACCATTCCCTCCTCTTGATCAGGGATGCCATTGAACATATGCTGCTAAAGTTAAGAATTAATTTTAATGTATTCTGTGTATGCTCAGCTCTTTAGTGGTTCCTTTAACCAGTAGCACTTACAACTTTGAACACTATGGGACAGAAGCGGTGGAGCAATATTATGCTTTTTTTTATAATGTTACAGGAAACATCTATTTTAAGTGTATTTTGGTCTCATATCACCTATAAAGAGTTGTTTTCTGGTCGTTGGTCAACTTCAATTTCTTTTTAACCTACTCTAACAATTATCTTTAAGAACAAAGTGGAAATAACTTGTTCTTAGAAACCTATTCAAAAGAGGAAAATGAAGCCTTTTTTTTTCTATTTTATCAGAAATCGTATCTCTATATAGGTAGTTAGCTCTTGTTAAGTACTATTGAGTCGTTACCAGCTTAGTGACCCCCATGTACAACAGCAGGAAGCACTGCCTCATCTTGCATCGGCCTCACGATTGATGCATCAATTCTTTTATCTTCCCTATTCAATGTCCAAATTCATGATACATAAGAGGTGATTGACAATAATATGGCTTAGGATATATGTTGAGGTAATTACATAATCTGTTGTCAATTTGAGACTTAAGAGTGAAGGGGTGGCATTTAGCCTGTCAATCAGGTTACAGCTTGATGAGCTCATTGGGAGGCGCTAAGGAAATAAATAGGTCACTGGAGGCAAGATAGATACTGACTCCCTGGAAGACATTGCAGCTGAAAAGACACATGGAGCCACGCTGGTGCTGTAAACTGGAGGAGCCATGTGGACACTGCTTCAGCACTGATATGCTTCCACCACCACTGGATCCACAAGACATCCCACCCACTGGTCTGTGACCTTTCTGCATTCAGCATCATTGCATGTGTTTTATGAGTCTGAAGAGGACATTATAGATTGGTAACAGACATGTGGGCTAGTGTCGGACTTACGGACTTGATCAGGACTGGGCTAGGATGTTTTCTTAATGTACAATTGCTCTTTATATAAAGCTCCTATACACATATGAGTGTGTATGGGAATTTGTTTCTCTAGTCAACCCAGATTAACATATGTATGTATTTTCTAGGCCAAGTTTTTAGGAACAAATTTTAGTTAATATTTAATGGCTCCAGGTATAATGAATAGAATTATCAAGATTATAATCCTATTAAAGAAAATAAATCTTTTTAAGAAATCTATTATATTAGGCAGTCAATTGAATACATCATAAGGGGAGGTTCCAATATTTCGATTGGACTACATATGTTCAAGCAGCTTTCTAGCAAATATTTTCTAGGTTCTGTGTAGTCTTTCAGTGTAGTTGGAAGGAAAGAAACAGGTTGATTGGCTTGTGTAAGCCACATTTCTCTGAGAGAGATATTACAAATAAGAATATATAATCCATTTTAGTGGATTCATGAGTTCTCTACAAAGGGGAAGCATTCTGTGTTAATATTTTTAGCCAGGAAGACCCTCACTCTTTATAACAATAGTAATTAGATTGCAAAGTTCTAAACCTTGGCGAGCCTAATTTGGCTATTCATACACTATTCATACAAAAGATGTTTTGTTTTTTGGTGCAGTTAGCTCTAGGCTCATTTTCAAATACGTTTAAATGATAAAAGGTACCCTTGTTTCCAAGACATGTCAGAAATTTTTGTTTCTTTGAATTTTTTTCTCAAGGAAACGATCTTATTACTCACAGTGGGAGGTACCTTGGAATCATTCATTGTTCATATTGCTACCAGGTCTGAAGTACAGTGCACAGTCTGAGCATCTTCTGAAATGTGGAGCAGTCACCGAGGTAGACAACCTAGGACTGTTTGAGTTGCTCTAATCAATGATTACTTTATGTGCAGAGTGAACAGGGACTACGATAAGTTACAATAGGACATAAAGTTTAAGGAGGGCCTTATCTTTGGAGAAACACAGTCTAAAATAAATTAGAAGAGGTTATTAGTATATAAATAATAACTGAAATAAATTTTCCCAATGAAAGGCATAATGAAGAACAGAATGATCATCAAACATTAACGAGTAAATATGATTAAAAGGTTAATAATAAAAAGATGGAATATTATTTTAAATGTATGCATGTTTTTAGGTTAATTTATGGCTAGAATTAGCAGTAAATGGTGGAAGCAATTACAAAACCAATAAAAAACTCAGAAAAAGAATGAATATGGTATTTATATTAAGGAATGTGTTCATAAAGAAAAAATAATATGTCATAATTTGGAATGATACCACATAGCTGCATTCTAGTAAAAATACATAAAAGAATTAGGAATATCAGAAAGTAAAATAAATTTTATTAATTTTACAAGTTTTTGTTTTCTAATATTTTTAAATTAAGAGTCCATACAACAAAAGTGATTCTGGAAACCATGGAAATGAGATAAAGGACCACTAATTGAAAGATACATGCAAGTTGTAAATTCAAATTAAGGAGAGTAGCTGTGATCGTCCAAGAATTCTGCTAGAGATGAGTTAGGTTGTTAAAACCATTCAATTGCCCACAATTCATAGTTACAATTCAGCAAGTTATCTTAAAGTTTTTGGCTGAGATAATATAGCTTTTCTAAAAGTTCAATCAAAAACCATTGTTGCTGTTGAATGGCCTGAAGTTGGTTCTGACCCAGCTCGACTCCGCGCACAAGCACCGCTTGCCCTTGAGCCATCTTCACAGTTGTCCCCCTGCGTGTACCCGCTGTGGCGGCCAGGCTGTCCTCCCTCGCCTGCAGCGCCTTCCTCCTGTAAGGGAGCTCAGAACACACAAGTCCTGATTCTACTCTAGTCCCCACAGGCCACTTGGGAGCAGCGCTGGAGGTTTAGGCAAAACAGATTATTAGTTGACAACTGTTTCTCCTCCTAGTGATACTTGAATTTTAATGTCAACTTTCCATGAGACTGAAGGGTTCCTTCAGAATGCAGGGCTGTGTTTCTTTGGGAAAAATAATCTAAATTTGATTCCTTATCATTTCTCAGCATATGCATTAATGAACAGGGGTAACTGTCATCGATTTTACTGAAGTTAAAGGGAACATAAGCTGGTGTCTTTTTTAAGTATGGAAACATCATCCTTAGAGGGTAGAGTCATGGACCCTTCAGTGCCCGTACTGTCAAAGTTGCCCAATCTAGTATTAGCATAAGAAATGAAGTATTGATGTTATTGTAATAAATGTATTTGTACTAAAATGTCATCAATTATAATTGATGAATAAGGAAATGTGTGGGCCAGCATGTACTCATGTAACAATGAGGGAAATTATGAGACCATTTTAGTTTATTAGCATTAATGGAAAGGCTTGTAGTCAAGTCAGCTCCATGAGTGCTAGGAGTTTGTATCATTTGATTAGTTCTTTCTGAATGTCCAGAAGACTGAGGATAATGAGGGCAATGGAGGTTTTGAAACATGAGAGATACATGTTACAAGGAGCAGCATTTACTTGTAAAAGGATGTTGTTTTTTTTAAATAAAAGATGATTAAAAGTATAGTTAAAATAATAAGACATTTCATTTTTAAACTATAGTTAAAAAAATAAAATGTCTTATTTTTAAAAGGTAAGATACCTTCACCTGATATGTTCTTTATGCTAATCAAACATGTTTAAAGTAAAACCTAAAAAACAAACTCACTGCCAATTACTTAATGCCAACTCATAGCAGCACGGTAGGACAGTACCCTGGAGGTGTTGTAGTAATGTGTTGGGCTGCTAACTGCAAGGGCAGCGGTTTAAAACCACCAGCCACTCTTTGGGAGATAGACCAGGCTTTCTACTCCTGTAAAGATTTATAGTCCCTGCCATTCAAAGTAAGAGAGTATGTAAATGTACTGGAAACTGGAGCCTGTCTCAAGACTGTGCTAAAACCACTGATGGGATCTTGGCAATATTCAGAATATACCTAATCCTTTAAGTCTTCTGAGATACTAATCAGGTATTGGCCAAGAGTTTTTACAAGGTCAGAAATAAATGGGAAAAACACAAAAAAACATGAACTGGGTTTAGTTAGGCCTAACTTCACTTATCACTCATTCCCATCGAGTCAGTTCTGACCTATAGGAACCCTAGTGGACGGCGTGCAACTGCCCCTGTGCGCTTTCTGGGAATCTTTAAGAGAGCCTGAAGCCTCATTTTTCTCCTGTGGTACTGCTGCTGAGTTCAAACCATTGACCTTGTGGTAAATACCTTAAAGCATAACCCACAATACCACCAGGACTTCTTATTGGGGCCTGATGTTTTGGAAAATTGGAGATAGGCAAATTTAAAGAGTATAATTATTTTATTCCTTTCTTTTTATTTTGCTTGTGTCAGGAGCAGTCATGAGGAGATGGAAGGGGTGGGAATGCAGTCGGGCGTGTGTCCCTATCAGCTAACGAGTAAGGGCCTCCACAGGACCGATTGACACTGTGAGCGCAGCAGTGGGCTGAGCGGAGGAACCACGGTGACGATGGCACTCGGTCGGGCAGTGTTTCCTTCTGTTGTGCACAGGGTTGCTGTGGGTTGGATCAGACTCGTTAGCAGCTAGCAACCATTATTTTATTGTTATTTGACCAGATATGTGGCCTAAAGACAGTTTGCTCTGATTTTGATGAAAACCTCTAAACCCAGGCTTAATTCAGATATTTCACTTTTTTTGATCAAAGGTTCCAGTGTGCACATTTAATTTTCAGAGCCAGCATCTTCAGCACACCCTGGCCATGGTAGAGTAGGGACTGGGTGAAGGACGGCTTCCTTCCCACCCACCTCTCAGTCACACGAATGGCGATTTATGCCAGTGGAGTCGGGAGTGGATGAAAAAGCTGAAGTCTTGATTCTCCCAGGAAGAAAGTCCCTACCTGGATGCTGAGGGAGAAGAACATCTTGCATTCTTGAAAACAACATTATGAAGGGAGCTTAAAGAGCTGGGACATGGGAGCGAGGAGATAGTCCTAATTCAGTCACCACAGAGTTTTGCCTTTCTTACGTTCTTCAATTTTTTGTGAATAGAGGTTTCTTCTTCGATGTTCATTCACCCTTAGCATCATTTACAGATGCTTTCATGGTGAAGATGGCTCAGGACTGGGCACCATCAATAACTCCTAACCACAGGAACAAACAGTTTTCAAGTGTCAGAAATTAAGTCCCACAAAATACAAATAAACATCCTGTCATACAGCCAAACTGATTTTATCATTTGCTGTAATAGGTGAGACTCCTCCTTGACATCAATTTAGAATTATCTTAGAGAAAGACAAGGGAAAATATCACATGGGTTTTGGAGTCTGGTTGGAGTGGATCTTTGGATACAGAAATAGGACAATTCACAGTCAGGTAGGATTGGTAAGCCCAGCAAGATGAAACGTACTGAGCAAGCCTTTCTGATTCAACAGTGATGTAGTAAGGTACCTTCTAAGAAGGAAGGATTTACTCAAAAGATGATTGAATAGCCTATTGCTCAGACAAATAGTTTTTACAAAAGGTTCCTAATAAATAATTCTTTTAAATAATTTGAATACTTTTAAAAAATATACATGTTTCTAAAAGTTGTTTGTAACTTAATATATATCGTTGAACCTATGGGTCAGCCACAGCATCAATTCATTCCTTCTGGGTCTTGCTGGTTTTCATTAATCTTTTACCAAATACAGAGAATTTTTCAAGGGGACCAGTCTCTCCTAGTGACATATCCAAAGCATGTGAGACAGGTTTACCACCCTCATTTCTAAGAGGCTTTCTGGCAGTACGTCCTCCCAGACAGATTTGTTGCTCTTCTGGCAGTTCATGATATTTCTTCACCAACACAATTCAAGTGCATCAATTCTTTTCCATTTTCTTGGTTCATTGTCCAACTTTCACATGCACAGGAGGTGATTTAACCTACTGTGGCTAGGATCCTTGCTGGCATAGAAGCTTATTCATTGTGCTGCTAAGCATTTGGTCAGTCAGCAGTTTGAAACCACCAGCCGCTTTAAGGAGAAAAACTGAGGCTTTCTGTCCCTGTAAGTTACAGTCCCAGAAACCTACTAGGTCAGTTCTTCCCTGTCCTTAAAGGGCCACTGGGAGTCAGAATCAACTCCATGAAGTACGTTGGGTTCTGAGGTCAAACACACCTCAGTTCTCAAAATGGTAGCTTGGCTCTTTAAAACTTTCAGGAGGGTTGATAAATTCAACATGTCATTTGATTTCCTGACCACTGCTTCCAAAAGCACTGATAGTGGAGCTAAGTAAAATAAAATCCTTGATAACTTCAGTGCTTTCTATTTATTGGGATTTTGTCTAGTGTTCCAGTTGCAAGCATTTTGGTTTTCTTTACACCGAGTTGTAATCCATAGGGACGTTTTTAGCCTTTGGACTTCATCAGACCTCTTCACTTTCAGCAAGCGTGTACCATCTGCATAATTCAAGTTATTGAAAAGCTTTCTCCCCACCCATATGCCTCATTCATCTTCATTAAGTCCAGCTTCTAGGGTTATTTGCCCAGCACACAGATTCAATAAGTATTATGAGAATATACAGTCCTGATGCACACTTTCTGATTTTGAACCATGCTGTTTCCCCCTGTTTTGTAAAAAGGAATACCTACCTCTTGGTCCCGGTCCAGGTTCCTCATGAGCACGGCGAAATGTTCTTCTAAATGTTAGCCACAGTTTACTATAATCACCACAGTCAAATGCCTTTGCATTGCCAGTAAGACCCATGGGAACATCTCTCTGAGGGGGCGTGGTCATTCAAATTCACCATACGCTCGCAGGAAAACATTTTCCATTCTTCAAGGGGGCGTTCAGTCTTACCCTGAGCATGACGAACCTCAGTTTAAGTTGTCAGTCAGCATTTTCTAAGCAGTTTCAGGTCGATTTTCTTTTTAGCCTCATGAGAACAGTTGTTCTCTTTCTTAAAGTTGGAATGTTAACTAGACATTTGTCATATTCACATTTGCATATGTCACTTCCATTTGGCATTATGAGCCAACATTATATTTTCACTGATTGCATTAATAATCAAACTAGATTAAGCAAAATGTCTCTAATGACACAGGTGTCACAGCAAACGCCTATTAATTGAGGTGAGCAGTAATGGCAATTAGTAATATTCCAATTGTTCAGTATCCTTGTCAAATACACTGTTTTGAGCTCAGAGTAATCCACATGTAATTTTGTTACCAAGTTGCTGATTTCTAATGCTTTCAAAGAAGCAGAAGACCAAATTCACTGCCATCAAGATTCTGATTCATAATGATCCTAGGATGGAGCAGCTAGTGGTTTCAACTGATCTTAGAGTTAGCAGGCCAACATTAAACCACTGCCTTACCAGGGTTCCTTCTGGTTCACAATAAATATATTGTAAAGGGTATATTTTCAGAAGACTTATAAATCAGGATCCTCACAATTGTTTAATCTTTTATCTCCAGAGATTATCTAGCTATGACTTTGAGGAGCCCTGCTGGTGTAGGGCTATGCATTTGGCTACTATGTGCAAGGTCTGTAGTTCGAAACCAGCAGCTGCTCTGAATGAGAAAGCTGAAGCAGTCAGTTCAGTAACAGAGTTTCAGTCTCAGAACCCCAGAGGAGCAGTTCCGCCCTGTTGAATAGTGTTCCTATGAGTTGGAATTGACTCACTGCAACTGAGTTTGGGTTTGGATTTCTTGCTGAGTTATGGATTTACTAACTTTTATGAAATGGTACATTAGTTTGGGGCTCAAGAATGGACTTTTCTGCCATAAATAATATATATATATATAAATAATATATATAATATATATTTAAAATATATATATTTAAATCATTAGCTATAAACAAATGTATTTGTAGAATATTAGGGAAAGGAAACAGTCAAATTTACCTGCTAAATTGAATTTGAAATTACAAAGACATGTAAGATGCTTATTTCCTCTTTTATCTCCCCACTCCTTTGTCTCTTCCTCTGGTTTATTGGACTCTAGGGGCAAGTACAAAAGGCTTGAACTCAAAAAAATAAAAACAAAAAGAACAGAATATATTAAATAGTGTAGATTTCAAAGCTTGATTCACATGGAAATTAAAGTGCAGATAGGTGTTTATCACTAAATTGATTTCCTTTTTTTGTTTTTTGTTTTTTGCTTTATAGAAGGAAAATAACGCTCCTGACATTTTCTGATGGTACAGTGATAGCTTTCAATGTTTATTGTTCAAATAAAACTGTCACCATGGCTGTCATGTCGAAATAATTATGGACAACTGAAATGTCTATGGCATAAATGTGCTCAGTCATAATTTGATAGGCATGGTTTAATCACCTCCCAATATCTTTTATTACATTACCTGCAAAGCAATATTATTCTAAAGGGCATATTTCCTCTAATTCTAAGCACAACTGGGTATTGATACTTTTAAGATTTGTTAATATAATTATTTAAAAACATATATAATTGATCTTTATATTCCTATAATATCTAGTGACGGTGATGTTCTTTTCATTTATAATGTTAAGCCAAATGTATTGCTACTAGGGTTGTAGTATAGAATACTACATGGTTTAAAGTCAAGAAAGTTTTGCATATCACATATACATATATGCATACACCCTTGCCTATGTAGCCATGTAAATGCTTTTTGGCTGTTATTAATGCTATGGCAAAACTGAACATATTATGGTGTTTACTGATGTTCTACTTTTTTCCTGTGTACTTCTTAGCATTTATTTTAGTATTTACTTTAGTTGAGTTTGATGGAGTTCATCTTTGTTTGTTATTGTCTTTCCCATCACCCAAAACAATAATATATACTATTTAGTATATTCTTTCACCACAGTTATTCAATCCGTGTGTTGAACAAACTCTGAGAGAAGCTGGATTATGTGAAAAAGAACATGCCATCAGGATGGGTGGGGGGGCAGGCTTACTAACAAGCTGCGATAAGCAGATGACATAGCCTTGCTTGCTGAAAGCGAGGAGGGCTGGAAGCACTGACTGATGAAGATAAGGGCTTACAGCCATCAATATGAATTAAAGTTCAGTTGTCATCAAGGCCAACATGCTCACAACTAGAACAGCAGGCAATCTCACTCTCGTGGAAGGAGCGTCAGTCGGTAACATGAGGCATTGTGCTAGTACATGTGCTGCACAAGGCATTTCTAACATGCTGAAAAGCAAAGATGTTACTTTGAGGACAAAGGTGTACCTGACGCAAGCCTTGGTATTTTTAATAGGCTCAAATGCCTGTACAAGTTGGACATGAAATAAGGAAGCCTGGGAATGAATTGATTCATTTGAATTATATTGCCAACAAAGAATATCGAAAGTACCATGGACTGCCAAAAGAACAAACAGATCTGTCACGGAAGAAGGACAACTAAAATGCCTCTTAGAGGCAGAGATGGTGGGAGTGTCTCATTGACTGTGGACACGGTGTCAGGAAAGCCTGGGCCCTGGAGAGACTCATAGAGTCCTTGGTGAAGCAGAAGGACAGCAAAACAGAGGAAGGCACTTGGCAAGATGGGTTGACACAGAGGCTGAAGCCAGGGCTCAAATAGAAGGACTCTTACGAGGATGGCAAGGACGGGGCAGTGTTTTGTTCTGTTGCATGGTCGGTCTGCACGAGTTGGAACTGATGCCAGGGCACTTAGTAGCAGCAATGCTATCTAGAAAGTAATTTCTGATCTTCTACCTTCCTTCCCCTTCCTGGCAAACACCAAAGGATTTTTTTTCTCGGTATATATCTATTATTTACTAGTGCCTTATGCTGTATTCTATAGAGAAGCAAAACCAGTGGTATGTACACACACACACACACATATGTATATATATTCTGTCTCTCCATATGAATGTAAACATATATACACATATATCCATCTATATAAGTATCTCTATAAATGTAAACATATATGTAGAGAGAGCAAATTTATATAATCAAAATGGCTCACACAGATGTATAAGTGATTCAGTCCAGCTCAGATGTTAAGCTGGAATCTTCTCCTGATTCATGGAGCTGTGGGGTACTAGGAGCTAAGCAGCAGGCTGGTGTATGTCAGCAAGTCAGATTTGGGTCCACAGATTAGACAGTAGGGCCCATTGCAGGCCACTGATGGTTCTCAGGATCCACAGGCACTTTGGCATTACAAAGAACCAGATTTAGATGAACCAGATACAGCATACAAATCCAGAAGAAAAAGGGCATAAATTCTCCCATTTCCACTTATATATCAAGTAGGCACACATTCAAGGAAACATCATGGAGGTGGTGACATAAGCAAGATCTTTTTCTCCACCTCATTTTCCCCACAACTTCCTGGGTGTGCACACAAATCCTATCAAGACTTTGATTACATATTGTTAAATGACAGCAAGGGGGAACCGCAACTGGCAACCACTGAGAATCCTGGCATAACCAAGATGACATAGAAACTAACTATCACAAAGAGTAAGTGTCCTTTTGTAATGAGCTCATTTTACTCTATGTAATGTCGTCCAAATTCGTTCATGCTATGCTTTGTGGCTTCTCACTGATTTTTATAGATATGTAATATTCCATTATATGGGGGTGCCAGGATTTGTTTATCCAATGAAGGGCACATAGGCTGCAATTATTTATTCATTTATTTTTATTTTATGAATAATGCTCTAATGAACATTGACAGCTATTTATCTAGTTGTGTCCCTGTCAGACAGTGATCACTGAGTTGTAGACAGTTTTGTTTTCTGCTTTTTGAGGAAGTGCCAAATGTTTTCCATAGAGGTCAGCAGTGTGTAAGTCGGTGGTGAGATTCAACTGGTTTGGACTGGTTCCAAAGAACCATTACACAATTTTTTGTTGAGTTCTTCAAACGGGTTGTTTAATGGCACTTGTGATCATGGTTCTCTCCACAGTGGGCGACTGGGCAGCTGGCCGATGTAGCGACCACAGATTTACATTCCTTCCTCACTTAATGTTCATCACGCAACTGCGCACTCTAAGCGCCTGTTCATTCCATCCTCAGGTATAAAAACTTCGATGGAACTATGCTTATACTATTTGTTTTTTCATTTCATAAAACCCATTATACTTTTGCTTAAGGAATACATTTTACTGTCCGTATGTTTGCTACTTCAGCAAGCAAACATAGAATGGAAAGAGAGACGGTGCCAAACAACCAGCAGGTGACATACTGTCATTCATTTCAGCTTTGTGTTTTGCCCCAAGTTCCCATGCGACGGTATGAATGAATTATGCAATTCATGAACGTGTTCAAAGAGCTATCAGCCATTTGCAGAACAATTTCTGTAAGTTCAGCAGAGCAGAAAGAGGTTTTTCAAAGATGAACATAATATGGTCAGAGAAAGGAAGTTGCCTGTTTCTGTTACATCATACACAATGACTAGTGTCTATTTGGCCTACTTCTAAAGGAATGGGGTCCTACTCATACAGTGAAAAGACGGTTAAGGATAAGCCCCACAGCTGATGATGCTTGGAGAAAAGTGAAGAATATTGCAAATGATGACGTCAACCAAGAGGTAACATGGAATTAACTTAAAAAACTGTGGGATTGTTTTTGGTCAGGTATTATTTAATATTTTTTATTAATATTTTAAGACCTTTGATAATCTAGTTTTGTGTACTTTATTGTTCTTATTCAAGTATTAACCGGGTTAAAGAATAAACATTTTTTATGTGTTTTTTATACTTAAAGCAATCAGTTCAGTAGTGAGTAACTTAATTTATTTGAGTCCCCATCTCTGGTATAAGTGTTCCAACCTCCCCACAGCTTTGCCAGCATTTGTTTTTTGAACTAAAAAAAAGTAATCCATTTTAAAAATTGATTTTATTTTTTCACAGAGTCATTTTTTCAAAGGTGAAAAATTATCTCATTGTAGTTTTTATTTCCATTTCTTTGACAGCTACTCAGGAAATGGTGGGGCACTAAGGGGTTTCAGCTCATGTACAGTCAGCCTGCCTGGGCAGTCTTAGTGGGAGGTTGGTGTGCTGTTGCCATGGGGCAGATGTTAAATGAAGGCCTTAGGAGCCCCTGCTCATTGCTAGGCAGAGGAACAGATGGTGCATATTGATATACGATGGGTATTGCTTATGAGGTATTGTATCTGGCAGGCTAGTGTCTGGGTATGTGTGCAGGGTGCACTCTTGCCAATTGTTGGGTTATTCGTATTGTGGGTGTATGTGTTCAACAGGATTCTCTAGAGAAAAAAACAGGACACTAATAATTTTTATATATTTATATAGATAGATAACTTAAGAAATAGATGGTTAATTAATCTATAAAGCAGGACAAATGGCTCAGTGCAACTCACTCCCTCACTCCCGTGAGACAGTTGTAAGACACTGGCAGTCCTTCAAGTCTTGAGGGCCGCAGGTAGTCCTCTGTAGAGCAATTCAGTCTATCCAGCCACAGGCAGTAAATAGCAAGGCAGGTCACCAACAGTCAGCCAGATGACAGGGTTCAACAGTCCCCAGCTCATTAGATGTACATTCCGGTAGCGTGGCAAAGCAGGTCGTGAGGGAACCTCAAGTTACAGTGACACAGTCCATGGGTTAGGTGTCCCACAGGTAGTGTAGCTTGCAAATTGAGGCACAGAACAAGCAAGGCAGCTGCACCCTAGTCCGATGATCCAAGAGCAAGAGAGAGAGAGGCGAGGCTCAAGGAGCCATTTATCTCTCTGCCCTTCAACCAATCTCACATGCATTCATTGGCCACGTTGGCCCAACAAACCTACCTATCACAGTGTGTTTTACCAGTTTCCGTGTGGTTGGGCTGACGGTAAGTGGATCACAAGTCTGGATGAGCTACAAGGAGAAGTGGGACAGTAGTGGACAGGAGTGGGTGTGCTGCTCATCACCAGGGTAGCAAGGGTCAGGGTTCATAATACATGACGCATGATCTGTGAGCCACCAACTGCTAAGATAAAGGGGGAGTCAGTGGGCAGTGCACGAATTACACTCTGCAAGACGGGAGTTGGGGGTTATAAGGGTGAACTTCCAGTTTCCTGAAATGTGTGGACATATCACAGGTCCCCAAGAGCATAGGGATTCCGTGGGGAGGATGAACCACCCTAGTGGCTGATCATCTGCCTGAGCGCCATAGCGCTTCCTGTGCAGTGCAGCCAGATGGTGATCAAAGTCCTACTAAGACCCAATGTGACGGGAGCCTCTTCAGAGCCCCATGTCTCTACAAGACTGCACGGACCCTTCCATCTGAGTGCTTCCAGCTCACATGTCTGAGGATCATGGCTGATGAAGACTTCTAGTCTTACTTTCTGACTCCGTCCCTACCTGGATCCCCGGCACTTTGCTTCTTTAGATCCACTTCTTGTCCTACTCACATTGCTTCGCTCTGGATTTGTGTGTGTTCTATCTCTAGTTCCTGTTGGGCATACCTTGAAATTTGCTTCTGCTCCTCCTCAGTCTTACCAAATAGTGCTGTTTAGTTTGCCTCAAGATGGGCACACTGGCAGGCCAGATGGCAGGAGCGCTATAACTCAAACATCTCCTTGTTCCCAGTTTTCATCCAGTTTCCCTCTCTATTTGGTGTTTGATCTACTTATTCTTCCTCCTTGTTGCCCAGAGTTCTAAGACCATCGTTTGTGTCTGATTCCTTTGATTCCGCGTGTCTTTACTGCAGGTGGGTGGTGTGCTGTGTCTAAGCAGCCATGTTGTTCTACCCACCCTGTGGCTATGATTTCTTGATGAGCAATCAGAACATGAGCATAAAATAGCCCAGCCAAAGTTTTATGCAGTGATCCATGCTGCAGTCAGCTTTAGAAAAACCTGACAGTAGACAAGCTGGAGGGTTATAAATGAGATTCGAGTTCTTAAATGAATGCAAATGTCAGTTGTGTTCCAGGTCTGGAGGGCCAAGCGTGACATGGAGGCTGTTTTCAGGGTGTAATTACCAGATCAACAAGAAAGTCACAGAGCAGCCGAATGGAATTTTGTACATTATTCCAATAACGGTGTATGTGAAGTCAGACTGTACTTTATGAACTGGGTGACACTGGAACAAGTATTTCTCCTCTCTCCCCGTTTCCTCATTTCTCACTGGGGGATCATAAGAGTGAGTATGTTGTGAGGATTTAATAAGAGTAGTTGTTATATAAGCAATCAACAGTGCATGTGACAGTTATGCTCAGTAAGTGTGAATTACCATTGTTGCTAAATTATCATTGTCTTCGTGCTGTTATCTTCTCAATCTACTTTTGTATGAAAAATCGGCTGAGGCGGGAGCTCCACGGGACAGGTGATAACTGCTGAGGGTAAACGGCGTTGACTGAGAAAGTCAAAGTAATGGAGATTGTAAAAAGGATCATGTCTTAGCCAGGAAGCCATCTTCCAGTGGAAGGGCTAGAACAGTACAAGATGGAGTGATAAAAACATGAACACTTATATAAGTCCACTTATGGACTGAATTTTATACCTCAGAAGTTGTTCCAATAGCTTCAGAATCATTTATTCCTTCAAATACCTCCATGTATTGACATTCATATCCCTGGGTTGTGTGTCTTACAAGACACAGGGAAATCTTGTCCTGTTCCCCCTATGAAGGCTACTTGGGTGCAAAGACTTACTTTGATTAAGCCTTGAATGCATGACTGTTTGTGTCAGGAAGTTGGTGCAAGCAATCAATGTGAAGAAGATTCCTTGTTCAAAACAAAAGGAAATCCTCCCTTAGCTCAGAATGTGGTTACACATGTGCTTATGTATGAGAATGTTTTGATATTTGAGACCATCCTGGCATGAACTTGTGCCCTGGTGTATTTCCAGCATTTAAAATTCTGGAAACCTCCTCTTCGACATGTTAATAAAGCCGACAGACTGAGAAGCTGGGGAGCGGTCTTCTCTCCCTGGAGACTCTCTCCTTATGATCTGAGTAGCTGTTTCTTGTATCTCAGGTAACACCCAGCTACCTGGAGTGCTACAAATACTGAGATTCAAAAAGGTTATGTATCTTATTTATAAATGGGCAGTCTATGACAGCACAAGCATAAAGTAAGTCTATGATATTGAGAAATACAGTGCGGTATACTAGGATGGTAATCTCAATTAAAAACCATGGTCAGTTAGACCAGAGGATGCACAGTGGTACAGATGGGAACTGGAAACACAGGGAATCTAGGACAGATGAACCCCTCAGGACCAGCGGTGAGAGTGGTGATATCGGGAGGGAGGAGAAGGGGTAGAAAGGGGGAAACCGATCACAAGGATCTACGTATAACCTCCTTCCTGGGGATGGCCAACAGAAAAGTGGGTGAAGGCAGACGTCAAGCAGTGAAAGATAAGATAAAATCATAATGTATAAATTATCAAGGATTCATGAGGAATGGGGAACCTGGAGGGCGAGGGAGGGGAAAAAGGAAAATGAGCTGATTCCAGGTACCCAAGCAGAAAGCGAGTTTTGTGAATGGCGAGGGCAACGATATATAAGTGTGCTTTACACAATTGATGTATATGTGTATTGTGATAAGAGTTGTATGAGCACCAATAAAATGATTTTTAAAAAAAAACAGGGTCAGGTTCAGTGAAAGGAAACAAACAATTTAGCAGATGAACATAGAGGTTTAAGAGCACTTTGGGGACAACCATGTTAGTCCAAAGTCTATCTCTACCATTTACTACCCCTGTGACCTTAGGAATCTTTTAGAACTCCTGTGAACCCTAGCTTCTTATTTTACAAAATGGACGTGAACATAGTACTTGTCTCATAGGGATTTTCTAAGGTCAGAAGAATTCATGGAAATTGAGAACTAGAGATTATCTGTGTATCAGATTCTTATCAGACTTATTGCTACTTTTAACAGTGATTCTTCATCATTCATATTGCATTGACAAATAGCTATCTCTAAAAGATGTTTCTGAAAAACCTAAATAGATTTTGTAAATTCTTATTTTTTCATGTAAGGTAATTTTAAAGTAACTTTAATCTATTGCCACTATCATTTCATAGCGCAAAGGACATTTTAATACAAAGATGTTAAAACATTATCCTAACATAAGAGAAAAACACCAATTAAATTAACCAAATGATTAGATATCTCTATTTTCCATTCCTCTTTATTTAACAGGTTTGTGAATCCTTCAACACAGACCAGTTCATAAAACAGCCCAGCTTGTGCTTTGGTTGTACAAGTTCCAGCTCTGAATCTCCATCATGAGTTTCTAAATCACTTTGGTGAAAGCAGGATTATCAAGAAAATCAAAGTCAAGTCTTTAGCATGAACACTAGCTCCAGTCAGAGATAAAGATGTTAAAGATACAGAGGTTCAGATGTGTTATAAAGAATTGTGAAGAATCCATCTAAAAAAGCATTCTAAATACCATTGTGTCCGTTAAAAAAATGGACCAAAGTACTGCCAGTGTGGCTAGATTTGGACATTTTAGAAGCCAAGAGACTTAGAAGTATTTGATGGTTTACTACAGATAATGAAAAAGAGAGTTATTTGGGTAAACCACATAGAACAAATTCAGCAACAGAAAAAGTGTAAATGTATTTTGAATCAATGCCCTTAGATATCTAGAATGGGAGCAAAGAAGGAGAGGGATTCCAAAAAGCCTATTTGCTAGAATGGGTCACTTTACAGTGGGTGGAATGAGTTCCACACAGCACGGTGCTAAACTCTTCTTCCAGTGCAACGGATAACTAGCTTGGAAGCAGGCAAAGCTGGCTTGGAATCAATTATGTTGGGCTCACAAGTGTCAGCCCCTTGTTTGGGGCACAAATGTAAACACTCAGTGCTACTCCATTAAGCAGAAAATACAGCTTCGTGACAGGAAATTGAAAGCTTCAAAAGTGAGCCATTCAAATTACAAACAGTCCAGTGAAAAGATGCTTTATAAACCCCACCTTTTTTCTCCTCAAACATAGTCAGAAATCTGATTACAAGTGTTGTCTAGGTCGACTTTTCATATTTCTTTATGGCACAGTTGAATCAGAGACTGAAGATGATGTGTCCCAAACTCTTGAATCATTACAAAGATGGAATAGTCTACTATTTTAATGAGATGATGTGAATAATTTTTAAAACATCAGGAATAAACTGTATATACACAGGTAGATATATATTTAGGAAAAAATAAGATCATATAGATATAAACTATATATGTGAATGTGTATACATATGTATGTTACCAACCCGAGAGAATAAGATCTCATTGCCAAGTCAACTCTTGAAGCGGCAAAGTAGCATCATGCCTGCTTCCATTCCATCTCAGTTATATTTCGGATCAGTTCATGAAAATGCATTCATCTTCCATCAGACAAAGTCAAACTAGAACAAATACCCATCGCTTCATTAAAAACATTTGATTACATATTCCTTATTATAATAATAACTGATGACTCATGTTAATGAGTCTCAGTCCATCCACCGAGGAAAAGCACAGTCTATAATGTGGAATAGAAGGCATTCCCTACGATAAAGGCATGATCAGGGATCCACACATATACACAAGAGGGACCCTAAACCTGACTCCAGATGAATTGGTTTATCAGGAAAGTTTTGAGAAGATGATATCTGAATTAGTATAAAAGAGAGAGAAATTGTAATATATTGAAGTTACATGGTAGAACAAACACAGTGGCACAGAATTAAGAAATCATGATACTTTATGAAAACTGTAACCATTTTAATATTAACTACAGGAAGCAACGAGAGGAGGGTTGAGAGAAAATTACCTTTGTGGAGTCTATGAAATTTTCAGTGTGATCAACTCTATGGCCATCCTTTTTTCCTTGTCATTCTAGAAACTAATGAGTTGGAACCAGGCTTGTTATTTTGGGACAACTTGCAAAGCAGTGAGATAGTTTGAAATCATCTTTCATGTTGAAAATTTTTGAACCTGTTTGTTCAGTGATAGTTGAAATATAGAATAAAATAACTTCTATATAAGATAAAAATATTGGCTTAGAATTAGACAGTTGCTTGTGAGTAAGACTAGAAAACTCATGCAATTCTCAGCTGCTGAATATTAGACTTTATTGCCTAGGTATTGGCCGTTCCTGACATTCTGAAGTCACCGAGGGGAAGACAGACTCAGAGAAAGGAAGTGTAGAGTTAAGTTGCATATTAGCACTGGAAATAAAACCCGAATCCAGACTTTAGGGTAAAAAAAGCATTCAGTAAACCATTCCTGATGCCAGTATAGCCCGGAGATGCTTGTGGCCAGAGAACCTAATACAAATCTATATATTATGATGCTATGTTTATGTTCCTGTTAATTCACAAAGCCTCAGCAAACTCCAGGTTAATGTCCAAGGTTTTATGGAGCTGACACCATTAGAAAGAAGCGTAGTTAGGGGAAAAGGACTATGTTTGAATTGGGTTTGACCTTGGGCTAAGGAAAGATCTGAAGTAAATGAAGAGAGATTCAGAAAAAGAATATCTAGCAAAACAAGCACTCTGCGAATATTATGGGGGCTGAGGGGTGAGCAATCACAGTATGGGCTTCAGAGTAACTTTTCTTTTTTTTTGATTGCTTCTTTTTTTTCTTTTCTTCCCTGTAGGCACCAGGGACCCCACTTGTCTGTCAGCTCCTCATACAATGGAGGCATGCATGCTGATGTGAAGCAGGAAGCGATGTCACTGGTATGTCCAGGGCCAGCAGTAACCCCATGTGACCAGGGTTCAGTATGGCTTCCAAACTAAGGACAGACTCAGAAGAAGGATGAGGGTGTCTACTTCTGAGGAATTGGCCGCTGAGACCCATAAGAAAAGCCTCACAATAAAGTTACAAACTGAAAACCTCATGAAGAGCAGTAGAACATTGACAGATATAGCCGGAGCAGGTGGGCGCTCAGGCTGGAAGGCACTCACCATCGTCAACCACAATGGCATGAATGCAGTAAAGCTGTTGACACCTACATTTGGTGATGGGCCATGGCGCCAAATGAAAAGAAACAGCTGTAAACATGTGAGGACTGCATGGCCAGACCATGTCCTATTCTGTTGCACAGAGGGTCACGCTGAGTTGGAGCTGTCCTGATGGCACCTAACAACAACAACAACAACAACAGGACACTGAGCAAATAAAGGATGGGAGCAGAACTCTGTTTCAGAAAGATGAGTTTGGCAGTCTGATATGGAATGGATAGAAGGGTAGGTAGAAATAGAGAGACAGGGAAGAGAGTTGGGAGGCAGTCAAGGATAGTAGGGAGACGTTTCACAAGTCTACTTTCTGGGTAAAGTAGTGGCAGCAGAAAAGAGGGTGAGATAAGAGAAAATTCATGGTGGTCAAATTTTCAAAACTTGACAAGATTGGTTGTAGAAAGCAAAACATAATAGAGCCCAGACAGGACTCTTTTACTGATACTTCTAGTTGAGGGCAAGGATTGATTCATGGTGACAATGAGGGGATGATGGGTCTTAATTTGGACCACCATCCATCTTTAAATATCAGTAAAACATCCAAAACTAAGCACAGATGCCCATAAAAATCAAATTGCCCTTTGGAGCTGTTGAAGGGAATGGATTGAGTCATCTGAAGGACAATGTGGGAGAAGTGGTCTCTGCTACAAAGAGAAGCTGTGTGTCACATTAAAAAGAATGCCAATTGAGAGAATAAGCATGATATAAATGAGAGAAGAAAAATGACCTCTTTCTCTGGGACCCAGACGAATAGCATTGATAGAGGTGGTCTGCTTCCGTGAACACACAGCCACTCCTAACCAAAAGGGAAGGAGTCCTGGGATGCCATGGTTAGGTTCTAGATTTCTCAGGAAATGACAATTGTTCCAACCCTCTGGTGGTTCCTGCCAGAAAAGATGAGGCGATTTGCTTCTATAGAGAGTACCCCTCTTAGAAACCCCTGTGAAGGCGCTCTGCATTGCCCTATAAGGTCACTATGAATTGGAATTAACTTGATAGCACAACAAAATGGTCATCTCAAAAAAAAAAAAGTCAACCTGCTGTAGCAGAGGCAAAGCACTGGCTGCAAGTGAAACGTCTGCAGTTTTGACCCACCAGGAAAAGATGTGTCAGAATCAACTCAGCGACAATGGGCTGGTTTGATTCGCTTTGGGTTTGACCAACAACATCAATTCAACTGTCATGGCTTGTAAGGATAGACATAGCGGAGCAGAACCCCAGATATATTTTGAGTACCTTCCAACCTGAGGACTTCTCCTCTAGTACCATATCAGACAACATGATGATTTTATTTAGAAAGTTTTCAGTGGCTAATCCCTCAGAATGCACAGCCTACTCCTTCTCGCTAGTCTTTTCTTAGTCTGGATGTTCCTCCACTGAAAGCCATACTCCTGCAGTCATTTGAAATAGCCGTGGCAAAGGGATTTGACAATGATGGCAGCATTCTAGCCATCACAGTACTACAAGCCAACACACTAGTGGGGGAAAAAATATAACCAACCCCCAAAGCCAAGAAATCAGGGCCCTCAGATAGAGTGTCTAAGATTTTAAAGCTTGAACAAAGCAGATAGCCTGACTTTTCTCCCTTAAAATGGTTGGTGGATTTGAACCACTGACTTGGTGGTTAGCAGACCAATAGTTAACTCACCAAAAGTCAAATTAAATTCATTCCCACCAAGTTGAATCCCATACATAGTGACATGATGGAACAGGGTAGAAGTTCTGTGTGTGGGTTTCCAAGACTGTAACTCTTTACAGGTGTAACAAGCCTTGTCTTCCTCCACTGGAGCGGCTGGTGGTTTGAAGTGCTGATGTTCCGGTTAGCAATCCTACAAGTAATCCACTTCACCAGTAAGCTCTTACAGTGTCACAATAGGCTATTACTATATTGCTTGAATTGGAGTAATAGAGAAAAGGAAAAGAAAAGATTAAGTAAAATACAAATAACAACAAGTAAATGAAAAAAGAAAAGAAATGTAATAGTATTAGATCAGTTCTCCCCTCTAGGCCAGAAAAACAGGAGGTGAAGTTTCCCTAAAGCCTTCTGGCAGGAAAGAAGCAAGACTGGCTCCTTATTTCCACATGTCTAAAGCTGCACCTAGCTTCCCTGTGCTGCCTCTGTAGCAACACTAAACTTGCTCAGAAGGCAATCATGTCAGATCATTTTTAAACTTAAACAAACAACGCCCCAGGCCTCCCATTCACAGGGTAAGATTACCAATGTCCCCAAAGGAGCTCCCTCGCTCTGATTCAGCTCCAGGCCAAGCAGGACTTCAGAGCGCCAGCCCCTCTTCACCCCTTCATTTCATGGAAGATGCAAATGAAACACAGCAATTGTCTCTAGGTTGGACAGCAAGAATCAGTGTGGTGACGCTGCTGTGCAGTCTGTTATCTACTTTCTTCCTGTAGCACTTGTAGATTTAAATTTTTCCATTGTGTTTCAAGATCCTTAACCGAAAAAGAACAGCTGAGAGGCAGGCCACTGATCATAGACCTCTGTCCTCAAGACAGTAGGGTTAATCTGAGTGATAAACGTTACATGTAGTATTTACACATGCCACATGAAGTAAATTGTGTTTATGGTCCTTGCTTTTAAATACTCAAAAACAAAATCAAAGTCTCCAAGGACAACCTGAGCATACATGTACTTGACTCTGAAGTTCACCCTCTGTACTGGTTCTTGAGCTTTGGTCTACTGTCACACCACCTGCCAGGCACAAATGAGGAGGTTAAAATTCATGAACACTCGGACTCTCTGATCCCATTATTTCTCAAAAACACCACATTTCTTAGATTTAATCATCTTAAGATCCTACCTTAAGCATTCATTAGTACAGCAGTTTAAAAGTCTAGATTTCCTTCTGTAAGAAGTAAGACTTAGGTCACTAAACACATGAAGGTTAGAAGGTGAAAAGATGTTTAAGTTTTTCAATACGCTTGTGAGAGGTTGTTGTAGTGGGATGCCTTCATGCCAATTCTAACTCAAAGCAACCCTATGAAGGAGGTGAGGGGGTGCTGTGAAAGGGAGACAATGTCAAAGAGTCCAGAAAGAAAAAGAATGTTTGGAAACTGACTGTGGTAGCAATTGTACTGTACTGCTGGACGTGATTGAACTATGGAATGATATGATATATGTATTAACTCCCAATTAATAATATTTTTAAAGAAAGGAAAAAGTCCATGAAAAATTCCACTGTTGAAATGCATAGGTATGCAATAGGTGAAGCTTCTTTATATATAAGATCAACAATATATCTCTAACCCAAGTTATCTCATATATTAGAAAATGCCCCTTATAAAATACAGTTACCTTAAGGCACCTTACTTAATATAGGATGAAATATTTACAACTTGCTGCATTACTCAAAAGCGGACAGGTTGAAGGGGTTGTCATCCCAAAATGGCCCGATGATGCTGAGTCTTCTCTTATTTACCTAATTGCTAGTGACTGGAACCTAGCCCAGCTACCCAGTTAGTCAACAAAGACATGCCGAGATTGGCATAAGACCTAATGAGCCTGATTGTTCCCTTTGCCTGCTCATGGCCAAAAGTTGTCTCTTGGGGTTAGCCTAAAATCGGAGTTAATGGAAATCATCTACCTAGGACTCCCAAAAGTGTGAATTCCAAAACCAAAGTTATATAGTCTCTGTGTATTCTGAGTTCAAACGGGGCATCACAAAGACAGCCTGTTTTGCACAGTTGTGTTCTCCTTGCTGGTATGCTGTCTAAGTAAAACACTTCTCTTTCTTTCTCTGCCTTTGAGTGGGTAAACTGGCAGAACCACTTCAGGATACATTACCTGCATTTCAGGTGACAGATAAATAAATCCACTACCATCGAATGAATTCTGACTCATAAGGGCTCTACAGAGGGCTTACCAGATAGCACATCTTTACAGGAACAGGTGGCCTCATCTTCTCCAACAGAGCAGCTGGAGGGTTTGCAATGCTAACCCTGAAGTTGGCAGCCTAATGCCTAATCAAAAGCAGTAACAGGGCTCTTCACAGATAAATAGATAGATGAGAGATAGATGCATAGATAGATAGATAGATAGATAGATAGATAGATAGATAGATAGATAGATAGAAACATTGTTACAGAGGTTAGATATGTTTTAGTTTTATAGGGAGAAAAATATTTAAATGAAAATTTACTATATAATTATTAAAAAATTTAATCATTTTATTAGGGGTTCATACAACTCTTATCACAATCCATACACACATCAATGTGTACATTCATTGCCCTCATCGTTCTCAAAACATTTGCTTTCCATTTAAGCCTCTGGCATCAGGTCCTCATTTTTTCCCTCCCTTCCTATGTCCCCCTCCCTCATGAACCCTTGATAACTTATAAATTATTATTTGTCATATCTTGACCTGTAAGACATCTCCTTTCACCTACTTTTCTGTTGTCCATCCCCCAGGGAGGAGGTCACATGTAGAGCCTTGTAATTGGTTCCCCCTTTCCAACCCACCCTCTCTCCACCCTCCCAGTATCGCCACTCACACCACTGGTACTGAAGGGATCATCCACCCCTGGATGCCCTGTATTTCCAGTTCCTATCTGTACCAGTGTACATCCTCTGGTCTAGCCAGGCTTGCAAGGTAGAATTAGGATCATGATAGTGTTTGTGTGTATGTGGGGATGGGGGGGGGGGGAGGTGGAAGCATTTAGAAACTAGAGGAAAGTTGTATATTTCATCATTACACCTTGACTGGCTCATTTCCTCACTGAGACCCTTCTAAATGGGGAAATTCAATACCTAATTTTTGGAATACAGCTTTATGCTTGTCAATCACTAGAAAATGTCTTTATATTAAAGAGCAATTGTATATTGAGAAAACATCCAGCCCAGTCCAGATCAAGTCGATAACCCAATATTAGCCCATATACCCGATAGTAATCTATAAATTCCTCTTCAGACTCACGCAATACATGTAATGACACTGAATCAGGAAAATCACAGGTCAGTGGGTGGAAAGTCTTGCAGATCCAGTGGGAGTGGAAGCCTCAACACTGGCAGGGGTCTCCACGTGGCTCATCTAGCTCCAGGCCTCTAACAAAGCTCATGTGCAATGTCAGCAGGAAGACAAAGCAGAGAGTATGTTTATATCTGGCCTCCTGTGAGTGATTTATCTCCTTGGTGCCTCCAAATGAGATCATCAAGTTGTGACATAATTGACAGGCTAGACTCCACACCTCCACAGGTTGACACCAGATTATGTAACTACCACAATATCCTATCCCATATATATACCACATACCACTTTTTTATGACAACCAGTTGGGCTGAAATTTGAAAAGATGTGGGGAACAGAAAGATTTCTCCCAAGTCAGCTCCCCCAAATATATGTTAAACTTAGGACGTTGCTTGTAGCTAATGGTAAATGATTGTCAAGTTACCCTTACCTCCCTGAAGGCAGTGAGTTGCCAGACTACTCTCTGGTGTGGGACCACAAGTAGGCCCCACTCCCTGCTGTTAAGGACAATGGGTTACTTCTCCCTAAAGGTTTGCAGCCATTACTCTGGTTCTTGTGGGTGGGTTTACACCCTACTGACAATGGTTTCTGTAGTGAGCCAGAGAACAACTCAAACCTGTTCAGTGATATCCAAAGTTAGGCCACCATCCTGAACCTAGGATCCGCTCATCTTGTCACATGTATAGCCCCAATCCCTCCTCTTCCCATTGCGTGGATACCCCTAGATCACCCGCTTCCATTACTGTATTAACTGTAGCATAACCCTTTCCTGTGACGTATGTCTTCACCTGTAATTAGGGGGCTTGCATGTCCCCAGGGAATATAAAAGCCTTGGTTAGCAATCTCTCTCTCTCTCTCTCTCTCTCTCTCTCTCTCTCTCTCTCTCTCTCTCTCTCTTTCTCTCTTTCTCTCTCTTTCTCTCTCCACATGGACCACCAAGTGAGGCTGAGGTGAGCATGCTACCATGAAATGAGTGACTCCATTATTTCAGTCTCTCTTCTATCTCTCATGCTCTCTATGACTTTACTGTAATCTTTACTGATTATCCCTGTCCAGTTGCGCCTCCGGGACCCCTGATGATGTGTTAGGGTCTGATAACCCTGACAAAAACATAGGTAGGTATTTTCTTCTAATAGTTAAAAGAATAACAAAGAGGCATGGCACTGATTGTAATTCAAAATGTTAGTTCCTTAAAATAGCACAGCTCCTTTAAAAGTTATTGATATGAATCAGGGGAAAATTTACAATAGAACAGCTCCAGGCTGAATTCATCTTTATTCCAAGACAATAGTGGAAAATGCCAGGGCATGAAATATGTTTGAATAAAACCAAAACCATCTGGACACTTGAAAGTAAATAATTTGGAAAGCAATACTTTTTGTTTGAAAAAAAACAAAAAAAATAAAAGAAGTAATGGGGTGTAGGGGAGGAGATGAGTCAGTCAGGGTGTGATGAAGCACCGATGAAGAACACAGCTTTCCTCCAGTTCTTAAATGCTTCTTCCACTCCCCCACCCACCCACCCCCACTATCATGATCTGAACTCTACCTTGCAAGTCTGGCTAGAGCAGAGGTTGTGCACTGGTGCAGATAGGAGCTGGAGGCCCAGGGAGTCCTGGGCAGATGATACCTCAGGACCAGGGCTGTGAGTGGCAATACTGGGAGGGTAGAGTGGGAGTGGGTTGGAAAGAGGGAACTGATTACAAGGATCTACATGTGACCTCCTCCCTGGGGGACAGACAACAGAAAAGGGGGTGAAAGGAGACATCAGACAGGTCAAGATATGACAAAATAATAATTTATAAATTATCAAGGGCTCATGAGGGAGGGGAGAGCGGGTAGGAAGGGGGAAAAAAGAGGAACTGATGCAAAGGGCTTAAGTAGAGAGCAAATGCTTTGAAAATGTTGAGGGCAATGAATGTACAGATGTGCTTTACACAATTGATGTATGTATGGATTGTGATATGAGTTATACGAGCCCCTAATAAAATGCTTAAAAATAAAAAAGTTAATTAAAAGAAAAAAAGATGCTTTACTCACTTTTGATATGATTAGGTATCTGTATTTGAGAGGATTTGTAATTTTTTGGCAAAAGATTACATAGCTAATTAGTGACAGATTTGGATATTAAAATTTGATTCCTTGGCCACAGCAGTGTATTGCCCTGCTGTGTGCTGGAATGGGTAGGAATGGGTAAAGATGATGGGTAGATTCTATTTTGCTAAATATGTAAACCTGGCTTTCTGAGGGAAAAAATAGCATGTTGAAAAGAAACCATAAAGGGTATCAAATGATGAGACTAAATTATCTAGCAAATAAATTTTGTTTGAAATGATTTAATATTAAGAATTTAACTCCTGGAAAAGCTGGGTATTGTTATACCTTTGATGGAAACATACATATTTAATATATAATATATATTATCTATAAATAAATATGTATTAAAGGATATATATATCCTTTAAAGGTATAACAGTTAAAGGATATATATATCCTGTCAATTTTAGTCAGATAAATGAATGAAAGGTAAATTAAGTTGCCCATAAATTGTGGTTTTAAAATTACATAGAGTAGAGATGTAGGTTCAAATATAGTAACAATTGTGGGGAACAATTATTAATGAATAAGGAAATATTGTGTTCTCTGAAGAATAAGGTGGCTAACATGTCAAAACCCACTTCATAGTACCTAAGAACATGAATGAGATAGTGTGATAGACATTTCCAATTTTGTTGCTTTGTCTGTGTCACTTCCATTCTGAATTTTGGACAGAATTATTTCATTTAGAGGAATTAATTATTTCATATAGCTTTGTCTTACTATGCTCATGTGACATAAGTATAGTCAGCCAGAATTCTTCATATATTTGATGAATGTTGTCTTACAATGGAGGTTCTTGTTGCTAGGCAACATACAGTTGGTTTCAATCCCATGGGCAACAGAACTAAACACTGCTGGATCTTGCACTATCTTCACAATCATTGCCTTGCTCAAGTCCGTCACCCAACTCTCTTGGTTAGAGTACTTATCTATTTTTCCGACCCTCTATTGGACAAATCATAAAGTCCTCCATAGACGTGTCCCTCCTGGCACCATGTTCGAAGTATGTGAGATGAAGTTTTAGCATCCTCACAGCTAAGGAGCATTCTGACTTTTCTAATTTCAAGGCAGATTTATTTGTTCTTTGGAAGTCCATCATAAGTCCAATATTCTTTGTCAATATCATAACTCAAAGGCATCGATTCTTCTTTCTTCCTTACTCATTTTCTGATTTTTGCATGCATATGAGGCACTTCATACTATTGCTTGGTTCAGGCGTAGCTTTGTCCTCAAAGCACTATTTTTGCTCTTTAACAGTTTAAAGGGGTCAGCAAATCAGAAATGCAGTATATTGTTTGATTTCTTTACTGCATGGGTGTTGATTGTGGAATCAAGATTAATGAAATTCTTTACACTTCGATCTTTTAAAGGTTTATAATGATGCTTCTTATTAGTCTACTTAGAAGGATTATTATTTAATTATGTTGTGATGTAATCCATACGGAAGATTGTAGTCTTTGATATTTTACCTTCACATAAGAGCTTCAATTTATTTTTTATTTCAGCATCTATATGTCTCAGGTTGCTGATGAGATTTTCTCTAATTTTGATGGCTTATACATTTTTATATAGCCTAGATTCTTGGATCATTTTCTCAGTATGCAGAATGAATAAATAAGGGGAAAGGATATTCCATTGATATATGAGGGGGTCCCAAAAAATGGAAATATGCTCTGCTGGGTGGAGCTTTCATAGTACACATTTTTCCTGCTAGACCAACATCAAGCAACTCACTCTCAGTTAGTGCACCCAGTAGCTTCACCTTAGAAAATTCTCCATGGTAGCAGTGATTTTTTAAAAGTGTATGGCCGGATCAATGTCAGGCCGGCTTCTAGCAGCAAGTGACCTTGAATCTTCCCCACCCGTTTGGAGCTGACCACAGCTGGCTGACACAACTAGCAGCAAGTGGCCTTGAATCTGCCACACACACCTGCGGAGCTGACTAGAGATGGCTATATAACCTGCCAGCAGCTTTGCAAGTTTTTTCTCTCTTTTACTCACGGCCCATTTTGTTCACGGCCCATTTGGCTCAGTGTCTGTTTTGTTCTCGGCCCGCCGCTCTGCACCAGGCAGGAATACACCCGGAACCAGGAAGACGACTTACATTCCATAAACCCAGACATACCTGTCCATATATAAGCACCATCCCTGTAGCCTGCAGTGTGACTCCCCCGGCCCAGACACTGTGGACTGTGGGACTTCACCCAGGCTGGGTTTTTCTCCCCAATAAAGTCTGTTTGCTCTAATTCGACTGATTTGGTCTCTACAGACACTCGACTACCTTACAAAAAGCAGTTTCACTCAAATCTCATTGAAGAAAACAGCATACAGCTCTGATATTTTGTTTCTGGTCAGGAAAATCGCCACAGAAACTGTTGTGATATTGAACACAGTATACAAGGACAGTGCTATGGGAAAACACAAGTGTACAAGTGGTTTTCTCCTTTCATAAAAGGTGAGATGTAGATTGATGACAAACATTCTGGATGTCCCTCAACTTCTGGAACTGATGAAAAACTCAACTTTCAGTGCATTTGAAGTTAATTCCTCGGTTAATCAAACTTTCTATTTAGAGGTTCCGAAAAGATTGTGTAAGAGTGTGCGACAATAAAGGATTGATATATGGCAGATGGGGTCTGGTTTTGCCTCAAGGACAAGGCACCTGCTCATGCAGCCATCTCAGTGCACCAGTTTTTGGCAAATAAAACCCAACCAATATCTCATGCCCCACACACCTTACTCATCTGACCTTTCTCCATGTTTTTATGTATCTGTGAATGAAGAGGGACATGAAAGGACAGCAACTTGATGACTTAGAACAGGTGAATGAAAAAATGAAGGAGGTGCTGTCAGCCATCCAAACAGATGAGTTTGAAAAATGTTTCCAAGAATGGAATCGCAGATTTGACTAATGTATCAAGTGTAATGGAGAATACTTTTGAAGGTGATAAAGTTGTTTAATAAAAAATATTTTTAAATCATTTTATTGGGGGCTCATACAACTCTTATCACAATACATACATACATCAATTGTGTAAAGTACATTTGTACATTCATTGCCCTCATCATTCTCAAAACATTTGCTCTCCACTTATGCCCCTGGCATCAGCTCCTCATTTTTCTCCCTCCCTCCATGCTACCCCCTCCCTCATGAACCCTTGATTTATAAATTATTATTTTGTTATATCTTACACTTTCCAACACCCACTTTTCTGTTGCCCGTCCCCTATGGAAGAGGTTATATGTAGATCCCTGTAATCTGTTTTCCCTTCCCACCCCACCCTCCCTCTACCCTCCGGTTGCCACTCTCATCACTGGTCCTGAAGGGATCATCTGTCCTAGATTCCCTGTGTTTCCAGTTCCTATCCGTACCAGTGTCCAGCCTCTGGTCTAGCCGAATTTGTACAGTAGAATTGGGATCATGATAGTTGGGGGTGGGGTGGGAGAGGAAGCATTTAGGAACTAGAGGGAAGTTGTATGCTTCATAATTGCTGCATTGCACCCTGACTGGCTCGTCTCCTCCCCGGGATCCTTCTGTAAAGGGATGTCCAGTTGCCTACATATGGGCTTTAGGGCACCACTCCGTACTCCCCCTCATTCACAATGATATGATTTTTTTGTTCTTTGATGCCTCATACATAGCGCTGGGGGAAAATTGCATATTTTTTTGTTGCTGTTGTTGGTAGAGGATTGCCTACACCCTCTTATGCCATTTTTGATTTTAAGCACACAAAACATTCTTATGTTCAGGTGTTTGCCTCCTGGTCTATGTGTGTACATGTGCCACTTGTCAAAATTAAGTGTTCTGGAATTCCTATTCATCTCAATTCTATCTTTAAATTGTTACAATTAACACAGTTAAGTAGGGTCGCATAGACAATAAAAACAATTGAATGTCTTTCTTGTATTTTGTTTTCAGGCAAGAATCATCTGGCATCAGGAATATTATCCTTCATTGTACATCCTCTTCTGAATCTGATTTGAATTTCCATAATTTTATAAATGTATATGCACAAAACTAATCTACAGGTTTTATATATGATGGGAAAATTCTCCATATATAGTTATAAAATTTTATTATGTTAATATTAATCTCCTTGTATCTTTTAATATGGAAAACTATAATGTTAAGGAAAATGGAGATAAAAACTTTCATACCAGTTATGATAAATACTCTGATAAATTTAAAACTTTCTGCTTCTTGGATTCATTAGAAATATTTATTTCTTTGATTACATCAGTTCCTGAATTCTTTTTTGGTAATCATATATGATGTTCTATAACAGCACTGGCCTATTCTAAAACAATATATTTTTCTGGGGTTATACATAGACTGCTTTCTTCTGTTTCTCATTAATTGATTCTCTAGCTGAGTTCCTTTTGTGATTCAGCTTATAAATACATATTTTTATAACAATTGCATTTAAAATCCCCACACCTTCCAAGTGATTTGTTTTCACGAAAACTGCTTGAAGCTTTATTGGTATAAAACCTTCTTACCATTCTAAGTGTCTTAATAGTCTGTTAACAATGGTCTAAATTTTTGCCTGTTGATTTTTCTATTTTATATGTTCATGTTTTTAACAATAGTTCTTTTTCTATTAAATGCTTCTCATTCATTTCTTTTCAACAAATTTCTCACAATTCTTGATTCACTGCCTATCTTTTCAGTTAAGGCTGCCTGATTGCTTCTGAGCAGTGTTTCATTTAACTAGAAACAACCACTTGAGAATCCTGAGGAAAGTTATTATTTGCATTAATATACAAAATAAAAATAAATATTTGACTCAGTTTCTCTCCAGTTATGACATTTACTCTTCTCTTTATGATGTATCCAGGAATTCTAATAGTGTAATGGATTATGTTTTGTTCTGCAAACCATAAGGTCAGCTGCTCCAATGGAGGAAGACGAGGCTCTCTACTCCCTTAGAGAATCACAGTCGAGGAAACCCACAGGGTTTTATACTCGGTGGTATAATGTAGCTATGAGTCAGAATCAACTCAATGGCAATTAGCTTGGGATTTTAAGCTTTGGTTTATGATTATTTAAGTTATAGTTCCTTGAAATATTTTATATTGACAGGTAGCCCTTCTACAGTAAGAAGAAATAACTTTACTAATGTAAATTTACAAGGTTTCTCCAAACATTTTTAAAAAATCGTCTTATTAGGGGCTCATACAACTCTTTTCACAATCCATACATACATCATTTGGGTCCAGCACATTTGTACGTATGTTGCCATCATCATTCTCAGAATACCTGCTTTCTACTTGAGCACTTGGAATGTATCAGCTCCTCATTTTTTCCATCCCCCCCTCCCCCCTCCCCATGAACCTTTGATAATTTATAAATAATTATTATTTTCTCATATCTTACACCATCTGAAGTCTCCCTAACCAAGCTCTCCGCTGTCCATCCTCCACGGAGGAGGTTATATTTAGACCTTGTCATCTGTTCCCCCTTTCTCCCTCACCCTCCCTCAACCCTCCTGATATCGCCACTCTCACCACTGATCCTGAGGAGTTCATCTGTCCTGGATTCCCTGTATTTCCAGTTCCTATCTGTGCCAGTGTATATCTTCTGGTCCAGCCAGTTATGTAAGGTAAAATTGGGATCATAATAGTGGGGTGGGGGGTGGGGGGAAAGGAAGCATTTAAGAACTAGAGGAAAATTATATGTTTCATCATTGCTACACTGCACTCTGATTGGTTTGTCACCTCCCCACAGCCCTTCTGCCAGGGGATGTCCAATTTCCCCCAGATGGGCCCTGGATCCCCACTTTGCACTCCCCCTCATTCACAGTGCTATGATTTTTTTTGTCTTTGATGCCTGATACCTGATCCCTTCGACGCCTTGTCATCTCACAGGCTGGTGTGCATTTTCCATGTGGGCTTTGTTGTTTTTCAGTTAGATGGCCTCTTGTTTATCTTCCAGCCCATGGGACCCCAGATTCTATATATTCTGACAGCGGTGCACCATCAGCTTTCTTCACCACATTTGCCTAAACACCTGCTTTGTCTTCAGCATTCGTGTAGGGGTAGGCTGGCGTGCTTCTTACGTGTGGGCTTTGTTGTTTCTTAGCTAGATGACTGCCTGATTGTCTTCTAGCCTTTAAGACCCCGATGCTATATCATATGATAGCCGGGCATCATCAGCTTTGTTCACAACTTTTGCTTATGCACCCACTTTGTCCTCAGCGATTGAGTTGGGACAGGCCAGTGTGCTTCTTCCATGTGGGTTATGTTGTCTCTCAGCTAGCTGGCTGCTTGTTTATCTTCAGGTCTTTAAGACTTCAGGTGCTATTCTTTTGGTAGCTGGGGACTATCAGATTTCTTCACCAGATTTGCTTGTGCACCCATTGTCTTCAATGACTTCAGGTGCTATATCTTTTGGTAGCTGAGCACCATCAGCTTTCTTCACCATATTTGCTTGTGCACCCACTGTCATCAGCAATTGTGCCAGGATGGTGAGCATCTCAGACTGCCTAATTGTTAGAACAAAGTGTTCTTGTATTGAGGGAGTACGTGAGCAGGGACCCACTGTCCATCTGTTTCCTTAATACTAAATCTATAAATATATGTACATAGATCTATTTCCCCCTTGTCTTATATAAATATATTTACATCTTTATATGCCTGTATTTAAATCTATATGACTACCCTTTGCCTCCTAGTTCTTTCCTCTGTTTATTTGTACTTTCCTCTTGTCCCACTATTATGTTATGCCTTTCATTTGGGTTTCAGGAATTCCTCTCAGTTACATTGCCCTTGATTCACCCATGCCAGACCTCCCTCACCCTCCTTGAGACTGATTTTGGATCCCTTGTCCCTGAGATTGTTAGCACCCTCTTCCTTTACCCCGCCTTCCCTACTCCCATGTCCCCCAGAACTGTGATCCCATTGTTCTCTCTTCTGGCTTATTTATTCCACCTATCCCTTCCAGGTAGACATGCTATGTACTATCACAAGACTGAGTATCACCAAGCAACAACAGAAAGTAAAATAATTTACACACACATAAATGTATGAATAATTAAGGGTCTGTTTGTTTTCCTTCATGAGTGCTTTCCAGTCAAATCCGATGGGGTGCCATGCCCTGGCACTGCCGCTAGCCCTGGAGACTTCATTGCTCTGCTTCCTCCGCTGCTCTGCTGCATGTCGCCAGAGGCTGGCTTTGGCGTGGTGATCTCATTGTGGGCAGAATTCCTTCTCTGTGTTTCTAGTATTGTGCCCAATGGTCTTATGGGTCAATGAGGAACACTGTCCCATTGTGGGGCCAGCCCTGTGGTCATCTCTGTGTGTTGCTTTTCTGAGCAGGTCCATTTTTCTTGGGGCTTGGTGAGCCAGATGTGTGTCACTCTTTTTTTTTTTCCCCCATGGCCCATTGTTGGCTCCTGTGTGCTCTGACCAGACCAGTTCCTCTTCTTGAGCAGTAGCA
Organism: Tenrec ecaudatus; assembly: GCF_050624435.1. Lineage (NCBI taxonomy): Eukaryota > Metazoa > Chordata > Mammalia > Afrosoricida > Tenrecidae > Tenrec > Tenrec ecaudatus. Next base: position 47,300,992 of record NC_134533.1, read on the forward strand.
TCAGTGGTGTCCTCTGAAGTGAATTCTTCTTGGGGGGAGGGTGATGCTTTACACTTAATGGGGCCAGCCCCTCTACCCTCTCTATCAGTTCCCTGCTTCATGTCAGTGTGTTGAGTTCTTGTCTTGGAGCTCCGGGTTGGAGTCTGGTCTCTCTTTCCCTGTGGAAACACAATCAACACCCTCCCCCTGTGTGGGTTAGTACCCTGTTCCCTCAGCTACCCATAGCCTTTTCCATCCTTCCTTTTAATAGGCTACCATATGTATCCCATATGTATCCCCGAGTTTAGTCTGGCCCCTGCCATGTTACCTGGGCCTCACCCCAGGGACGTGTGTATACAGCATCTTCTTCCCTAAGCCCCTTTTTAATATTTTTGAGCTTACCTCAGCAGACTCATGTAGTACTTGTCCTTTTGTGCTTGGCTTACTTCACTTAGCATAATTTCCTCCGGTTCTTCCCCTGTGGCGATGTGCTTCATGTGTTTATCATTGCTTTTTAGGGATGCATAATACTCCATTGTTTGTATGTACCAGAGTTTTCTAATCCATTCATCTGTTGATGGGAATTTGGGCTGTTTCCAACTCCTTTCAAATGTGAATTGTGCCACGATGAACATTGGGGCACAGATGTCTGGCTGTGGTTTGTTTTTTGTCTCTTCTGAGTATATGCCCAGTAGGGGGATTGCTGGATCATAACGTAGCTCAATTTCCAACTGCTTTAGATATCGCCAAATCAATTTCCATAATGGTTGTACATACCTATAGGTCCACCAGCAGTGGACAAGAGTTCCTATCTCTCTGCATTCCCTCCAACACTTGTTACTTTCTGATTTCTTGAATTGGGCTATCTTTGAGGATGTTAGGTGGTATCTCATAGTTGTTTTAATTTGCATTTATCTTATGTCTAGAGTCTGAAACAGTTTCTCATATATGTATTGGCCATTTGGATTTCTTCCCTTGAGAAATTCCTGCTCAGATCCTTTGCCCACTTCCTGAGTGGACAATTGGTTTTCTTCTTGTTGTAGGTTAGCAGTGTATTGTAGATTTTAGTAATAAGGCCTTTGTCTGATGTGTCATTGCTAAAGATGCTTTCCCATTCTGTAGTCTCTCTTATTACTCTCTTGGGGAATTCTTTCGATGTACATAAGTGTTTTATTTTTAGTATGTCCCATTAGTCAATTTGTCCCTCCTCTGTGTTGGTGTCCTTCCCGATTTCTGATATCCTATGTGATCCCTATGCCAAGGTTTTCAAATTTGTCCCAATTGGTGGCCCTAATAGTTTGGGGTTTTACCTCAAGGTCTGTGATCCACCTTGAGTTTATTCTTGTGTATGGAGTGAGGTAAAGGTCTTCCTTCATTTTTCTGCAGCTACATATCCACTTTTTTCACCACCATGAATTGAAGAGGGCATCTGTTTCCCATTTTATATTTTGGGGCCCCTTATCAAAGATCAGTTATCTGTATGCTGATGATTTTATTTCTGGTTTTTCAATCATTTTCCATTGGTCTGAATATCTATCATTATACCAGCACCATGCTGTTTTGACCACTGTGGCTGTGTAGTAGGTGCTAAATTCGAGTAAAGCGAGCCCTCTGACTTTGTCCTTCTTGAGAGTTCTCTGCTAATTCTCGGTTTCTTCCCTCTCCATATGAACTTGGTAATCTGTCTTTCCAACTCTTTGAAAAAAGATGCTGGAATTTGGAATCAGGATAGCATTGAACTTATATAGTGCCTTGGGTAGAATTGACATCTTTACAATATTGAGTCTGCCAATCCATGAACATGGGATCTCCTTCCATTTGTTGAGGTTATCCTTGGTTTCTTTTAATAGTGTTTTGTAGTTTTCTTCATACAGATCATTTGTTTTTTGAGTCAGGTATATCCCTAGATATTTCAATTTGTGTTTGACTATTAGGAAGGGTACTCCCTTTTTGATCCCTTCTTTTGTGTCCTTGTCTGATGTATATAGTAGTGCAATATATTTCTGTTTGTTGATCTTGTAACCTGCTACTCTGCCATATTCCTCTATTGCTCCCAGTATTCCTCTTGTGGAACTTTTAGGAATTTCCATATATAAAATCATATCATCTTTAAATAACGATAGTTTCACTTCTTCCTTCCCCAGACGAATACCTTTGATGTCCTTTCTTTGCCTTAGTTTGTTAGCTAGGACCTCCAGCACGATGCTAAATAGGAGTGGGGACAAGGGACATCCTTGTCTAGTCCCCTTTTTCAGAAGAATTGATCTAGTCTTTTCTCCATTGACTACCACATTGGCTGTTGGTTTTTCATATATAGCTTGTATTATATTGAGGCATTTTCCTTTCATTCCTATATTCTTGAGTGTCTTAAACATGAATTTGTGTTGGATGTTGTCGAATGCTTTTTCTGCATCTATTGATATTATCATGTAGTTCTTATATTTCTTAGTTTCAAGGTGACGAATAATACTCATGGTCTTTTGTATGTTGGACCATCTCTGCATCCTGGTATGAATCCCACTTGGTCATGGTAAATTATTTATTTTTTATATGTTTGTCTTCTCTTGGCTAGTATTTTGTTAAGGATTTTTGCATTGATATTCATTAGGGAAATTGGTCAGCAGTTCTCAATTCTTGTGGGATCCTTGCCCGGTTTAGGTATCAGAGTTATACTAGCTTCATAGAAGGAATTTGGGAGTTTGCCATCTTTTTCTATGGTCTGGAAGAGTTTGTGTAGGATTGGTGTCAGTTCTTCCCTGAATGCCTGATAGAATTCACCAGTGAATCCGTCTGGTCTCGGTGTCTTCTTGGTTGGCGATTCTTTTTTAGCCTTGTCTATTCCTTCTATTGATATGGGTCTGTTGAGGTTCTTGATGGCCATTGGAGATAATATAGGGAGGAATTGTTTTTCCAAGAATTCATCTATGTTTTCCAAATTTTTTAATTCATTGGAGTACAGTCCATCATAGTACTGTGTAATTATCCTTTTGGTTTCACGTTGGTCCATTGTAATATTCCCTCTTTCAAACCTCATCCTTGCTATTGAAATGTGTTCCTTCCTTTCTTTGGTCAAATTTGCGACAGGTTTGTCAATCTGATTATCCATTCTAATAACCAACTTTTAGCAGCATTGATTTTTTCCCATAGTTTTCTTATTTTCTCTCTCCTGAATCTCAGATCTAATTCTTATTATTTCTTTTCTTTTTCTGTTAGTTGTGTTTTCTTGCTGACTCTGCTCTCGTTGCTGTAAATTTTGTGCCAGTGTATCATCATAAGCCTCTCCTCCTTCTTTATGTGTGCATGCAATGCTATGAGACTTCCTCTGATGACTGCCTTTGCTGGGTCCCATAAGATTTGGAGTGTCGTGTTTTCATTCTGGTTGGTCTCTAGAAATTTCCCAATTTCATCTCTGATCTGAGCCAGTACGCTCTCCTTTGCAATAGAGAGTTATTCATTCTCCAATGGTTTGCCCTTGATTTCTTTATCTTCCTCTAGTTTATTTCCAATCTTATGGCACAGTGGTCAGAGTGTATGATATCAATGTGCTTGAATTTATGTAGAATCGATTTATGCCCTAGCATGTGGTCTATTTTTGTAAATGTACCATGTGGACTTGAATAGAATATGAATTCTTTTTTTGTTGGGGTAGAGAGCTCTGTAGATATCTGTCAGATCAAGTTGTCTAATTGTAGTGCTTAGGAATTTAGTCTCTATGTTGAGTATCTTTCTCAAAGAGTGGTGTATTGAAGTCACCTACTATAATTGTTGAGGCTATGATTTCTTTTTTTATCCTTTGCAGTGTTTGCTTGACATATTCTGCTGGACGCTTGTTTGGTGAGTAAATGTTTAGAATGCTTATGGATTCTTTATGTAATACTCCTTTTTTTGTTGAAACTGTGGAAGCAGCTTGCTGGTTTTTGGTCAATTTGTTGGAAATTGGTGCCATTTTTCCAGGTGTCTCAGAGCCCTGGGCTCTCTCTTTGGGAGGTAGGTGTTGGTCTTCAGCTGGTTGCCTTCAGTTGGCTAACTGTCTCGTGGGGTTGTGTTTCACCTTGGTCCTGCTGTAGGCAGGTGGGAGGGGGGGCTATGACTGGTGTGCAGATGCACTGCTTGGAGGCTAAAAGGTGGGATAGAGTGTGCAGGGAGGAGAGCGAATACAGTGAGCAAGCCCCAATGGCTTGGGTTCCTTTGCCTTAGCTGCAGAAAGTTCTGCCAGAGTTGGGTCCTCTGCCTGGCAAGCCTGAAGCGGTGTGGCAAGATGGGAATCTCTGCGTGTGTGTGTGTGTGTGTGTGTGTGTGTGTGTGTGTCCCCACACAAGCAAGGGCATGCGCATGTATAGGGGGGAATGGGGAGAAGAGACCCAGATAGGGGCCTGGCTGGTGGATCTGCAAGGAGCGCAGTGACAGGGGAAGGCACCTCTGGGCTGAGACTTCTGAGCTTGCGACAGATCTTATTGGTGGTTTGCATGGAGCACTGAGGCTGGAACGCAGCCTCTGCCTTCCGCCTGGCTATGGCACCATGCACGTGACTCCCAGGAGAGGAGGGGAGGGTCTGGCCTGCTGGTCCGCGAGGTGTGCTCGGGTGGGGCCCGAATCTGTAGGGAGTGGGGGTTATGCCGTCTGGAGCACACACACAGACCCTGGACACCCTGAGGCAGGTTGGGGTTACTGACTGGTGGTTTTGCACAGAGCGCCAAGGCAGGCGCAGCCTCAGCCTGCACCTGGCTGCCCTATGCTGCCAGTCGGTACAGCAGGAGCCTTGAGTGCTGCACCAGAGACCATGGGCCGCACGGAGCCCTGGCGATCAGGTGGGGCTTCACCTCTGTCTCCGAGAGATGCTCTGAGTCGTCTTGGGAATCGAACAGACAGATTTGATAAACCTACTCTGCTCCTAACTCTCCCCACTCACTGATCTCCTCCGAGCTCCAGGCATGAGCTACCTATCTGGCAGCCATCTTCCTGGAGTCCCCACCAAACTTATTTTTAAATGCTCCAAACCTATCAAAAAGTTGAAAGATCACTAACACAGGAAAGGTCTTCATTCAGACTCTCCAATTGTGAGTATTTTGCCTAATTTCTGGAAGAGTTATTTTAATTAATTCAATTATTGAGTTGTGTTCAATCCAAAGTCCTAAGGGAATGTGATCCAAATTTCATTGGCTCAAGGAGAGATGTTATTTATAGGCGCCCTATAGACGATGCACAAGGAGGAAAACATCATCACCTCAATCTCAACCTACTGAAAATGTACAGTTGTGTCGACAAGGAGATAAGAATGAAGAGGATATATGTTAACTCAGCATTACCAGCTGTTTCAGGGAAGATGTGATCCAAACATCTGCTTGCAGCTCAACTAACAGTCCCGCCACTACCAGAGAGGCCGCAAAGCATTTCACAAGCAGCAGGTGTTGAGTATGTTTCCAATTTCAACAATCCTTCTGAAATGTTATGTACCACCAATTTGAAAGATTGTTCTCCCAATTACAAACCACTTGACAATAAAGCAGACTAGCTCAAATGAAAGAATTTCCTAGGATTCAAATTTTAATATTTCCTATAAATGAGAGAATTTCTGAAGGAAAACAGTAGCAAAAATATTGTATTTTAACAATGTCATAGCACAAAGTTTTTTCTTCAAAAGTCTAAAGAGAGTGATGTCACTTATTACTTTTTCCAAAATATGACTTGGTGGTTAAAATATCTCAATGATACTTTTTTGTTGTTGTTCGAAAGGGTTATAGATTCAAAATGTTAAAGTAAATTCTTGCAAAATGTTGTTAGTGTGATCTATGAAAAGTCCATGTTTTACTGTAACATAAAAGAGTATAGACATTTATAAGAACATATTTAGGAATTTGATTAAATTTTCTACTCTTGTCTCCTTGTCATATGGATTTTTTTTAGATCCCGCTTGCTCCTAGAGAATAAATTTTTGGAGCTTCCCAGAGAAGCTGGCTGACATGAAGAAGATGCAGCTTCTGGTTTGGAGGAAGGCTCACTACGAATCTGCCTTAGGAAGAAAATGAGGAAGACTTGAAGCACTTGGTGAGGAACATCAAGGATTTTAGCCTTTAGTATGGATTGCAAATCAATGTAAAGAAGACCCAAACCATCACAACTGGACCAATAGGTAATATTCTGATAAAGGGAGACAATATTGACATTGCCACATCTTGCTTGAATCCACAACCCATGAGCACAGAAGCAGCAGTTAAGAAATCAAAGGAAAGATTGCATTGGGTCAATCTGCATGGGACTTCTTTAGAATGTTGCAAAGCAAGGAGGTTACTTTGAGGACTAAGGTGCACCTGACCCAAACCACGGAATTTTCTCATATGCATGAGAACATTGGTCATTGAATGAGCAAGACCAATGAAGCATGGATGCATTTGAATTGTTTCTGGCAAATAATATTGGATTCCCATGGACTGCAAAAGAACATCCAGATTTATTTTGGAAGAAGTGCAGCTAGAATATTCATCACAGGTTCTCTGGACATTGGAATCAACTTGAAGGCACCTAACAACAACAGCAACCTTAGATAAGAAGCTATGATCAATGTGTTTCAGAGATAGACAGCGTAAAAAGTGTTTACTTTTGACTCTGTGGTAGACGAGTTCATATGAGTTTATAAAACTAAGCTTGTGTTTGCTTATTAGGTGCAGGTGAGGAACCGTGGATTTGAAAAAAGGCTTTGGTTCTGGGGCCCTTTGCAGGGGAGTTGGGAGAGAGGCAGCTCCCAGGGAGACCTAGAAGCCGATACTTTGATGTAGTGAAAAATGTGAAAGTATTCACAATAGCTTACTCAAAAACACAATGAAGTCAGCACTTCCTTTCTTATTAGGCAATCTTGCTTCTCCTACTAGACCAGCTAGGCTTCAGCACAAAAATTGTACTTAAATGTTCTTCTCTTTGAGCTGTCCCATTACTAGCACAATACTCCTCGCATGACTTTTCCTCTTGTTTTGTATTCCTGGATTGATAATAAAGACAGAAACCTGAAATTTTAATGAGGTGGGGGTGGAAAGCCAACCACAAAACCAAGAGTGTGATGTAAGCATTCTATGGTAACAGCATGCTACAAAGGAGAGTGGCAGTTAGAAGGAGAACAGATTATTTTTGAACAAAACACTCACTTTTTTGTTTCTGTTTCCTAATGAAAATGGGCTTAATCTGTTAATTTAGGGATTCGTTGAGCCAACACATATGTATGTTTCAGGGTGTAGTATGACAGACAGCAATCAATGTGACAAAATCATCATTGAGATTAGTTCACAAAACTGAAATATGAGTAGAAGTGAACCCATAGAGGGTGGGTAGAAGGACAGGTTTTGGCTTGAAGAAAATAGAGAGTTCAGGTTGAGAGAACAGCGAATATTGGGGTCTTGGCATCTTTGTTTAAGCAAATCATTTAGCAGGTCTTCACCTATCGTATGAGGAAGATAGTAATGGCATACAGCAAGTTAAAAGCATACTCAGGTGGCTGGCGGTGGAGAAATTTGTTTGCTTATGTGCCAACACATAATCAGAATTAGACATACAGTTGTGCTACAGAAGTAGGACACGCCAGTAGCAGTAATATGCCTGTAGTCGATGAGTTTAATCATTCAATTTTGAAGTGAACTATTTAAACTTGAAAGCGGGATAGAAACTTTTGAGCAATTTCAGTAAGTTCTTAGATAGTGGCTCTTGTGACTTAGAAAAATAAATGTGAGCTTGGGAATCTGACAAACTTTTCCTCAAATCCCATCTCTTATCTTCCTAGAGGAGGGTACACTGTCTAATAAAAAAACTGTGTGATTAGTGGCTATGGCATACGAATGTCAAAGCCAATGTGTGCCTGACAAATAGGTGCCGCTCAAAAGGTACAGCTTCAAAGGGCTTCCTCTGAGACATCGCAGAAAATAGACAAAACACATTTTAAAGGGAAACATTCATTTAGAACAGCTAACATCAGTCCCCAAGTCCCAAACACTGATTCTTTCTTCTTGACATTGCAGCATGTGTGAATGTTTTCTCTGGAGATTTCCTCGTACAACACAGAAACTCAACAATGCATCACTTGTCTGCCCTCATTTTCTTATGATCTGCCTTTGGAAATCTAATGTTTTAGCTTGTATATTACCTGCTTTTATGATCTTGCCTTTCATAATACCATTTTAAGTACCTTCAACCTAAGGATATTTTGAATCTAATGCTCAACACTATCTTACCTTCCCAGTGCTGCTGTGACCGTAGCACAGTGAGGTTAAAAAGACCTAAATTGATTTTCTCACTGTTAAAGGGTTCTCGTGTGCCCCTTTTTGACTTATAGCGGCTTCCTGCAACAGAGCTAGAATTGCCTGAGCTGTGATCAGCTCCAGAGCCTCCCAGCCTGGCCTTGTTCCCATGCAGTCCCTGAGTGAGTCCAAACCACCTATCTTTCCGTTTCCTGCCACTTACTTAATTTTTGTGGCACACTGATCCCTACACAAAACAAAACAGAAACAAAAGAATCACACTGATTCTCATAACAACCCTGTGCAGAGTTTTCCAGGTCATAAATCTTTATAGGACTAGATAGCCTCATCTTAATCCTAAAATGATTGATGGATTTGAACCAGACCTTGCTGTGAGTAATCCAATGTCTACCCAACAGTGTCATGAAAAGGCTCCATAAGTCTCATTGCTAAGAGGTAGAAACCCAAATCAGGCACCAGGTATAAGAGAAGACTCTGTGAACTCTGGAGGTAAACCTTTGTCTCAGCTTCTGTAGCTTCATCATTCCTGGGATCTGTGTTTGTCATCACATGTCACCTACCTCGCCACTGTTTGTGCCTACTTGTCACTGTGTCTATACTACAGTTTATATCAGTCAGGAAAAAAGAAAAAGTAACTTTAAGAACCACCCTATAGGCAACTGACATCCCCTTACAGAAGGGTTGTAGGGAAGAGACGAGCCAGGCAGGGTACAGTGTAGAAATGATGAAACATACAACTTTCCTCTAGTTCTTAATTACTTCCTCCCTCCACTATCATGATCCCAATTCTACCTTACACATCTGGCTAATCCAGAGGATGTACCCTGGTACAGATAGGAACTGGAAACACAGGGAATCCAGGACAGAAAAACACATCAGGACCAGTGGTGTGAGTGCCAATACCAGGAGGATGGAGGGAAGGTGCGGTAGAAAGGGGGAACTGATTACAGGATCTACATATAACCTCCTATCTGGGGGATAGACAACAAAAAGTGGGGGAAGGGGGATGTCGGACAGTGTAAGATATAACAAAATAATAAATTTATAAATTATCAAGGGTTCATGAGGAGGGGGGATTGGGGAGGGAGAGGAAAAATTAGGAGCTGATACCAAGGACTCAAGTAGAAAGCAAATGTTTTGAGAATGAGGGCAACAAATGTAAATATGTGCTCGACACAATGGATGTATATATTGACTGGGATAAGAGTTGTATGAGTGACCAATAAAATGATTTTTTTTTAAAAAAGGTACCACTCTACACTGAAAGGACTGCATTAACATAACACAGAACATTTGCAAATGGGACTGCTTCCATAGACTCTGGGGTCAGGATTTTTGGATGACACAATCCATAACAGTTACCCTGCAATCATTTGCATGCATCATTCTCAATTATTTGCCAGATCAGAATCATAAATAATTTCTGCTTCTCTCATCATTCAGAAAAGTAAAAAATAATATATATATATATATATATATAATATTGTTTCCAAAGCTACACAATCTGCCGTTTTCTAAATCCAAGTTCAGGTGCTTTGGGTAATTGTAATCAAGCATGGGTTGTATGGGGAATCAGGCTGTCTTATCGCAGCAATTTGGAAGCACTGAAAACTATTTCCCACTCAGTCAATTCTTGCTATGTCTGTGGAAGTGACTATTTTACAAAATTTTACTACATCCAGAAACTCTTATGGAAGAATAAATGTACTAGGTTAAGAAATATATTTCTCCATTTGATTTAAAATTACTAGGAAAGAGATATGGCAAGGTATAAAATTGTTTGCATCTTCTGCATTTTCCTCTCCCAGTTTTTAAAAGGAATGCAAGTCTTATCCTCCATCAAGCTATCAAGTTATTTACTACAAAGTGGTCACCTCCTGGTCATTGAGTGGAGCCCAGGGGGTGCATTTTTAGATTGTAGACCTGCACAAGTGTCCTTACCATGCTGGCTACAAACTGAAGAAAGGGTGATGAATGGATGAAAATGAATTTCTCCCTGTATTCAAAGAAAACATTTCGAGGGTTAGATTCAGGGGAAATTATGCTTCTTGACCAAGAGATGTCAAAGCAGTGTGCTTTTATTTTATTACCAAAGCATTTACCTGTTCCATTATCAATGTCCATAGTTTCAAAAAACAATTATCTATTATAACTTTCAGTGTCTTATGCTATCAGTTTTTCAATTTTTCTGCTGTGATATGTTCTCCCCTAGTGGCTATGGAATTCCAATTTATGATTAAATTTTTTGGAAACAATACTCTATTGTAGATTTATCATATATACCCGGATAGGTCTGCAATTGGCAGAACAGGACCTCTCAAAGTATTGTATATTTTAATTACCAGAAACTACAAATTGATTGTTTTACATAAGTAGAGGAACTGTGCAGATGTAATAAATTGTCTATAACTTATGGAAGACATCATTGCAGAGTGCTTGTGTGTCTAGATTTTTTTTATCTGGGACCTTAAAGGCACAGATCCTTTAGTGCTGCCAGCCACAGAGAGATGAACTGGAGAATGAGGCAAGAGAGCTGAAGCAGAGAAATCTGGGGTGTGGGAAGGACGCAGGCCGTCCTTGCTGGCTTTGAAGATAAAGGAAGTGGGAAGCCAGAAGAGGTGAGAGGTCTTAATAGTTGGGGTGGTTCCTGTTAAATGATGACAAGCAAACTCGGGTTTAATTCAAGAACGACAAAGTAATGAATTTGGCAAAAAAAATGTAAATGTGCTTAAAAGCAGATATTCCTCTGACTCTATCAACAGGAGGCTAACTAGTCCACACCTCGATTTTGATCTTGTGAAAATTGGCGCAGAGAAACCAATCAGAACTGTGAGATACTGTGTGAAGTTTTACACTGCACTTCTATTTTAATGGCAACAATAGAAAACTAACACAGTTCTGAAACCATGGGTTGACACTCTTCATATATTTGTTTAAAATGAAGTTGAATAATGTCTATTCAAATAAATACATAGTGGTTACCTTTCACAATTTTAATCACCTTGTCTACTGAGCAAATGCATTGAGGATAATGTCTATTTAAATAAATACACAGTGGTTACCTTTCACAATTTTAATCACCCTGTCTACTGAGCAAATGCATTGAGAATCTGAACTCTGTGAAAAAGAATATGGAATCAGGATATGATAAAGGCTCATTAACAACTGGTGATATACAGATGACAGCTTTGTTTACTGAACGTGAAAAGAACTTGAAGGATGTATTAATAAAGAATATGACTGCAGGCTTCAGTATATAAACAATTTTCACAACTGGATAAATTAGGAACATCAAGATTGTGTTAGGCTGGGGGTCTTGGACAACAAAATCAGTAAAGCTCAGAGATATATTAGAAAGAACTTTCTATCAAAAAATATTTTTATGTCAAGAAGGTATCCCAGTCCAATTCAACTTGAGTCCATAAGTCTGATTCTAGCGGAACCCTCTTCAGACTTGGGCAGCTGCAGGCCCATGTGAAGAAAGGGGACGGGAATGCAGGGAGATCACAGGCCAGTGGGTGCAGATTCACATGGATCCAAGATTGATAGAAAGATGGCAGGGTGGTGAGAACTCTCAGGGTCAGGCAGCCCACCTGGGTCTGTCCTTGGAAGCAGACACAGAGTCCCAAAGAGGCAAAGAGAGGAATTGCCTCCGTTCAACCTTGCTCTTATACCAAAAGCTACCCCCCAAGAAGGTGTCATCAGGCTACCACTTGATGGACAGGTTGAACTCTGTTCCTATCCAGGAGTTTCTAATGGACTTACTACTTATCACAGGGATTAATGGAGAAAAGGTTAAAGTTGTCAAGGAGTTCATTTTACTTGGATCAGGGACGCAGCAGTCAGGAGATAAATGACATCATGTGTTGGGCGAATCGGTTATGAACGATCCTTTTAAAAAAGCAGGTATGTCAAGTACCTGGCCCAAGTCACAGGACTTTCAGTTACCTTGTGGGCATGGGAAAAGGAGACCTAAGACTGTTGATGCACTTGAGTTATGGACTTGGTCAAGACTATTGAATAAAACAGAGTTTAAAAAGCAAAGAAACAAACAAATCTGTATTGGAAGAAAGATAGCTTGAATGCTCTTTAGATGTGAGGATGGGGAACATTCATCTTCGCTGCCTTGTACATTGTTATCAGAAGGATCAGTCACTGCAGAAAGACATCATGCTTGGTAGAGAGCCAGCTAAGAAAGAAAGGAAAATGAAAGACCCTCAATAAGATAGATGGACACAATCACTTCAACAAGCTCAAAAATAGCATTGTGCGAATGAACTAGGAAAAGGTAATATTTCATTCTGTTGTATATTGGGCTGTTATGAGTCAGAACTGACTTGATGAATCCTAATAATATCACCTTAACAAAAACATAGTAAAAATACTACTATTTCAACTTTCATACATATAAAGTTAGGAATGAGTCTTTTTTCATATGCTTTTGTAGTTTAATATGAAGGGTACACTCACAGCACATCTCAATTCAGATCAACCCTAGTCATTTTATTTTATACTAATATCATATTATTGGGGGGGGGCTCTTAAAAATCTTATGACAATGCATCATTCAGTTTCATTAAGCACACTTGTACATATGTTGTTTCTACTTGAGCCCTTGGTATCAGCTCCTCTTTTTTTTCCCTTCCTCCCTGACCCTTCCATCCTCATGAATCCTTGATCAATGATATACTATTGTTTTTATTTCATGTCTTACACCATCCGTTGTATACCTTCACCAACATTTCTGCTATCTGTCCCCCTGGGGTGGGTGGGCTATCTATTCAACCTTGTGATGGGTTCCCCACTTTCCACCTTTGCCCACTCTATCCCCACTATGCCCCTACTCTCATGATATCACTACTCCCACTACTTGTTCTGAGGGTGTTATTTGTCTTGGATTCCATGTGGCAGACCTCTTACCTATACCAATGTATGTACACAAGCCTAGGCAGATTTGTAAGGTAGAACTGGGTCATAGTAGTGGGAAGGAGGAAGCATTCAGGAACTAGAGGAATGATGTGTGCTTTGTCTGTGCTCTACTGCACCCTGGTTGAATCACCCCTTCCTTGTAACTCTTTTGTGGGGGGATGTCTAATTGTCTACAAATGGGCTTTGGGGCTCCACTCCAAACCCCCTCATTCACATTGATATAAATGTTTGTTTGGGATCTTTTCATCCCTGATACCTGATCCTGTCAATACCTCATGATTACACAGGCTGGTGTGTTTCTTCCATGTAGGTTTACTTGCTTCCCTGCTAGATGGCTGCTTGTTTAACTTCTAGCCTTTAAGACTCCAGACATTATATCATTTGATAGCCAGGCACCATCTACTTTCTTCACATTTGCTTAAGCACCCATTTTGTGGTGACCTCCAGTGATCATGTCAGGATGGTGAGTATCAGAGAGTGCCAGGTTACTAGAACACGGTGTTCTTGAGTTTAAAGAGGCCTGGAGTAGAGGCCCAAAGTCTGTCTGCTATCTTAATACTTTAACATATAAATATATGTATGTTGGCCTCCATACCTTTCATTATAAGCTATTATATTTTTTCATATATACATACCTATACCTCTATAAATAGCTTTTGATTCCTACTTCTATCCTCTGTTTCCTTTCACCTTCCTCCTGTTCCACTATCATGCTCACCCTTCATTCAGCTCTCAGTAATTCCCTCAGGCTTGGTGGGTCATTGGGTCATGATGAGGTTCTCTCTCTCTCACCCTCTTAGTTCACACCTGTGTGGTTTGGACAGACCTGCATCTCTCCCAGGGCTATATTTTCAGTGATTAATTAACTCTTAACACTACGTTTAAATGGATTAAATATTCAACCCAATTTTGTACACCATTTTATTCAAACAAGATCTTAACATTAACATAATACTTTGTTCTTTGGCCTTTACTGTGGCCTCTTCCTCTACGCAACTATGAGTTGGGGGCATAGAAGTTGTATTTCTTGTGTTATCATGTTCTTTATACTTAATGTGTATATTTTGTTACAAAATACCTGGACCACATTTTCCTCAGAGATTTTAATATTTCCTGGTGTCTGCCATTTAGTGTTATGAAAGTCTTGATTGTGCCCTTTTCATTGTCCATTGCCTAGATTTTGTCACCAACTACATTCTGGAATTTATTTTCAAGTTTATAACTGCTCATTTGTCATTTTTCTACGAGAATAATCTAGATGTTGGAATAACACAATCAGGTTGAACCTTTTGCAACGCAGAGAATCCTGTAGCCATTTCTCCACTACCTGTACATATTCTACCTTGCTGTATTGGAAGTATGAACCCAGACATTGGTGACATTAAATTATATTGCTCTGGGTCTTCATTTATGTACTTCTTTTCTTTTGTGTTGACATCCAATTGTGTAAAAAGCATATCACTTTATTATTTTTCATTATGAATCATTATTTTTTCCCTCCTGAAACTTGATTGATCTTTTAACTCTGCCACTTATGTGCTTCCCTTAGAAAACCATTGATTAAATGTAATGTATTTTAATAATTGCTTTCTTAATTATCTTTCCATTGGAACAATGTGTAGATATATATATATTTTTTGTCTTCTTTACCATTATTTCCAATAAGCCTTTTTCTTTATTTAATAAAGTAGGAAACTATTTCTTAGAGAAGACGATATATTTGTAAATAAGATATTCCCTGATCCATTTAGATAGTAACATATACTAGTTTGACAGTGAACTTATTTCTGTTGTCAGTTTGATTCTTTAGTTATGCAATTTGCATTTTTTACATCTCACTGTTTTATCCTAATTTTTGGAGATCTTCTTATATTGAGTTAATTTGGTTTGTTATATTTTTCTAAGAGATTGTTAAATGCATCCTAGAAGTTCTCAATCATATAGGAATTATATCCCATTCCCAGGAGAGGTACTTTTTGAGTTTGCACTAGACCTTTAATTCAATTTGGGGATTATGAAATAGCACTGCCTACCATTTTATCGCACTTACTGTGAAAACATCCCCCCCAAAATATGAAAGAATCAAAATTTTATTTTTATTTGGGTTGAACTATCATTCCAATATATTCATATATCATACATGTTCAGAAGGTGAACTTTGACAACACCGTAGTTGTCTGATCTTTGTCAAGTTACATTATATTGAAGCAAAGTATAATGAACTTGAAATAACTCTGTGCTTTCAGTCTAAATTTAATTGTTCAGTGTTACTGGAATAATTATGCATTAAATATGGAATAATTATACTAGAATAAAAAAGCTAATTTAATGTGACATTGTATATGCACATATGTTATTAAAAGACATACTTCTTCAGGAGGAAATATTCATTAGATTCTCTGCGACCGACAAGCCTGTAAGTGTTGTAAATAAGTAAGACTATGAAAAAACACAAAGCAGTTGGCATTATTTAATTCAAATAATATATCAGAAATATATATTCATTATTTATTTCAAACTATGTTCACTGAGCACCTACTAAGAATGCAGCCTTTTCTAGACTTGGACAATAGAACAAAACATTGGGCACAAAAATTCTTATATGTGAGAAGGGGAAGTAAACAAATTATGAAATATTGTTATAGTCTTTTAGAAGAATGGGGCAAGAAAGAGGATAGAGAGATACAGTGTTGGGAAAAGTTACTTCTCACAGATACCTCAATGAAGTGATGTGTGTCTAATATATGTCACGAAATTATCTGGAAAATCTAATTTGTGTGATTAATTCCCAATTTATTTGTGTGAGAGTTTAACTGTTTGTATATCTTTAGAAGAAATATTGCATGTATGAGAGAAAATATTTCTGAATATTTTGATACATTTTTAGTACACCATCCAAGTTTCAAAATAAGGCATGACAATTGCACTAATGATTATATACAATGGGAGAAAAATTGAAGGATTGTCAATTCATATTATATTTGCTGTTGAAATGCTTTCAGACACTCATGGGATCTTATGTAGATAAGCATTGGTGATTAAGTTGATGTCAGCATATTAAAACATTAAATAATGACATATAAATATGAATTCACTAGGTTTTAAAATTGTTGACATTCATATTTAGTTTTAATGAAACTAGGAATTAATTGTAAACTATTCTTTTATATTAAAATTCATTGACTTTTCTAAGAAGAGGTGCGAGCACAATTTTTTCTAAGGAGATGAGATTTCACTATTTTTGATGATTAAAAAAAGCCAGCATTTAAACACTCATCTGACATATTATGATACTAAGTTGCATGCTGTGCTCATGCTTTCCCCAAGCTCAATAAGGTAGACTTAATATCGTGTTGCAAATTTAACATGTAATAAAGGATTCAGGATTTAATGAAATAATGGAAACCATGTGAGTTAATTACATAATTCAATTTTTAAAACTGAGAATATAAGTAAATGCATAGTTAGGGCAGTAGCTAAGATTTTGATAATATTATCCTAACCCATCCCTATGGAGTGGATTCTGACTCACAGAGACCATACATGTTAAAATGGAACTGCCCATTTGGAGTTTCTGAGACTGAGAATATTCATGGGGGCTGACAGGCTCATCTTTTTCCCGCTGAGCAGTTGGTGGGCTTGAAGTGCTGATCATATATCTTGCAGTCCACTATATAGTACACTATGTCACCTAGTCTCCTAATTTCATTTATTTATTATTCCTAATACAACTTAATAATAATCCATGATGATATCACATGGCATGTAAAATATTATATGATATGTTTAGACAAATATTTTCAACCTGAAAATAAACAACTTTATGAGAACCATTCATCAATTTCCTTTAAATAGAAACTAGTTTAAAAGAAAAAGTAATAAGGTGATGAATTTATAGTCAATATCTCTATTTTGCAAAAATCGTGTTTTTTATTTCTGTTTTTAATATCTGGATCAGGAGAACTGAGCATTTCAATTTATAATGCATAAATTTTATAATTTAAGATGCATTATGATTGAAATATTTTAAATCTCATTATACAATGATAATGTGAACAACAAATGGTTGACAATCAGGGTTTTCTTGATAGTATGTATAAAAATTAGGGAAATAAATTGATGAAAAAAATGCAATGGTGATCCAGAACAGTTAATTTTCAAATATTACTAAAATATTTTTTCAAATCAATTAATAATTGGACTTTTAATAACTATTAACATTTAACATATATACTAATTTAAATATAAAAATAAGAAATAAACACCTAAAACTTAATATTAGAAATAAAAAGAGTAGGTTTTTATTTGAACCATAAAAAACTATGGACATGGGAAAATCTTGAATACCTACTCTTTTTAAATGTCACATAGAAATAGTTAGATACTGAACAAAGCAACTATTTTCAACTATATCAAATATTGGAAATTTCATTATATATATATATTAGTAATGAGTTAATGGGGTTTCACATGCCATTTAATATGAAATAAATTTCTCAGTTTCAAAAGTTTGGAAGCCATCTGTATGAGAAACGGGATCTGTATGAGAAACAGGACACTGTGTTAGGATTTTTTTCAAGATCATATTAGAATTTTGATATGTGCTTAAGATTCCATAGTGAAAAATTAACAAGGAGGGTCTGATGGGAGGCAGAAAGAACATTCAAGATTCATAAAACTGTAGATCAAGGTGATGAAGATCTAACGTAAGAGAATGGTAGGACAAGTTGAGAAAAGACTTAAAAGTCTTCCAAATCATTTCAGAAATAGATCAACCTATTTTATTATTGGAAGTAGGAAGTCCAATATATATATTTCACTATAATTTTAGCTTTTCACTGTAGGGCGTGTTTTTGTCCAATACTTATTCTGTGATTAAGTATTTGCAGAACCAGGACCTCCTCCCCCCCAGTGAAACAACACACCTAGGTGTCATATGTGATGCTAGGGCACTATTCATTTTTGACCAAACACAGGAAAAATGTGCCTACCTGAGATATTTATCCTTCATGCTAAATACAGAGAGCCACCCATCGTCCATTGATTTGGAAATATGGATGCATGTGTCATTAACCAAACCAAACCAAACTCGCTGCCATTGAGTGCCACTGGCTCACACCCAGCCTATTGGGCAGGGTGGAACTGCCCCTTTGAGTTTCTGAGACTGTAACTCTTTGCGGGAGTAGAAAGCCTCATCTTTTCCCCAGGGAACAGCTGGTGGTTCCCAACTGCTGTCCTTGGGGCAAGCAGCCCAATGTGTAACGGCTGTGGTTATCAATAACAAGATGGGTCAAATAAACCTCAACACTGAATACTTAGTGCTAAAGGGAAGTACAAAGAGGTATACAAGATAAATTGTCCTAACTTAACCTTTAGTTGACTAAGTAACCACCCATTTTGAGGAGAAACCCACCTAATACTATTTTCTACATTGATTTAGCTGCCATCTCTTTTTTGATACTTCCAGGATAATTCTCTGTACCTCACGGCTACACTATCCATGATGGCGAATTACTATTAGAGTGCTTTGTTTCCATTCAAACCAGAATTGTCCTTTTATTCAACAAGTAATGCTGGATACACTACAGTGTTACAATGTACAGAACAAATTCTAATGGAGCTTCAGGTTGATACTGCTTCAAAATATGCAGGCAGTTCTGACACTTGCTTTTCTGGATAATGTTGATTATATAGATTAGCTAGCTCTGTCTCCTAGTCCCTGACCTGTTTCTCAGGTGACATGAGAGTCTATCCCTGGCTAATGTCTTTTGATGGTTCTGCAATCTGTCTCTAACTCTCCTAGCGATTCACAACAAATGCAGCTGTTCCGGACAATAGTCCCTTTGTGCTGTTGGGGTAGAAAAGCTATCCTAGCTCTGCCTGTGTGTCTGCTATGTCAAACGCTCGCCCCTGGGCATGCTTGCACTCTATCTTACTGGAGATTTCTGACTGTAGGAATAAAATGAAGGGCATATTCCACCTGCCAGCCAGCTTTCCCTGTGGGCTTCAGGAGGCCCAGTCAAATTCTGTTTACGATTAGGTAACAAAAAGACAGCATCTTACCAGCTGTCTCCTGCTGCTCCTAGGGTCTCATGAAGAGTGTACTAATCTACATGCTATGTTTCTCACATCAACTCAATCAGAAGCTGGGTGGCACTGTGGTTAAAGTGCATGACTGATAACAGAAAGGTTAAACATTCTAATCCACCAGCCTCTCCAGGGACCATTTATTAACATTTGCCTAATTATAAGAAATTGAATTTCTAGGTCTGCAGCCTACAGAAATGCAGATTGGAGAAGCTATTCAGACTGGCCTGAGATTTTTGAGTACACAAGACTCAGACATTACTAGGCAACAGCACCTGGGATCAGTAATGAAGGCGCAAAGGCGTTCTAACTTGAGACGAATATTGAACTGCTGCAGTTTTTGTGTTCAAATGTTTCAAAAAGACTAGCTTTCAAAGTAAGCAGAAACACTATGTGTTCAATAAATCTAATTAGCAAGGCGCCCACAAATTGGACTCTTAACCACTTGTTAGTATTTTCTTGAAGCAGCTCTCAAAATAACTTGGAGCATGCATTTTTGAACATCTTCAATCCTAAGGGGCTATATTTCGGCATTATAGTTTAACTGCCATTACAGTTATTTCCTGAAGGAGTATTAACTAACCATTATACAGAAAAACACAGAGCGTATGCTTAAACAATGAACTTGAATATATGCAATAAACATGTGTTGTGTAAAAGTGTTTCTTCTCTCATCCCTCCTCTGTTTTTTTTTTGTTTGTTTGTTTTAATTCCTCATCAATCCTGAGCAAATCAGGGTTTATACATGAAATCCAGATAGTTTGATCTGTTATTGCTAGGAAGTGAAATGGCATTGTGATTAAAAACAGGAGCAACACACTCCTAGGATCAAATGTAGACACTGCACTCATTGATTGTGTAACCTTGAACTAGTTACCTCATAATTATGAGTCTAAAATTATATCTTATATATATATATAATTTAAATTATATCTTAATTATATAGTTTCCAGTAGAAGAACTGCACTTATAACAAACCCACAGTCATCTAGTTAATTCTCTACAGGATAGAGTCAAGCTGCTCCTTTGGGTTTCTGAGCTTGTGAATCTGTGGAAACAGAAAGCCTCATCTTTCTCCTGTGGAATCATTGGTAGGTTCAGACTGCTGACCTTGCAGATAGCAACACAATGCATGACCTCCTACACCACCAAGGCTCCTTACTGCACTCATAAGGTTTCTATAAATTAATGAGACATAGCTTTGAGGACTTCATTAAAAAGGTATGCAATAAGAACTCAATGAAAGTGGTTCCTCCAATTATCTTCATTAAACTGAGCATAATGAGCTGAACACATGTACAGTGTAACAACTTCATATACAAAAATATGCCCCTTAAATGGATTGTGTCATATTCGATTTACAAAGGAAGTATCAAATTGTGGCAACAATCTGTTTGAAAATGTTTGTTAAGTAACATAAAACACAACCCCCCAGCCCCACCATACTCCCAGTCTGAATTTGCTCATGTAGTAAGAATTAAAGAGGTCTGCTGATACTCGTATTCATTCTGTTGCTCAGTGATACCATGGATTAATTGCTTCTAGGTCCAAGCTTTACTTTGGGAGTGATGGAAATGTTCTGAAATTTAAAAATGGTGATGGACACACTTCATAATGCATATATTAAAAAACACTAAAGGGTAGATTTTAAAACAGTGGATTTTGATTTTGTTAATTATACCTCAACAAGGAAATACTTCAAAATATACAGGGAAGAGGCACCAACAATTTAAGTAAGCTTTAATTTTTATTCTAATGGAAGAGATACATTTTGTAAATCCATATTCTAAAAATTTCCCTCTCACTGAGGTCCAAAAATACTCTTTAAGTAATTTTCCTCTTTCCCATTGGAAATTTCTAGAAGTTTACAAAGTTCAAACATCTCAGGATTGCACATAATAGCTGCTTTCAAATTCTAATAGTGTTTACTATTATGTTATGTCTTACTTTCATAAAAGAACAGTTTTCATTTAGCTCCATTTTAGTATTTATTTGATATAGAAAAGTTTATATACTACTTTTTAATAGCTAAACAATTTATCTTGCTTTTGAATCATGATTACTAATATGTTGAAAGGATTTGGGAGTATATAAAAACAGTGAGACCAGACCAAGAGAAATTACAAAGTTTTTCTGCTGTAGTTAGTAGTGTCCATTTTAAAAATGCTTTATGTTCGTTATTTTTTCATCTTTTTCTTAATAAGTTAGTCAAATAGAATTGTACCTCTAAAGTCAGTAGTACTAGTATTAGGATGCTACTTTATTTCATTGTTACTGTGTCTCTGTTTAAATGAAATTTGTTTTTCCGTCCTTTTACCTCACATCTGAGTTGAGGTTGGGTCAATAATTCTGCTGATATTAGTTCTTTATATGTTGAAGTTGATCAATATATATTTTGTGACAATACAAAATAATCACTAAAAAGGTCCTAATTCCTTTTCTACTAAAGATGGTGAGTTATCTGAAACAATGAAGCATTTGATTTGATTTTTAATCAAATTAATGTTTTGCTGTGTTTTGTTTTAATCCTCTTTGTCAATCACTACCACAGTCTTTGAAAAATAAGGGGATTCCAAACTAGTTCTTACATTTTTGATTACATAAGCAAAGAAAATCTTGAATTACATGAAGTACAGCTACCGATCTTAAATTCAAGGGATTACTAACATATTGAACTCTGTGCTTGTTTTATGTCATCATCATCATCATCATCATCATCGTATTCACTTGTTTGCTATTTTCCAGAAATTTTCCCATCATTTAATGTGAAATATTATATATATACAAATAAATATTAGCATAGACTTGGTTCATAGGGACTAGAGGAGTAAACAAGAATGGATTGACTGGGCTGAAGTTCATGACCTAGCCCAAGGAGGCTAGGATTGTTGAGAATTTGTGATGGGTCCCATGGTCTAAAGCAGTGGTTCTCAACCTGTGGGTCATGACCCTTTTGCCTTTAGACGAGTGGTTCTCAACCCTCCTAATGCCGCAGCCCTTTAATACAGTTCCTCATGTTGTGACAATATGTTGATAGAATTATAGGATCAAGGTGTATGTGTTCACATAACTGCGATCGTTAAGTATAAAATATTTTATTTTATAGAATATTATTTTAAATGAGGCCAACACATTTTCAGTTGTATGCATTTTAATTTTATCTGGTTAGGTACAAATAAGATTTTATGATTGATGCTGTTTTAAACATTATACATAGTAAGAAATTGTGTAAAAGTATCAAGTTGACAGGGGTGGTCTGTGGTAGATACATGATATCCTATAAACTTGAAGGTACTATGAGTGAAGAGGTGGAATTTAGCCTGTCAATCAAGTTGCAGCTTGATGACCTCATTTTGAGGCACTACAAAAATAAATAGCTCACTGGAGGCCACACCCACACTCTCTTTCTGCCTTCCCTTTCCTGCTATTGAAACACCCTCAGGATCTGGAGGGCCAATGGAGATGCTTCTACTGTCCATGGATCCACAGGACTTCCCAGCCACCAGCCTGTGATCTTCCTGAATTCAGCATCATTGCATGTGCTGTGTGAGTCTAGAGAGGAATTTTTGGACTAATATCAGACATATGGGACAGTATCAACTTTTGGACTTGATCTGTACTGGGATGGGATATTTTCTCAATGTACAATTGTTGTTTGATATAAAGTTCTTTCTTATACACATATACATTTTTCTGAATTTGTTCCTCTAGTCAACCTGGACTAATACAATGGCATTAACATATATCTGAATTAATTAATTAGTCTCATTTCACAGAGCCAGGAAATAAATGTCCAGTCCACAGACATATATAGTTCTTTTCTGTAGGCTATGATTTAAAATAATATAGTCCTTCCTTCATATATTCATAATCCATAAGAAGTAGATAGAAATTTCCCTAATTTATTGACAAGGTTACTGAGCTTCAGAAATATGAGCATGGCCAAAGAGAAGTAAATAATTCAAAAATCTCCTCTCTCAATGAGTCTGCGTGACTTATAACTCTGACCTGATAGGACGAATAACCATTTTATAGCATTTCCAAGCTGTAAATCTTTACATAAGTAGAATGCTGTATTTTCTCCTGATGAGTAACTGGTGAGTTTATACGACTGACCTTTCAGTTAGCAGCTGAGCATTTCATCCAGGGCACTATCAGACCCTTTGATTGCCACCAAGTCTCTCTCTCAGCCCAGACCCATCACGGAGCTCCAAATTTACGTTCACCACTGACTATCGACTTCCCGGTTGTAATACATGTCAACTACCATTTTTCAGATCCAAAACTGATGATACTTTGCATTTATAAGTCAGTATATTTTGCCTTTTTGGTTTATTCAATAACAGAATCTTTTTTTAATGTACCCAGGAATATGACTTGATGGCTTTAACTTTTCACCCTATTTTCCACACTGAAACCAAAGTATTTTCCTGTATATATCACATTTCAACTTTATGGTTTTCTGCCTGATTCAGTTAACATTACCATGCTCAATACCTCTTATTTATACACTTGACATGATAGACATGACCACCCAGCCTCTTGGTTTCATTTCTCTGGTTTTTGTTTGGGGTACTTATATACCAGATCAGAAATTACTCTTATTCTAGTATATGTCATGAAGTGGTACCTTTTCTCTAATAACAGTCCCCATGTATTTCTTTACATAAGCATAACTCAACTTCCCGTTAAATGACTATATAAAGTGTGTCAATATTTTTATTAGTTTTCTATCAATGCTATAAAAATAGCAGCTTGTGAAGAAGCAAGCTAACACACATACATACATTTGTTATTTCATAATTCTGTTTATTATCTCTGCCCTATGTTTCACAAAGTGTAAATCAAGTTAGGTTCTTATTTGGAGATTCAAAGAAGTTTCTATTTCTAAACACATTTAGGTTGTAGACCAAATTCAATACTTTGTTGCTCTAGGATGGTGGTTCTTAACCCTGTGGGTCATAACCCCTTTGGGGGTCGAATGACCCTTTCACAGAGAGACTGCGCGATTTATAACAGTAGCAAAATTACAGTTATGCAGTAGCAATAAAAATAATTTTATAGTTGGGGGGTCACCACAACATGAAGAACTATTTTAAAGGGTTCCGGCATTAGGAAGTTTGAGAACCATTACTCTAGGACAACATCTCCTTCTTTTTTACAAATGGTTGGCTAGAGATCATTCTCAGCTTCTAGTGGTCACTCATCTTCCTCAGCTTGAGGTCTCCTTTATCTTCAACACCAACAGTGATCAGTTGAGTCCTTCAAAACCCTCTGACCTATCCTCTGCTTCTTATTTCATGTCCCTCTCTCCAATCCCTTTCTCAGTAGCGTGCAGTACAGAAGGATCTCTATCTACTGTTAAGACCTCATGTAATTGGATTCATTCCCACCCAGATATTCCAGGATAATATTTTCAAGTTCTAAATTTTTCATTATATTTGAATAATCTTTTTCTATGGGACATTACCAATTTATAGGTTTGGATGATTGAAATATTTACCACTGTCCCTTTCCCCTAAAACTAAACTGAACTCTTTGCCATTGAGCAGATACAGATTCATGGTGACTCTCAGGGCAGAGAACTGTTGCCGAGGTTTCCGAAACTGTAAACCTTTTGACGACCAGCATCACTTTTCTTTTGTGAAGTGACTGTCAGATTTCTACAGCTAACTTTTAGTTAGCAGAACAATGCTTCAACCCTGTACAGCCAGGCTCCCTTAATTCAAAGTATTTCTAATCAAACTGACTGATTACCCAGGTGGTTAAAGGTCAAAATGAAGACATGCTTCCAAGATTAGTTGATGTTCAAACAGAGAAAGAAAAATCAATGTTAATATATTGATTTAATACTGTGGCTTATACTTATAATTCAGTGGTGGAGAAAGATAGTGCTTGACTATTTCGAACACGTGATTTAATACAGACTGTTGTCTTCTGTACTTTCAGACAGATTGCTTTGTGATGCTTGAATGTCAAAAGTGCTAGTGAAGTTGACCATCTAAGTGCGGGTTTTATTTTCTTCTAAATATTGGTTTACCTTGAGGTAAAGTAAAAGATATTATTTATGAGATGCAGTTTGTATATTGTATCCTTTTAATATTGGTGCAACAAAATATATGTATCGAGAAGGGGGAGTGGCAGGCCTGGTGGGAAATGATCAAGGGTAAGGTTGCTTAGAGAAGAGGTATACTCTAGCCCAGGTGGCGATGAAGCATGGTAGTAGGGCAGGAGGAAGGTCAAGGGAGATGAAGGAAAGAGCTAGGAGTCAAAGGGCATTCATGGAGGTCTAGACAAAGACATGTACATGCAAATATATATAGGAGGTTGGGGAAATAGATCTATGTGTCTATATTTATAGGTCAAGTATTAAGGTGGCGGAAGGACCTTGGGCCTCTACTCAAACACTCACTCAAAGCATGAATACCTTCTTTTATTAAATTGGAACTCTATGATGCTCACTCTCCCGACACAACGGCTGGAGCCAAAGTGGGTGAACAAGTAAATGTGGTGAAGAAAGCGGATGGTGCCCGGCTATCAAAAGAGATAGTGACTGGGGTCTTAAAGGCTTGAAGATAAACAAGCGGCCATCTAGCTCAGAAGCAACAAAGTCCACATGGAAGAACACACCAGCCTGTGTGATCGAGTGGTCCCAAAGGGATCAGTTACCAGGCATCAAAGAACAAAAAATCATATCATTGACTGCACACCTCCATGATAGGATCGCTGAAGACAAATGGGTGCATAAGCAAATGTGGTGAAGAAAGCTGATGGTGCCCGGCTATCAAAAGAGATAGTGTCTGGGGTCTTAAAGGCTTGAAGGTGAACAAGCGGCCATCTAGCTCAGAAGCAAATAAGCCCACATGGAAGAAGCACACCGGCCAGTGCGATCACGAGGTGCCCAAGGGACCAGATATAAGGCATCATGCAAAAAAAAAAGATATAAGTGTGTGTATGTATGTGTATTTATGTGTATATGTATATATGTATGTGTATATATGTATATATATATCATATTAAATAAAGGGGGAAGTGCAGAGTGGAGACCCAAGGCCCAAGTGTCAGCCAATGGAGATCCCCTCATAGAGGGGTTTAGGAGAGGAGATGGGTTAATTAGGGTGTGAGGTAGTATCGATGAAGAACACAGCTTTCCCCCAGATCCTGGATGCTTCCTCCCCCCAACTACCATGATCCGAATTCTACCTTGCAGGGCTGGATAGGACAGAGGCTGTACACTGGTACATATGAGGGTTGGAGGTACAGGGAATCCAGGGTGGATGATACCTTCAGGACCAAGGGTGTGAGGGACGATGCTGGGAGAGTGGAGGGTGAGTGGGTTGGAAAGGGGGAACTGATTACAAGGATCCACATGTGACCTCTTCCCTGGGAGAGGGACAGCAGAGAAGGGGGGAAGGGAGACTCCGGATAGGGCAAGATATGACAAAATAACGATGTATAAATTACCAAGGGCATATGAGGGAGGGGGTAATGGGGAGGGAGGGGGGGAAAAAAAGAGGACCTGATGCAAGGGGCTTAAGTGGAGAGCAAATGCCTTGAGAATGATTGGGGTAGGGAATGTATGGATGTGCTTTATACAATTGATGTATGTATATGTATGGATTGTGGTAAGAGTTGTTTGAGTCCCTAATAAAATGTAAAAGAAGAAAAGAGAAAAAAATGATTAGGGCAAAGACTGTACAGATGTGCTTTATACAATTGATGTATGTATATGTATGAACTGTGAAAAGAATTGTATCAGCCCCAATAAATTGTTAAAAAAAAGAAAAAAAATCCTGTAGATGCAAAACAATTAAGGTCTTGTAACAAAATTTTATACAGCAGTTGAAACATGTTATTCCAATAATCTTGATCCACATGCCAATGTGAAATTTGAACCAACTTCAATTATTTACTCTGATCAATTAAAATACACACTAAATTCCACTCTAATTTGTAACTCAGTTAGTGTTCCTAAAATCCTATAAAAATAAAACAATACCTTTAATATAATATTTCTAGCTTTCATCATAATGTTAACTAGTTGAATTTTTCACAGTAGTTCTTTCTTTATAAATAATTGTCTAAAATTCAATAGAGTTCGACATTATGAAATTCTCTGTATCACTTACCAAGCCTGTAAGATCCATTGATTGCTGTTCTCTTCCCTCATACTATTGCTGACTAAAGGTTACATTCTCATTGATGAAAGTCTACCAGGAGGCACAGCAATTGAAACTATTGATGAACTGTCCAACAGAGGAAAATGCAATTGTGATTTACTGTGATCTGTGCTAAGGCTTCAAAGTTGAGAGGTGGTTGCATTTCTTTTCTCTAGCTTATAAGCAAGCATTTCAAACCACGGTGATTGCTGCAGGATGCTGAGATAAGATTCTTGCCTTCTTTCCACGAGGTAGAATTACATGATTAAAGACATATCAGCTCTTGGTTCTGAAGCCAGGCTTCTCTCTGGGACCACTTACATTTCGAGCTCTGCCCAGGGAAAGATGACAATGAAAATACTGCCATTTGTTAAAGGACACCATGGGAACACTCTTCTGCTAAGCATTTCAGAGACATGAACGCCTTTATCAGAACAACGGTCTCCTACATTTGACACCATGATTTCAATTTTATACAAGCTAAGCTCCAGGACACCTTCATGACTTGCTGAATGCTCAAATGTAATTTGTAGTAGCAATTGAGTTGCAAACCCTTTGCTCTCGACCATTGATACTCCCACAACCTACACATCAGCGAGCCCTCAAAAGGAAGACAAAGCATTTTACAAGTAATTGTTATTGCTTCATGCTCACCACATGCCGCTTTCATGCATACATGCATGATCAAATCTCTTGTCATCTTTATAAGCTTCTCTATACACTTCATTGGTATCACTTACAATTCTCCTTATTCTCCCACCTTGGACTGTTTTACATCCCAAACCTAATATTTCCATATTCTGTATATTCACCCAGAAAATATACCGTAGATGTGTCTCAACTTTCTCATTACCCCCAAATGCTTCATATTGGAAATATTAAACCCCAACATCTCACCCTTATCACGACTTTTAGTTCTACCCATTTGCACTTTAATCCCCTTATTTCATTTATCTCACCTATGCTCATACCTCTTCATTTTATCTTCATCTATTAGCTCCCTTGGTTTTCTTAAACTTACTTTTCAATATTAGTAAATGATGGTAATGACATAAAAATAATGTGTATTCTTTTTGCAACTATGTGATAGACAATTTATTACTTATATGGATTGTATGGATCAAACAAACACACACAATCAATCCCAGAGGAAAGAAAAGGCATTATTACAATGGGAACACATGCCTTCCTGTTTAGTCCAAAGTCTTGGTTTTTGTAGGGCTGTCTTTATAGCGTAGATAGACTGCATTAATTGACTCTCACCTTTTTGTGAGACTTCTCACCTGTCCCGGAAAGTTCTACCTTTAAATTATCACTAAAAGAATACATTCCCAATTGGGATAGTTCCCCCAAGAGGTGTAAATTGGTTCTCGGTAGTTGAAATAATCTCAGATAGTACAGTTACTTGCTGTTCTCTCAAAAAGGATATAGAGTATGTCATAGAATTAAAATTTCATAGTAGGAGGCGATTAAGGGAAAAATGCCTAAAATATATCATTGGGGAGATGATACTGAAAGAAAATGGTAGAAAAACATTTCTATAAAGTCAATATTGTACATAACCTTTCAATGTTGAGTGTTCCATATTGTACATGAACTTTCTTATTAACTTCACCTCTTCTTCCAACTCAATTGTTCCTTCAAAGCCTGATAACCTCAGGGGGGAACAAAAGTACATCTCAAAAGATGAGCATTTCCATACAGATGGTATAAGACCTTATATCTTACCTCATAGAAAGAATTTACATTTTCAAGGGAGAAATTTCTCAGTGATCTATTCCTGTCACCTCCTATCCTGTTACATGAAGGTCAAGTGCTCCTAACAGTGCCTGTCCTGTCACAGTGGAAAATCTGTCTGCATCACCGGCCGTCTGGGGTTCTAACAAGCCGGGGCTCAGACACATGAAGCTTAAGGGGAGATTTATAAGGGGCCAGGCTATTACATTCTGTGTTTATAAAGCAGTTTATAGAAAAAATAGTGATGCTATAGTTATACACAGAAGTATGATCAGAGGTGTCTGCCAAGCTAGTAAAATATTCCTATTGATGTTAGATGCCCTTGAGTAGATTTTCTACTCATATGGCTCAGAGTCTGCTAGGATGTTATCTTTCTAGGTGTGTGTGTTATTTACCTAAGTGAATGTCAAATTGATAAATAAGTGTAGGAGTGGAGTCTAACCTGTCAATCAGGTCACAGTTTGTTGGTGTCTCCTTGTGGGCATGGCCGTCTCATGAGGATTCTGGGAACTTGTTCTCTTTCTCCCTAGAATGGGACACACTTGTTCTCTGCTTCACCTTCAAGCTGATAAGTCATCTAGAGCCACGCAGAGACCTGTGCCAGCCCTGAGATTCTTCCACCTTAATTGAATCCACAAGACTTTCCATCCACTGGTCTGTGATCTTCCTGCATTTTACATCATCACATGTAACTGTATGAGTCTGAAGAGGGATTTGTGGACTAGTACTGGACTTAGGGACTAGTATCAAATTTATGGACTTGGTCTGACTAGGCTGGGTGGTTTTCCTGATATATGACTACTTCTTGATAGAAAGCTGTCTGTTACACATACATGAGTGTCTCTGAATTTATTTCTCTAGTCAACCTAGACTAACCCAATATGGATAGCCAGGTTTTTCTCCCAAGGAGACACTGGAAGGGCTCATTCCACCAACCTTTCAGCTACTAATCCATTGCCTTTCAGCAGATTCCTTATCTAAGTGGACATCTTGGCCAGATGAAGGATGAAATGGCTGGGCATGAGGAGAGAAAAAAATATATCAAACTAGAAAAATTGGAAGTTGGCCCAGAGTACTGCAATGACAATGAGCTTTTATGGATGCTACAAGGTGAGAAATGATGAGACTAGGGAGAAAAAACAAAGCTTTCTAGTATTAAGATCAACCTGAATTTGATTCACTTTCTGATACAGACCTGAGAAACAATAGGAATAAAAATATTTAAGACACTAACCAATAAGAACAGTAAGTGCTTCTGTAAAAGAATAAAATCAAAGAAGAAATTGTTGGTCTGATAGTTAGCCATGGTTCTGGT
Source organism: Tenrec ecaudatus (assembly GCF_050624435.1). Lineage (NCBI taxonomy): Eukaryota > Metazoa > Chordata > Mammalia > Afrosoricida > Tenrecidae > Tenrec > Tenrec ecaudatus. The sequence continues at coordinate 47,331,438 of NC_134533.1, forward strand.
GAGTTCTAGGAAGATAAATCAAGATCATATCTCTCAATGTGTGAAGAGTTCAGCACAAGGGCTATTCAATATAGGTATGGGGTCTTCAGTATATAACAACCAGCAAAATCATATAACATTCATATAGGTTTTGGGTCAGTATATAACAACCAGCAAAATCCTTCTTTGTAAGACAGCTAAGCATTGGTCCTAGATTTAGACTAAAATAGTGCTAAATTTAAATCATGGCTTTAATTTCATTAAATTATTTGAGAGTAGTTTAGCATTCTTCCCCGGTCCTGCATCTGTTTTTCCTGTATCTGTAAATATTTCACGGCATGACATTCCACCTACCAATAAATGGGTCAAGGGTTGAAACAAAACACGGTCTAATATTAGAAATTAAGTTGTGAACTAAATTCACAATTTGGAATTCAATTTATGGTACTAAAGTGGGGATTCGGGCACCCAGCAGACTGTGTCATCAATCTAAATTGACTTACAAACCAGAGAAAATCACATTTGTATAGAACTTTGTCATTTCAAAGCACTCTCACATTATCAAATGTAATCTTCACCACAGTGAGGTGAGGTAGATGGAGCAGCAACTTGGTCATTTATTGGTGCTCTTCAAGTGAACTTCCATCAACTGTGATATCATTGTTAACTCAAAGGGACTGGTGTTATCGCTACCATCACTCTGTAAATGAAGAGCTTGAGGCCTCACTGGGAAGGAAAATCTATCCTGACAGCTAAAATGATATTTGTTATCTCTGTACTAGAAAACTCAAAGAAATATACATGGATACAAAAATTTTAAATTGAAGACTTTTCACAAGGATTCTCACTTTGAGTTTTTATGATAAAGAAGGCATCTAGAAATTGCTTTCTTCCACACTTTATAACACTAACAAATTTTGAAACTAGATTCTTATCCCAAAGGCTTCATTTCAGTACATCATTTTTCCATGGTGTTAAAGAAGATTAGAATTTGGTTTTTGGAATCAGTTAATAAAATGTGTCTCTTTCATAAAGCCTAAAGCCTAGAACCTGGCATGCAAACAACATATACAACAACTTAAATTTTTCTTCTGTTTTTTTTTAAGAAGCAATAACAAAAACTCAAAAAAAAAAAAAAAGAGAGAGACTAATCTTAACCAGAACAAAGACAACACATGTCAATGAGGGAGCGTCTCAGCATAAGGCCATACTGGCATCCAAAGATTTGTAGGAAACTGACCACTTAAGTACAAGTAAGCAATAACAAAAATATGATTGTCAGCAGATCAATGCATCACAGGCTCAGGCAGGACTTTAGAAGAGGGGATGTGACCGTGATGAGGACATGTACAATATGCTAGATAAAAGAATTTACAAGGGGTCAGCAGAGAAGGCAGTCAGGATCTGATTCATGATCACATGCACACCAAGTTCCATTAAGGATCTGACTCACTGCTATCAACTTGATTCTGACTCATGGAGACTCCACAGGACAGGTGTGATAGTACCTTTAAGTATTTAATTAGATAGCAAAAATATTCTTTAAAAAATCAAAAGTTAATTGAAAAAGAGAGAAAACTATTGCAAAATATTTTACAAACAGTAATAAAGGATTCAAACCTGATAGCAAAACACAAAATATCTAAGAATACATAAGTGGAAATGAAATGACTTGCAAACATATGAAAAGGATTTGTCTTCAATCACAGTGAAAAAAATGCAAGTAAAAACAATCCTGAAACATTATTTCTTCTCTAGCAGTGTGGTAGAATGTCACAAGTGACAGTACAGTCTATGAGAAGGGCATGAGGAAAAAGGCATCCTCACAGATGGTTGGTAGAAAAGCAACCCACTCAGGCCTTGTGGTGTGACATTTGGAAAAATCTAACAAAATTACATATATGAGTGGACTTACCATTTGACTCAATCACTCCATGTTCAGAAATTAAACTTTTAGAAGCCTTGAAAAGTCAGCCATTTTCATTGTTCTTTAACTCATTCAAGAATCAAGATGTAATATGTGGAAAATACCGTTCTTGTCCTGGGAGTAGAAGCATCCATAAGACATATAAAACCCATGCCCTTCTCAGTCTCACATACAGGCTTCGGAGAAATTCTGAAGTGAAAAGCATACACAGATATGACAAGGATGAGTCCAAGTGGGCAACATTAAAGCAAAAGAAAGAAATGAAGGAAATAAATGCTAGGGTAGCTATTAACATAATAGGGAAGAAAAAGGAAGTTTAAGTTAGGCTAGGTCATTTGAAAGTTCACCAAATTGAGAAAAAATTAAAATAACAATACTAAAGAGATGAGTTCTCATCTTTTCTTTAAGTCACCTATATGTTAAGCATAAAATTTTTACATGGCTTTGCTATAAGAGGCATGGAATGTCCTTGATACGCCGCTTACACACAGGAAATGAAACACCTCCATCTACTTCTAAAGGAAAATGGATTAGTTGATGACGGATGTACTTATTTATTGGAATGATTGTATCTAGCACAGAATATTGAAGTCCAACATTCACATAGCTAGTTTTTTTCACAAACTATTGATTCCCTTTAAAGGTAAAATAACCCTAGTTCAATTCATTAAAATGTAATATTTCCAAGCCAAGTTGGGGTCTGCATGCTAAATTATTTTTCATAATGGAAACACTAGTGCCAGGTGACTTGCTTTCTTTAATGTGGACGTCAGTGTATTGAAAACTAGTTACATCATATTTAATAGAAAAATAGTCTGATAAAATGATTCCTTACTGACATCAAGATGATATTTGTAATTGACAATTTTATTTCATTTTCCAAGTAAATGAAGCTCAGAAAGTTTTAGAAATTTATTGCTGCCTATTTCAAAGATGTTCCAAGGATGAAATGATGGTGCTCCATTAAAATCTCCCCCTCCTTGTATAGAAATTAAATGAAACAAAAATAAATATTATTACACACTCAACCTTGCAATAATGACAGTAGTAATCGATGAGTAGATAAGTATATTGACATTCAAACTGTGGAAAAACAAATGGGACTACTCATAGATGTTGCATATATATTCATGTTAATAAGTACCCACCTGTATTTGGCTTACAGCCCCCTATTCAGAAAAAAATATTCAGCACCCCCTGGCAAGGAAATATTTTTGTAATATAGCTCCTAATCTGATAACAAGTGTAAATAGCTGCAGCCTCCTGAGACTGGTCCAGCAGCCAGTAGTGGGTAGTATTGCCCACTCTGGGACACACTGAAATAGAAGCACACACAGGGGGCAAAGTTCTGAGGATTTGACTTTGTCAGTGTCTTCCTCCAAATTTTTACTCTGATCTCTCAGTAAAACCAACATCTGATGGTGGGGGTAGCAAAGGCTATGGCTCAATAAGCCATATTAAATAATTCACTACTTTGTGGCCACTGGGCTTGTCTCGCATGGAACTGAGCATTGAACTACGGTGCTCCCAGGGCTCCTTCAGGAGATGCAACGCACTCTTGGAAAGCAGAACCACAGCGCCGACATTCACAAATGGACTCCTGCTCTCGGGGAAATTATGTAACATAGGGCACAAAATAGCATGCCTACTGAAGGATGTGCTATGCAGTAGATGATTTGCACAGAATCCAGAGCAAGGGGGGAAGTTATTGTTATTATTTTCTGCTCTGGGCCATGGGGATATTTGCAGCACCAGTCATGGGCATGGACAATTATTAACTGTTTTTAAAAAGCATGCTATGTCTGGTCAAATATTTACCTAATTCACCCCTAATGGGATGGCTGCAACAGCTTTTAGCTGAGTTGTGGGATCTCAATGGGTACTGATGAGTTCTCCATCTTATCTGGTTCATGGGACTGATGTCTCCCTGCCCTGCTAGAGAGTATAACAAAATCCAGTAGGGAAGATCCACATATCTTGCTTTGAGAATTTTAAACTTACTGCCGCCAAAATCGATTCTGAGCCCTGGTGACCCTGTGGATTGGGGCGGCAATGCCCCTGTGGGTTTTCAAGTTTGTAAATCTTTACAGCACTGAAGGCCTTCCTCATCTTTCTCCCCCAGAGTATGGTGGTTTCGAACTACTGGCCTTGAGGTTAGCAGCTCAACATATTGTCAAGAGGGCTCTTTTGTGTACTGTATAGTTAATAATTTAAATTGGAAAGTCAACTCAGTAGGTAGGAGCAGCAGGAGAACTGTAAAATAATCAAGACAGGAAACTCTGAATGCATTCATTTGAAAAGCCATGGAAAGTCAATCATGCTTCAGGAGGGTCTGCTAACAGTTGTTTGAAGGACCGACAGGGGCATGAACGAAGGCGGAAATAGCAATACCACCATTCCTTGATACTTACTAAGCTCTTCTTTAAAATTCTGAATATGTTGTAAACGTCTCTGTTTATAAAGAACCCTTTTTATTTGGCTGCCAAAATAAGAAAAACAGACCCTACAGATAAATTATTCTTTTGAAATGTAGCATTCACATCTCCCAGGGAAAATGATAAAAGTCCATTTGAGTCAGCAGAAAACTTAGACTAGGCATCGTTTGAATTTTACGCATCACTGATACACGTCTTTAATGGATTCCATTCTTACAGGGAGTAAGCATTCTCCTGAAAAGCGTGGTTTCTTTTCTCTCTCATTTTCAGTCTCTTTCTTTACTCTTGTTATTATGCGACTCTGATTTTTAAAAGAAATATTTTCTCTCTTCACACACTGGTTAATAACCTTCACCACCAACATATTCAAGAAGCCATTTAAATTATTCTTCTCTTTCAGTACAAAGAGTGACACAAGACAATGTTTTCTACAAGTTCCATATAAAGGCTAGGCTTTAAATGGGTCTCCTTGAATCATTCAGTATTCAGTTGAACATGATAAGGGACCAAGACTGACTAAAGGCAATTCTTCTGATATAATTTTAAAGCCATAGCTACACAGCCACATGTAGACAATTGTATACAATGTTGAGTTCCTTAATCAGTACATAGAGTTCTGTGAATTACTTGAATAGCCATTCTAGCTATAGGCTGTTACTGCCCACTAAGTGGAGTGGGCCTTGGCCTGTAGCTCACCAAAGAGATTGAATAGCTTGTTAATAATGTAAACAAGGTGCACAGCAGCCTTGTGGTGATGGGACAATGTAATCAGAGTGGACAGAACCCCAATTATGGAATTAAGTCCATATTGCCATCACAGAAGGCATAAAATGAACATCTCAGAGGAAAAAAGGGCAGAGAGGGCAAGACGGTGCGGGGGGGCGGTGCTTCCATCTTCTGGACCCAAAGGTCTTGTGTTGGAAAGTCTTAGACTCAAGATACAGAGCAAGCATGTGCGTGAGAGGGCTGTAACAGAGATGGCAGCAGTGGTGACAGAGAAGTGGTGGGGGGACAGTAGCAACAGTAGAGGTGGCAGAACCAAGAAGTGGGCAGGAGATACAGCAGCTTCTCAGAACCCGGAGTAGCTGAGCACCTGAAAGCAGCAGGCTTGTTGGTATAGTAAATGCCTTGGGATCCCTGTAGGCTGGACACCCCACCGAGCTAGAGCTGGGTGTCTCCAGGCTGAGGTATGCTGGCAAACAGGCATGCCTCTAGGCACCTAACAGCTGAGCTAAAGAGTCTTGGAACACGTGTCTAGTGACAGGGGTCAAGTGGCTGAGAGGAGGCTGTATTGTCTGCAGTGTTCCTGAACCTGAAATGCCATATATTACCAAACCATGAAACCCACTGATGTCAAGTCATTTTGACTGCTGGGACAGAGTATAATTGGTCAATATCATTTCTTTATGGAAGCAGCTTACTGTATTTTTTCCCTATGGAGTGGTTGGTGGGTTTGAACCTGCTGGCCTTTCAGTTCGCAGCCCAACACTTTAAAAGTGTAGCACCAGGTCACCTCTTAAGTTGTTATGTCCCTAATAGACTTTAAGTGTAAGCGTGGTCTGTGATTGCTGTGTAGTCCTTGCAGCAAAGTATAGAACCCAGTAGTGAAGTAGAGGATGCCAGGGGAGACATAGCTGCTTTCAGATGTGGTAAAGAGGTGGAAGAGCAGAGGCATGTCTGACCTTTCCCTTATAGGAATTCACCGTCGGTTACTGATTTTATTCTGCTCCCCAATTGTGAATTTAGAGGAGGTCATATATCTCCACCAAATCATATTTATAGCAAGCATCCTGGATGTGTACACATTATTTCAATCCCATTTTCAAATGTCCAATTGAATTTTAAAGCATTCTAATATGGAGAGCATTCCTATAAGAGGTATGCTAAAAAAATTCAAAATATTTAATCAAATGTAAAAAGAATCTCCCAAATCAAATCCATTAACATCACATTAGTTATCACTCACGGTGACCTTATAGGCCAACGTAGAGCAGCCCCGGTGGGTTTCCAAGGCCCTAAAACCTTACAGGAGCAGAGAATCTCATCCTTTCCCCACAGAACGACTGGTGGTTTCAAAGTTCGGATCGTGTGGCTAGTAGCCCAGCACATAATCCACTGTGTCACCATGGCTCCTACGTATCACAATATTTCACAACTATTATAACCAAGGGCTGTGACGACCGCTGATCTGTTTAAAAGCAACTCCATGAGTTATGGTACCAAATATTTTTGACAATCACTATTGTTGGGTGGAGTATAATACTGGCACAATCTCTCAATCTAGGTGGCTGATATTTGCGAGGGTGATGAGTAAAAAAGTTACAGAGAAAAATGCTGGTAACTGAAGGGTAATTCTACGCAACGTGCCATCGTGGGGTTTCCATTTCTTGCCAGTGCAATCATTTTTTCTGTTTTGTTTTCTTCCCCCCAGTGGCGCTTACTGTAGGAGAAAATCGAGAAAGTCAATAGGTGGATTACAGACCAGGACCATTTGTTACCATGGACTTGAATGAAAACTGGCAGGCATTTGTCTTTAATTAAATGCCAATATAGCCTGGAAAACAGACATCCAAATCTCTTTAGGGAACACCTGACACATAAATATCGTTAAATGTTATCCTCCCTGTTACTTGTACTGAAACTGGTGTTTGCCGTCTCATGAGTGCACCCTTTGTGACTTTCAATACATTCCTCTGCACAGCATCGTGAGCACATGCCAACTATGTTTACCCCGGGTTTGCAGATGCAGACACAGAAACTCTGAGAGAATGTATGTCTTTCTCAAAGCCATAAAATGATGCTAAGTTATAGCCATACCCTGGACATATTGAATATCTTATCTATTTAAATGAGGGAGAGATGCTGGAAAATAAGTTGGGACAGAAATAGGGAAAAGTCTTTTTTTTAAAAAATGAATACCTTTCATCCTCTTAGTTTATGTAGTGTCATTTAATCTTAATAACGCTGCCTGCAGATGAGGGAAAATAGATGATTAGAGAGAGCAGTGTTCTCCCAATTAAGGGAGCAAATTAAAAATCAGAGCCAGAATCTGAAGCAAGCCAACTCCTTTACTTTGCCATATGAAGGATCATTTTTCCTATGACCACAGTTTGATTTATCTTTGTCTTGGGGCCTGCACATACACAGTAATGGTGACTCAGCTACCTGGGCGGAAGTAAGTTAGAGAAGTAAGAGGTCATTGAATCCATCAGTATCCAAATCTTTCCATTTGTATTCACTAAGCCCAGAGAGGTAGCTTCATCTTTCCGAGTACTTTCCTGGGGCCTTCCCACTGGTGCACTTCATTGCTTGCCATTCAGGTTGACAGAGACGCTTGTCTCCTATGCCAGGTTTTATAAATAGTGCAGCTACTGAAACGTTTGTCTCAGGTACAAGTGCTTAGGAAGGAATCATTCCCTTATGCAGATTTATTCTGCTATTGCTAGAATAAACAGGAAGGTCTGAAAATGATTTGCGGTGTGCAAACCTATGACCTACTTATCACATACACATTTCCCGGTTAACCCGGCCTAAGTCGCTTTCATTTCATAATTTGTCTCCAGTTGCAAAGAAAAGAATCATAGGGCGGTCTGTGTGTGAGCTTTGCTAGAGATCATGCAGAAGTCCAAAAGTATACAAATTGGATTATAATGTAAAGGTTATAAAAATAAGGCCTTAAATATTTGTTGTTTCAAGACCAAAACTCAAAAACCAAATTTAGTACCCTCAAGTCAATGCTGTCAAAACAGGTCAAATAAAGACAACACATTTAAAAGTGATACTGCTGTTCTTTGTCATTGCATCAAACACTTCACCCTTGTCGCCACTGCCCGATCTAGGTTCATAACTTCTTTTAAAGACTTAGCTCACACTTAAGGCCCATATTTCGAGCACCGCTTTCTTGCTGATGTCTGTGTTAGTCCGGGTTGACTAGCAAAACAAATCCAGAGACACTCATATGTCTGTAAGAGAGAGTTTTATATCCAATATTAATTACATGTTAAGAAAACAGCCCAGTCCAGACCAGATCAAGTCCATAAGTTTGATATTAGCTCTAATGTCTAATATTAGCCCATATGGCCAATGCTAGTCCATACATTTTTCTACAGGCTTATGCAACACATGCAATGATGCCGCCCAAAGCAGAAAGATCACAGGCCTGTGGGTGAAAAATCTTGTGGAAGCAACTCAGCACTGGTACAGCCCTGCATGTGGCTCCTCCAGGGCTCTGGCTGCTATCAGCATAGCTTCGTGTACCTTGTCAATGGAATGTGTAGCAGAGAGAGAGTGTGTCCCACCTCCAATGGGGGCGAAGAAGTTCCTAGAATCACCATGAGAAGACCACATCCACAGGAGGGACCAATCCAGCTGACCTGACCTACAGGCTAGACTCCACCCCCTCACTCTTCCATAAAGTTGGCATTAAATTGTGCAACATCACAGTGTCATATGTATTTCTAAAATAGTAGAGATATTCTGCATAGTTCTCACTCCTGCCTTCTGCTTCCTCACCAGAATTGACTGATGTGTTTAATTGACGAATGTGTCTCTTCAAGATAATCTAGGTTTTTAGTTTCAGGCACCTTATAACTCTTCCAGATTCTATGTATTACCCAACTTCAAAAATATATGCACATTTTAGGTGAGTTACGCAGGGTTCTCTAGAGAAACAAACCAGGACACTTATGATTACATATATATAAAAGGATAGGTTTATCCAGCAAGAAGGCTAGTTAGTCCACACAGCAGTACAGAGGGCTCAGTTCAATTCACTTTCATGGAACAGTTAATACACTCAAGGTCCTTCACCTCATCCAGGTTGCCAGTCCAAGGTCAAGGAAGCAGACAGTGGAGTCTGCCCTGGAGCAAGACAGACAGAGTTGGCCTACAGGTAGCAGAAAGCAGGGTGGGGTTGCAATAGTTAGTTGCATGAGAGCTTAGTGAAGCAGGCCCGGTGAAATCTCACACTCAAGGGATGCGTGCAACACATTGCACAAGCCTGGAGGGTGGCCTAGAAAGTCTCTAAAGAGCCTCAAGCTCTAGGACATGATCCACAGGTTGGCTCAGCCTACAGGGAGTGCAGCACATGGCCAAGCCAAGAACTGGCTCAAGCAGCAGCACGCTGGTCTAATCTCCAGAAAAGAGAGATGGAGTGCCAGCCAGAAACTATCTATCTCGGCTGCCCTCCAATCAAGCTGCTACCTGACTGAACTCTGCTCACATGTTCCTATGGAAGCCTAGTTGGCACAATAAACCTATCACAGTAAGCATCTGTTAGCTATCTATACTTTGTTAGAGATCTTATTCTTCTGGTATCACATTCTATCTTAGTTATCTAGTGTTGCTACAACATAAATATCATTATTAGAGGCCTTTAACAAACAAAAATTTGTTTTCTCACAATTTAGGAAAGCAGAAGTTCTGATTTAGGGTGGAAGTTCGAGGGGAATGTTTTTGTCTCCTTGTCTCTTTAGCTCTGTTTCCTGGCCCTTTGGAGAGCTCCACGTGGCTTGCCAACTTTCTTTCCCCATTTCTGCTTGACCAATCAGTTCTTTTTAATCTTTTTTAAAAGATTAACTCAAGAAATACTCTAAACTTACCCTACTTCATTACAAAATAGAAATCTCATTCCTAAATGGGTTGTAATCACAGGTATAAAGGTTAGGATTTTAGACCATGCATTTTATGGCTACACAATTCAGTTCACAGCAGTGTCCTTTCATAATATGGCTGCATAAATGAGGTTTTGGTGATTCATTTTCCAGTTCTATAAAATAAAGAGAATAACTGGAAGCAATGACTCCCTTCTGATGTTAACTTTGGGTTCAAGAACTCAAGTGACTAATTTTCATTTCTGCGTCACATATATTTGAAAACAAAGAGAAATAATAGGACCACCAATTGCACTGCATCCGTGGCCTGAAAAGAAAACAGAACTTAAATAGTTTACATTTCAGTATGAGTACTTATATTTAGTTCTCTTCTTTGGAGTTTTGATATTTCTTTTAAATAGCCCATCCATTTTGAAATGAATTGCTTAAATTTGTTATAATAATTGGTTAAAATCCCTGCTGCTTAATTTAATCACTGGGTAATTTGCTTGTATATTTCTATTATTTTCCTTTTGCCATTGTTATATTTTCTTTCTTTTTTTGCATTCCTGGTAATATGTAATTATATTCATAAAAGTATACATAATGTTGGAGTATAGCACACAGGTAGTTCACACAGTGCATGGCCTCTCCTCTGTTTGGCAAAGTGGTAGGTGATCATTTAGATTTCGCCTGGAACTGGGCTATATTACTACCATAATTAGATTTAATATGTTATTAGTTTAGTCAACAACAGTTACAACATCCCAGAAGCGACTTGTTTGTTTCCTACTTTCCTTTCTTTGCTTTTCATTTCTTGATGGTCCTTTTAATTTTAGTATAATTTCACACTTAAGAAGAAAGTAAAAATTAATTCTAATGTACACTCATATATATTTATTAAGTTTACCAAAGGTTTATATCTGCTCCATTTGTTGTATACCTCTGTAAAACATATCTGTAAGTATATATATATATATATATATATATATATATATATATATATATATATATTTGTTTTCTATGAGAAATTTGAGGACACTTTTGCACCCTGAACACATTTATATGTTAGAATTTGTGTGTCATTTTAATTCTAAAAATAGGTATGTATTCTTAAGAACAAGAATATTCTTAATTTACTTCTATAGCTACACAATGGTGGTCAAAATTAGATTTAGAATGCTTGAATATTAGCACTTTGTTAATATTTAAATTTTATCAATTTCTCTCAGTAAATGATTTTAGAACTGTATTCTTTTCTTGGTCATTAACCAATTCTTTATCAAATATTGTATTTAGTGAGAATTTTTTATTTTGTTGTGTTCAGTGCCACCAAATTGATTCTGACTCAATGTAGCCCTATGTACAACACAATATGCCAGGTCCTGCACCATTGTCAGAATTGTTGTAATAGTGGAACTCATTGTTGCAGCCTCTGTGGGAATTAATCTTCTTCCTCTTTCTCACTGACCTATTGTACCAAGCATGATGTGCTGTTCTAGAAACTAGCTTCTCCTGATGACATGGCCAAAGATGGGAGATGAAATCTTGCTATCCTTGCTTCTAAGCAGGCGCTGGCTTTACTTCTTTCAAGACAGATGAGTTTGTCCTTTTCCGACAGTCCGTGGTTCTTTCAGCACCCTTTCCCAGCATTGTAATAATAATGCATAAATTACTATTCAGTCTTCCTTAAGGACTGAAACTAAACAAACTCACTGCCATTGATTAGACACTATCGCATAGTGACTCTGTAAGATGGATTAAAACTGTCTCTGTGGGTTTCTCAGACTGTGAATCTTTACTCGAGTAGAAAGCCTCATCTTCCTCCATCAGAGTGGCTCATTTTTTGAACACAGCCAAATTCCTTTAAACAGCATTTTTAGTCTTCCCTATTTCTGACATTGTTGAAGCACATAGAACAAGTCTTCAAAAAATATTGATCAATTTACTTTTGTGTAATTAATCTTATTTAAGATATTCATTTTTGAGGAAGAATGCCAAAGAAGTGAAATGATATTTTCACTTTTATTTTTTTTTTAATGACTCGTGTCAAGAGAGATCAGTCCCTGGGAAAGGACATCATGCTTGGTAAAGTTGAAGGTCACTAAAAAAGACAAAGACTATTATGGAGATGGAATGACACAGTGGCGACACAATCAGTTCAAACAGCAGTGAGTGTGAAGGTAGGGTAGGACTTGGCCATGGTTGTTCTGTTGTGCATATGTTTGCGATGATGCAGAATGGACTCAGTACACCCAGCACCACCAACAACATCAGAGGGCGTGCGACGCCAATTTAATCCAATATTGCTCATTAGCTTTGTTTGATATGCCTAGTTGATTCATTCTAAAGTTACTATTTCCCCTTTGTAAATGTTATTTTGAAACCACTGAAAAAGAATCCAAGGCTAGATGTACAAGAGATTTATTGAGGAAACTTGTTTTTAGGGAAAATGAAAAAGTGTCAGAAGCAAGCACGCCTACGTGTGAAGGGAGAGAGTTAGGAGGCAGGGTGAGTGGAGACCTCTGAGATTCTCTGATCTAGGATGAACTCTGTGGACAGCTTCGCCAAACTTATGGAATTGAAGTTCTGAAGCCAATGTTGCCCATAGAGGATCCAAGTCTGATAACCCCGAAAGTCAACCTGTTGGTATTGAATCCCTTCTGATTCATCTTCTAGAGCTTGTGCATTGCCGTGGTTTTGCCAGCATCCATGGTCTTGTCCACTAGATGCAACCTCCTAGTGTGACAACCACAAATATGCCCTGACCTTGCACCCAGTCTGTGGGAGTGGGGAGGATACAACTCATCTCTAGCGAGAGCCCGGCTTTAGAGATAGAGACCTCCTTCCGCCCTCTGATGTACGGTGATAGTCAACAGATCCAGATCAGCCTATGCACACATGGACTCCTCCAAAAGTTGTCCTTGATACTTCATGTGACCTATTGCTTAAGCCTTGCCGGCACATAAACATTTTTTAATAACAGATGTGCCCTCTGCTGTGTAATAAGGTGTGCCTGCAGCCTGAAGCCTTGTCCACACTTGATGCAGACGTAAGGCTTTTCCCAAAGTGCATGCTCTAATGTGTGACAAGGGTTGCCTTAGCACTGAAAGCCCATTGACATTCCTTGCACACATAGGCTTCTCCCCTGAGTGAGTTCTCTGATGTCTTAGGAGCGCAGACTTTTGGCTAAAACCTCGCGTACACTCACTGCACTTAAACGGCTTCTCCCTCGAGTGAGTCATCTTGTGCCAGACCCAATTTGCTTTCTGGCTAAAGCCCTTCCCACATATGAGACAAGCAAAAATCTTCTCCCCAGAGTGGGTCCTCTGATGACTGATGAGGTGTGACTTCTGTCCCAAGGCCCGCCCACACTCTCTGCATACAAAAGGCTTTCCCCCTGAGTGTGTCCTCTGATGCGCAGTGAGAGCGGACTTCACGCTAAGCCCACGCCCACACTCAGCACATATGTAGGGGTTTTCCCCTGAATGTGTCCTGTGGTGGGTGATAATGTTTGACTCATCACTCAAGCTTGTCCCACACTCTGGACACACAAAAGGCTCTCCTGAGTGGGTCCTCTGGTGCTTTAGGGGGTATGCTTTCTGGCCAAAGCCCCGGCCGCTTTCACTGCACACATGAGGATTTGCCCCCGAATGGATCCGCTGTTGTTTGCTGAGAGCTGATTTTTCCCTAAAGTGTCGTCCACAGTCCCTGCATTCGTATGGCTTGTCCCATGAGTGGGTTCTCTGGTGAGTCATAAGGTTAGACTTATCCCTAAAGCTTCGCCCACAGATGCTACACACAAAGGGCTTCTCCCCTGAATGTACCCTGAGGTGCCTGAGGAGGCTTGACTTCTAACTAAAGCTGCTCCCACACGCCCATAGGCAAAGGGCTTCTCCCCAGAGTGGGCCATCTAATGTGTGACCGGATTAGACTTCTGGCTAAAAGCGTGCCCTCACTCGAGGCAGGCATCGATAAGGTTTCTCCCCGGTTTGCGACCTCGGATGTGTGATGAGGAATGATTTGTAACTGAAGCCCCGGCCGCACTCATTGCAAGTATGAGGCTTTTCCCCTGAATGGGTCTTCTGAAATGTGAAGAATCGTGATTTCTGATTAATGTCAATACCCTGATTTTGACAACTGATTGCTTTAAATCCTGAGACGTTGGCCCACTTGAATCCATTGTCTGTTTCCACGGAGTTTCCCGTCTTTGCTGGCCTGGGCTTTCTGTCAATCACCGGGCTGCCTTCCGAAGGTCTTCTTAGCTGTCTTTCGGAGGGACTAGCGACGGCCTTTGAGACCACCCTCTCCGATGAATCCCCAAGCATGAATCTGGACTCACCTTCTCTTACTCGACCTTCCATTTTGTTAATCCAGACGTTTTTATCCGGAAGTCTTTGAGGCTGCTGCCTCAGGTGCACTGAGCAGGCATCTGCTCTTTGGTGAGATCCTGCCACCATGCCCGTGTGGATTCGAAGGCGACGATCACAAAGCACATATTGGCCGAGGTGTTGACCAGAGAAAGTCTGCGGGGGAAGGAATAGGATCGCATGGCTGGACTTGAGTCTGCTGAGCAGCGCCTGCGTGCATTTCCTCCCCACTTTCCAGGGTTCTTCTCTCTGTTCCAGTAGAAAGACAAGTGTGGGTTTAGAAAATGAAATCCCCTTGGAGACCAGGTTCCTGTAGTTTTCCACCATCACATCTCTGTATAGGGTCCTCTGAGCTGGGCTCAATAGCCTCCACTCCTGGGTAAAGTCCACAGCCACATCACCGAATAACACAAATGCTTCCTGTTCCTGCCTCTCAGCAGCCGCATGGCCATAGCGCTGGTCTCCGGACCCGTCTTCCTTCACAAAGAGAAGGTTATAGATGGAAAGTATGAGAGAGATGCGAGCTCTAAGGGTATTTAGGAGGGTGTGTGTGTGTGTGTGTCTGTGTGTGTGTGTAAGAGAGAGAGACAGACAGACAGACTTGAGCCAAGTGCTTTCAGTGCTGTCAGAGAAAAGGCCTAGGCAAGAAGGCCAGGTCACCCAAGGTTGAGACTAAAGCTGGTCTCTCCTCCTGCAGTCCGGGCCTTAGGGGTAAAGTGAGAGTGGCTCACACCTCGTAGGGATCACTAACAAGATGGACTCTGATGATGGTGTGTGTGTGTGTGTTTCGGGGGGGTTCTTTGGAATGCCTACAGGAGAGCGTTTGCTGTAAGCAGTGGGCTCCCCACTCCACTCTGCCTCGCCAGTCTTGCCCATTTTGCAGGTTGCCGTCATGCCTATGTTGCAATACGAAGACTAAAGCCCGCTGAGCGTCTGTCGAGGATGACAGCTCAGGTGTAATCCGCTCTATCCCTTATCTTTCTATTTGACATTTTATCAACACGACTTGTACTTTTAAGCCAGGATCCATTACAAATTTTTTTTGTGTGTTATGGATGACAGAGGTTAATTCCCACCCACCCCATATGTATGCCTATTTGTTTTATTGTTGTTTTAAAAAACTTTTTCATTCCCTGTTGATTAGCATGGGTGCTTCTGTTAAAATCAGTGTGGGTGTATTTAGCCACTGCATTTTTTATCTCTGTTCTTTTTTGATTCCCTTGAATTATGTTTCTATTTCAGTCACATGGTTTTGCTGCAGTTCTTCAGCGTCAAATCCGCAGTCTGGAATTGAATTGCCTAAACCACAGCTGAGCCTGGGTGACATCTCTCTACTCCTAGTCCATAGTAAGCATCTTGGAACCAGCATCAGGCATTGAAACCCGGCTGGGTGAGGCCGCTGCCCTCAGTTCTTTTCTAAAATGCTGCTCCTCTCTAGAATTGTCTTTCCTGCATCCAATACTCTTCTCGGTCCCTGTAGAATTCTTGTAAAATTGTGTTGTGTCCAGTTGTCTTGTTGTCATTGAAATGAAGGTCTTCTCGATGTGGTTATATTCTAATTGGCAGCTGTGGTATTCCTGATTGGGGAGAAAATGAAGAGCAAATTCAGAATGGTTCATTAAATAGGACTTGCATTTTTGGATATTTGGGCTACCATATTATTTCTCTTAGTCTTATTACAACTCATACATCGTGGCTAGATTTTGTCTTCACCCATTAAAATTCTATCTGAAGTCTTTAGGACAGTCTAACTGTTAACTTTATCGTTATTCTAGAATCAAACAGCACAGTTTTAGCTTTGCATATAAGAAAATAAGTAAAATAATATAAGTCTAATTCTTCAAGAAAAAATCCAATCAAACAGAAGTCAAGGAGCTAAAAATGAGAGATTGTGCACAAGAAGACTCCCTCTTTCAGATTATATGTTGCTTATTGACTTGATGCTTATGCCTTGAAAGATGTAAGGATACCAAACATTTTTTAAAACAATATTTCATGCAACCTGTACATCCATGAAAGTCATTTCCCCAATTTCTCTGTGTTTTTACCAATATTTGTTATTGTCTGTGTTCTTTATTAGTAGTTATGAAGTGATAGCTCATAAGAGTTTTTCACATATCAAACCATTTGAATCTTCAATCATAGAAGGAGATTTGTGCAATCCTGGTGACAATGTTAGAACATTTTCTTCTGGTACTCATTTTTCTCTCCCCACTGCTCCTGTACAGTTACTGTTTCTATATTTCTCGCTGCCCTGGTTTCCTTATGCAGAAATAATACAAATAAAACACAATCATACAAAACCATACAAAGCCAGAAAACAAAAACACCCAACACTGATGGCTAGACAAGATACAGAAAAACCTCACTCAAATATTACAAACTGAAATAGTTTTTAAATGGCTCAGAGGGGAGATTAAATGATATTTACATTTTAACCTAACTACATCTGCCATAATCTACTTTCCAATGCTCTCTGTAGGATATCAGGGCTAGCCATAGCCCCAGACGACAGACAGAGGGTATTTACCAGAAACTCAATCCATGTGGGGACCCTGTGCACCCTACAAGGAATTTTCTTGACAATTTCAATTTTTTGTCCTTTCATAATAGTTTTGATTATTTGTGGGTATTTTTGTTATCAATCAGAATACACTTGAAGGCACATAACAACATACATGCAGTTATACATCTCTTTAAAATAAAGAATTCAGAATGTGCAGAGAGACTACTCAAAGGACAGCACTGTTTTCACAATGATATATCATTAAATAATAATAAATTTGTTTATATTTCATATAGTGAATGCACGTAGAATGCAGAACAAGTGAATACCAATTACAAAAGGTAAATTTTAGTAATCTAAATGCTTGTTCTGTTGTTGCTGCTTTTGGGTACAATCCAATCAATTCCAACCAATATCCACCCTATGCACAACAGAGCCACACACTGCACGGTGCTGGGCCAACCTCACAATTGTTCCTAGGCCCGAGTCCATTACTGCTGCCACTGTGTCAATCCCTCTCCTTGAGGGCCTTCCTAGGTTTTGCTGCCCCTCCACTTTACCAAGCATAACGTCCTTCTCTAGGTCTCTCCTGACAACTTATCTAAAGTCAGTCAGATGAAGCCTTCCCATCCTGGGCTCTAAGGAGAACGTTGGCCTTACTTCTTCCAAAACAGAGCAGCTTGACCTTTGAGCAATTCGTGGCATTTTCTCCATTCTCCAGCACCATAATGCAAATGCATCAATTCTTCTTCCGCCTCCTTTATTCCATGCCCAAATATTACATGCATATGAGACAATTGAAAATACCATGGCTTGGATCAGATGAAACTTCATTTTCAAAATAACATCCTTGCATTTCAATACTCTAAAGAGATCTTGTGCAGGAGATTTACCTAATCTTTCTCGTCTTTTGATCTCTTGACTGCTGCTTTCATGAGCAATGATTTTGGATCCAAGCAAGACAAATATCCCCGGCAACTTTGATCTTTTCTCCAATTATCATGATGGTACCTATTGGTCAGTTGTGAGGACTTTGCTGTCTTTACGTCGAGCCAAAATATGTACTGAAGACTAATTCTTGGTCTTCATCAGCAAGTACTGCAAGTCCTCCTCACTCTCAGCAAATGAGGTTGTGTTTTCTGCGTAACAAAGGCTATTAATAAGCCTTCCTCCAATCCTGGTGATGAAGCCTCTTTCATATAATCCAACTACTCTGATGATGTGCTCAACATATAGCATACAGATTAAATAAGCATGATTTTAGTAGATCTCTCTCTATGGAGATCAAATCCACTGTCATCTAGTTGATTGCTGCTTTTTATAGGGGCAGGAGCCTTATCTTTCTGCTTTGGAGCAGTTGATGTGTTTGAACCATACATCTTATGGCTAGCCACCCCACACTTACTTCACAGTGCCATGAAGGCTCCCTGTAGTTCAAATATAATGACATATTAAATAAAAAAGAGTATCTGCACATATATAATAATAATATGCTAATATTTTTGCAATTATGAAATTTTAAAATTGGAAGTTTACGATTATTCTCAAAATAGCAGTGTTACCCAAGCTACAAAGTAGAAGAGGGGTGTTCACAGTGTGTCTGCATACCAATAAGTTTGAAAATAATGTAGCCACCTGTAATGTTAAATATGTCAATCCAGAAATCATCTCTGACATCCCAGAATGCTTGTGTTCACGATGAGCTCCAAAAAAGATGATGAGACTCAGTGTGACTGAATTTATTGGGTGAAGGAATCCATTTTCTAAGAATATTTTAAGGAATTCTTGCTTAAAAAATGAGAACACTTTAGAAAAATCTGGGCTAGTTAAAATTGTTATTTTCAAAGAGTAAATGTTTTGCTGTCAAAAAAGGGAAACAAATATATTATTTAAAAGAAGCTTGACTACATGGCTCTCTGAAAATATTGATAGAAATTGAAATGTACCAGAATTAGTAGTAGCCAGGAGAACCCAATATACGCAAAGCTGTTCATGAAATTGGCCTTTGGTTTTGGCTAGTGCTGCAATAAAATGATGCAGATTCTTATTGCACTGAATAGGGCTGCTAATGGCCAAATTGAGGGAGCAGGTCTCCAGGGATTTCCTCCAATATACCTGCGTGGAGTCTCAAACCGCTCACCCTTTCCTTAGCAGCTGTGCAGTTAGCCAATAGGGAATGCCAGCAAGTCCTCATTGAAAAGAAATAAATATGAAATAAGCAAGTGCTCATTTAAAATCAAAAACATTTTCTTACCTAATTTTCTAAATGTAACATTTGGCATATCTTTGGCATTGCTCTCTCTTGTGGTTCAAATGCTACAGTTTGGTGCAGTGGAGTCAAGTGTGTATGCTTTCATTTTTATGCTGCAAGTTGTAGATCTTATGGTAAAACAAAAGCGTGAGTTCCAAAAGGAAAGAGCAGCTGTTAAAATTTGTGTTTCCCTGGATACATAACTATTACTGTAACACACAAAAAATAAGAACACACTTTCTAAAATGTATGAATTGTTTCCTATAGCTAATTTTCAATGAGTCTCTATTTACATTCTGTAACTTTTCAGCTCTTTATAGTACAACACATCATACAACTCAAATATGTATTATCTATTTGGGGAAAACAATGCACTGATTGCTAAACATTCTATTACTGTTCACTGGCCATCAAAGAGCTTCCCAAATTGAAGCACAATCTAATTGTCAACTTAGAGGTACTGCTTAGGTTTAATTTCAATCAGGACATCTAAAGAGTTGGGAGAAGTTTACTATTGCATTAACACTTATGCGATTGAAGATTGTGTTTGCACACAAGAAATCCAATCATTTATTTAATGTTCATTGGTAGCGAGCAGTATGTCAGAGGTACACTTGCAGTATGGAGAGAAGATGATGTTTCCCTTACAGGGGACCTTTGTGTATACCTGCTTACCATAAGTCTGGGGCTTAAATGTAAAGAATAACTCATAATTTATTAACAACCTGGGATATGAAGATTTTGCTTGCAGAAAGCATTGAAGACTTGAAGCAGTTACTGGTGGAGATTAAGGACTACAGCTTTCCCTATG
Source organism: Tenrec ecaudatus (assembly GCF_050624435.1). Taxonomy (NCBI): domain Eukaryota; kingdom Metazoa; phylum Chordata; class Mammalia; order Afrosoricida; family Tenrecidae; genus Tenrec; species Tenrec ecaudatus. The sequence goes on from NC_134533.1 coordinate 47,351,308, forward strand.
GATTATAGCTAACTGCAAACACCCAAAATCCTCACAACTGCCCCAATAGGCAGCATCATGGTAAGTCAAGGAAGGATTGAAGTTCAGGATTTCATTTGACTTAGATCCACAAGCAGCACCCACTGGAGAAGCAGTCAAAGAATCAAACAGGGTCGCACTAAACAAATCTGCCACACAGGACTTCTTAAAAGTCTTAGCAGCACCGATGTCACCTTGAGGACTAAGGGTACCTCACCTAAAAATTTGATATGTACATTTGCAACATAAGATTATGAGGGCTGGGCAGTGAATAAGGACGTTTTAAAAATATATATGTTGATCCGTTCTAGAATATGGTAGCAAAAATAATTTATTTTTGAAAGATCAATACAAAGTGAGTACCAACGAGATGCATCAAATGTCCAACTCTCCCAAGATTCTACACTACTCTTATTCTCTGTGAAACTAGCCACATTGTTCCCATAGTAGACGAGGAGTATCTGAAACATCCCGGAATTTATTTTTCAGTTATGTATTTCATTTTTTTTACAAAACAATCTTATCACCCTCCAAGTACTCTCCATTACACATACTATCTTTGTCCTATATGTGGCTCCATTCTTGGAAATAGTTTTCCTACTCATTTGTTTAGATGGCTGACAGTACCTCTCTCAGTTTTTTCTTCATTTCTTTCGTGTCATCAAACCCTCCTTTCATGGCCCCCTTCTTCATGGAAACAAAAAGAAGTTGCATGGAGTGAGGTCAGGTGAGTAAGGTGTGTGGGGCAAGTGAGGCATACCGTTTTTTGCCAAAAGCTGATGCACCAAGATGGCTGCATGCACAGGTGAGTTGTCATGGTGGCAGAACTTGTCCCCCTACCCCCTCCCTAGCTGCCACAAAACAGGCCATTTTTGGGGTCACATATTGTTATGCAATCTTTGCAGAACCTCTAAATGGAAAACTTGATAAGCAGTCCTGCCTGGTGGAATGAAGTTCAAATGCACTAGGAGTTGAGATTCTCATCCCTTCATGAAGTTGACAGAGGTCCAGAAAGAAGTTTGTCATCAATCAACATTTCACCTTTTCTGAACGGAGAAAAACACTCGTACACTTGTGTTTTTCCCATCGCACTGTCCTTGTAAACTGTATTCGACGTCACAACAGTTTCTGCCGCATTTTTCCCTATAAGGAAACAGAATTTCACAGCCACACGCTGTTCTCTTACATCAGCCACCACAAAAAAAATGAGGTTGGAACAAAATTGCTTTCATAAAAAGATTCACTGTGAACAGAGAGAACCTTCCCAGACAACAACACTGGGTGCATTAACTCAGAGAGAGTTGCTCAGTGCTTGCCTTGCAGGAAAAAAAAATGCATACTACAAAAGCTTTTCCACAATTCTGTTTGGTAATTCCTCTCAATTCCATCACATCCCAGAATTCTGCAATTTGGTGCAACATCTGACAGAACTCAGGCAATATTAAGGACATGGCTCACATAGTTGTCATGACTGGTCGCACATACTGATGGAAATGGTAGGACTTGACTTTCCTGTGTTAAATGTGAGGATATGTATATTCTTTACCTCCTGGGGACTCCTTCGCAGGTATTCCAACAGTGTCCCTCTGACGACTAGGAATCACCCATTTCCCTCTATATTGCCCGTCCCTCGATAGCATTCCCCTTGCACTACTTCCCTTGTCCTGTCTTCTGGTCCTTGCGCTCATTCATCTGGAGTCTGTGATATTTAATAGGTCTCTTTCACACTGTCGTGCTCTTATTTTGCCCCTTGAATTTTGCCCCTTGCCCCTTGAATGGCATGGTCTGTGAACTTCCACAGCCAGGTAGTGCTACTTTAAAAAATCAGGTTACAACTTCTTTCAATTAGCTCCTGTTCAGTGTGACTTGAGTGAGGATTTGTCCAGCCCCATTCAGAGGTGGCTGCAATGAGAGTGCACATCCAGTGTTAGAAGGGAAGAGCGCCCCACTTATGTGTAGCCCCCACTCTTTGTTCCTTCCTCAAGATACACCCAACTCTTCAGCAGCTTGCCTACCAGCCAGAGTTCAAAGGTAGTGGTTTGTGCTTGTTGTTAGTCATTGTTCAGTGGGATGGTTGCTAGGTAAGTAAACAGGAGTAGCCACTCACTCTGCCATCTTGCTCTGTTCTCCCTTAGCAGTCTCTGCAAAGTGCAGACATATTGAAATAGTCTCAAGAATTGAGATTGGGATATATTTAAAAGTGAGCTTTATGTCATTGTTGACATAAGCTTCCAGAGGAAAGCATATCCAAACTCAGAAAATTTCCATTTACATTATATGCTTAACTTTTATAGCACAAATAATGAATAATTACTTTAAAACAATTGTCAACTGAAGGAATTTTAGAACAAGCATTACAATGAAATTTCTTCAAAATAAATCATTTTTCTTATTTCAAATATGTGGTAAGCTGGTGAATATATTTTTAATGAACATCTGTGTCAGTAAAAACAGGTTTGAACAAAATAATATAATTTTGGATAAAAGTCAAATCAGGGAGCCTCATTAAAATCTGTATCTCTTCCAAGATGGAGAGTGTTGAATAATTCATTAACGGCTTAATAATTTTACACTTTCTTAAAAAGCATAAACACAGTTTTATTACTGGCATACTTTTTATAAATTACTTACGAAATAATTATATATGTTTTCAAGTCTGTGAGACCGGTAGTTTAAGTTGATTAGCACTGAGTTCTTGCTAATTAAATCAGCAGAGGAGATTTAGCTGACACAACGCTAGGTATTGCAATTAAGAGACTGTCTTGTTGCATTAAACAGAGTGCATTTATCACGGATAAACGCTCAGCCTGTTCATTTGACATGGCAGTCAATGAGGAAGGAAATGGATCTTCTCAGTATTATAGGCACCAGATTCACAGCTGTCTTCCATCTAATTGCCTTGTCTAAAACTTCTGAAGCCAATGGAAGAAACACAAAAGCTGTTGTCCTTAAACTAAGAATATAGAAAACCAAGTAAGTTGCATTTCTGTAGTTTGATCAGAATACTAGAATTAAAGAAAGAGAGAGAGAATTGTTATGACGTGAGCATAAACCTACATGTAAGTTGTACTCAAAGTTGATTGAACATCAAGGAAAGCATGGGACTGTACCGTGTACAAAATTGATATACAAGTGATCATGTCAACTTAAGGAATTCTGTAGTTCTCATAAGTATGAATATCATAAAATCTACCATTCATAAGAGCCGACTGATTTAATGTTTTCATTTATTACTTTTTCTTATTTTCAAGACACTGCTAAAGGCTACAAAAATAATTAGCGTGCCAATCATGAACAAACACTAACTTATTGCTACAGGTCCTTCTTTACAATCTGCTTTATAAAATATTTCTGAGAATTGCATGAATAAGAAAAGAGTTTTAAATATATCTTAGAAACTGTCTCTATTAAATAATACACACACACACACATACACACAATTTGGAACCAAGAACTTCATCCTGTTTTAGTCACCAGTGTATGCTAGTCAAAGGCCTGTCCAGAATGTGCACAGTAGGACTGCAGTCTCCAGTGCACAAAGTAGCATTGCGAGGAATTAGCAAATGCCCTGTTGTGGCACCAGAGACAGTTTTGCGCTTCTGTGTGTGTGGAAGCAAAGTTTGTGCTTTAGCTTTGAAGTTGCTTTAGGCCCAGGCTGTTGCTGAGACTAACAACCTTCACTGGATCTCTGTGCATGGCTGAGGCTGTGAGGTCGGTCAGTAGTTCCCCTCCCTCATTGTATGGCCATCCTGTCCTGCTTGCCCACCCTACACCATGCCCAGGACACACTGCAGGTGTAGAAGGAAGGGTGCATCCATCCTCTTAGTGGACCAGTTCAGACACCAAGCATTCCTCTATTCGTTTGGTGGGTGGGGGATACAGGGAATTGGCTCACCTTTCGTGGTTGGGTGTTTAGGGGAATGTTCTGCACTGTGCCTATGTGCATGTGTGCGTGTGCGTGTGCGTGTCTGTGGGGGTGCTATGTGGCTCATAATTGGCCAGCTGAAAATTGACAGCTCCTCTTGAACTCGGTGTTTTGCTCATTTATTTTTCATTCCTCAGAGATTCAGTTCTCCAGGGTCCTCCACCGTATCTATTTGCATCCATGTCTCGACGAAGAGGTTTGTGCCACAGTTCTTTCTAAAGAGCTTCCTTTCCCTGGATATTTCAGATTTTTAAATATCTGGCACTCAACACCTCCCCCGGGGTCTAGCAACTACTCAGAGCAGGAGCCTTGTTCTAACGTATGTTCTATGCTCCGAGCTTGTCTTATTTGGTGATGTTTAGCAGCCCCGCCCCTCTCTGTTTATCCTGTTACTCTTAATCTGTTTTTAAAACCATTATATTAGGGACTCATACAACTCTTAACACAATCCATACATACATCAATTGTGTAAAGCACATTTGTACATTCATTGCCCTCGTCATTCTCAAAACATTTGCTCTTCACTTAAGTCTCTGGCATCAGGTCCTCATTTTTCCCCTCCCTACCAGCTCCCCCCTCCCTTATGAACTCTTGATAATTTATAAATTATTATTTTGTTATATCTTGCCCTGTCCGATGTCTCCCTTCACCCACTTTTCTGTTGTCCATTCCCCAAGGAGAAGGACACAAGTAGATCCTTGTAATCAGTTCCCTCTTTCCAACCCACTCTCCCTCTATGTTCCCAGTATCGCCACTCACACCACTGTTCCTGAAGAGATCATCCGCCTTGGATTCCCTGTGTTTCCAGTTCCTACCTGTACCAGTGTGCATCCTCCGGTCTAGCCAGACCTGCAAGGTAGAATTCGGATCATGATAATAGGGGGTTGGTGGGGGGGAGGGAGCATTTAGGAACTAGAGGAAAGTTGCATTTTTCATCGTTGCTACATTGCACCCTGACTGTCTCGTCTCCTCCCCAAGACCCCTCTGCAAGGGGATGTCCAGTGGCCTACAAAAGGGCTTTGGGTTTCCACTCCCCACTTCCCTCCCTCATTCGCTATGGTAAGATTTTTGTTCTGATGATGCCTGATACCTAATCCCTTCGACACCTTGTGATCACACAGGCTTGTTTGCTTCTTCCATGTGGCTTTGTTGCTCCCGAGTCTAGATAGTTGCTTGTTTACCTTCAAGCCTTTAAGAACCCACACGCTGTACCATCAGCTTTCCTCGCCACATTTGCTTATTTACCCACTTTGTCTTCAGCAGTTATGAGGTAAACGGTAATATAGGCCTCACCCCAAGGGAATTCCTTTACTAGGATGCGTTCTGTGACCCTTTAACTGATTGACTTATCACATCATGAGATATGACCACATCAGCATATAATTACCAAACCATTGAGAATCACGCCAGAACCAAGATGACATATTGAGGGAATAAAACAATCTATGAGGATTCATAAAAATATCAAAGCCCTTAATCTTAATTTCCTCATGGAGGAATCATTTTACACAACCCCTAGATTTTTGAAATATGAGCGAAAGTATTTTTTATTTAGTCTAATATTCAATTAGTTTATTCTTTGCTTCAAATGCCATTGTTAATATGATAGTTTTACTCTGATACATTAAGACTAGTCTGAAGTTTTATTTCTTTAAAATAAAATGGGTACAATAACATTGTTTTAAAAGTATAATATTAAAAAAGAATATATATATATATATAAATGTCATGTAATATAAGCCTAGGAGTTTGCCTTAATGATGTATAATAAGTACTGTCATGTACTATTTACAAGCAAGGTATTTTGTGTGATATTTGCTTTAAAAAAATTTTTACTTGATGTTTTACAAATGGGAAGACAAATCAGGAAATCTTGTTTTTATGGATTAGTTTTAAGATGCGTATAATTATCTTTCTTCATATGCCTTTTCCTTTTGAAGTGTAATAATGTGAATAAGCATTATCTTTTCAAAATTATAAAGCCCAGTTATTTTTGTGTTTTTTGGCAGACATACTTGAGACAATGCTGTAAAGTTTGTTTTTCCAATCCTCACTTGGGAAGCTAGGGCTTTGAAAACCTTGGGCACACACTATTGTTCATCTCAAAAGGCTGGGGAAGAAATTCTTTAACACTAAGTGCACTGAAGCTTTTGTGGAAGATAAAAAAAGGGAGGGTTATGATTATAACTTAACTTCTATGCTTTTTCAATGAATGTTTGTTTGTCTTTTCACAAGTTCTAGGAAGAATCAAATGCTATCAATTATTAAAGTACCTTTTGGTAGTTTATATACATCCAATAGTTGATCAGTTTCACAAAGGACTCTACTTTTAAACTGGGTTCTAGAATCCATCGTAATGAACACACAAATCAGTCACAGGTGATGCTTACAATTACAGGGCACGCAAGTCCAGCTCAGTGGGTCACCAACCTTGGTCCCTAAATTAAGTGCTGAGAGTCACCCAGATCCACGAGCCTGTGTCCTGCCCCAGAACACTCAACTTTCCTTGGACCGTGGGCTGGGGTGTCCACTGCTCTGTCCCATCATCTGGTTGCTTGTTCTGCTCTGTTGCTCCTTTGTCACTCCTCTGGTGCTAAGGGCTTTGTGACATGCCTTGACTGAACGACTGCATGAGAGGCTTTCTCACCTGAGTAGCCACTGGTGCCTTCTATTTGCGTGCCTTCAGGTGGAAGCTTATAGCAGATTAGCAAGCCTTTTGGGCATTCATTAGCAGCCCCCAAACAGCTTGGGAAGCTTTAACCCAGTTTACGTCTCCTCACTAATATGCTCAGTTAGATTCAGGATATCAGGAGATTATACCAAGAAAATGGGCATCCCGCAAAAATGGAGAATGACCACATCATATCATTAATTATATATGTGAAATTACATCAGTACATAACTGCTACATCACTGAGATTAGAGGATGAGCTAAATTGACATATAACCCTAAGTATCAAGTCAGCGATACTCTCATCTTGCAAGGAGATCATGAGGCAAAGCTTTGGAGACTGGAAATCTTTATAGGAGTAGAAAGTCTCATCTTCCTTTCCAAGTAGAGGCTGGTGGTTTTGAACTGCTGACTTGGCAGTTAGTAGTACTGGGTTTCCTTTGTTTCCTTAATAAACCTCCATAATTATGAGTGTTATCTGTGAATTCTCTGTGGCAATTGTCATTAATCATTAAACTGAGCAGAAAAATAGCGTTTGTGTGAGGAACTGTTAGTGTCAGAATAAAGAAAGATTCAGGGTAGGGCCTGACTCACCCCCTCTTGTTGCAATGTGTTGGGTTGGTGTGTGATGATTGTCCTCTTTCTGTAGCAGGATGAAGTCAGAGCTGGCTTCTATGCATTTTTCTCAGTGGTGATATATTTAATGTCAAAATTAGTTAAATATTAGAATTTTTTCTGTTCTTATAAATGTAAAATATCTGTTTTTACATAGTTAACAAGGGAAGAGAAGAGGTATTTATAGAAATGACACCTTAGAGTTCATTAAGAAGTCAAAGGCTATCTTCAAGTAGGAAATCTTAGTTTGATTTGAAAACCTAGTAGACCTAAGTGCAGGTATTTATAGATTTAGTAGTAGGGTAGCAGGTGGACATTGGGCCTCCTCGCGTGCATTCCCTCAATACAAGAGCACCTTGCTGACTGAAACAGTCATTTTATGATACCAACCTCCCGACATGATTGCTGAAAACAGACATGTGCATAAGCAAACATGATGATGAAAGCTGATGGTACCGGCTATCAAAAGATATAGTGTCTGGGGTCTTAAAGGCTTGAAGGCAAACAAGCGACCATCCAGCTTGGAAGCAACAAAGCCCACAGAGAGGCACACAAGCCTTTGTGAACACGAGGTGTTGAAGGGATCAGGTAGCAGACAGCAAAGAACAAAACCATCATTGTGTGATCCACCTTCCCCATATAAACGCTGAAGATGAATGTGTGCATAAGTAAGTGTGATGAAGAAGGCTGATGGTTCCTGGCTATCGAGAGATAAGTGTCTGGGGTCTTAAAGGCTTGAAAGTAAACAAGCGGCCATCTAACCCAGAAGCACACACCCACATGGAAACAGCACACCAACATGTGTGATCATGAAGGACCGAGGGGACCAGGTTTCAAGCACCAAAGGCGGTGGGGGGGAGGGGAGAATCATATCATCGTGAATGAGGGCAGCACGTGATGGGGACCCAATGCCCAACTGTAGACAACTAGATATCCCTTACAGAGGGGTAGTGGGGAGGAGATGAGTCACTCAGGGTTCAGTGCAGCAACAATGAAACTCACAACCTTCTTCTAGTTCTTAAAATGCTTCCTCCCCTAACTATCATGATCCCAATTCTATCTTGCAAACCTGGTTAGACCAGAGGATGCACAGTGGTACAGATGGGAACTGGAAACACAGGGAATCTAGGACAGATGAACCCCTCAGGACCAGCAGTGAGAGTGGTGATACTGGGAGAGAAGGGGAGGTAGAAAGGGGGAACCGATCACAAGGGTCTACAGATAACTTCCTCTCTGGGGAGGGGCAACAGAAAGGTGGGTGAAGGGAGATGCCGGGCAGTGTAAGATAAGATAAAATAATAATTTATAAGTTATTAAGGGTTCATGAAGGAGGGGGAACAGGGAGGGAGGGGGAGGGAAAAAAGGAAAATGAGGAGCTGATTCCGGAAACCCAAGCAGAAAGCAAACTTTGAGAATGAAGGCAATGAATGTATAAGTGTGCTTTACACAATTGATGTATGTATGGATTGTGATAAGAGTTGTATGAGCCCCAATAAAATGATTTTTTTTTAAATGAAAACTTAAATCGAGAATCTTGGATTAAATCTAGATTATTAAGAGATAAGGTCCTCAGAGGCAGAAAATTAGTTGCCTTCACTTACAGATTCAGCATCACTGCCTCTCAAGAAATTGGAAAAAGTATTTTTGTAGCCTCCAAATTATAATGAAATTATTTATAAAAATGTTATTAAATCAATTTGTATGTTTTATAAATTATAAGGTTACATTCCCATATTTCTATAATTATTCCACAGGCAAAGTACATGTTCATTTATTTATTGTTTTGCATTCAGGATTTCACACATCTTTGTAGTGGTTTTAATAATATAGAATTCACTGACTGTACAATCACCCATTTAAAGTGTGGAATTCAATAGTTTTCACAGAGCTGCTGAAAGATCTAATGTAGCATACCATTCTTCAAATCTCTTAAGTATATTCCTTTTAGGATAAAAACTTAAAAACCAAAACTACTCTCACTGAGTTGATTCCCAGAGTGGTAGAAAACCCACTTCTTTTTCAAGTTCTCCAATTTGTTTCCACGGGCAGCACAAAAATTCGACCTCATTTGAGCACAGTTCCATTTCTCTAAATTTCAATTATTGATTGTGATTATACCCCCATGAAAACATATAGACAAGTTCTACGTCAAGGTCTAGCCAAATTGACATATAAGCCTAACTTTCACACCGGTGATATATTCTCATCTGGTGTCTTGGCATTAGTTATCCTTCCAATTTTTGAGATCGGCATATCAAACATGCTTCTCTAGTTAGTTTCCCTTTCCCAGATTAGAATACCCAGCTCTCTCATCTTCCAAAATGCTGCTTTTGAATGTGCTCGCTCTCTTGAATAGGTTCAGGTTTGGTCGATCTTTCTTAAAACTCAGATTAAATATGTAAATATGGCTGGTATAATGGGAATCCCAATTTGTTTTATTAAGGGAGGCTTATTAGCTAAATAAATTCATAGTTGGATTGCATTAATTTCATTGGAAGTTAAATTACAAATAGATCCATATATACACAAGTTAATCAGAGGTGATCCTTTAAGTAAAGATGTGTAAGTATTCTTTAAAAAGAAATGAACATTTTTTTTTGTAGCTTGTTAAAAACAATCTCTCGCTCATTCATTCACCAGCTCAAAACCACAGCAAAGGACGTGGCAGAAACTCACGCCTCGGTGGGTGTTCCAACCAGAGGAGCTTGATAGGTGTGGCAAGTGTCATCTTGCGCCCATGGAGCTGCTGATGGTTTGGAACTGCTGGCCGTGCAGTTTGCAGACCAACACAGTAACACTATGCCACCAGGGCCCTTATTAAAAAAGTATGGAACACATTTATTTCAAAATACTTTACAATCATCTGAATCAAAGCTGAGGAGGGATTCTTAACAAGGGCTTTAAAAAAATAAATGCCATTAAAATTCATATTAGAATTTATCTACATGATATATAACATTTATATTTTAAAAGGCTTTGCATTATGTCATTTGATCTTAAATGTACAGTTATAAAGTAATTATTATGAAACATACAAAGATATATCAAAATAAAAATAATGTTCTTCAATTATTTGACTATTCATTTCCCTTTTTATTTTACTCTTGATTAAAATAGATAAACTAAACTAAGAGCAATTTGAAATATGTTATTTCCCTCTAGGGCAAATATATCACAGGATAGACCCAATATAATAATATATATTTAGACCCAAGCCTAGTAGAAGATAAATCTTTGTCCACTTAGATAATTTCAGTTTTCTGCAGTTAACATTCTCACTTCCATTTCCTAGTTCTCCCTGTGGCACTTCAGACTGCATACAGAAGCTAAAGCCGAGCCATCAGCAAGCACTTCACATCTACAAAAGGAGCAAACCTCAAACTCCCAGTCTCCCATGCGGTACAGAGCAATGTGCCAAGAGGAAAACAGTTCCCTCGTGTGGCCTGCACAAAGGCATTCTTCCTCAGAACTGTCCAGAGGGACGCTTTCAAGGTCTTTCTAGTGGGAGAGCTAAAGGCATTCATGAATATGGCAGTTCCGCTCATCTTTCCTCGCACACAGGGAAGTTGCCCTTCAGGAGAGTGGCCTGCTTCAGTAAAACAAGTCTGAAATGGATTTTAGCTCTTAAAATCAGAAAAGAGTGTGGTTTTGGGTACACGACAGCCCAGTTCACAATGACAGAGTTCACTTATATCTTTGAGTCTCTGAAGCAATGTACGCTGGATGTTAAATGCGTCCATCAGAGAAAAGCAGAGAAGAGTACAGTTAGGACAGTTAGGCACAAGGTAATACTAATTCCACATTTACTGAAATAATTTAGAACATGACATTATTATACGTGCCACTGTCAAATCAAGGGAAATTTGAAAAAATACTTAGACCGAAAATGAAAATTCAGAGAATTTTTAGGTGTTAGTGAGAATTGGAGAAATCACCAATTTGTGTAGATGAAAACATGACCATATCGGAACAAGGATATTCATCAAAGAACAAAGATATTAAAATAAACAATTGATTAGTTAGGTGTGATTGAAATTCAAAAGAAAAAGTGAGTGGGGGAGGGGTTATAGAAAGTAGAAAGGCTTCCAGTGGGTACATACTCTTTGATGTGTTTAGGTGGGCTCCAGAAAGTACCATCACAATCACAGGATAGCCACAATGTGTACTTTTCATAGAAGGTGAGAAAAATGTCAAGTTTGGTATAAAACATTCTGTGGTGCTAGAGTTGGTAATAAGAATTAGAGCTAAGGATCTTTCTTTACAATTTGCTTGCTCAACTGTAACTTTGTTTGGACAATTTAGTAAAAGAGTCGATAATCTAAATCTGAAGTTTCTTGGTGAGATTCTGAGTGTCTTATTAAAGGGAAACGGTGAGTGACACTTTACAGCAACATAACTGTCTGAGACTCCTTCCATGGGCGTATTCCTTATGCATACTGCCTGGAATGCAGGGAAAGTGTTGCCTAATCATTTATGGCTTCCAGCAATCAATAGAGCCAGAATTGTAGGTGTTTGCATTTAAAGCCATTAAAGGACAGTTATTTAGTGGGAGTTGAGCGCAATCTAATAACTTTATTTCAGTCTCCAAAGACTTCATTAATTCCTCCTTTACAGGTTTGCTCATTATTTTTGCGTTCAGAATACTAGAATGCATAAAGTGAAATTCTTCCTTTTTTGTCCTGTAAAATAATGAAAAGCTAGACTTATTTGGCATGGCATTTGATACAAAGACATTTATTCTCAGTACACAAACCCACTATGGCTTATCATTTTAATCTCAAAATCATTGACTATATCACAGCTAAGGTGATGGACTGATTTCACTGGGAACAAGGGGATAAGTTGAGTCTTATCCCCACCCACCCCCACAACCCTTGGATTCTTTGCAAATAATACAAAATAGATAATGGACTAAAGTAGAAACTAAGCTGTTTTTACTTTAATAGACATCGTTCTTATGGTAAAAAGTGGATCTCAGGGGGTTGATTATCATTTGATCTTTAGTTACCTTACCCTGTATATAATATATTTGAATTCTTAATTATACAGGGAAAAATAATATAACTTTTAAAGGAGATGTGACACAAAAAATTGGGCTCTTCTCTAAAGGGAAGTTCTTGCTGTTAGGTCATTAAACAAATCCTGAGTCATCAACACAACAAACATATTCTTCCAATTGGGTCAAACTATTACATAGTGTGATCGGTTAAGTGGCCAGTAGTTGTGACTAGAATTTCAGTATTCCGACTGTGAAATTCCTCTGTTTTATCTTAAAGCGTATTTTGTTTTATTAATTTTCTTGATAAAATGTAGCACTTAAAATATTTATTACTTTTCAAAAAATTACAGAACTGGACACCTAAATTCCTGAAACATTTCCATAACTCTAGAGAATTAACTTGACACTTAGGTCTCTTATCCCATATTAACATCTGTCCAACATCCATGTTTAAGGTAAATTATATTCTGACCCATCCCAGCAATAAACAGAAATAGAACATCAATTCAGCCCTCCAATTCCTGTATGTTTCATCTAACCTGAGACATTTGAAGAGGTTTCATACAAGAAAAATCAATTAAATCTTACGTTTGTTTTTTTTAAAAAAAGACATTAAAATGTTATTTATACCTGTTCCTAAAATTTTATCCCCACTATTTCTAAAGTTCCAAATTAGAAACAATTTAATAAGGCATTACAACATTATGATAGAGGTCATATATGCACAAATCTATTCCACACAAAATGGTTTTAAACAAGTGTCTGCAAACAGTGAATGCTTCAGACAAGTTTTGTCAGTCATACATGTGTCTTTGTCTCATTAGTGTGTCTTTCAAAATAAGGTCCAGGGAACCCGGGGTTCAATTAAATCTAAGACAGAGACGTCAACTCAGAGGGTTGTAGCAGCATTTTTAAAATCCCAACAGAATAATATTGATAACTTTTATCATGGATGAAAACAGTTTTATTAAGAACAAATTTTAAGGCAATTACAAACTGTATATCTAAGAAAAAAAGCTGAGAAATTGCTAGTAAAATGTCATTAGGTATATAGAACACGGTAACACAAGAAATACAACTTCTATGCACCTTTCTCATGGTTGCTTAGGGTAGGAGGCCACAGTAAAGACCAAAGAACAAAGCATTACATTAATGTTAAGATCTTGTTTGGAATAAGCTGGTATACAAAATTAGGTTGAATATTTAATCAATTTAAACATAGTATCAAGAGACAATTACTTACTGAAGATATAGCCTGGGGTGGGGGGATAAGTGGGTCTGTGTAGACCATAGGGGAGCAAATTAAGAGGGAGAGAGAGAGAGAGAGAGAGAATGAATGTCATCCTGGCCCACCAAGCCCTATGGACGACATCCCTGCTGTGAGCAGCCAGTGCATAGAGAGGACAATAGAGCCAGTCCCACCATGAGACACAACTTTCCCTCACTGACCCATAGCGCTATGGGGGACAGCACTAGAACTTTTTGCAGAAATTAGACCCAGTCTGCCCCGTGCACAGTAGGGTGAAATGTGAAGGGAGTGCAACTAGGCAGCAAGGGGAGCAAAGTAACCAAGTGTCCAATGAATCCTGAAAACAGAATTCTGATTTGGAGGACAGGGTTTGGTCCCTCATCACACTTGATTAGAAAACAAACGTAAGGGTCAGCAGACAGACCTGAAACTATCTATTTTTTTCTTTTTTCATTTGCTTTATTATGTTTTGTTGTTTGTTTGTTTGTTTTTTTCCTTTTGCCTATGTCTATCTATATAAGATAGGCAGGATGAACAATCCCAAGGAGAAAACCAAGGGACTGGCTATTCTGGGGGGACATTGAAGAGGAGGGGGAGTGAAAAGTCAATAAGCACAGAGATAAGGGAAAAACAAGAGATCTAAAATTGATGTTGATGAGAGCGTTTAAAGCTGGGTTGGGCTTGATCAAAAGCAATGTATCCAAGAGGAAATACTGAGAGCCCAATGGAGGGTGAGCATGACAGTGGGATAGGAGGAATGTGAAAGGAAATAGATGAACTAAATAGGTGGCAAAAGCTATTTATAGAGGCATAGCTGTAGGCATGTATATATGTAAATATATTAATTTATAATGAAAGAAATCAAGGACAATGTACATATATTTATATGTTACATATTAAGGTAGCAGACAGACATTGGGCCTCTACTAAAGTGCTCCCTCCACACAAGAACACGCTGTTCTAATAGCCTGGCATTCTGTGATGCTCACATTCCTGACACAATTGCTGAAGACAAAATGGGTGCATAAGCAACTGTGATGAAGAGAGAAGATGGTGCCTGGCTATCAAAAGAGATAGCATCTGAGGTCTTGAAGGCTTGACATCAAACAAAGGGAAATCTAGCAGAGATGCAAATAAGCCCACATGGAAGAAGCATAACAAGTGGATCAGGTATCAGGTATCAAAAGATCCAAAACAATTATATCAATGCAAAAGAGAGTGGTTGGAGTGGAGACCCAAAGCCCATGTGTAGATAATTGGATCTCCTCCCACATAAGTGGTATAAGGAAGGGATGATTCAACCAAGGTATAGTAAAGCACCAATGAAACACACATCATTCCTCTGGTTCACTGGTTCTCAACCTGTGGGTCCCGACCCCTTTGGGGATCGAATGACCCTTTCACGGGGGTCTCCTGATTCATAGCAGTAGCAAAATTACAGTTATGAGGTAATAATGAAAATAATTTTATGGTTAGGGAGGCCACCATCACATGAGGAACTGTATTAAAGTTTCACAGCATTAGGAGGGTTGAGAATCACTGCTCTAGTTCCTGGATACTTCCTCCCACCCCTACTACCATGACCCAATTCCAACTTATAAGTCTGGCTAGACTGGAAAACACACATTGGCACAGATAAGAGTTCTCCACACATGGAATTCAGGAAAGATACACCCTTCAGGAACAGTAATGGGAGTAGTGATATGTGGGTAGAAGGATAGTCAGGGAGGGGTAAGGGTAAGAAAGGGGGAACACATCACAAGAATGCATATATACCCCCCAGGGGAAAAAGAACAGAAATGTGGGTGAAAGGACACAGTGGACATTGTAATATATGAAATAGCATTAACAATATATAATTGATCAAGCAAACATGAGGGAGGGGAAAAAAGATGAGTTACACCAGGGGCTCAAGTAGCAATGTCTTGGAAATGGTGATGATAATAGATATATAAATATACTTGATACAATTGATGTATGGAATAGTTTAAGAGCTCTAACAGCCCCCAGTAAAATGACTTTTTAAATGTAGTAATTCATCAAAAGTATAAGGAGCTTTATCGCATGAGCAGATAAATATTGTAAGCAGAGTCCCATCTAATTTTGTATCCCTTTGGAATGAGCACAACAGCACGTAGACTTCGCTGTTGTGGAGTTAAACTTTACAGACGAGTAAGGAGTGTAAATTGGTAATTTCCACATTGGAGGCTTGCCACCTGAGAGAGAACTCTGAGGACAAGTTCATTTCAATATCCCATTCACAGAACTCAACAAAATTTTGCTATCGGGTCTTCCAGGCCTATGCGAACTGGCTGTAACTGTCCATCTGCTAAAGAGGTTTGCTCAGTAAAAAAGCTCTTACTTAAGTGGGTAGAATGATCGCATCAGTACTCAACATAATCAGATTTGGACATGAAATGTTGAGAAAATTTTGCATCAGAGTTCGAACAAACATCAGAATCTGACCAACACACGTGATTTTAAAAACAAAAACAGTTCATATTTTGGTCACTCGGCCTCAGTTGGCATTGTTAGTACTTGTTGTTTAAACCTTTTGCACCTGTGTTCAAAGTATTTTGCTATATTCTTTGTTTTTGTGACTTCTTGTACTGCTTTTAGAAAAAATAATGGGTCCTAAGAAAGAGTTTTCTTTAAAAACAAATCATTATGACAAGGAACTAGTTGATCGTGTTATCAATCTTGTTGATGATAATTTAGTAAACCCTTTTAGAAAACAGTTAAAGAAACACTAGCAGTAGACCACATGAGACAGATTTTTTTTTTTTTGAGAAAGCCAGCCAAATCCTGGTGCAAAAAAGGGGAAAAAAAAAATCCTGAAAAGCAGCTACCAGTTGATATTATGTAAGGGATTTCCCCTTCCAAACACTGACTATCTCCAAACTTCCTCTCTACATCCATGTTCACAGATCCAGATCCTCATCCATCTCAAAGTATGGGCCATACTGTAGTTGTTTAAAACTTTTTAAATGTTGTGTTTCTTATTTAAATTATATTATTTAACTCTGAACTAATTTACTTTGAAATTTCTGTGTAATGTTTTGTATAAAAAGGCAAGGTTAGGGTGAAAACTTGGTGGTCGAGAATGGATTAAACCGTCATTAGTTGTTTCTTATGGGAAAACTTGATTCAGAATCAACTGCATTGCATCTCTAAACTCCTTCGAGAATGGATCAGCGTTGAGGTCTAGGGTCTACTTTCCTTGCTTACTGTTTTTGTGTCCTCAACAATCATGGACAGTGAAAACTGTGAAAGCTGGAACTTGTCAAGGCTTCCTTGTTTGTCCAGGACTCACACATTTTGGCTCTAACTGAGGTGAGTTCTACTTCTTTTCTGTTATTTTCTATTAGTAGAAAATATTTGAGCTTTCCTTCTTCGGCAGTTTTCCACCTTCCCCAGATTGAAGTTTTTGCAGGTTTTACTGTACAAGTTAATACATCAAATGAGCCCAGAGTGGAAATACATCAAAAAGCTACAGTAGATTAAAGACCAGTCTTCTCTAGCCCCTCCTGGGTCCAATACTAGAAAACGTTTTTCCATTTTAAATACTAAGACTCTTTGGGTCTGAAATAAATTACTGTAACAGCAATGGTGTATTGGCTGCAAAAGCAAAGGCATACTTCCACATAATTAAATTATTTTAAAAGTACAGCCATTAAATTGACACATTTACTTTATTTGACCACAGTTGTTTCTACCTACATATTTCATACCATTAAATTGATTTTACTGACTTTAAAGGCCATCTTTTGAGGGGAAAAGCCAATTGTCATGATTAAATGAATATATATATATATATATATATATATATATATATATATATATTAGTTTTCTGAAGACTGAATACAATATTTTCCTGCAGAACAAACAGAAAAAAACAATAATTACGGGACCTGGTATTTTCCATTCTGGGGAAATCTATGGGCCTAATACCTGCAATATTGCTTCAGCTTCTAAAGTTGCTAAAAAGGATTACAAGGAGAAAACAGACAAAATGTTATTGAAGATTTCATACTAAAATTATTTATTTTATTTGAAAACTAAAGGTATGATACAAGTAACACTAGTTTCATGTAGGATTCTGACTTTCCACACAGGAGACATAGATCCCATCTCAAGAAAACACCTACTATGTAGCCACCCTTTTTTGAACTTGCATGTTGCATTGACACTGAATCAGTTTAAGCTGAGATTCCACACAAAAATTACGAAGAAAGAAATGGTGATGGGCTTCCAAAAATCAGCCCATGAAACCCTATCACTCAGGTGATCCGCTCCACAAGGGCTCAAGAGATTGGCCCAGGACAGGGCTGTGCTTTATTCATTGCGCTATAGTGGCCAAGAGCTAGCAGCTGACTCCCTGGCAGGCAACAATTGTTATATAATGACTATAATGCTTATGTTGCAGCTACACACTTATTTAAAACAACGAGAAATTCAACATCTACCAAAAGCCAAATAGTAAGATATTGAGTAATATAACATGTTTTTGCATCTATGGTCTTATTTTAATAGTCCCCAGAGTTTGAAAATATATTGAGAACAAAATCAGGGGTAGGATCCAAAAGGTATAGAAAAACTAGCAGATGTTATTATCTGTGAATTAATTCAAAACTAGCTAATTGTTACAGTTGTTATATAAACCCTAAATTGAAATTATCTTAAGGTAGAAATTTTCTTATGAGTTGATGCTGATGAGCTAAATAGGATTTCATTGTAGGAAAGTGAATTTGTAAACTTGGCTGATCAAAAATTCCCTGACATAGTAATGGTATGCTTCTAAAACCTTTTCAAGACAGAAAAAGATGTAGTATAAAAAGTAGTGTAGATATTATATTAATATATTATATTGATGAGATGTGGAAATTATATTACTTGTATATTAGACTAAATTGCATATATATGCAAAGTTCATCAATGCTGCCTCCCAATCCCGTGCACACACACCGTATATGCCAACCTGCAGTGTTCTCTTTATGTCATTTAGTAGAATATGCTTCCTATAAAGTAATTATTGCACTTTATTTATTCAGCTTTTAATGTGTATCTGTTAAGATGAGATATCTGTGGTTTCATTAATATTATCTTTCTTTTAAATATTTTTAAAATATTCATAACAGAAGAAAACATGATTGAGGTTGTAAAAAACACTGAGGCATAAACCATGAGAGAAAAGAATTCACTGATAATAAGATATTGTGAAGATATTAGAGAAAATTAATTCACAGTGAATAATACTAAGTGTAAAATGTCTAGAGTCGCATCTTCCTGACAGAACTTTCACATAAATTATTTTCCACAGAATTAAGAATGCCATTTAAATTGTAGATCCTTTTCTTAGCTGGGGAAGTAAAAAATTCTCTTGCAAAAGCTACCTAGAAATTATATATATATATATAATCTTTAAAATGGTAAACTCTTTCAAAGGGCTTATGCCAGCCTAGCTATGGGACACCGACTCAGACCCCACTGCACTCATGCCCAATCCCACCAGTGTAACGGGTCATGCCCAACCACACCAGTGTAATGGGTCAGTCCCAACTTAAAGATACAGATGGGACTGACTTTTCTGCTCAATACAAAGAGCTGATAAAGTTCAAATAAGTTTCTTTGGGGTGGGAGTTTTGGGGCTGAAGGGAACAATCTCCATTACAGTATTGTTAAAAGAGGCAGAAAAGGAAGATTTGCTGATTTGAAAGAAGAAAGAAAACACACTGGAGTAACTTTATTAATATCATGCAAAAGAGTATTTCCAAAGATAATGGGAGGCATTTTATAATAACAAAGATGATAATCCTGTTGTTTGCTCCTTCAAAATATGCTTCCAAAATATATGAGTGTGTGTGTGGGGTGGGGGATTGGAGTCAGTAGTTCATTTTTAAACTGTAGTTAAAGACTTTAAATTACCTTTTTTCATAGTTAAAGAATTAAGCAGAACTCCCCCAAAATAAAATTTTTGAATAGTACTATTAGTGATATTGACCTAACTGACATATATGGGAGGCTGAGTAGGGTAAATGCAAAAACCATGGGCATTAAACCATGTCTCAATATCTTTTACACCAAGATTTATATTATAGAAAATATACTATATACCATAATCCCCCAAAAGAAAATCCAGTTGATGTTGACTCATACTGACCCTATAGAGCAGGGTAGAACTGCCCATTGAGTTTCTGAGAGTGTAGCTGTTTACCAGAGTAGAAGCCTCATCTTGCTCTCATTATCTACCATAAATCAATTAAATTAGAATTGAGAGCATTAAAATACCAGGGAAATTTCCAAATGATTGCAAATTAGATAGACCAATTGTTAATAACCATACATCAACTAGAAAATTAGGCAATATATGTACTTGAGTTGAAACAAAATATATACACGCATACAAAATATATGGGGTAAAATGATCAATGTTTATAAGAACATATATAACTTTACAAATTAGAAAATTAAACAATTTAAAAATAATGATGGTATCTTCTTTTTAACAGTTAAAAAAAGGAGTAGAAAAATTACCCCAAAGTAAGGAGAAGGGGGAAATAACTGAAAGGACCATGGGGGCAGTCCAAAAGTAAGAATTTGAGAAGAGAGAAAACAAAATTACTAACATTATGAAGAATTAAAGTATATAGTTATTGTTTTTACAATATGTAGGGATTTTAAAGGGGTATATAGTATGAAAAACTTTATTCCAAAAAATTCATCAATTCATGTAATCAGGACTTTTCTTGAAGATCATAGCTTATTAAAACAAAATTTTAAGATACAGACTTTCTATTTACTGAAAAACATTAAATTCAAGTCAAAACATTTCTTCCAATGAAAACACTAGGTTAAATGGTATTACTGCTCTGTTATATTAAGTCCCTAAGAAAGAATAGCAATCCTACCCAAAAATATGTCATTGGATAGTAGAGAGTGTATCAATTCCAAATATATTTTCTGAATCCAACATAAAACTTGTACTAGAATCTGAAAATAAAATTTCAAGAAAGCAAAATGGGAAACCAATATCCCTCATGAAAACAACACAAAAATCAACAGTGTGTCAGGAATGAAATGAGAGTGCAGTATAACTTAACAGAGTCCATCTGAGGAATCCAAACCTATCTTAATATATTTTTAACAGCCTATGTAGAATAAATAAGAAATATCATGGGATAATTTTAATAGAAATAATAAATCTCAAACCTTATTCATAATAAAAGCACACAGCAAAATAGGAATGACAGCAACATATTTAATTGAGTACAAGACATTTTAATTAACAGCATACTTAAGCCCACAGTCATTACATTGATTCTGAATCATAGTGACCTCTAGGAGAGAATAGAACTGCTCCGTTAGATTTCAGGGTCTTTACCAGGTTTCTGCAAGTCTTTACCAGAGCAGATATCCTCATCTTTCTCTAGGAGATCAGCTGGTCAGTTTGATCTGGTGGCCTTATGATTAACAGCCCAACCAGGAGCCCACAGCACCACTACATTAACAGCATATTGAACAGCAAAATCTTCACTGCCAGCGAGACAATTCCAAATAATAGAGATACTGTAGTAACTTCTGCTGTGGGCTTAGTGGTAAGATATTAAATTATGTATCCCTGAAGTTGATGAAAACACAGAAGCATCACATTCACCACTTGTATTCTGCAGCACATGTTGTAGGCCTGGCCTAGCATGATAAAGGAAATTGGGAAAAAGGGGCATAATTGAAAAAGTAAACACACAATTTATATCTTATCAGACTAAATGACTGTGCATACAAGGATTATTAGAGATTCAAAAAAATAATGAAAACTAATACACAAATTTAACAAGGATGCAAGATATAACATAACTATTCAAAATTCTATTGTGTTTCTATAAATTGCAACTATTAGAAAATAAAACCTTAAAGGGCATTTATGGAGGTCTAGATGAAGACATGTACATGCAAATATTTATAGGAGGATGGGGAAGTAGATCGATGTGTCTATATTTATAGGTTAAGTATTAAGGTGGTGGAAGGACCTTGGGCCTCTACTCAAACACTCCCTCAATGCATGAATACTTTCTTTTATTAAATTGGAACTCTATGATGCTCACTCTCCCGACACAACGGCTGGAGCCAAAGTGGGTGAACAAGTAAATGTGGTGAAGAAAGCTGATGGTGCCCAGCTATCAAAAGAGATAGTGACTGGGGTCTTGAAGGCTTGAAGATAAACAAGCGGCCATCTAGCTCAGAAGCAAAAAAGCCCACATGGAAGAAGCATACCAGCCAGTGCGATCACGAGGTGCCAAGGGACCAGGTATAAGGCAACATGCAAAAAAAAAAAAAGATATGTGTGTGTATGTATGTGTATATGTGGATATATATATGTGTGTGTGTGTATACACTATTATTAAATATTAATTAAATTCCACTGCATATGTAGAAAAATTGGGAGAATGAATGGCATAGTAATTGCACAACCGCTTTAGCAATGAAGCACCTATCAAAGTTTTGTCATATTTTTGTATGGCAGACTGGGACATTTTTTGATAAATTTAATCAGAGTATTTTATTTGCTTGATTTCATGAAAGATGGTATATTTAAGTTGGTTTTTTTAAACAATTTATTAGGGACTCATACAACTCTTATCACAATCCATACATATACATACATCAATTGTATAAAGCACATCCATACATTCCCTGCCCCAATCATTCTCAAGGCATTTGCTCTCCACTTAAGCCCCTTGCATCAGGTCCTCTTTCCCCCCCCCCCTCCCTCCCCATTCCCCCCTCCCTCATATGCCCTTGGTAATTTATACATCGTTGTTTTGTCATATCTTGCCCTATCCGGGGTCTCCCTTCCCCCCTTCTCTGCTGTCCCTCTCCCAGGGAAGAGGTCACATGTGGCTCCTTGTAATCAGTTCCCCCTTTCCAACCCACTCACCCTCCACTCTCCCAGCATCTCCCTCACACCCTTGGTCCTGAAGGTATCATCACCCTGGATTCCCTGTACCTCCAACCCTCATATGCACCAGTGTACAGCCTCTGTCCTATCCAGCCCTGCAAGGTAGAATTCGGATCATGGTAGTTGGGGGGAGGAAGCATCCAGGATCCCGGGGGAAAGCTGTGTTCTTCATCGATACTACCTCACACCCTAATTAACCCATCTCCTCTCCTAAACCCCTCTATGAGGGGATCACCATTGGTCGACACTTGGGCCTTGGGTCTCCACTCTGCACTTCCCCCTTCATTTAATATGATATATATATATATACATATATATATACATACATATATACATATACACATATATACACATACATACACACACTTATATCTTTTTTTTTTTTGCATGATTCCTTATACCTGGTCCCTTGGGCACCTCGTGATCGCACTGGCCAGTGTGCTTCTTCCATGTGGGCTTATTTGCTTCTGAGCTAGATGTCCGCTTGTTCACCTTCAAGCCTTTAAGACCCCAGACACTATCTCTTTTGATACCCGGGAATCATCAGCTTTCTTCACCACATTTGCTTATGCACCCATTTGTCTTCAGCGATCCTATCATGGAGGTGTGCAGTCAATTATATGATTTTTTGTTCTTTGATGCCTGGTAACTGATCCCTTTGGGACCACTCGATAACACAGGCTGGTGTGTTCTTCCATGTGGACTTTGTTGCTTCTGAGCTAGATGGTCGCTTGTTTATCTTCAAGCCTTTAAGACCCCAGTCACTATCTCTTTTGATAGCCGGGCACCATCAGCTTTCTTCACCACATTTACTTGTTCACCCACTTTGGCTCCAGCCGTTGTGTCGGGAGAGTGAGCATCATAGAGTTCCAATTTAATAAAAGAAAGTATTCATGCATTGAGGGAGTGATTGAGTAGAGGCCCAAGGTCCTTCCGCCACCTTAATACTTGACCTATAAATATAGACACATCGATCTATTTCCCCATCCTCCTATATATATATGCATGTACATGTCTTTGTCTAGACCTCCATGAATGCCCTTTGACTCCTAGCTCTTTCCTCCATCTCCCTTGACTTTCCTCCTGCCCTACTACCATGCTTCATCACCACCTGGGCTAGAGTATACCTCTTCTCTAAGCAACCTTACCCTTGATCATTTCCCACCAGGCCTGCCACTCCCCCTTCTCTACCATTTGGGGTCCCATGTTTTTCCCTTGTCCCTGGGTTTGTTAACAGCACTTCCTTACCCCCCCTAACCCCCACCCCAAGTCCCCCCAGAACTGTCGGTCCCGTTGTTTTTCCTCCAGATAGTTCATCCAGCAACATCGACATTTTTAACTTTATCAAGCTTAATAAAACATTCAGCTTTGTAACAAAGAAGGGTAGTTAAAAGATTGAAAAATCAAATTTGTTCAGACTGTTTATCAGCTGATATCTCATCTATTGCCAGTGAGAGTGCAATACATTCATTTTCATAAGCAGGTGGCTCGTTTCTCATGCAGGTAAATGACACTTTATTATCTAGCAATTTCAACCCCAAACTCTAAATTCAATTCCCAAGAAACTGAAAACAACCATCCACAGACAAAGTTAAGAAGATATTCTTAACAACGTTGATGCATTGTGGTCTATCCATTCGACAGAATAGCATTCAGCCATGAAAAAGAGCAAATCACGAAGGAAGCAAACTGGATGAGTCTCAAAGATTTTTCACTAAGTCAAAGAGTTGGACCAAAAAAAGGCATATATTATATAGTTATTTTATTTAATACATTAAAGACCAAGCCAAATTAATCTATGGTGATATATATATTATTCAGATAGTATGTCAGATGAAAGGGGGATAAAATCATCTATGTCTTAATTTACATACATTGGTCAAAACTCATTAAATTATACAGTGTATATCTGCCCATTTATTTATATGCAAATACTACCTTTTAAAAGTTCCATCTGGGTCCAGAGAAGATCATCAGTCTTCTGAAAGTGTTTTCTTAAAATAAATCACTTCATTTGCTATCTGCATAACTCGCTTCAATGACATGTGAACAGGAACGGATGTGTTCCTTAGTCAAGCCACTTAGCCTTGCCAAGATAATAAACCGAATTAGTTAGGAGTCCAGGGACTTTATGTTTTTAACTGGGTCTCACATCCAGAGCCAGACTGCTTTCTCTGGTTGCCTGCACCCTTCAACAGAGTGGGGGAAACAGACTGTCACTAATGAGACAGCGCTCACTTAAGGACACTGCCTGGTGGCAAAGTCCTCCCTGTTCCTTGGTCCCTCTGTTCTTTGGTCCCTCTGTTCTCAGTGGATTCTAAACAAGTCTTCTTCAGGAGGAACCCCCCTAGGCCTCTGGACTTAGGGAGCAGCCCCAGGCTTCATAAAACAGGCCTTACAGCTCCAAAGACAAAGGATGGATTGTAAAGAAGCTAAACTGCCTCTTCTTGGCGCCTGCCGACCTGCAGCAGGACCCATGTTCAGTTGGTACAGGCCCTTCCTGGGGTCACTCTTGCTCCTGGACTCACCTGGTGGTAAATACCTGGACTGAAAGGAACTTCAAGTTGCTGCCTGCCTGAGTCCTCCTGGCCTGCTGCCTTCTCTCTTTGGTCTCCTTCTCAGCCCTCTGCCACTCCTCTGTAGGGTGGGGGCGGGGGGGAGCGGGGAGTGGTAGGGGGCGGGAGTCAGGGTGGAAGCGAATACAAGGTGTTGAATGGACCATGTAGCAGATACAAAGGAACAAAAACAATCATTGTGTGATCATCTTCCTCACATAATTGCTGAAGACGAAAGTGTGCATAAGCAAGTGTGGTGAAGAAGGCGGATGGTGCCCGGCTACTGAGAGATATAGCCTCTGGGGACTTAAAGGCTTGAAAGCAAACAAGCGGCCATCTAGCCCAGAAGCAACCGAGCCCACACGGAAGCAGCACACCAACATAGGTGACCATGAAGGACAGAAGAGACCAGGTCTCCAACATCAAAGGTGGGGTGGTGGTGAGAATCACATCACCGTGAAAGAGGGGGAGTGCATGATGGGGACCCAATGCCCACCTGTAGACAGCTGGACACCCCTTCCAGAGGGGTAGTGAGGAGGAGATAGGCCACTCAGGGTTCAGTGTAGCAACAATGAAACTCAAAACCTTCCTCTAGTTCCTGAACGCTTCCTCCCCTCCCAATCATCATGACCCTAATCCTACCTTGCCTTGCAGACCTGGTTATACCAGAGGATGTACAGCGGTGCAGTGTGGATCTGGAGGCACAGGGAATCTAGGACAGACGAACCCCTCAACACCAGCGGTGGGAGTGGCGACACCAGGAGGGAAGGGCATGTAGAAAGGGAGAACCGATCTCGGAGATCTATGTGTAACCTCCTCTCTGGGAGATTGGCAAGGAGGAGGCGGGTGAGGGGAGATGCCGGGGAGTGTAAGATAAGATATAATAATTATTTATAAACTGTCAAGGGACCAGGGGTGGGATCTGGGAGGGAGGGGGATGGGGGGAAAAAAGGGAAACCGAGCTGATTCCAGGAACCCAAGTGGAAGGTGAATTATGAGAGTGACGAGTGCAATGAATGTATAAGGGTGCTTTGCTCAATTGATGTATGTACAGATTGTGATAAGAGCCTTATGAGCCCCAATAAAAAGATTAAAAAAATTAATTAATTAAAAAAATCCATTACCATTAACAAAAAAGGAAAGACTTCTTTATGAATCTTACAAAACATGTGTGATGTTTAATTTTACATAGGGATATCGCTAATTACTTAAACTCAAATCTACCTATGTAAAGGTACATTATAGATTGGGTTAACTTTTATATTCAATTGACTTTAATTAGATTAGATTAACATTAAAGCCTCATCCCATACCCGGGCAGACTTTCAGAGCCCAAACTGAGGTTTCTCAGCAGAAAAAGAAAATGTACTTCAAGACAGTGGCAATTCCTCCTTGAATTTCCAGCTGTCATACCAGAGATTGAAACTGACAAACATAGACATAAGCCACATGATGTACTGTGGCACAGACAATACTTTATTCACAAAGGATGAGGCAAAGTGAGGTCAGTTTCCACTGTGAACCCTGGTCCTGGTTGTTCAATGAGTCCTCTCTCAAGGCTAGTGTCAAATAGATGTCCCACGCATCTTCCCTTTGGGCTGCTGGCAACAGCTATAGACAGGAATTTGGCCTGTGAATAGACAAGATAAAGAAAGCTGTGCCACAATGTGAGGAAGGCTTTCCCAATAGGCAAACCAGGGCAGGGAGGAAGAGACACCTAATTACCAGCCTCATTATTAGAGAATATTGTGGCATCTCTTCAGGTGGATGGGGTGGAAGACACAAGGGACACAGAACAGACCATCTACTAATATCCTCTGATCAGTTGCTCTACATCTGTCAGTCTGGCCAAGTTCCATGATTGCATGAGTTAGTTCCTTAATAATGATTTAATATTTCATAGTGATATTATATATGTATATATATTTGGTTCTGTTTCCCAAGCTCAACCTAATATGACACATGTAAGGATTATACACTGTAAACTGCAAAATTCTGATGAAAGAATAAAACTAAATAAAAAAGAAAGCCCTTTAATTATGGATTGAAAAAATCCAACATGGCTGGCACAGATGAAAATTCTCAGTAAAAGGATATTCTTGTAATGCAATTTCTATCAAAACCCCAGAAAGGTTTTTGGAATTTTTTTTAGATATAGAGAAGTTTGTTTTAAAATTCAAAGGCTACTAGGTCTTAGACTAGCTAAATAATTTTGAAAAAGAATTGAAGGGAAAGGAATGACTAATGTTATGAAACTAAGACTGTGTTGGGGACTGGTTTGGCACGTAGATCAGTGAAATAGGCAATTTGGAAATAACTTGCATATTAACTCAGCAAATAGATTTTTGACAGGGAGTTATGGTAGTCATTTCAACAAATAGTGTTTAAATAACTAGTTACCCACAGGCAAACCCAGAAAAGGAAAGAGAGTCTTGACTGAAGCCATGCATTTTATCCCAAATGAAAATGGATCATAGATTTACATACAAGATATGTAATTATAAAACCTTTAGACGATATTGCAAGAGAAAATCTTCCAGACATAGGGTTTGGTAAAGAGTCCTTGGACATAATAGTAAAAGCATGATGCATAAAATAAAAATGGTTGAACAAATTAGGCTTCAGTCAATTAAAAAAGAAAGTGCGTGTGACGAGTGCCATGGAAACGAGTCAAGGGCATGTTGTCGATGGTCGGATTTCATTGCGAATTTTGTGCGTGGCAGGGACACACATCATCTCAAACCTAAATATTAAAAAAATTAGAATTTTGGCAAGACACATGAAAAGACACAGATATGAATTAAGCACATGAAAATGATGAATATCGTTCACCATACTATAAATGCAAATTAAGATCGCAATGAGGTATCATTCCACGTCTAAGGGACGGTTTAGTAGTAATCGTAACAGTAATATTACCAAAACATAGTAAGTATGTAGACAAAATGGATCTATCCAAAAGGACAGGGATGCACAATCCTGCTTGTCACACTGAAGCACAGTTTAGTTGGTTTATTATCAAATGAAACATGTATTCCAACAAGCCAGCAATCACAATCCTGGGCATGTTTCCCAAACATATGAAAATTTCCTTTCACACAAAAAATCAACCTATGAGTATTCTTAATAGTTCTATTTTTTATGCCCAAATATTGAAAAAAGTCAAGATGCCTCTGAATCATATAGCTAAAAAAATCTGTGTTGCTACCATACCACAGAATAGTTAGCAATAAAATGTATAAATTACTAATGTGTGTCTTGGTTGAATCTCAAATGCATTATTTTGATGAAATAATGCTAATACCAAAAGGTAGCACATGATCTGACTCCATTTACTATGTAAAATTATCAAAACAATACTATAGTGATAGAAAAAAATTAGTGGTTTTGATAAAAACGAACAGAAAAAAAGGATGTCATGAAGAATATCATTAGGGTGATGGGATAATGCTAATCTTGATCGCTTTAAGAGTTTAAGAGTTACACAAATATGCACATGTACTAACGTGCACACAGGCAGCAACAATATTAAACGCCTGGTTTTGATATTCTCCTATGATTATGTAAAAGGAAACCATTAGGCCAAAACATTTAACATTTACATGACACCTCTCTCTAATGTCTTTCAACTGATGTGAATCAGAAATTATTTCAGAACAAAAATTAAAGCCAAAACAAATGAAAACTACATAAGTCTGACTCAAAGAAAAAGAGTAATACGTTTTATACTTTTCCACAAAGTTAGAAGATAATAATTTAATAAAAATTCTCTACAAAGACATGAAGACTAGCTAGTAAGCAAATAGATATAATTGAAACTATTTCTCATACATAGAGATAATTCACTTGAATAATATATTTAATTTCATTAGCTCTATGATCAGCACAAAAAACAAGTACACTAGGCATTTCTATGATTTATGATTTATTTATTATTATTTTCTCATTTCTGGAGGAACTTTCACAGAAAGTTCACATAACTTGCTCATAATTTTTTAAATAATATAAATGATAGATTTAATCTTGTCACTTCAAAATATATCATTTCTTAGTAAGCTTTTAAAAATACTCTACACGAAGGAAATATATATGCAACTGAAATTGGCCTATGCTATGCTACGCACATAAGCAGCAAACAATAATCCTTAACAATTGCATTAAACCAAGAAAAAGATGATTTTTTCTTACATTTGTTCTAACAAAAGCATCCCGGGGTGTGCCATTATAGTGGGTACCTACAAGTGACCCTTAAATTGCTTGGCCTGGTGCCCATTTTCTGCAAGTAGAAAAAAAACACATCTTACTTGAAAGGGCAGGAGAGCACCAGGGAAGCCCATCTTGGAAGATAAACATCAGCAAAGTTCTGGGACCCCTGCAGTGTAGAGGACTGGAGCATTATATCATGAATTCAGGTACATTCCTGCCTCTCAGCAGAAGCCCTTTTTTCTCAGAGAGTTACAGAACCATAAGTTTTCATTACACCTGACAACCTCAGCACACAATCACAGAGATACAGGCAATCCATAATTGATTTTGTGGCTTCAAAATATTGGTACAGAACTTTTAAAGATCCAGCAGTACACATAGCAGATACTTAACAGACAGCACTTGTAATACACTGAAATCACACAGGTAAACAACAACTGTTTGCGGAAACTACAACTGAACCAAGATAAAGGCCATCCAATCCCACTCACTTGCAGTGAGTCTCCAGCCCCCACAGACTCTATAGTCCACTTGGCTTGGTACCATAGAGGTTAATTATATCAAGCACATTTACAATATAAATAATTCACCATGGGTATTTTATTTGACACAAAGAATGACTGAATAAATATCATGATTGAATTTGGCTCAGTTTCTATTGTTCTACACTTAGGAACTCAATGTATCTGGTTGCTCACAAAGATTTTTATTCAGTGTCCTAATAAATTATTTTGAAAAATCTACTGTGCTGTGTTAGGATGGGTTCTCTAGAGAAGAAAAACCAGTGACACACCCATGTAAATGTGCATTATATGTATGCATTATACAGCTGGGCATTACTTATATACATGTATATGTGGAAATGTATATCAAGAAATTGGCTCACACAGTTGTAGACCTGGGTAAGTTCAGTTGGATTCAAGTCTTTGGGTCAGATGTCAACCTAGAGGCTTCTCTTAACTCCTTTATCTGTTAGGGCTGATGAATCAGGAAGTGGGAAGAAATTCAATGACCACAGGCAGGAAGATGCAAAGTTAATAGATTCCAGGGTGGAAAGGACACTAGTGACTCCCAGGATTGGTAAGCAGTATGGCAGGACACTAGCTCATGTCCAAACTAGGTGTGGGATCCAGACCCAGCATAAGTGAGTAGCTTCCCCTAAGGATCAACTTATAGAAGAGTAGGTTACACCCTTGATAAAGCTTCCTTTCAATCTCATCAAGGCTGTGAAATGATTAAGGAGTAGCATTTCACCCTGTTGTGGGCTGAAATTGACTGCTATTGGCCGTTTTGAATCAGAAACTCATATGGTTTAAAATGCCTGGAATGAAAAATTAAAGAGAAATGGCATCCCGTTCACCATCATAAAGGTATTTAAAGATCTGTACTGAAGTGCAATGCTATCTGTGATTGAATAATATCTATCTGCATACAATGAAATACAGTCATTACAAGTATTATTCAAATTTCTGCATCAACCATAAAAGCTAGTGAGAAGAAATTGAAGACGTCTTTATTCTGAAATTGATCAAACCTGCGATCACATTGCAGTGATAATTATTGATGTTCGGGATGCATATTTGGAAGCAAAGAGGAAAGAATGGTAGTTGGAAAACATGAGTGTGGCGATAAAGACAAAGCTGGAGATGGAGTGATAAAACTTTTTGAGACCGACGACTTCATTGCAAATACATTTTACCAACAACACAAGCAGTGGCTATGCATGTGCACTTCTCCATATGGAATCAATGGAGAAATCGATATCAGCAGCTAGAACAAGACGAGAGGCTGACTGTGGAACAGACCTTTCATTGTTCATATGTATGTTCAGATTGAGCTCAGCAAAATTAATACTTGTCCAAGTGAGCCAAAAATACTATGTTGATCATATTTCACTTGAATTTCAAGAACATTTCAAGAACCACAACACTCCATCCTAATTTCCCAACAACTTATAGGCTGCTCACAGTAGATTCTATCATGGAGTCGATTACCTTATATGGCATTACATCACCGGGGACATCTACATTGCTAATCATTTGGGAACCCTGACCTTTGAAAACTGACACAAAACTATTATAGTCCAGCCCTTGCCTATTTTTCCCTTATACATATCTCTTTAAAGTTTGACCACAAATAATCTCCAGACAAAGACAATAGTATCATATTTGAGGGAAATATGAAATAAATAACAAATACACAAAACAAAAATCCCATTTATGTAGTTTATAAGTAAGCAAAAATATTTAATGTGCACACACAAAAATGTAATATTCATAAAAATTACAGTACTAATTTATGCAACTGATCATGTGGCTATTGCTGGTATTAGGACTGTCATCTTCCACAACCTATTCCATGATCACTTTACCCTCAGCAAGTACTTCAGATAGTCATGGCTCTGTGTCTATGGATCCAGAGACACAAAGAACCCAAAAGGTCCAGGAAACATTCTTGATTTCCAGGTCAGTAGGTTCACTGCTATGTGACAGAGAGTGACAGAAAAGTGGTAAAACTGCACTCTGTCAAAGGCTGAAAATTCAAAGATGGGAAAATCAGGAGAAATACAAAATAATGCATGCACAAGGGGGCTTCAAGAAGTTCGTTAAAAATGAAAGAGAAAGCTAATGGAACTTTTTCATAAAATTAATATATATACACACTATATAATATATTATAGATGACATTATATAACATACCATGATAGATGTTCATATATAGTACTGCCATTGATATATGCCATTGCATATAATAATCTGCCATTGAGCAGATATAAACTCTTTAGGATGGAGTAGAACTGTCCCTGTTGGTTTTTGAGATTAATCTTTATGGGAGTAAAAAACCTCATCTGTCTCCCATGAAGCAGCAGGTGGTTCTGAAGTACTGACCTTGCAGTTAGCAGCTCAACTCATAAACCACTACCCACTAACCCACGCTCTCTAGATAGATGTAGGTGTGGGTGTCAGACTAAGTGCAACTCTAAGGTAAACATAAGCATAGGCGTAAGTGAAGCCATACATGCAGATGTAGCTTTAGTTATAGATGATAGAGGTAAAGATAGCAACAGAGCGCAAGCAGGAGATAAATAAAATAAACACATACTCCTGTGAGAACAAAACAAAAATCATTTTTCTTATTACGTATATTTTAAATATGGTTAAAACACTAACATTTTTAACGCTGCATATGGCTGCCAAGTCTGGTCAATTATGTGACATATTTTCATTCCAGGCACAATGGCAGCGTCAGACACAGTATAACAATCCTGACAGATACCGTATATGTAAATTCACCATTCAGAAGTCCACATTAAATATCCCATCAGCTTTTGAAGATGTTCCAGGCTATAATTGAAATTCATTTGTACTCCTTTTCCCCCTCTTATATCTATCCCATTTTACTACTTCATTTCGCTTTCTCTTCAGTCTTTGTATGTAGTGATTTTGTAACTTGGTAGATTTTGTATTCATTTAAAATAATGTGTCCAACTTCTAATCACATACTGAGTGTTGTCCTGAATCATACGTTCTGTTTTTATTATCTTCAATTTGAGACTATAAATATTGAAAATTCTCATGTTTCTGTGGATTGGCTCATTGAAATTTTCAAAAGTACATTTTTCTTGATTGGCATTATCAAAAGCACATTTCTCTTTATTGCACTTCAGTGCTTTAAATGTTAAGTGAGCAAGGGATTGTAAAATCCAAGTAACATTTAAGCCTGTCTTTTCTTTTCATCTAATTTGTATCCTTATTTGATTATACACCAAAAGCTCAAATTCATATATAGGCCATCATAATTGTCTATTAAAAAACAAGCTGCTCATCAACATCCACCTTATTTTTACTGAGAGTTCATCCATTCACGGGATAAAAACAGAAACAAATTCAAATAGAGACTGTACCACTTTGAAAAGAACTGATTGTGCAAGAATTACAGTGTGTATTGAAAATGAAGCAAAGGATATAAAAGTGATATTCCCAAAGTCATCCTGAAATGTGATCAGTCAGCTATGACTGAGATGCAGAAAAAAGAAATCCAAAATACTTTTATACCTACTGTAACTTTTTTTGGTTTTTGTTCTTTTTTTGTCTAGTGTAGACAGAATGCTCCAGAGAGTGTAGCCAGGATTCTCCATAATACAAGATTTCAGCCAATGTATTTTGGGCATAATATGATGAGGGACTAACCTCTGGAGAAGGACATTATGTTATTTTAAAGTAGAGGGCCAGTCAAATGAAGATTGTCCTCAAAGAGATAGACTGACACAGTGGTCGTGACAATGGGCTCAAAGATAACAGCAGTTGCATGTCCGGCACAGGGCCAGCAGTGTTTCTTTCTGCTGTCACTATGAGTTGCGAGCTACTAGATGATGCCTATCGACAATTAGCTGCAATGGGCCTTGTGGTTGCCACTGTAGGGAACATAAGAATTAGCAAACTGGAGCATCTCACAACATAATGGTTGCTCCAATAATCTTTTCTTATCCCATCCTTGTTTATTTAAACAAATTTTTCACTGTAAAATATTTAAATTACATATTTATACTCCTGCGAATATCCTACTCATTTCCCTTTCTATTTAAGAAATTTTAAATTATTTGTAATATCAGAAAATGAGCTAAACTATGGGTACAGAATAGAGTACAGCTGAGTTCAGAGTCACAACTTCCACAGGATTAGATTAGTTAAACATTTCAGCACCACAGATACCAGGCAGTTGGCTGCTTTTTGATCATAGATTTTCTTCCTGGAACCTGTCTTTGCTATGGATAAGAATCAGTGTGGTAGTTACATAATCTGGTGTCAATTTGAGGATTCAGAGTGAAGGGGTGGAATCTAGGTTGCCAATCAGGTCATAGCCAATGAGGCCTCTGTGAGTGCATGGCTGCCTCCTGAGGATTCTGGAAACTACTCTATTACTTCTTGGAGACAGGAGACACTCTCTTTGCTCACTCCCTCTGAGACATCCCTGTGGAGAAGACACCTGGAAAGAGGCTGTTTGAGCCAGACCTCTGCAGCCTGAGAAGCCACATGGAGACCCCTGCCAGCGCTGAGATGCTTACAGTGCCACGGGATCCACAAGACTTCCAACCTACTGGACTGTGATCTTCCTGCACTTGACGTCATTGGGCGTTTTCTCAATATTCAACTGCTCTTGTATCTAAAGCTCTGTCTTATACACATATGTGTGTCTATGGCTTTCTTTCTGTAGCCTACCCAGACTAACCCATTCAGATAGCTTCAGGCAACAAATTACTTGTTCAGAACAGTGTTTTGGATTAACTGATTGGATAATTTTTACTTTGTAATGGTCTAAGAAAATATGTTGTATTTTAAGGAACTATTGCTGATCATCAACTGGAAATATTTTTACTTGTAGAATATTGAAAAATGAATAAGCATGTGACCTTAAATTTCTTTATTGTTTACATAAGTTCCCCAATATGTGTCGAATTTCAGAGAAATTTCAAATCAAAATATTGCATACCATGGATGAAGTAGGCATTTAAATTTAGGGAAGGAGTTGGAGTTATTGTGTGAAATAAAGACACATACACAATCATATAATACATAAATACAAAATAAATCTATAGCTAACATAATTCTTTACAGAGAGGGACTGAAAGCATTCTCCCTGTGTAAGGGAACCACAGAAAGTTGTTCTTTGGGAATACCCCTATTCAATATTGTATCAACGCCTGAACTAGATCAATAAAATAAGAAAGAATAAGAAAAGACATGAAAATTTGTAAGGAAGAATGAAATGATTCCTGTTTTGGGGGAATATGGCCCTCAACAGTCAAACAAGTCCTTAGGAGTGACTTTGATATTATAGAAAATAATAAAGACAGACAGACAGACACAGGGCACAGAGAGATTCCTTGTCCCTACATCAGGACCAAAAGAGTGAATGTATTTTCTAATATATATATATATATATATATATATATATATATATATATATATATATATATATATATATATATATATATATATATATATATATATATATATATATATATATATATATATATATATATATATATGCCTAGAGATCTTTCAAAAGTCATACAGGTCATATACTGAACACATTACACATCATAAGCAGGTGAGCTAGTGCCAGTTGACCTTGAATGCCCCTAAGTCCTCCACAGGGGAGCAATCTATGATCTGTATCAGAAGACAACATCAGAAGAATGTTTGCTATATTTTACAGTGGGTTGGACTATAGAACCTGATTGCTCTTATCTACATATAAGCTTCAGGCATAGTGAAGATCCAGACACTGGAATGATTCATCTTTTATGGTAGCTCCTTTATGACAATTCCTTTATGGGAGGCTTAGTAGAGGGACTGTTTTCAGTCATGAGAACATGTATTAAGATTTACTTATATTTCATAACTGTAAAAGCCTTCCTCCACCAGAGTTAGCTTTCCAGATCTATAATTAGAAGCATAGAGGATATAGCTGCATTACATTCTCATGTTTTCCCTCAGTTTCCACATTATTGGTAGATGTTATGATCCTATATCAGTGGTTCTCAATCTGTGGGTCATGACCCCTTTGGGGTCGAATCATCCTTTCACAGTGGTCACCCGATTCATGACCATAGCAAAATGACAGTTATGAAGTAGCAACAAAAATAATTTTATGTTTGGGAGGTCTCCGCAACCTGAGGAACTGTATTAAAAGGTCACGGCATTAGGAAGGTTGAGAACCACTGTCATACATAGAAGAGCTGAGACTCAAAAAAGAATGCTACCAACCCAAATAGAAAGATTCAGCAAAGCAGAACGTTACATCAGCATACACAAATCCCTAAGATTTTTCTATAATAACAGAGCGAATTCTGAAAAGGCCATTTGGAAAACAATACCACGTACAATGGCTATAGAAAAGATGAACGACATATGAATAAGCCCTCCCAGAGATCAAAAAGAGAACCTCAAAGCACTACTATTAGAAGCATGAAGAACAAAGCTGACAAGAATGGAAAACTTACCATGCTCATAAATAAGAAGAGTGAGCATTTTCAAATGTCAATCCAACTGCACGTATTCTACAGATAGAAGAAAATACTGATCAGTATTTTAGAGTCATTCTTTAAAGAGATAGAGCACTCAACTATATACTTTATATGGAAAGGAAAGAGACCCAGACAAGGAAACCACCGCTATAGAAGACCAGGACACCCACATTTTGTGATCCCGGAATGTATGACATGGCCACACAAGTCAAAACAGCAGTATATCATGGCTGACACAAAGATGAATTGAATGGAATCAAGAGCCAAACTGATCTTCAACAATAGACCCAAATCCATTAAATCTAAGACTGGCACTGGCAAAACTGGATTTCTTTTTGCATAAAAATAAAACAGGATCTGTACCTCATTTTGTACACAGAAATTAACTCCAAATTGGTCAGCAGCCTAAATGTATAACCTAAAACTATAAAACTTATTAAAGAAACAAATGGGGGCAAATTTAGAGACTCTAACTTAAGACAAAATATGCTGTGTATATTTATACTATGATGCATAAATAAAAATGCAGTCAAAGATAGACTAGACAATCAGGATTTCCTAAAAATTAAACATGTGGATAAAATAATTACCCAAACGAGTAAAAAGAGAGCCTACAGGATGGGATTTTTGGGGGGAGTGGGGTAGGTAATGCCATATATGACAATGAACTGACCTCTAAAATACACAAAACTTCAACAGCTCAACACAAAAAGATAGCAAGGCAACTAAAAATTGAATAAGGGACATGACGTAGGTGTCATGTGATAAATAGTATAGGTGGCCTCAAGGAACTGGAAGCAGCTCTTGGTAGACAGCCATCAAGAAAATGCTGACCTGAATTCTATGACTGAATT
The DNA here is from genome assembly GCF_050624435.1 of Tenrec ecaudatus. Taxonomy (NCBI): domain Eukaryota; kingdom Metazoa; phylum Chordata; class Mammalia; order Afrosoricida; family Tenrecidae; genus Tenrec; species Tenrec ecaudatus. Next base: position 47,388,386 of record NC_134533.1, read on the forward strand.
TGATCAAATCCTTGAATGATCCTAAACATGGATTCCCTCCTAAAACTCCCTACATAAAAGCCCAACCCAATGGATAGTTGCTTTTAGGCTTATGAAAAACTGCCTGTATTTCTGACCTACAGATTTGCTAAATTTGTATGCATTCGTTATCCCCTCCCTTCAACCTATTGTCAGTGAGTTGATTCCTACTCACAGTGACCCTTCATAGGGTTTTGGAGGCTGAAAATCTTAGTGGGAACAGACAACTCCATCTTTCTCTTGCAGAGCTGCTGGTGAGTTTGAAACCCAACCTTTGGTCAGTAGTCCAACCGGACGTGACTATGTCACCACAGCTCAAAACACACAGTCTCTGGAGGATGTTCTTGACTTCCTTCTCTAGAGAATCAGACTGAGGTCTTTTATGTAGCAGCAGATAGGTGACTATTATTAGCCTTTGGTAAAATTCTGGAGATGAGGTTTCACAAACACCATCCTTAAATACTTCTACAGTACTTATGAGGTTTCACTACCTAAATCCCTTCTTCCTCCAAGCCTAAGACGTACTTCCTTCATATTTTATCATGGTATTATTAATCCACAGCTTTACTCCTTTTACTAGAGTTGGGGAACAATATAGCCCATAGGTATATTCGTGGTAGTCTGTGGTTCTATATTATTGTGATCGGTCGATTTGCCCTTTACCTGTCAAAAATACATCAAAGTCCTAACTTTTGCTCTCCATGAATGTGACTTTATTTTGAAAGAGTGCCTTTCCAGCTATAATTAATTAATATGAAGCAATATGGGAATAAAGTAGGTCTTAATCCAATGCAATTAGTGTAATTATAAGAATAAGATCAGAAACAGAGAAAGACACAAGAAAGCTTCACCTATTTGGCAACCAAATTTAATTTAGCATCTCAATAATAAAGCAATAGCTGAGGAAGTTCTTTGATTAATAGTTAATAACTGTGGACAAGCCATGGAAATAAATCAGCCATATATTTTCTCACTGTTCCCTAATCAACTCCATCTTCTAGTGACCCTGGATGTCAGGGTAGAACTGCACCTTTGGGTTTTTGAATTAAGGTAGAAAGCCTCTTCTTTCTATTGAGGAGCGGTTGGTAGTTTCAAACTTCTGACCTATGGCTAGCAGTCCAAAAATAATCATTATGCCACCAGGACTAATAATGGACAGGATTAGGGTGGGATTAAAACCTGATTTTAGTCAAAGATGTGAACTAGCTCACGCCCTTTGTTCCCTAGTATCATCCTTTAGACTAATTTAATAGAGGATATGATTTTAGACACTGTCTTTGTTTTCCTTGTACAGGGTAAATAGTTGGGAACAGTTTGATACATCACCTGGAAATCTATACCCTTATTTTCTGGCTGAGCTTTGGTTGATCTGTTATGACTTTTGAACATTTTTTGGCTTCTGACTTGACTGTATTTGGCTTCCTGCTCTTCGGATTTGGGATTGACCAACGCCCACCTTCACATGAGACATTTCCACGCATTTCATTCACAATGTTTTGTGAATTTCTGTGGCACATTGTACAGGACCAAGAAATGTAGCAGAATGGCATCTTGGAAGAGTTGAACATATGGTATATTTTTAATCTCCAATTCCTTGGAATTAGGCTGATATTAATTCTTCTAAAATAAAAGATCACCATGCAACATTATATCAGTGTCAAGTTGGACAAAAGGCTGGACTTCCTTGAGGGGTAGGGATGATAGAGATCGCACTGAGTTGCTCTGAGGATAGAATGATGTACAACATGCTCTGAAGGAGATCGCATTAGAAGATACTGGATAGGGTAGAAGCAAAATGTGCAACAAAGTTCAGAATCATAGAAAAGACCAGGATCACTGTCTTGATATAAACTGATGGAATCCTCAATACGATGAACATTAGTCACTCATCAGGAGTAAAAGAACTCACTCCGACAACTTAATTTCCAATCGATGAATAGACAGAACTAAAGGGGGGAAAATAATTTAATTAGGTTTACATTCCTTGGAATAACCAAAAGGGCAGCCTTTGCTCAAGGACAAAGTGCAGAAAGGTTAGGAAAGGAGAGGAGAGATGGAAAACAGGAAGGAGTTGGAATAAATTCTATGGCACTGCGGGAATTGTAACCAATGGCAAGAAATACAACAGATGTGAAATGTCCAGTGGAAAACTTATTTGCTATTAAAACCCAAGCTATAATAAAACATTCTCAAAAACTTATGTACAACACAAAAATGCTCAGCATGTAGTAAACAATTAGTATATGTCAGTTATTAGTATTTTAGCCTGTTTCTTTACTTCGGGTGAAATAACATCACACTGCTTGTGACCAATGTGCAAATTGCTACACTGGCAGAGCATTTACTTCTATTATTGCAGTGCACAAGAAAGCTTCACCCATTTGGCAACCAAATTTAATTTAGCCTCTCACTAATAAAGCAACAGCTAAGGAAGTTCTTTGATTGATATTTAATAACTGTGGAAAAGCTATGGAAATAAATCAGCCATATATTTCGTCACTGTGTTTTGCAAGTTGATTATCTGACCCCGTTTAAGAAAATGAATGCAACTGAGTGTTAATTATGTTCGCCAGACTTTAGAAACAGATTGTGGGATAAAGTGTTGATAAGAGAGTTCAGGATATTATGTTTGTTGTGTCCTTTGACATTCTTAGGGAAAAGATGCTACATAAGCAAACCATATTGTTTCACTGTTATTATGTTGGTGAGAAAGAGCACAGAGTGATTATCAGTCATAAGAAATAACATTGGGAAAGAAAAGGTATTAATTTTTATTCTCTAGACATATTTTTTAATCACAAAGCACGTGGTTGACCTTTTGTTCAAGCTTCAAAGAACACCTTGTCTAATCCCCAGTGTAAGCCAAACATTTATAAAGGCATGTTACAGTGATAATAATAACACTTGGCATGTGTATATTTAACATTTCATTACCCATATCACAAACATTGTCATATTTGATTCTCACATTTACTCCTATGAACATATATACATAATCATTTCACCAAAGAGGAAAGTGACTCCAATTATAGAACTAGCAAGCATGAAGTTAGAAATAGTTAGCATGAGCAGAGAAAACAACTACATATATGGAGGGTTTATTAGGACATTGTTGCTGATTTCATTTTTTGAGATGCGCTGTGTAAATATAAATGGTATGTTTCTTAAAAGAAAAAGAAAAATCCCTCCAGATTCCTTACCCTGCAAGCCTAAATAGTGGTCCAAGTGGCTAAAAAAAATAAAAAAGAGGGAAAAGTAACATTGAAATGGACTTGGAGCTTTTAATGAAAGACAAGTTCTCTTAAATTTTTTTTTAAAAACCCAAAAAGCTACTAAAGATTCTGAAACCAGACTATTTGGGTAAAAATTCAGGTCTAGAAATATACTATTGCTTATGAAATTTTAAGCAACTTCACAACCTCTATAAAACAAGACTTCTCTTCTAATAACACATACTCCATAGAATTACCGTGGATTAAATTAGCAGTATAAATTCATTAGAACATTAATTGTTATATAATTAAAACTCAAAATACATTTACGTTATTATCAGCAATGTCACTAAATCTCAAATATGACCCAGGACAGATAGCATATTGATACAAACATCACTCTCTGGGAAAAAAAAAAGATTTTAGGCCCAATGTTACAAAAGGGTCAGGGTGAATTACCTTGAAAGCCAAGAACAGGCTTCTCATAGAACCATCAGAAGTTCATCAAGTGATTTTGAAAAAACAAAGTATTGAAGAAGAGGGATATGATATTGGTTCACAATTCAGAGCTTGGAGAAACATGTGTGACTTAGATTCCCCAGAGAACCTTCCTTCACTTAAATTATGTATGGGCCTTCTGGATATACTTGGGGCTCCTGCCTAAATAATAATGAGTAGTCCTGGTAGCAAAGTTGTTTTTGCGTTGGGTTGGCCACTAAAAGGTCAGCAGTTTGAATCCATCAGCCACTCCGTGGGAGAAAGATAAAACTATCTGCACGTGTAAAATCTTACAGTCTCTAAAGTTCTAAGAAGCAATTCTAGTCTTCCCCATGGGATCAACAGGAGGAGGCCAAACTAGCAGGGAGAATAAGAGGGAATAGATATAATGATAAAGGTCTACTTGACGCTGTATTAATTTCCTACCATCATTATAACAAACTGTTAAAAACTGGGTGGATTATAACAGTAGCTCTTTCTCTCCATCATAAATATAAAATTGAAGTGACAAAAGGGGCATACTTATGAGACTCTAGAGGAATAGTTGTTTCTTGTCTTTTGAAGATTCTGATGGCTGTCTAATTTCCTTTGCTTATGCCAGTGTGACTCAAGTCCCTGTTTCTATGGGCACATGGATAGTTCTTCTGTCTGTCAAATTTTATTCTGTCCCCTTGTCATAAGGACATTCATCAACAGAGTTAAGGCTCACACAGATACTCAAGGATGGTCTCTTCTCAAGATTCTTAGCTTAATGATATTTTGTACGGTCACATTCAAAGACGCCAAGAAATAAGACCTGACCGTATCATTTGGAGGTGGGCAGGGGGAATGGAGGGGCATCATTCAAAATGCTTCAGATGTCCCTTTATATGAAAGCCTAAATTAAGGGACTCAGGGACATCTCATCAAATGAATTGTTGGGAGAAAGCTCACATTTCATTTTGAATCCTTGGTAATAGTGTCTTAGGTGCTATAGGGTTGCTATGAATTGGAATTCTTTCAATTGCAGTAAGATAAGTTATATATTCCTAGTCCTACTCGTTAAATAAGTTAGACATTGTCTCACTTATCTCAGGGATTAGTTCTGTGTTTTACTTTGAGTGTGAGCTAAATTGTTTTAGAAAGGATTCTCACCCTGGAAGTAATTTATATAAAATAAAAATGTATTTTTATTTCACATGACTGTAGACATGTGATCCAGTAAGAAGTCTGCCATTCTCAACATACTATTTATAAGTTTACCTTAGTCATCGTGATTTCCCCACAGACAAAGAGAAGCAGAGATCTGCTTGAAAGCAAGCAGGTTTAAAAGATGCTAGCTCCACATGCCTGCATTGGAGGCTGAGAAATATTTTCTCTATCTGTGTGGCCTAGACCAAGCTAAAATTGGTGGACAAATTGTATTCTATTACTAAAAAGTAAAAGTGGATTTTGTTAGTTAAGTATCAGATATTTTAAAGAATTCATGAGAGTCTTGGGGCAATTTATTGTAAGACTTAATAAAGTTAAAGGATATAGTTGAACAGGATGAAGAGAGCGCATGCAAACACAACAAGGTATAGTTTCCAGAACACTCTCAGCTGCGTGAAATCTGTTTGGTTCTCAGAATGTGAACCAATATACAACATGTACTATACCTTAGTCTCAATGGAACCCAGACAAGCATTTACTAAGATGTCTTTTATAGCATATAAGCTACTGATCAAATAGCTCAATCAGTTGAAACTATCTATATATTTTTCAATAAACAGTGTAGACAAGCTAGTATAGGAAGTCTACATGGAATTTTTACTTTTTAGACGAAAAAATAAAATAAAGCAAAACAAAAAAAACCCCCAAACAATACAGACATCAAGTCAATTCTTTCTGAATTATAGTTATTTTATATAAGGGTTTGGGAGACCAAACATCATTATAGGAGCATTAGTATCATCTTTCTTCAGTGGACCATGAGTGTAATTTTAATTTTGACTATGAGTTAATTTTCCAATTATCAGCCCAATACCTAAGCTACAATGCCAATAGAGCTCCTTGAACGGCATATTGTAAATTGAAGCACAGTATGTTTCATTGCTATCTTTGCCTTAAGTCTCTGCCAGGCTTTTAGATGTCTCTGGAGATCAGCCCAAAGCTCCTATATTCTATCTTCAGATAACCCTAGTTTACACAGTCCCTGATGATTTAATTCTTTATAAAGACTTTTTAATTACAAGTGATCCACTACAATATTTAATATATAAATACTAATAGAATTTAAAACGATTTTAGTAAACATTAGTATATTTTTCAAAACATAGATTTAAATAACAAGCTACTGCTCCTCTATAAAGGAGCCTGCGGGTGCTAACTGAAAGGTCAATAGTTTGAAATCACCAGTCAGTTCCCAAGGAGAAAGAAGTAATTTTCTACTCCTGTAGAGTTATAGTCTCGGAAACTCACAGAGACAGATCTGCTTTGTCCAATAGGGTATCTGGGAGTCAAAATGACTTGATGGTAGTGAGTTTGATTTTCTTTTTGTTACTCATCTGTAAGCTATAGGTTGTAAAATTATCTTTGCCAATTATTTTGTCAAATATTTCAGCAGAAATTTGATTGAAATCAAGCTCAAATTCTTATTGTGAACTACTAAGGCTGTTTAAATTATTCTGCCCTTTATTCTAGCAATTATATAATGTTAAATAACTGAAAGATTTGTGTTACTGTATCATAATGAAATAAGTATTAAAAATAAAGAAAATGGGAAAATAGAAAAACAAAGCACATACACACACTCAAGAAATTGCAGTTCCAACTCATGGCAATGCTGTGCACTTGCTCTATCTTCAAAACTTTTCTTCTAGTGGAACCCATTGCTGTGGTCACCATGAAAATCCATATTGTTGAGGGCCTACATCTCTTTGTGCCCCTTTACTTTATCATGCATGATGTCCTTCTCCAGGGACTGGTCTCTACTGGTGACATGTTCAAAGTACATGAGACCAAGGCTTGGTCTTGCCCCTGAGCAATAGCCTGGTTGTATTAATTTCAAGACATCTATTTGTCTTTTTGGCAGTCCATGGGACTTTCAATATTTTTTCTCAGCACCGTAATTCAAAAGCATAAATTCTTCTTCGATTTCCATCTTTCCCATGTATATGAGACAATTGAAAATACCACACCTTAGTATGTCAGGCTTACTGTAGTCCTCAAATTAACATCCTTGCTTTCCAAAAGCGGTCCTATGTGGCAGATTTACCCGATGCAATATATCTTTTGATCTCTTGACTGCTATTTCCAAGAGCATTGGTGTGGAGCCAAGCCAGAAGAAATCCTTGACAACTTCAAACTTGTGTCTGTTTAGCATGATGTGACCTGTTGGTCCAGTTGTGAGGATTCCGATTGTCTTTATATTGATCTGTAATTCCTGAGGAGGGCTGCAATCCTTCATCTTCATCAGCAAGTGCTTAAGATGTCCTCATTTTCAGCAAGCAAGGTTGCGTCATCTGCTGATCACAGGTGGTTAGAAAGATTTTCTTGCATCCTGATTCATCATTCTTCTTCATATAATCCAGGTTTATCTGATTATTTCCTCAGCATGCAGATTAAACACATATGGTGAGAAGACACAAGCTTCAAACATATCTTTCCTGATGCAAATTATGAAGAATTCCATTGTTTCAGTTGCACAACTGCCTCTTGATCCATATTCAGGTTTCCCATGAACACATTTAGTGTTCCGGATGGTCCTTATTCCCAGGCAAATCCAAATTCAAATACCTTCTCAGTGTCTGAATACCAGTACTGTTATTCTGCTACCAGGCATGGCAGGGCGTATTTTTCTGTTTCACCAAATTTCCACAAAGTGTGGCTCCATACAATGTTGCATACATTGAATCTTCACATAAAATGTTTTTGCTTGTTTATATCAGGTAATTGGTACCTTTGCTGTAGATATTGGGATTGTATGAGCAGTCAAATGTGCATTGGTATTTTAGGGCCCTGTAAAATTATAGAACAAGTCCAAAGTGATTTTGGAATAAATACATGCAAGGCTTGGATTTGTAACCTTGTCAAATGCACTTACGAGTAATAAGATTTTTGTGTTTTTAAAAGTCTTCCATATTTTTAGTAACAAACAGAGCACCTGTGAGTAGTTTTAATTTTTCCTTTCAAGTTAATATAACTTTTAAAATTATTTTACTTTTCAGCATTCAGTATACCTGGAAAGAAGGGATATCCTCATTTATTACTAAATTTTGGGACATTGTTGAGTTTTTTGCCAGTAAGCATCATGTAAGCTTCAGGAAATTATATCTATATATGTATATAAACATATATATTTAATTTCTAAATATATGTAATATGAACATCAAATATCTAAATGTTTCTAATTTATTTCTTTTAATCATTTTATGGGGGGTTCATACATTTCCTATCACAATCCATACATCCATCCATTGAATCAAGCACATTTGTTGCCCTCATAATTCTCAAAACATTTGCTTTGTATTTGAACCCTTGGTATTTGCCCCTCAATTTCTCCCCTCCCTCCTGAACCCTTAATAATTTATAAATTATTATTATTTTGTCATGTCTGATAATGTCTGATGTCTCCCTCTCTTCACCCACTTTTCTGTTGTCCGTCCCTCAGGGAAGGGGTTATATGAAGATCCTTGTAATCAGTTCCCCTTTTCTAATCCAAGTTCAATCCACCCTCCTGGTATTGCCCTCTCACCACTGGTCCTGAAGGGTTCATCTGTCCTGGATTCCCTATTTTCTAATTTAATTATAAAAACTCCAAAATGCAATTGTGTTTGAGCTCATTTTACAAATAAGGATTAGAAAAGGGGCGTGGCTAGTTTAAGAACAGACTACAAAATATAGTTAGAACTTATATTAAATATAATTCTTTAGAAGATTCTCTAACACCCAAAATTCTGCTTTCAAATGACTTCCAAATTATTTTACCATTATTAGTAAGAACAGCTTTGGGCAGAATGAGAGATATCAGTGGGTCAAAAAATGTGCAATGATCTGAACACTCTTAAGGAAAAAAGACAAAGTCAGGCAGTCTGCAGCCTGCGGGGAAACCATTGAAAACAAAGTATTCTGTATGCCAGCTCAAGTCAAGGACAGGAGGGGACTGAAGGAAATAAAATAGAACAAAAGTTTTTCCAAAAAATTAAATTAAAAAGAAATTCCAATTTATATATTCAGGATATTTATTTTAGCAAAAATTTCTGTCTATTCTAGGCAATATGTCTATCAGGTAGGTTTTTCCTTTGGCTTTTCAATTATATATTATGATAGTTAAATTATTCCATGTCAAATTAAAGATGTAAGAATATAGGAATAGAACCTACATTGAGTCACAGCTTCATTGTACCTCTTGGTGGGCATAGCCTTCTCCTAACCAGGATCTTGAGAACTTGCTCTCTCTCTCTCTTTCTCTCTCTCTCTTTCTCTCTCCCTTCACCATCTTGCTATGGAGTCACCCAAAAATATGTCAGTCACCACAATGGATCCACACAACTCTGCACCCACCAGTCTGTGATCTCCCTGAATTCTGCAGCATCACATGTGGCTGCATGAGTCTGAAGGGACATCTATGGACATATAGACTTTTTTCTGGACTGGACTGGGATATTTGCTTTATAAATATAATTACATCCTGATAAAAGCTCTCTTTTTTACACATGAGTGTCACTTGATTTGTTTCTCTAATCCATATATATATATATATATATATATATATATATATATATATATATATATATAATCCATACGGCATACTATGAAACAAATGTCCAAATGTTGTGGTGGTTTTATGGATGTGATCAACTATGTTAACTGTAGTTGTTTGAAAAGCAACATTTTACATTTCTAAACCCTGATATCCTGGCATACATAGCCATTTGAAAAATGAGAGTAAACATAAGGTATTTTGGTTTATAAGAAACCTAAGAGATGATTATAGTAAAACTCCATAATTTTAGTGACGAAACTAATAGGTCTGTGAGAGTTAAATGATCTGTCAATAGTAAATGAGTTCTTCATTATTGAATAAGGGGATTTTTTTATAAGAAAGAAATATATTAGCAGCAAGAAAGATAGAGTCCTCAATAATGTATCTAGGAAAATTAATTATGCAAAGGAAAAAGAAAAAGCAGTTAATTTCTGGAAAAAATGTTCAAAGTCCTTTATGATTTTATATAATGAGGATCATAAATGATAATTTTTTTTGTTTGACATGCACACAGCTGGTTGGCTGATTTGTCCTACTGTCTATGCTTAGCTTAGCGACTTCTAGTAAGCTTTGCAAGAGACTTGAGTCCTTAGGGAGCACACTCACTAGGGAATTGTAAGAAAGAGAACTCTGATTCTTAAAGATTCTTACATTGATATTAATATTTCATGTGATATTTATGAAATACTCTGTGAATTTAAATTGGTATTTAGATTCCCATTTTACAGATTAAAAAATTTTAAAGGTGAGAAAGTATTTAATTATGTCAACGCTTTAGAATGACTAAACCAGAGTGAATGGCTTACAAGGATTCATAATCTTAAAAGTTGGCAAAGCACCTTTTATTAAAATATATAAACATTTTCAACTTTGACACATTCCAGTATCATTTAGCACACAGATTGTTATATATTCTTTTTCATAAGGTACTTAATGTTGTTCTAAAATTTTAAATTTATATATTAGCTTCTGAATAATAGTATCCTTATAAGATAGAAAAATGGAAACATATTTCAGCTTCATTGAAAGCTACATAACAATTACTATTCAATTGAATCAAGCATATTATCTCATCACCTCTCAAATAAGAGTTTATTCTCCAAAATGTATCATTCTTACTAATTGATGTATTCATGAGACTAAGATTTTGATATATATGAATCATTTTCCTGGTATTTAAGGTTTTTTTCTTTTAATATAGTTTATGGAATATACAATTAAATATAGCACACATGACTCTTCAAAGAGAATGAAGTTCATTGAAGACTTTATAGGTACTTAACATTACAGTTAAAACATCGCAGGTATTCTTTAATTATGTTTTCTGTAAATAAAAAGTCACCAACCCTGTGTTTTAGTGAAGAGTTGATCAGGTTCCCTTTAACATTCAGTCCTAGAGCACAGAGTTCCTTACACATTCCAAGTTTTTCTGGTCTCAGGCACAAACCACTAGTTCAAAATTTAAAAAAACAGAGAGTTCCTTTTTTCTTCAATCTGTCAAGAGCCCCTAGGCAAGTGTCCTCACCTTCAAACGTCCTCAGCACTCAAGACACTGGGTGGAGCTAGCTTTTCAGAGCTTCTGGCAGGTGTGTCTTAACCATTTAAATGTTCAAATTAATGGCTAAAGGTAAGTGGGCTTACAAGTTCTCTATTTTATACTCCCCAATAATCATTTATATCAATCATTATATAATAACAATAGTCAAATACAATGAATACTTAGGGTAGCCAGTTCCTCAACTCAATTCTGAAAATAGTCAAGTTCAATCCTTATCGATCTTATTTTAATCCTTATCTAAACTACTCCATTGATACTAAGTGTGGAATTAGTCCTCTAAGTGAACCAAATCAAACCCAGGCTTTCTGTCAGCCATTTACACTAAACAGGATAGTCTCAGAGAAATTCAAGGGGGGCGATTTCATTCCTTGAGCTCAAAATATATATGAATCTCATTCATTTTTGACATTTCAAACAGGAATATTCAGACAACAACCAAGAAAAATAATCAAAACTCTAACTTCCCATGTTCTTTCCAGAAAATAGCATGACAATTTCTGACTTCTGGCTAGCCAAAGAAGAAAAACTACCATGAGGCAGAAGTCAAACAAGTGTACACTCTCTATCTTCATGATTTGTTTTTCTAGTACCCCACTCCTGGTACCATAATATGTTAGTCTGGGTTGACTTGAGAAACAAATTCGTGGATACTCGTGGGTTTGTAAAATAGAACTTTATATCAAAGAGTAAGTGTGCATCAGATATTAAGTACTCAAGTAGAAGGCAAATGTTTTGAGAATGATGATGACAACAAATGTACATATATTCTTGACACAATGGATGTATGTATGGATTGTGATAAGAATTGTACAAGTCCCCAATAAAATGATTTAAAAAAAGATAAAACATCCAAACCAAGTCCAGTTAAAGTCCATATGTCTGTTATTAGCTCATATGTCCTATTCCAATCCAAATGTTCCTCTTCAGACTCACTCAGCCATGCAATTATGCGAAATACAGGAGGATCACAGGCCCATGGTTGAATAGTCATATGGATTCAGTGGTAGTGGAAACATCTCAGTGATGGCATGGGTCTCCATGGGCCCCTCCAGCTCTAGGGCTCTGTCTCAATCAGTGTGTTTCCATGTGGCCTGTCAATAGTAATGTCTCACAATAAGTGTGTGTCCCAACTCCAGGGAGGAATACAAGAACTCCCAGAATCCTTAGTAGAAGACCATGCCCACACAGAGTTCTCATGGCTACATCTGATTGACAGGCTAGACTCCACCCCTTTACAAATTGGTAGATTATGTAACTGCCACATCATCTTACATGAATTACTCCATTCAAATTTACACTTACAGTACCTTCCTTGTATTTGATTATCAAAGTAAATATCTTATCCCAATTGTGAGCTTTCTTTTACTCATAAATTTCAAAAGCTCCACATGTTCCTAATGCTTAACATATAAAATTTAAACTTTCTAGATACCAAGGAAATAACCTTGGGGTGTAGATTGCTTCCACAAATAATTTTGTGTTATTTTCTATTTTCTACTTAATGACAAAAGCTTCATATTAAATCTATTTGCCTTTTTGATATATGAAAACACTAACTATAGCTTCTTTGGTCTTTACTAAATAGTAGGATTTACACTATGGGATTTGTATATATTTGTTGTTATTTTTAGTGCCATTGAATCAGTTCTGACTTACAGGAACTTAGGTAAAACAGAATGAAACACTGCATGGCATTACATCATCCTCACAATTGTCTTTTTGAATCCATTGTTGCCCCTACTCTGTCAATCCACCTCTTTGACAATCTTCCTAGTTTTCCTTTTCTCTCAACTTTACTGAGCATGATGCCCTTTTCCAGGGACTGGTCTCTACTGAGAACATGTCCAAAGTACATGAGATGAAGTTTCACCATCCTTGCCTCTCAGGAGCATTCTGACTTCCAGAGAGAATAATTCCTCCACGACAAATTTGCTTGTACTTCTAGTATTTGGTATCTTTTCCATGGTCTTTTTGATATTCTTTACCAACTCAAAAGCATCAAATCTCCTACACTCTTTTAAAATCATTTTCAAGTTTTCTTATGTGTACAAAATGATACCATGACTTGTGTAGGCACCCTTTAATCCTTAGTGTGGCATTTTTTTTTGTTTTTGAGCACTTAAAATATGCTTTTGAGCACTTTTATCCGCTGCAGCACATCATTGTAAATTATTTTTGTCATTACTAAAGCTTTCATTTCTCATTTTTTCAATCAAGTTTTTGATGAGATATATCACTAATTCAAAAAGATTAGTGTAATGCCGAACAAAAATGTAAAATTTAGGAGTCAAGATGGTGTCCAGGTAGAAACCCTTGCCCGGTGCTCCCATTGTTAAATCAGAAACATAGGTAAGGAGGTCAATATTGGGAGGCCGGGTGCTAGAAATAGAATTCCAGCATACTAGGGTCTATGGTTCAGACTCCACCTTGTGTGTTTCTCCCATGGCGTTATTCGCGAGCTCATTGAGATACTCTATGTTCACCGCATCTTCCTGAGGGCTCTCCTAATCCCTTGCCAGGTCCAGTGGGACAGAGTCAGCCACTCCTGCCTGCACTCAAGACCCCAAACCTACTGTATAAAGTAATTTCTCCACACTGCTGCCTAACAGTGCTCATAATCCCAGGCTCATGGAGAGCCTTCCAAAACTAGCTAGCCACAAGAGCTCCCATTTCTGTGACCCTTTTCCCTCATTCATTCTTGAGCTTTGCAGCTCCTCTCCTCACCCAGGATCAGGGCCACCACATTGGCTTTCCCCGTTTCTTCTCTCTTTAGCTCCATGTACAGCCTGCCAGCATGGGTAATGATAAATAATTAGATACTAATTTGTTTTGCAATCAGAGAGCCCTTGGGATATTTACCCATGGCAGAATGCAGATCCTTGGAGAACAACCTACAGAGCCAGAGCCATGCAGGAGTGAGCTGGGAGTAAATCCGGAGGGCAGCTGGGAGAACTCACAACCAGTGAGCCCCCAAACCACTAGGCCAATCTAATCCATCTCTCCTGGAGGTCAGCATGGTGCAGCGCTGATACTAGGGCATCCAACAAGCCCCTTAAAAATAAAAAAACAAGCAAACAAAAACTCTTTAAAAACATATTCATGTCAAGAACCTCAGCAGACCCATAGTAACAGAAGAAAAAGACAAGGTTATCAAGAGATTAACAACAACAAAAATCCCCCAAGCCAAACAGTTTTACATGTGAATTCTACCAAGCATTCATGGAAGAACTGACAACAATCCTACACAAACTTCCAGAGCATAGAAAAAGATGGCAAACCCCTAAACTTTGTATGACTCTAGTTATAACATATACCTAAAGTAGGCAAGGATCCAGCAAGAACTAAAAAATTATAGACCGATACCTTTGATGAAAATCAATTCAAAAATCATTAACAAAATATTGGCTAAAAGAATACAAAAATAGATAAAACAAACAAGTCACCATGACTGCGTGTGATTAGTCCAGCTATCCCACATCAAGTTGGGTTCGCAATGAGGCGTTCAGATGACAGGAAAAGAAAGAAACATACAAAGCATGCGATTAGAAGGACTTCAATCTGATGGACTGAAGTACTGAGTATATTCAAAGCTTGGTTTTCATACTCTTCTTACACAAGGGGATGGTTACAGAATAAACATAAAAGAATTTGCTTTAAAAAACATTCTGAACCTCGTATCTATGCAGGGGTTACTTAACTAGGCGCACTTTCAAAACATGTGAATAATAACAGCACTATATTCTAAGATAAGACAAGGACATGCAATGTTCAAGGAATCTTAAAGAGGTCTTAAAGAACTGAGTTATCTCATGCTTCTTTTAGCTACAAGGTCATAAAGAACTGAGTTACTTTGCAGTGCTTTTAGCTACAAGGTAAACAGAGGCAAAGGGGACTAATTAGTCACCCAACAAGAAACACCTTGACCAGCCAACCTCCTACACATGACCAAGTGGGATTCATGCCAGGGATGAAGGAATGGTTCAATATCAGACAATCTATCAGTGTTATTCAATACATTGACATGAAAAAGGAT
The DNA here is from genome assembly GCF_050624435.1 of Tenrec ecaudatus. Taxonomy (NCBI): domain Eukaryota; kingdom Metazoa; phylum Chordata; class Mammalia; order Afrosoricida; family Tenrecidae; genus Tenrec; species Tenrec ecaudatus. The sequence goes on from NC_134533.1 coordinate 47,403,430, forward strand.
AAGAACCAGAGTATACTATTGATAGATAAAGAAAAAGGATTTGACAACATCCAATACCCATTCTTTTTTAAGGCACTCAAAATGATAAGAATGGATGGAAATTTCCTCAATGTAATACACGCTTTATATGAAAAACTAACATCCAATGAAGTAGTCAATTGAGGAAAGATGAAAACAATCCCACTGGTAAAGGGGCCAGACAAGGATGCCCTTTATCCTCACTTTTACTTAACATCATAACGGAGGTCCTAGCTAACAATATAAGAAAAAGGAAAGGCATCAACTGTATTCTTCTGGGGAAAGAAGAGGTGAAACTACCATTATTTGCAGATGACATGATTTTATATATGGAAAACTCCAAAAGCTTTACAAGAGGATTACTGGATGTGATGGAGGAATATGGAAGAGTGGCAGGTTAAAAGATCAACAAATCAAAGTCTATGGGACTGCTATATATATTAGACAAGACCAAGGAAGAGGAGATCAAAAAATACCATGCCTTTCAAAATAGGCAAGCACGAATTGAAATATCTAGAGATATACCTAACCAAAAATAAATAAATAAATAAAGTCTTTCTTGGAAAACTAGAGAACACTGTTAAAAGAAACCAAGAGAAACCGCCACAATAAAAGAATATATCATGCTCGTGGATTGGAAGCCTTAATATAGGACAGATGTCAGTCCTACCCAAGGCACTATATAAGTTTAATGTTATCCCCCCCAAAATAACAACATCTTTATTCAAATAATTGGAAAAACTGACTACCAACTTCATATGCAGACAGAAGAAGCCCAAAATTAGCAGCGAACTGCTCAAGAAGAATGACAAAGTCAGGGAGCTTGCTTGAGGAGAATCATATCAGTGTTCTCAAAGACAGCCAAGTAAAATTCAACAAAAGTGAAAGACAATCAAACAAGATAATCAAAGAAGCTGAAGAAAACCTGAGAACAATGAGCAATGCTACAAAGAGAGGGAATATTCAAATAATTGGGTTACCAGAACAAGATATAACAACAACAACAAAATTAACACCAAGATAGAGAGGGAATTCCTCAAAGAAACTTAACCAATTTAATGAAGGAGAATCAGACAATTATCCAGGACAGAGAAGGGCACCAATTAGATTGAACCCCAAGAAGAAAACAACAAGGCATATAGTTATCAAGTTATCCAACTTTGAAGTAAAGGAGAAAATCATAAGGGCAGATAGAGAGAAAAATTCAATCACTTAGGGTAATCAGATTTGAATATGCTCTTAGAAGGAGCCATGAATAAGAGATGAGAATGGAATAGCATCTTCCAAAAGTTGAAGGAGAATGGTGATAACCCAAGTGTCCTCTAACCTGTCAAACTCTCAATCAAATAGACAGAGAAATAAGACTTTTCCCAGATCAGGAAACATTTAGAGAATGTGTAAAAAAACAAACAAACAACCCAGCAGTATAAAATTACTTTACCACTAACATTGGTCAGAAGACAAACACACACAGAGTACAAACATGAGAGTGCTGCATAGTATAACACTACCCATAAGCCAAAGAACTGAAAACAAGACATCTTTGATCAATCGGTGAAAAAAGGCAAGAATGAATTTCTACACACATACAAAACACACTACTAGCAGGTAGGGAGGACAGTGTCTATCACAAAAGGTACAAGATGGCAGCAAAGAATCCATAGACGGATGTAGTAACTCTGAACATCTGTGGTCTGAATTTCCCCATCAAATGACATGGGCTAGCAGACTGGATTAGGAAACAAAGCTCAGCAATCTGTTGTCTGCAAGACACATCTTAAGTTCATAGACAAAGACAGGTTGAGAATCAAATGTTGGTGGAAGGGATAACAAGCTAATGGTCGTCAGATAAAAAGAGGAGTCTTAATGCTTACGGACTCAGTTGACCAGGAGCCAGTGAGCATAATAAGCATATATGTGCCCAACCAGAGACCAACAAACTACATCTCTAAAGTCCTTCACAACATGAAAAAAGAAATCACAAGATTGACAATCATAGTAGCAGACTTCAGAGAAGGTAGATAAGCAGGAAAGAAGCTCCTGAGGAAACTACATAACTAAACTCCACAATAAGATGACTCAGCCTGATAGACATATTCAGAGTTCTCCATCCAACTGTAAAAAAAAAAATCATAATCTCTTTAAGTTATCATGGAACATATTTGAAAATAGACCACTTGTTGGGATAAAAGTCAAGTCTGAGCAATTTTAAACATAAAGAGGTCACTCAGACTTCTTTTGCTGACCACTGTGATGTAAAGCTGTAAATCAATGAAGAAGGATAAGAAAAACAAGGGCAAATACTTGAAGGATGAATAACTTACTTCTTCAAACGGAGTGGCTATTGGTCCAAATTAGGAAGTTTCTAGAAACCAACGGGAATGAGAATACAATATGCCCACATCTATGTGATACAGCAAAGGCTGATTTCAGAGGATGCTTGATAGAGATAAATGTACATATGAAAATCTTCAACAGTTGGAAGTTCAACAGAATATTTTAATAGCAAAAGGAAATAAATTATAAAAATCAGGATGGAGATAAATGAATGAGAAAAAAATAAGGAGAAAATCAACTCAGTAAAAAGTTGATTCTTCAGAAGGATTAACAACATTGCAAACCAGTGGCAACCCTAACTAAAGATAGTAAAGAGCTGACTTCAGTATACAGGTTCAGTGATGAAATGGGGAATTACATTGGACCTCAGCACAATTAAAAAGGCAAATTACACAGTGCTACGAAGCACTGTACTCCAAGAAATACAGCAACTTGGAAGACATGAACAAATACATGGAAAAACAAATCCTCTGATTTTCCCATATAGACATAAAGAACTTGAATACTAGTATAACACTGATAATCAAACTGGGCAAGGATCCCATGAGAATAGAGAACTGTAGACTAATATCTCCAATGAACATAGATTTAAAAATCCTTAACAAACTCTTTGCCAACAGAATATGAAAGTATATAAAATGAATACTAATTCATCATGACCAATTAGGATTCATACCAGGGTTGCAGGGATGTTCAACATTCAAAATCCATCAACATTATCCCCGCCCATTGAGAAGAAAAAGGACAAAACCCAAGGATAATACCAATAGATGCAGAAAAAGCATTTGATAACAATCAATACCCATTCTAATTAAGACACTCAGTAAGATAGTACTGGAAGGAAAATACCTCAATATAATTAAAGCTACATATGAAAATCCAACAACCAGCATTACAATCAATGGAGAAAAGATTAAAAAATTCCCACTGAAAATGTAAACAGACAAGGATGCTCCTTGACCCCACTCTTATTCAACATCGTCCTGGAGGTCCTAGCTAACAATATAAGACAACGGTAGGATATCAAAGGTATAAAAGAAGAAGTGAAATTATCATTATTTTCATATAATATGATTTTCTATATTGAGAACCCGATAGGACTGCTGGAAGTGATAAGGGAATATGGTATAGTGGCATGATACCATGATCAACAAGCAGAAGTCAGTTGGGTTGCTATAGACAACTGATGGGAATACAGAAAAAGAGATCTAGAAGGTGGTATCCTTCCTAACAGTCAAGCATATATTGAAATATATAGGGATGTACCTATCCCCCAAAAAAGATATGTGCAAGGAAAATACAGAATCTTATTACAAGAAGCCAAAAGGTACCTTCACAAATGGAAAAATGTCCCATGTTCATGCATCAGTAGACTCAGTATTGTAAAGATTCCAATCCTATTTAAGGCACTATATAGGTTCAAGGAAATCCAGATACAAATACCAGCATCATTTTCAAAGAAATAGAAAAGCTGACTACCAACTGCATACGGAAAGGGGACTGGTAAACACTCCTCAAGAAGAAGAATAAAGCGGGTGGGCTGAATTATCTGACTTTATAATTCATTATAAGCCACAGTTGTCAGAACAGCATGGCACTGTTATAATGATACATACTCGGATCGATGGATTACAAAAGAAAAATCCAGAAATAAAAACAGCAGAATACAGACAACTGATCTTTGATAAACCTTCCCCACCCTACAATAAATAAATCAAATGGCAAGCAGATACCTCTTTTAACAAATAGTGCTGGAAAAACTGGATATCAACCTGCAGAAAAATGAACCAAAAACCTTTCCCCATTCCATAAACAAGGACAAATTCAAGGTGGATCTCAGACCTTGAGGTAAACCCCCAAACTACCAGGATCATCAATGGAAAACTTGGGACAAGGTTAAGAAACATAGCACAGGGAATACATGGGCAATCAGCAATAATGAAGGATACCCACCCAGAGGAAGAGAAAGTAAACCTGTTGGTCATACTAAAGATAAAACACTTGTTTGCATCGAAAGACTTCATCAAGAGAATAATGAGCGAGCCCACAGGCTGGGAAAATATATTTAATAATGACACATCAGACAAAGGGCTTATTACTAAAATCTACAGAGTCCTGAAAACTTACAATAAGAATAAACCCCAAATTTCCCACTGAGGAGGTGGGAAAAAGACTTGAACAAAAGATACACAAAAGAGGAAACTTGAATGGCCAATAAACATAAGAGAAAATGTTCCCCTCATTAGCCATCTGGGAAATGGAAATCAAAACAACTACAAGGTGCCACCCAATACCCACAAGGATAACCCAATTAAACAAACAAACAAACAGAAAGCAACAAGTGTTGGAGGGGGCGTAGTGAGATAGGAACTGCCATTCATTGCTAGTGAATGTAGATACATACAGCCACTGTGGAAAGCATCTGCTGATACCTAAAACAGGTAGAAATGTCATGACCATGACCCAGCAATTCAACTACTGGACATATATACAGAAGAATCAAGAAACAGGCCATGACCAGACATCTGCTCTACAATGTTCGTTGCTGTCCGTTCACAATCACAAAGAATTGGGAGTGGCCTAAATTTCTATCAATTGTCAAATGGACTAAAGAACTCTGGCATATAACACAATAGAGTACTATGCATCACTAATAATAAGTGACAAAACGATGAAACACCTCGTCTCGTGGAAAGAGTTGGGAAATATTATGCTGAACGAAGTTAGCGAAGCACAAAAGGACAAGTACACTGAGTCCTCTGAGATAAGTTCAAACCACAGAATGGGCATAGGAGAAATTGTACATAGCTCACAGTTCCTGGGCTGAGAACCAGATACTCTGGCAAGAGCCAGGTCAAACACAATGATGCATATATTTTTTGTTTGTTTTGTTTTTAAATATACAAAGGAAAACATAAAAAGATGCAGATAACACCTGTGCAGAAAGACAAGCCCCTCCCTCTCCCCCCATATGCTTTTACAGCTCACAGAAGGGTGGGGGTGTATTCTTTATATTTCCACAGGAAAGGTAGAAAGAGAGAATGCCTCATTCAGGAGCCCCAAGCTTTGAAGGTGACCTTACTGCTTGAAGCATCTCATTCACAGGGAAGACTGCAGGGCCGGCCTCAGATCAAGACTTGACCTCCCCTCTGTAGACGATGGCGTGACAGAGGACAGCACTGAAGGTTCTGTTCCTGTTTGGGGAGTGCGGCTGGTCTCACCTGCCCACATGGGGGCAAATCTAGAGGGGAGTGCAAAGGCCAGCAATGGGAGCACAGCTACGAAGCCCTGAGGAATCTCCATTGTAGACTTCTGATATGCGGGGCAGCGTTTGACACTTCATCTGAACTGGCTGGGGAATATTCACAAGGAGGTCACACTGAAGTCAAAAGGTTTAAAGGGGCCGGGGTGAGACACTAGACAACTCCATCCTTGACTTCAGGAAAAACAATGGGGTCTTGTAGAAGGCACACCCCTTGGACATGAACGATGGGGACTAAAAGGGTATAAGTGTGGTTAGATGAGCTGATCCTGAGATATGTATCCCTGAAAGAAGAGAGGATTGGACGATGGATTGTAACAGGGCTGCTTGCAATTTAACAGAGGTGTACTCATCTACTCTGGGCCAGGATAACAGTGAGATTGGGAACTATCTGTATGGTCTCTTTTGTATCTTTCTCCTGGTGTCTGTCTGTAAAAGATAGGCAGGACAAGCAATCTCAAGGAAGTAGCAATGGGACTGAGAGTTGGGAGCTGGGGTGGGGTTGGGTGTGGGGATTGTCATGGGAGAGGAGGAGACATGGAGGGGATTGATGAACAAATAATGACAGGGATAGGGAACTGGCAAGGGACCTAAATTTGATGGTGAGGAGAGTGTAGTGTTTCTCGTCATGTTTGATCAATTGAAATGTATCTGAGAGGAATTAATGAGAGGTGAGCAGTGGGTAAACATCATAGTGGGACAGGAGGAAAGAAAAAAGAAAAAGAGGAAAGAATTAGAAAGTAAAAATAATATACATAGGTATAAATATAGATCTGTATATATGTAAATATATAAACACTTAAAAGTAGGTATCTCTCCATCTATCTCTCTCTTCAAACAGTAAGGAAGCAGATGTACTTTGGGTCTCTACCTAAATCTTACCTCAGTACAAGAATTGTTTGTTCTAATAATGTGACAATGGATGACACTTACCTTCATAACACGATCACTGATGACAAAGCAGGTACATAAGCAAATGTGGTGAAATAGCTGATAGTGCTTGGCTATTAAAAATATAATTTCTGGGATTTAAAGGTTTAAATTCAACCAGAGGCCATCTAAGAGGAAAGTAACAAAACCCACATGGAAGAAGCACACCAGCCTGTATGATTTTGAGGTGTTGAAGGGAATAGTTATCAAAAATTCAAAAGCAAGGAATCAAATTGATGTGAAGGAGCATAGACAAAGTGGAGACTGAAAACCCACCTGTAAGATAATTGGACAGGCCCTTACAGAAGAGCCACATGGAAGGGATGATATATCCCGGGTGTTGTATGAAGCACATAACTGATGAAACACATACCTATCCTCCAGTTCTTTAGTATCGCCTCCCCTTACTATAATGGTCTTAGTATTACCTCATTAATCTTATGAGACCTGTGTATGCTCATTTGTATAATAAAGATAGTTCAATACATGAAATCCAAGATAGGTAAACCCTTCAGAAATAGTAATGGGAGTAATCATACTCTGAGGGTGTGGGAAGAGAGGGAAGCAAAGCAGAACTGATAGCAATGATGACGTATAAGCCCACTCAAGGGGAAAGAACAACAGAATTGCAGGTGAACAGATATATTGGATGGTGAAGATATGGCAAAATAATAATATATAATATAATAATAAGGGTTCCTTCGGGAGTAGAATGCGTGATGAAAGGATAAAGGGGAGCTGATATCAAAGAACTAAAGAAGAAAGAAAATGTTTTGAAAATGGTGGTGGTAGCACTAGTACAATTATGCTTGATCTTATTGAATCGTGGATTGTTATATTATCTGTAAGAGCTCCCAATAAATTTATTTTTAGGAAATATAAAATTTATTGACATTAGATGCACTTTGAACAAAGACAACTTTTGTCTCATAAGTAATTTGGATATTATGTTTAATTTTATTACATTACCTTTAGGATGTTTAGATTTAAAAATCTGTATAAAAACTGACATTATGGATACAATAACACTATAAATTAGCATAACTAAAGATTCAATATATTAGAAATAATTTTATGATATGACCTGTTTTTCAAATTTGGTAAATGTTAATAAGTGGTGAGATTTTATTTAGCGGGGCTTCCAAGTGCAAGATGGAATTTTTTTTTTAAATATGGAAAATTCTGTTGCTAACTTCAATTTGAAATATCATATGGGAGCTTTGTTGGTATACCTGGAAGCAATTTTTTTATTTCAAAACTAGAATAATACAGCTGCATAATATACAATTTAAAATCATATCTATGTAAATAAAAATAAGCAAAACTAAATTAAAGCAAAACTGAATAAAAGCAGACACATTAAACAACAACAACAGCTTTAAGATAATGAGTATTTCTTTGAGAGGAAGGTCACACAAAATAAACTAGGCCGTTGGTAATCATCAGTTCCTTACATTGGACAGTGGGTTCGTAGGCGTTTATGTCATTGATATATATACATACTGTATATTTGTGTACATCATTATACAAATTTACGAATGATCAGAAAATTATTATCACAATTATATTTAATTAATACATAACATGTCCCAAGTTTAAAGATAAGTTCTTGCTAAAAAAAATTAGAATTTTCTATTCACAAGTAATAAAGAATGAATGGAAAAGAAAATTAATATACTCTGTATTTATTAGGGAAAACATGGAATTATGTTTTTCTTGTTCTGAAAAATTTCTTCTCTTTACAAATTTTATAAGTACTAAACTGTTTTTAACACTTAATGTTAGAAGCCCTTGAGCCAAATATAACATTCTTGGGATTAAACTCTTTTTGTAACCAGTAAGCAATTTATCACTTAGGTTGCTTGAAGTTTAGGTATACTGAAGCTTATATTTATAAAGCTTATTTGTCCCTGAAATTCTATGTGTTTTTTTCTTACTGAACGAGCTCCACATTTGAGATTTAGAGTTTCAATCTTTTTTTATTCTTTATGTTGTTCTAAGAAAAATTTATCAAACTTGAGACTGTTTTGCACAAGGAATCATAGTACATACAAAGCTTGTTTGCTTGTTTGTCATTGACTAGCTTAAGAGGACATATTGTCCTCCAATAAAACCTCTTATCAGCAAGAATGTAGTCTAAGTCTGTTAATTGAAAAATAACATACACAGAGAATGACTAGAACAAAGGTCCGGCCCATTATCTGCATTTCTTAATGAAATCTCCTGAAAGCCTGCCTTAGTTATGTAGGGCTGAGATAGCAGAAATAAAACAAATGAGTGGTTTAACAAACAGAAATTAATTTTCTCAACGTTTAGGATATTAAACTTCTAAATTCAGGGTGCAGGCCCTAGAAGATAACTACTTCTTTCAATCAGCTCTGGAGAGAGGTCCATGTCTTTTAGCGTCTATGCCTTGACTCGATGCTATTTAAGTCGTATGGAATCTATCTTCCTCCACTTCTTCTTGTTCATTTGTTGCTCAATCTATGCTGTAAGCTAAAATAAATTGATTTAAAAACAGAATTCACTAATATGTCTTATTTATATAACTAAGGAAACCTATTTCCCCATTAGTTTATAGGCACAGATAGAGGATTTAGGATTTACAAAACCTATTTTGGGGAGAAACAATGGCATTTACAACAAATCTTTTAACCTTTAATAAAAGATTATTCGTTGTATTCTGCAAAAAAAAGAAGCTATATTGTGATGGCAAAGTCATGAAAATAATCTTAGGCTGTTTGTCAAGGAGAAGTGTGTAAAGCAGAGACTAATGTTATATGTTGATTCCTGGAAGGATGTGTGCTTGTGTGTGTATCAGTGGAAAGAAGATCTGAACACACTCTACGTTTCATTAATCACTAACAATACAATGGCCCAAACAAAGAAGATAAAGAGAGAAAAGTAAAAATTGACAGTTTTTTTGCAAAGTGACAGCATTTTCTTAAGCTTCCAAAGATGTTTTGGCAATGAAAATAGTCTTTATTAAAGCGCTTTTTTCTCAATAACCTTTCATCTTTGTGGTATATTTTCCTGTAAATAATTACTACTTATATATTTTCTCCATTAAAATTTAAAAATTGGACACCTCGTGATCGCACAGGCTGGTGTGCTTCTTCCATGAAGGGCTTTGTTGTTTCTCAGCTAGATGGCCGCTTGTTCACCTTCAACCCTTTAAGACCCCAGACACTATCTCTTTTGATAGCCGGGAACCATCAGCTTTCTTCGCCACATTTGCTTATGCACCCATTTGTCCTTGGCGATCTTATCAAGGAGGTGTGCAGCCAATAGGGATCAGGTATAAGGCATCATCAAAAAACAAAACAACAAAAAAAAACCTTACCATAGTGAATGAAGGGGGAAGTGCAGTGTGGAGACCCAAAGCCCATTTGTCGGCCACTGGAGATCCCTTCAAAGAGGGGTCTAGGGGAGGAGATGAATCAAATCAGGGTGAGACATAGCACCAGTGAAGAATACAGCTTTCCTCCAGTCCCTAAATGATTCCCCTCCCCATCACCCCCAGCCCCCACTACCATGATCCGAATTCTACCTTGCAAGTTTGGTTAGAGCAGAGATTGTACACTGGTCCATATAGGAGCTGGAGGCACAGGGAATGCAGGGTGGATGATACCTTCAGGTGTGAGGGGCGATACTGGGAGGGTAGAGGGTGAGTGGGTTGGAAAGGGGGAACAAATTACAAGGATCTACATGTGACCTCCTCCCTGGGGGACGGACAATAGAAAAGGGGGTGGAGGAAGATGCCGGATAGGGCAAGATATGAGAAAATAATAATTTATAAATTATCAAGGGCTCATGAAGGAGGGGGAAAGGGAAGGGAGGGGAAAAAGAGTACCTGATGCAAAGGGCTTAAGTGGAGAGCAAATGCTTCAAAAATGATGAGGGCAAAGAATGTACAGATGTGCTTTATACAATTGATGTATGTATATGTATGGATTATGATAAGAGTTGTATGAGCCCCTAATTAAAAATAATAATTAATAAATAAATAATAACAAAAATTTAAATTTATTGATATTCACTTTATTGTGGTCATTTCACATTGAGATTTTCTAAATATACTTATTTAAGAAATATAGGACTGGTTTGATGTTGTTTTCTGAAAAAGAGTCTGTTGGAGGAGTAAATAGTGATATAAAAGTTTCTACTGTTTGGGGGTTTTTATAGTCCAAACCCTTCTGTTTCCACAGCAAATACATACTGCATCCTATAGGCATAAATGCTGATTGAGGTCTTCCTGGGCTGGGATAAATTCTTTTTTTACATCACTCTTTATATAAATAAACAAACAAACAAACAAACAAATAAATAATATTAACCCTAACCCTATCTAGATCTCTCTTAGAGCCTTCTATGTTAGCAGAGAGCCCAAGAAGTCAGAGCTTCCTTTTGTGGTGCCGAGAGGTCAGCTTTAACTGAATTCCCCTTTCTTCTGTTTTAACATTTATCTGCAAGGGTCACGTCTCCAAAAGCTGTTTCATGCTCCTGGACAATCCAGAACAGGTTTTCAGCTCGGGTGGCACAGATGGTTAAACATTGGGCTACTTTCCACAGGTTATCAGTTCAAATCCACCACATGAGGAAGGTGAGGCTTACTGTTCTAGTACATATTCAGAGTCTCTGAAACCCTAGAGAACAGTGCTACTCTGCCCTATAGCATTATTGTGAGTCAGGATCACCTAGATGTCAAAAGGTCTTGGTGCTTTATTTATCTCTACTTGCAGTACTTACACATATGCTGGGCTCCAGGATGCGACAGAAGAATCACTAATGTGACTCATCTCCTGTATGTTGATGTCCCAGCTCTACTGCAGCTTGTATGGCTTCTGCCTTTTCTTGTGGCTGAAATACAATGAGAGGAAACAGAAAGAGAGTTAGTAGGCATGGTTTCTAAGACACACGATAGTGACTGAGCCAGGCATGCACTTGTATATTTCCAACCCTTTGAGTATGACTGGTTCCTGAGTTGCTTCTAATTAACAGAGTATATAAAAAACGATGGGCTGTTTATTCCATACTTACATGGCATTATATTATTCCATATTGGTAGAGGGAGCAATGGAGATTCTCCTGAGGAAACACATGATGACTATGTTGTGAACTTTCTGTAGATATGGTAACATGACAGAGAACCGCGAACAGCTTCTAGCACAATATGTAGAGGTGCCAATTTATATCCAGCAAGAAAATGGGAACCACAGTTCAATAACTATATGGAAAATAATTCTGACAACAATTCATGGGCTCATATGATAACATCCACATAAAAATGCCCACAATAATATTTCAAAAGACATTTTTTCTGTTTAATACTTTCCTTTGGCAGTGATCATCGATGGTGACAATGACCATTTGTCTCTCTCGTGCTTCACACACACCTCAGGTTTCTTTCTTGGAAGAGGGATCTTCACCTGGAACGAAATTACTGTTTTTCTCCACATACTTTTACAAGCAGTCCTACAACTATCAAGGTATCCTAAAGTACCTGAGGAATTTATGGATTACAACTAAGCCTGAGGGCTGAACTACCAGGAGCAAATGCCAAGGGACACTATATTGATTTTTAGAGAAAACACCACTTTACTCCTCTAGGAAAATGCCACTTTACCACTCAGTTTACGTGACAGACAGCATCAGCACTAACCCACCGACCACCTCTGGTATTGGGCATAGTTGTGACCATGAATTGTCATTCTCTAGAGTGGATTTCTGATGGGAAACTGATTAAAATACTCAGCGGCTGACTGGAAGTCAGTGGTTTGAACCCACTAATTTTCCGTGGATGAAATGACCTGGGTAGCTTGTCCTATACAGAGTAGAGCCTTGGAGCCCTATGGCAGGGGTTCACAACCTCCCTCATGCCGCAATCCTTTAATACAGTTCCTCGTGTTGTGGTGACTGCAACCATAAATAGTGTTTGCTGCTATTTCATAACCTCATAACTGTAATTTTGCTACTGTTATGAATCATAATGTAAATATTTGATATGCAGAATCCATTTTCATTGTTACAAATTAAACATAATTAAAGCATAGAGAGTAATGTCAAAACAATATATAATTATATATTATGAAATAAATATTTATCTCTAATTACAAACAAATGAAATTTTGTCTTGAAGCATGGTGTATCATGAGTATACACATAGTCTTCATGCCGGATACTCGTATGTGGGTGTATCTGCATGTGGGCAGATCTGTCTGCAGACAGAGGAGCAGTGTCTTGGTTCCTAAGACTATCAGAAATATGTGTTTTCCGATGGTTTTAGGCAACTCTTCTGAAAGAGTCATTTGACCCCCAAAGAGGTCAGGACCCACAGGTGGAGAACTGGAACCCTATGGAGAAGTTCTATTCTCTCCTGTAGGATCACTGTGAGTTGAAATCTACTACATAACACACGATAACAGCCTTTGTTTTAATGCCGAGATGGACACATGTGACTGGAGAAGCCTATGTTTCTGAGTCCTTCTTTCCAGAGAATCCAGGAACGTATCTGCTGTTTTCTATTTCTCTTGTAGGAGTGGTGTTTAACTTTGTAGGCTGGGTGTTTCTAAGTGTAAAAGAGAATTACAGTTGTAAACGCCCTAAGGGTCCCTTGCAGCACATTAAGTTCCTGGCTTCTAACTGAAAGCTGATATTTGGAACCCATGCAGTGATCCTGTCAGATTACATACCAGAAAATGCAGTAGAGCAATTCTATCCTGAAACACGATGTGACTGTGCGTGGGAATCAATGCACTGGTACATTACAGCAATAACATAGGTGGCCAGAAAGGACAACAAATAATCCTACAGTCACAAAAGTTATTTTTCCTTCTGTTTTCTTCATCCCATTCATTTTTAAAGAAATAATACCGAATTATAGCTTTCTGTTTTTTTCTGAGAAAGAGAAATATAAAGATTATGCAATTAACTTTCCAAGTTCTGGATTGGCCTTGCATTTCATGTTTCAGTTTTGACTCCCAGAATATAAGTGTGCTAGTCTGGTTGAACTAGAGAAACAAATTCATAGACACTCATATATGTATAAGAAATAGCTTTAATACAAGCACAATTGAATACTGAGAAAATGTCCCAGCCCAGTCCAGATCAAGTCCATAAATTCTATATTAGCCCATATGTCTGATACCAACATATAAATTCCTTTTCAAACTCACACAACACATGGATTGATGCTGAATGCAGGAAGATTACAGGCCAGTGGGTGGAAAATCTTGAGGAACCAGTAGTGGTGTAAGCATCTCAGCACTGGCAGAGGTCTCCACATAGCTTCACCAGCTCCCATGTCTCTGGATGCATCAGTGTGGCTCCATCAGGCTCGTTGGCACTAATGTCTAGCAGGGAGTGAGTGCATGTCCTGCTTCCAGTGAGCTATTTATCTCCTTAGCATCTCCAAATGAGGTCATCAAGCTGCAACCTGATTGATGGGATGAACTCCACCCCATTCACTCTGAAGTCTCAAATTAACAACAGATTATGTAACTAACACAATCAGTCAAATATGCTTGAAAAATTAAGGGTCAAAGTCAATTTGAATATTTGTTAGGCCATGATAACTGGAACAACAATTCTAGTGACGCATATATATGTAGAAGAAAGAAGTAATTATATATCAAGAAGGCGTTCCAGTCTGACACTAGTTCATAAGCCCTCTTCAGACTCAAGCAAGTCATATGCAATGATACAGAATGCAGGAAGATCACAGGCTGGTGTGTGCAGAATCCTGTGGATCCAAGATTGTTGGAACTATGACAGGGCTCCGGCAGCTCTCAGAGTTGGGGCCAGAGTCCAAGCAAGCAGGAAGATGAAGGTGGAGAGAGAGGGAGGACCCAGCTCTTCTGGTTAAAAATAGGCCACATGCCCAAGGAGATATCTTCAGTCTGTGACTTTATTGACTGGTTGGATTCCACCCCTACACTTTTATACAACTTCAAGTTGCTGCAAATTATCTAACAACCACAGCGATAGATATGTTTTATAATTTATTAAAACAGATATTCCTTTAGGCTGGATTTTACTGGGGTAACATTGAACATCATTTGTATTTTGTCAATTAAAATATTTGAGCAATTATTGAATCTTTTGGCATTGTTTTGAAGGGGTCTGAGTAGGATTTCTCTATTTTTATTACTTTTTAAATTAATATCTTCAGAGGAAGGAGGAACAGAAATCCTCTAGCGTATATACGCAAGAGTGGCTTGAAATGCAAATTGCGTGTAGGAATGATATGTGTCAAGAATAAGGTGGGAAGAGCGAGTTATATCTCTTCTCTCAAGTATTTCATTATTCAAAATTCTCAATTCATGCATAAACTAAATCAAACCTGGCCAAACCTACAGACCAAGCTCATAAATTGTAATCTAATAATCCTATCTCTCCTTAATTTGATTCTGGGAAGCAGCGAATGATAAAGCAGAGTATTTGTTTATTAAGAATTTCTTTTTAAGGAAGAAATAAATGCTAGCATACTGTGAGGCATTGAGTTGTTTCCAGTTTATAATGACACTCTATTGGATTTCATGAATCTTTATTGAAACTGTCAGCCCCAGTTTTCTTCCTAGGATCACCTGGTGGCTTTCAATCACTGATTTTTGTTCTGAGTAGCTCAAGGATTATTCCACATTACAGCCAGGGCCCTTCACCTTTACATAAAGATAATGCACTAATATTTATCTTTCTTATTAAATAGGAAACTCCTTGAAATTGAGATTTGTATGCTTAATTTACTGATATATTCATTATCTTCATATAATGAAGAAATTAGCTAATAATTCTTACCTGAAGGTATATGCTCTAGCTAGAAGATGGTTTTCTGGGACAGCAATGTCATGGGTGGATCCTATTATTTAATATAAAGTAATAATTTGATTAGTTGACTTGTGAATTATGAAGTGATTGCGTGTACCTTTAACACCAGGGGCCAGGTCAGTTTAATATGCTGACACTTGAGAGAACATATCCTCGCCTCCACCCCCATAAGGCAATGCAGCTCTGGCAGGTAGGCACCTGCCTTAGCGGTGGCTCTCCAAACCTCTACTTTTCAGGAGACAACGCCAGAAACTCTGGAAGTGTAATTCTTACACATCTGGTTGTAATCATCAGGACCAGGACATTGAAACCACCAGCCCTCCATGGGAGAAAGGGCTTTCTACTCCCATAAAGAGTTACAAACTCAGAGACCCACAGGGGCAGTTTGGCCTTGTCTTCTGGGCTCCCTGTGAGTGGACATCCAGTTTTTAGAGCATCCACTTCTAGAACTGACAAGAACTGAGAGACTTGGGATCTTTGGATAGCAGTTAGACAGTGAGCACATCGATTTCTGCTCGTAATGAGGACAAGATGTGCTGTAGAGTCGGTACATTTGTAATTCTGAATGTACTTTTTGAGGCGGGGGTGGTAGGGGGGGCTCCTTTGTTCTTCGTAGGTGCCTTTCTAGTAGCTACTTTGATGATCACTTATTTCCTGTCTGAAATGGACCTACTGGCATGAGTTCATGGATTTCATCTTATAACTGTAAAGTTATCATGGAGTTGAAGACACTTCATCCATCACTACAAACTTTGAATGGAATAGAGAAATTTTCAGGCATTAAACCATCTCACAATCTTATATTCCTTATCACTACCTTCATTTTTCCTGAATGCTTGAGGATTTTAAGATTTTTTTTCATAATAATTTTTTATTAACTAATAATTATTTTTGTAGGAAACTGGTGGCATAGTGGTGACAGCTTGGGCTTCTAGCCACAAGGTTGGCAGTTTGAAACCACCAGCCTCTCGGTCAGAAAAAGATGGGGTTATTCTCTTGTAAAGTATTACAGTTTCTCAGATTTACAGAGACGTTTCTTCCTGCCCCATTGGGTTGCTGTGAGTCAGCATCAACTGGATAGCAGAGAACTGAGAATAACTATTTGCTTATCTAGGGTTTATGATTCCAATTCTTTCCTTCCAATTATTTATTTTGTAAACAAATTGCTTTACATTGATTTAAATATCTTTCAAATATGTTATGCAAAATAATATTGTGTTTGACCTGAAATGTATCGAAAGAAGAGAAATAAATTCATATAAGTGAAAAATGACTTTCAAGGCATTTTAATTCTGTCTAAAAATGTACCATGGACAGGTTGTAAACAACATAGTAACATAACAAGTTGTGAGATTTCGAAAGGGCTTTCTGTAGACCGTATCAAGGTTGGTGAGAGTGGGTCAAGACTGGAATTGCAAATTTATCTAGGATGTTATGTATTTTTACTATTTGGATAGGAAATTAGCTCTAGTATAGAAACAAATATCCATGATTTGCTGCCACACTTCAAAGGAAACTAAGGTGGCAACTTGAGTGGCACACTCTCATAAGGCGAGGTCTCAGACATGTTAATGCTGCATCATTGTGATAAGAGCTACATCACCCACTAAAAACCAGGAGCCCTCGGGGTATAGAGTGAACTCTGAAAGAGAAGTGAGACCACATCATTCATTTGGTCTTCAGTGTGCCAGTCACCATACTACTTTATTAATGGGGCCTCCTGATTTATGTGGTACCCGACATATGTAGTTGTATTTGGAGACTATAAAGTAAAAGATTTTACTCTCCCAGGACTTTATTACCATTATTTAGCAAACAGAAAGGTCACATATAAAAGAACACCTAGAAGATTTGAATTCTTTCCAAGTCATTTCCATAATCTTAGGTACATCCACCTCTACCCATCTCATGGCCCTCAAATTGATGCAGACTCAGAGTGACCATACAGGACAGGGTAGAACTGCCCCTAGTAAATGTCTAAGATTTTAGCTCATGTTTTTTGGGGTTTTTTTCTACAAAATCATAGAAATATTTATTTAACACGAATATTGAAAGGTGAAGCTATTGTTTCGGAACGTATCTTCCATCTAGGTCTATAAACTTCCAAAGGTAGTATTTCCGTTTCCAGCCCTTCCCAAAGAATTTCGCATTCTTTGATTGACACTATATCAAAATGTTAGTCTTGGCCTCTTTGAGGGTCTCAAATTGTGTTCCTTTTCAATGTTCTTTGAGGTTTTTTTCACCAGTTGTATTGGCAAGTAATTTACTTATATAATTCAATAGTTCAATCATTCATTTGTATCAAGGAGAATTGTACAACCATCTCTGCATTATTATTTTTAGAAAATTCCCCACTCCAAGATGAGTTATGAAATCACAGTCCATTCTAGCGCTCCTCCTCCTGTCTTCACCATACACTCCCAAGATCCTCTTGACCTCCCCATCATTCATCCACGTTCCTGTACTCCCTAGAACCCCTGGTATCGTTATTCCCAGTATGCATCCACTCCTCCTGCGCTTCACAGCTGGGACACCGAACAGAAAACAATAAAAAGAACAAAATTGCACTAAGGTGGTAAGGATAAAAGCATAATAATATACAGACAGAGATACAAATAATGAATAAGAAGGGACTGAGCCTCATCAACATTAAAAAAGCCAGGGAAGAAATTTCTGTCACGGAAACAGTAAGAGATACTTTTACCTAAACATGTACAGATCCTGTCTAGGGGGCAGTTAGTTGACTAATGATCGAGGTTAATCCAGCATAATCAAGATTGCAACGGTTTCTGCTTGTTAGTAAGGCTCTTCAAGACCCTTACCAGGGGCTCAAGTGAGTCTGCTAGTGGCTTAGTTGGATTAGATACTCTGTAGATTGGATTTGGTTCCCCATCAACCTCCTTAGCCCTCCACAAATTGGCTGTTCATAAATTTTTGCTCTAATGCTTTTCTCCCCACCAAATTGAAATTGTATAATTGTCATCTTTGGATCACACAAGCTGATGTGCTTCTTCTGTGTGGACTTAATTGAGTCCTCACTTAGATAGCTGCTAGTTTGAATACAAACCTTTAAGATCCCAGGCACTATTTAAGTCCTCAGGATATAGTGTCTGAAGTAGAGTCCAGTTCACCCAGTGGGGTTCCTGTATGGGGTCTCACTGACCAGCCTCTGGAGCAAGATCCACACCCCAAAGATCTAGGACTCAGTGTTCCAGTGTTCTGCGAATCTGGCCTGGGTTCCCGGAATACCCCAGATACCCTAGGTCAATTCTGCCTTCCTACTGCATGGGACTAAAGACCCTCCCTACCTAGTGATGTCAAGGATATCCTCTGACTCTCCTCCCAGCAGCTGGTGGTCAGTCCTCCCTTCCCTCCCCCCAATGGACTTACACCTATGTTCACCCTGGCTTGACCATTACCTCTCCTCTCTCCTGCACTGGCTCCTCCCACCAATAAGCCTTATCCCTCTGAGGGGCTGCTACCTCTCCATGGACTTCAACCCAGATCCACATGGGTACCTCTCAGCAGACAGCATCCTCCACCTCTCCCTCGACCATTGGATCCCAACTGTCGTGAGGTGATCAGGTCTTTTGCCTACCTTCTCAGCGGGCTATTAATATGTTGGGTTTTTTGGGGTAAGATTCTATAATTCTGTAGATCTTAGAAATTAGTCCTTTGTTATGTCATTAGTAAATATATGTTACCAATCTGTGGGTTGTCTTTTCACTCTTTAAATAAAATCTTTAAATGCTTTCATTTTAATAGCTCTCCTTCATCTATTTTATCTTCCACCAAGTGTGTTTCCTTTGTTAATTCGGCTAGCCCATGTGTTCCCTTTGTTCCAGTGTTCTCATTGATGATCCTGATAGCCTTGGGTTTTACCTCTAGATCTTTAATCTATTTTGAGTTTGTTTTAGTGCATGGAGTGGGATCTGAGTCTTGTTTATTCTTCTGTAAGTAGATATCCAGCTTTGCCGACACCATTTATTGAGGAATGCATCTGCTTCCCACTTAATGTTTTTTGGAGTCTTTGTAAAATATCAATTGTCTTTACACAGATGTTTTTATTTCTGGATTTTCTACCTGACCCTTCGGTCTGAGTATCTATCATTGTGCCAGTTACCAGACTCTTTGGACATCTGTGGCTGTACAGTAGGATTTGAGGTCAGGTGGTGCGTGGTCACCTACTTAATTCTCCTTCTTGAGGAGTTTTAGCCTATCCTGTGTTTCTGCCATTTCCATATGAAGTTAGTAATCTGTTTTTCCATTTCTTTGAAGAGTGATGCTGGAATTTGGATCAGAATTGTATTTGAATCCATAGATTGCTTTAGGTAGTATTGACATCTTGACATTGGCACTCTATTGAACCTTCTGATCCACGAACCCAGAGTGTTCTTCCCTTTGTGGAGATCCATTTGTTCTCTTGTAGCTATGTTCTGTAGTTTTCCTCATACAGCATGTTTTATCTTCTGGCTAGGTTTATTCTGAGGTACTTCAGCTTTGTGAATGGTACTAATTCCTTGATATATTTGTATGTATTCCTATCACTGGAAAATAGGAATCCAATCCAATATCAAAGGTTTCTGCTTGTTAATCTTGTATCCCGCTACTCTTCTGAGCTCCTCTATTGTTTCCAGAAGTTCTATTGTGGACCCGTTAGGACTTTCAATATATAAAATCATATAATCTGCAAATAGCAAAAGTCTCACTTCTGCACCCAATTGTACACCGTGATATCTTGCCTTTGTCTTATCACATTGGCTAGGATTTTCATCAAAATGTTGAACAGAATTGGGGATGAAGGTCATCTTTGTTGGGTACCCTTGTTCAATGGAAATAGCTTGTAGCTCTTTATTTTATTGCTCATTATTTAATCAGTAAACTATATTTAATCACCCAGGTGTTAATTCAAATAAGCCAAAATAATTATCTAAGAATTCTGGGTCTTTAGGGATTAAGAATACCTCAGTAGTATGCACCCACTAAAAATGCCTGGGAAGGTTTCAGGATGCAATCTAAGTTTTGCAAATAAAAAATAATGTATTACTTGTTAAAGTTGTAGTCTGTGTTTTCCTTTGAGATGTTTTTCTAGATATTTATATTTGAATGTGTATTTGAACAGTTTTATTGGTATATGATACATAATTCACATTTCATACAATTTAATAGTTCAATCACACCAAGAGTTGTACAATCATCACCAGAGTCTGTTTTATAATTTTTCTTCATTCTTTTACTTATCCTTATTAGCTGTCCATTCACTCAGAACCTCTCCTGCCATAGCCTCAAAGTGTAATTAATCCAGGTAGTAACTCTATAGATTTACCTATCCTGGATTTCATATACAGAAAAAAAATTAATAATAAAACAATCAAAAGCTTCAAACCTCAATTGAAATGAAAGCAGAATATATTTAAAACTAGAACAAATTAAAATGAGTCATAAGTGAGATCAAATGATAGCATGCTAAATTTTATCCTAACTGATCTTCAACCATCACTTTTACAACCGTTCTTCATGTTAGCTATGGTATTGACATCCTGGGTCTTGTATGGTTAGAAGATATTCCTTAAGGCGTATTACATGTGTACTTCCCCTACACTTTTTAAAACACTGAAACAGCTTTAAAATGAGTCAAAATGGAGACAGAATGATAAGATAGGATACTTTGACCTAACTATGTCTTTCATAATGTACTTTGCAGTACTCTGCCTGATAACAGGGGTATTCACACCCCACAAGTACGATGAGAAGAATTCACCCAAGGCTTCATTCTTGTGTTGTTCCTGCAAATGGATGTTGGGTTCCCACTGTCATCTACAGATTTCTGTACACTGGGTGCTCATAATTTAAACTCTGATGCCATTACCTCCTTTAGATTTTGATTATCTTATTCATAAACTTTGGATCACACAGGCTCGTGTGCTTCTCCCATGCACACTTAGTTGATGCCTCACCTGATGGCTGCTTGTTTGAAAACAAGGATTCAAGATCTCAGATGCTATTCTTTCTGATATCCAGACATTATCTTGTTTCTTCACTGTGCTGTGCTATAGCACCCAATTCTTTAGTGATCTCTTCAGGAGTTTGAGCACCAAGAAAGACCAGTCATAAATGTCAGAGCCTGCCAACGAGTTGAACAATCCTGAAAGGGGCAGTGTGGATTAAGAAAAAAAAAAGACAGAAAGTATTGGGAGGGCAACAGTGAATACTGGCGCCCCGAGTTTATTCCACATACTCCTTTTATCCATGTAGAAACAACCCGGGCATATAATTATCTCCTTGTTAAGCAAGCACATTTGATACACATTAGCAACTCTATCTTCTGCCAAGTCAGACATCCTTGAGAAAATTAAACAACCTATTTCCCAGACCTTGCATACTTTATTGTTCTAGTTCTCAACAGTCTGCTCAAAACGTTAAGCCGCAGAAGACATCAGCAAACACTGACACATAGGTCATGAGACTTCTCAGCTGTTTCAAGGCAGAGTCATGGTGGCCTTCAACACATAAGAACTAATTGCACTTAGATTGGGACTAAATAAGGGAAAGCCCAAAATCCATTCATGCGTCTATGATTTATGTATGTCTTGAGTTCACCTTAGAGACACCATCATTTTATGTTAGAAACATGATCAATCATCCCCCTGTGGCATCACTTCCACTGCTAGTGCTGACTCAGAGAGATCCTACAGAGCAGGAGAGAACTTCCCATGAGCCCAGGCTGTAACTCTGGACTGCAGAAGAAAGGCTGGTCTTTCTCCCATGGAGGGCCTGGTGATTTTGAGTTGACCTCCTTATAATTTTCAGCCGAATATGTAAACTCTATATCTTAGTTTTTATAATCTTCAGTTTTTGCATGGGAAAGAGATGACTGGAGTAGATTATCTTGAATTTCCATTAACTTTGAAATAAAGTGATATTTGAGTTTATATTTTGAGATCCTCTATACCTCTCTCTCTCTACACACACACACACACACACACACACATATATACATATATATGAACAGCTCTTTTTAATTATTAAATTATTTCTTTCTAATGGTCTAAATTGCATATGTAATGCAGTGAATTGCTTAATATTTACCTTCTAGCCATCGTCCTCTATTTTGGGATGTATTATAAATCCAAGTCTCTGGGTCTGTGGCTATATTCCAATTTTGGAATACAATGTTATGCTAGTGAGATAGGAATAAGTTAGGGTATAGCTTAGGTTTTCAAACTCCTAGAGGGTTTTATTTAAGCCACAACACTTAGTTTCATTGAGGTAGTGTTCTGCAAATTTGCAACCAATGCTGATATCTAAACTGCCAAGGAACAGCTCCCTGGTTTAAGCTGTTCCCTTATTAGGCGAATCACCAGCTTTCTGATTAATTCAGAAAGGAACTGACAGAGACAGTTAGACAGTCATCATATTTTCCTCCTTTCCTTTTTACTTGCCCCACCAACCATTTTTGGGGGGAGCACTTATAGATATCACATTATTCTATAGTTTAATCACATCAAGTAGTACTGTACAATTTCTACTATGATCAATTTCAAAACATTTTCTTCTCTCCTGAACTCCTCAATACCATCTTCCCTTTACCCTCCACTCCCATAATCCCCCTCAGGAACCTATTCTACTTGTTATCTCTATAAGTTCATCAATTCTGCATTTCATATACCCCAAAACAGAAACACATATAATAAAATTTCTATAAGTTAATCAGTTCTAAGTTTCATATACCAAAAACCAGAAACACATATAATACAAATTCAAGGGGGCTACCCACAATGACAAAATACAGCAGAGATAAACTCCAATATGAAAATTTAAAAAAAACAAAAAATATTGAAAACCAGATCAAGTCCAAAGTGTTTCAAAGGAGGGATCCTATGACTAGGTGTTAACTGTTCAGGTCAGTGTTATCATTTGATCTCCCATACTCCGCTCTCCAGTGCTTTCTGTTTGGCAGCCAGTTTATTCCTATCCCTTATTTATACACTAAAGGAACTGATCGGAGGCATATTTCCTGTGTAGATCTCACAAATGTATCTTGGGCTTCCTCCATCATCCATAGCATTCTGCAAATTAGGATCTCACAATTTAAACTCTGATACTAATCCCTTCTTTGGTTTGGGATTATGTAATTTGCAATCTTTGGGTCAAGGGTGTTGATATGCTTCTTCCGTATGGATGTTGATATGCTTCTTCCATATGGATTTAGTTGTTGACATCTCCCTCTGATGGCTGCTTTGTTTGAAACAAACTTTTTTTTTCAACAAGAAAGATAGGCTTTATTTCAACCTTGATAACAGATATTTCCTAAAAGAACAAGGGCTTGCTGAAATTACATTTTATTCCCAGACTTATGTGTGGTATAAAGGTTTGCTTGAAGTATTTCTCAGGATTTCTAATAGACAGAAACTCCAATTTTAACAAGCTTTTAAGGTCCCATAAGCTATTCTACCTCATAGCCAGGCACCATCTAATTTCTTCACCACAATTTGCTAAGGCACCCTCATCTTCTGTGTTTCCTTCATGAGGCCAGTTACCGGGCAGGGCCATGTTGTAAGAACTAATTGTTCTTAAAACAGCTAGGATTTAGTTCGCGCTCCAAATCTGCTTCTGTATCTATGTTTTGTTGTTTATTTTTAATCTACCTTTGGCTACTTTTAGAGATCTCTGTTACATTATGCTAGAGAATCTTACCAATCACCTCCCTGGAGCATAAGGATCTTCCATTAATAGTGTCATTGATTAGCTCCTGTTACTAATATTTAAGACACCATTGAGAGAGGAGTATTGGGTCAGTGTAGGATAACTACATATCACCATATGTGAATTATTCAACTGTATAGTATATATACTTAACATAGTTGGAATCTATTTACACAAACAATGGGAGTTGGTTGTCAGGCAAAATTTCCAATAATATTCACCGATATTCTCAACCTAACCTTTTGAGATCACGAAGTTGAAAACAAGCCTCCCTCAATGAGCAAGGCACCATCAATTTAGTCCCCATTCCCAATTGAGAAGCTGTAGAATAGTTATTGTGTTGGATCATCCTCACAAACTCAAGTCACACACTAGTTACAAACCAAGATATATAGGCCACAGAATCTTGCTTGCTGAAAGTGAGGAGGACTTGAAGCACTGCTGATAAAGATCAATAATTCCAGCTTTCAGGATAGATTACAATGGTAATGAAAGACCCCTGGACCAGTATTCACTCAGTGAGTGCTTCTTTTGGGGCCAACCAAGTCAAAACTGCTTCTTCCCCTTTCAGTTGTTGTGCATCTTTGCAGTGACGTTGCTTGGAGCTGGAGAGGGTAGTAACACAGGTTTGTTCTTTTCCTTTGGATTCTGTGGCTGGCTTGCCTTGTCTGACCTTTTGACCTTTGGTTCATGGGACTCGAGCCAGCAACCTATTGCTTGTCCAGAGTCACTTGCTTCAGCAGCCATGCTAATCAACAGCCTGTCAGCTGACACGCCAATTTGTGTTCCTCAGCCTCTGAAACCATGTGCGTGAAGACGCTACTCCAGACTGATGTGTGACCTGGGGAGGCTGGGATTTTCCAGCCTCCATAACCATGATCCATTTCTTTAATTGTTTATGAGTTCTGTGAGATATTTCAGTGAATTATAGAATGCTATACTGAGAGGAGGAGTAATAGTTGATACCAGAGAGTATGGAATAATACAGCATTGTTTAAGTGTTAGAGATTTGAGACATCTTTAGCCTCTACCACATAGAAACAGTTTGCACTTTTCATTCTAAAATAAATTATTCAGGTATGGTGTGCTGGTAACACAATTTTATGTCAATTTGATAAAAGAATGAAGGGGTGGAGTCAATCAGGCCACAGCCTGGTTATACCTCTTTGTGGGTGTGTCCGTCTCATGAAGATTCTGGGACTTCCTCTCTTCCTCATTGGAGGCCTATGGGAGTTAAATAATCTCTTGTCAATTTGAGAGGATTACCAGCGAAGGCGTGGAGTCTAGCCTGTCAATCAGCATATAGCCAATGAGGCCTCTGTGTGGGCATGGCCTTCCCCTGAGAATTCTGGGAATTGATGTATTTCTTCCTTAGAGGTAGAGACCTTCTCTCTCTCTGTTCACTTCCTGAGAGACACTTTACTGACAAGAGAAATGTCACTACTGATAGACTCTTTCCCCTGGGAATTGGAGAAGCCATGTAGAGCCACCTGCCAGCAGAGATAGTTACACTGCCACTGGATCCATGAGACTTCTCACTCACTGCCTGTGATCTTCCTGCATTTGGTGACTTTGCATAGGTTTCATGAGTCTGAAGAGGACTTTATAGATTGGTATTGGACATTTAGGCTAATATCCAACTTAGGAACTTGATCTGTACTGTGCTTTTTTGGAATTATATATATTAATAATTTAAGAACAAAATAAAAAAATTAATCTATCAGAATATCCTGGTGTGGAATAGACTAAAATAAACAGTTCTAGAATAGTATAATATTTATATGCAAAAAATTAAAGACATAATTACTAATTTACAAAGTATATTTTATATAAAATTTCATAATTTATTTCACATAAATTTTGAGGGAATCTTCTAAAAAACATCTAAAAAGAAAAAGACTATGAATATGAGCAAGAGTGGAATGTAGACATTTCTGGGGTTAGTTTGTATATTAACTTGCCATTTTTATTCAATTTACTTTTAATGTAGACGTTTATAAAAATTGCTTTATATGTCAAAATATTTATGTATTTATAAATATTTTATACTTATATTTAAATAGAATTTTGTTCCCCTTTAGTCATTAAATTATTGAATATTGCCAATAAAATGCTTTCAAATGCATTAGTCATCAACATTCAATTTTCATAGTTTGTATTCTCATAATATTCAGCTTTAGTTATTTTTAACTTGAAAATGAATAATATCCAACTCAATTGCTTAACAATGTCATCTAGGGCAAACGGAGGTGGAATTTTCTACATACGAAATTAACTTCTAGCATCTATGACTTTTCAGTATTAATGATAAGTTTTATGATGTTTGAAATGTATATTTTATATATACATACATTAAAATATATTACATTATAAAAGAGAAAACAGATTTTCTGAACCTGATTTTGATATGAAATAATTTCATATTTGATTGGTGATACATACATATATACATATATTTATGCATTTATGTATGTATTTACGTATGTATTCAAATACATGTGTGTTTGAACATATATATGCACATACAAATATACTGCACACACATATGGTGTGTATGTGTACATATGTCACCAAAGAACTATAGAATTATATTTTTAAAAATTAAAAATGACAAGTCTTTGTTTTCTTCTTCAACCAATACTGAGCTAACCATTAAAATAATATATAGATAAAAATAGCTGCCCGTTTGACCAACTCAGATTGTTTGGGAATTTAATGTGGAAAACATGATCTAAGTAGAAATAACAAAGCTATTCCATTTTCTTAGCACACAATGTTGCTCCTCTCCCATAAAGAGCAGAAACAACTGACCTGGTGCAGTGTGCTTGGAGACGCACTAGAAGGGGCTGTGCTCTAGGAGAGTGATCCTATGACCTTCTAATCTACCTTGGAAATAGCCTCGGACACGAGGTATAAACAACCAAAGCTTCTCCGTTTACTTGCTCAGCATACACCTTAAATAAGTATGGCAAGGGGACTAGAATTTTCATTTCAGTTGAGAATTCACCTGATAATGGAATTTGATAATTTAAAATTACTTTTTTGGACTGAAATTTTATACACCTGCATGGAGAAAAAGTGTACATAAATGTCTTTACATTTTAGGTACACTGGGATCCTCAGGAGTATAAGAATTCTGAAAACATAATTTACAGGCTTTGCCAAATAGTTGACTCAGAATCTGACTTCCACTGACAAATGAGACAAATTCCGGCCAGCGTGGATTCTTTTTCATCTTTCAAATTAATTGTGAAAAATATGTAGGTTTTGGTGTCTTCTCCCTGTTTTAATGACTGGTTTTTGCCCCCCTTGTTCTTAATTTCTATATTCTTTCACCTGAAGCTGCTGTTTGCTACCATCAAGTCTGCTCCCACTCATGGTCACCTACATATGATAGAAGGGGGCATTTCCAAGTCTGGCATCGTATTCATGAGCGCTGACACGTCACAGTGCACTGGTGTGGCCATCATGCAGAGCCTTCCAATCCAGGCACTATATTGAATAATGTTCTTTCATACATTACAGGGCTTTTCATGACTGATTTTAGGAAGTAGATTAGCAGATTTTCCTTCCAAGCTTCCTGAGTGATTTAACCACCTCACCTTTCTGTAAGCAGCTGAGCACATTAACTCTTTGTATCACCCAGGAATTTCATGAATAGAGCACCATAGAGAGAAACACTACATAAGGAGTTGATAATTTTACATTACAACTTAGAACAGAACATTCTTGCAAGCTCTATTTGAGTTCCATTCCAAACAGACAAAGCACATCAGTTAAACCAAAATTCTTATACATTATTTTACTATTATAGTTTTAAAATTAATTACACGAATGAAAGGGTTCAATTTAATATGACATGTTATTATTTCTTTCATTATTTGATGTAGAATGTTTCAGTTCTATTGGACCTCATTACCTTGGTTGTGGTTAAATTCTATTTTAGCTGAAAGAAAAGGAAGAAAAAGGACCCATGAAATCTCTTGTCCTTGAATTCGCAGACCTCTTGCTTGGTAAAATGGTTGTAAAGAGAAAAAGAGGAATATCGTCAATGAAATGTATTAACAGAGCAAAAATAAATTAAAATAGCAGTTGTGGGGGTGGTGCAGGACCAAGCAGCACTTCCTTCTGTTTACTATGAGTTGGAAACAACATGATGAAACCTAACAACAATGAATTAAAAAACCGTTATAATTAGTAAGACAATGGTTTTGCAAAATTCGACCATCTTCTCTCCACTCAACCTACAAGACCATATTTTCCAAACACTGATCCTTCCCCACCCCCACCCCCACCTCTGGTATCTCTGATATTCCAATTGACAGAAAAAAAACAAAACATTGATTATATGTGGGATATGACATTAAGACTGTACAAGTTTAGAAAATGCTCAATTTCTTAATTGTTGGCATTAGTGGCAAGCACAAAAATTTGAATCATAGTCGTATTTCCTGGTCCTCCTCCTAGGCATGTGGATAGTATCCTGTCTGATCACTGGGGGGTGGGGAGGTATTTCAGCTAGAGTTTGAAATGTCCTTCTGCACAATTAATGTGAAGTTATTCCTCTTCAAAATTTGTCATACCTGGAATATTAGATCCCCTGCTTTAAGAGGCTTACTGATGGTGGCTGCAAATTGGGTTCCTAATTGCAAGGTAAGCAGTTAGTGTTACAATCTCAGAAACCCACAGAAGCAGTTTTACCCTGCCTATAGGATTTCAATGGGTCAGAATTGACTCACCATGGCAACGGGGTTTGTTTTTGCTTTCCTTGCTTGTTTGTTTTATCATGTGGCGGTGAACATTGGTAATCACTAGGAAAGATCAATGAAGACATGATGAATTTGTAATATAGTGGTTGGAGAAGAACACTAGAAGTACCTTGTACTGCCAGAAAAATAAACAAAGGTATCTTGGAAGAAGTACAACCAGAATGCTCCTCAGAAGCAAGGTTGTTGAAACTTTCTATTAGATAACCATGCAACTTCGGCAATGTTATCCTGAGTGACCACTCCCTGGAAATTGGAAGGTTTGGGAAAAGTGGGAAGACGATCAAGGAGATGGATTGATGTTGGGCTGAAACAATTGTGAGGATGGTGTTTTGTTCTGTTGTGTAGAGGGCCCCAAGGAGTGGAACCTCCTCAATGACATTACCAATAATGATAACTATGTTTGATTTGCCCCACGAGACTATTTTTATCTCTTAGTTTATTGAAGTGTTTCCATTTCATTACTATGGTCACAGGCATTGGGGGGCAGTTATTTCCATGGTTTGGCCTTTCTAGTCATTGTCTTTGGCACGCTCATAGAAACAAACAAACCTGGGTGGGGTCATGCAGGCTGTGTTGATATCTTCTTAACAGATTTGAGTGAAGAAGGTGGGAGAAGATGCTTATAGGATTATACGTTTCAATTATGAGTCAGTGATGACAGAATCAATTGTGTGTATGACTTCTTGGGACCGTAATGTGGGCATTGGTTATTTTTCTATGTTCTGTGCATAAAATGAGTCCTCTCAGGGGCAGGAAGGGAGGTCGCACTACCACCAGGAAAGAGGAGTCAGGATGGGAGCATGCCCTTTAGACTTTGAGATCCTTGGGTGCTGACTTTTATAGACCAAAGTGACAGAAAGCTGGGACATAAGGGGAGCTCAGTGACACCAAGAACTCAAGACAGATCAGTGGGCTTCCGGCATAATGGAACAAGCAAAGCTGCAGTTGTCTGCAGGCAGGAAGTTTCTTTGCGGAATAGATGTCTCTAGGCAGTGAACTTAGAGAGCGAGATTGGTTGACCCATGAGTTAGAGCTGGGAGCCCTGGGCTGAGGGTGGCGTAGAGTGTCTTTTGGACCTCTGTTAGCTGTGCTTAAAGAACTCTGCAACACCAGGGCAGAGACCAAGGGACACCTGATGTGGATGTGAAGTCAAGGAGCAGAGAGAGCCTTGCCTCTTGACAAGCCTGGGAAGAAGTTTTGCCAACCAGAGAAGACTGTTTTTGAGCATTTCTGATGCTGAATTATAACTTTTGCTTCTGCAAAAATACCATAATTGTGAGGATAGTTTTAAGTTCTATATCATCACCCAACAGAATAGTGGAGATTGCCTTAGGAAGGATGGCTGGTGTCAGGATTTTGAAGAATTTAGGGGAGGGGAGCTATGTCTGACTGCAGCCTGATAGGAATTGTCTTGGTGCTGATGTAATGGTGATTCTCTCCTTCCATCTTCTGAAGTTAAAAGAGGTCATATTCAGTCCTCTACCCTTCTTTACAGACTTCATCTTAATTTTAATGAATTTACAGTTAACAACAGTGACCAGGGTTTCACAGAATCAGAAATCCAATTCAAATCGCCTGCAATTCAGAGGTTGTCCTTTTTATAGCAATGCCAGGGGAGACCAGTCCCTGGAAAACATCGTGCTTGATAAAATAGTGGGGCAGCCAAAAAAAGGAAGATCCTCAACAAGATCAATTGACACAGTGACTGCAATAAGGCGCTCCAACCTAGCCTGGCCACGTTTTGTCTTGTAGAGAGGACGGCCCTCCAGTGGGACCAACTCCAAGGGAGCTACCACCACCACCATCCAGTGATTCAAACAAACCACCCTGCAGTGGGGTTTACCAGGGTAGCAGCACATTCCTGATTTGCTGAATTAAGATGCCATTTCTAGCAAATGGAGAATATATGTTCTGACTTCCCTTAAGAATTTCCTAGTAAATTTCCTCTTCATATTATTAACTTATTGTCAACTTGAATGTGTTCTCCTTATGCAAATTTAAAGCTTTTCTATAATCAAATATCACTAGCTTTTACTGCTCTGAAAGCAACCTTACTTATAACTCCTTCCTGAATAAGTGAGAGGTCTTCTCTGAAAGGTCACTCAGATTAAAAAAAAATCATAGACAGTGTCTCACATGTTTTCCTCTATGAGTTTATTATGGAGATGGGTTAGTTACTCCAACTACCTGGACAGGGCCCTGCCCTTTCCCCATGTCTTCGGAATCTGTGAAGTACGCCAACAGACGTTTGCTGCATCTTTATGTATGTTTATCCTAGAAGCTCCTAAGAAATAAATTAAATCTGGTTATATTCTTACTGTGTGCGATCTTTCTGTTTTTCCATTGGGCATGAGGGGCAATGAAAGGGTCCGTTTGTTCAAAGGCTTCGGATCTGATTCCTGGGTTAAGGTGGAAACCGGAGAGCAGGAAACAGCCTTGAGAGGCACACAGGTGCTGCCCATCCTTTGTTAACGTTTCTTGCAGTGATGCCACTGGACATTATCATCTCCTCATCAGCAGACGCATGCACTCTGGATCCTGATTTACTCTAAATTACATACCTTACAAAAGCACAGGGACACATTTAAAAATAAATAACTGTATTTGTTTCCATATCCCCAACACTGACAGACTGGGTGCACTATGATACGCATAGTTCTGAGAAGGATGGGAGTTGATAAACACATGCCAGACACATCAAAAGATGAATTCTACAGAAGGTAGTGGCATTGCAAAAGAGGTGTGAGAAGGCATGCCGATGAAATATTCTCACAAATAAACATAAAATTATAAGTTTGATAACTATTGAGGCAGAAAGCTTTGTAGTGAGCTAAAATAGGATATTAGGAAAAATGCTCAGAGGAGCCAGGCACCTGTAGGAGACAGCTTTAAGTTAACATTTGAGTGGGTGGTACTCGTGGAGTGAGCGTACTCCCGGAATCTGTGTATTTGGCTGCCATCCATTGTCTCGGGACTGTGGAGACGCGTCTCAACATTAGTGCTGGTTTGCCAAACTTTGTGGTTTCTCCTGTGGACAACATGCCACATGCAATTTCTTCCAGGTCCTCAGTTTCCCCCAGTGTTATCCTTGACTCCTGAGAACCTGTGTCTTCATTGCTGATCTGTTTCTCTGAGACTCTTGTAGCATATAGGTTCAATGATGAACATAATCCCTACCTTATTACTGTTGAAGAACTGCTAAATGTGTCTAATAAAAAGATGTCTGAAACAATATTTTATGAACTCTAAAATGTCTATATGTCCCTATAAGGTCAAGAATTGTGAGTAAATGAATCAATACTACTTTTGAAGGCAGGCTTCATTGAATTCTTTGGAAGGAATGACATGAAATCAATGACGGAATAAGAACGATCCTATCTACAATGCTGTCTGTATAGGTGTAAAATGTCCTGCTACTTAATTACAAAGTGCAGGGTAGTTCTTCCCCCAATACCGCCCTCCAATGTTAACAGCAGGAAATAAAAGAATGTTCCAAATTTTAAATTAGGGTCAAAATATATGGACTTCGAGTTTAGATAGGTCTATGTGTGAAATTCAGGTCCACCACTCTCCTGGTTGTCAATTTAGATAGTGTTTGATCTCTACCAGCACCTCATTTTCATATCTGTAAATAATAATGATGCAATTGTGTAGGGCTGTTGTGTGTATAAGGTATTTCATGTTAACACACTTAACATAGTACATGAACAGTCATTTAATTATACATCTTTTCATCTATGCCACTTTTATTCTCCATTTGCAAGTAAACCATCTCAAACCTCTAACAATTATAATCATTTGACAGATATCAACTTGAATGTGGCTTTTAATTGTTTTGTTTGTTTGTTTTTATACTGATGGGAACATAGCTCATTATGATCAGGAAATATTTGTATGCAATTGCAAAAGAAGCTTCCAATATAATTTCACTGAGTCTAATCTTTCTTGGCAAATGTAACTATTTTCCCACTAAGTGTTCAGGAAGTGAATAAATATGAGACCAGAAAAAATACTTGATGGAGATACTATAGTAAGATTAATTTTTAAATTCCGTTTATTAATATATAGAACATTTATGCCACATATTGAGATGCATTAAAACTAATTTAACTCTTTTCTGTACATAATAACTAGATGCTTTCAACTTTTAGTAATTTTGCCCAGTGTCATTGAAATATGCTTTCTGGTTAATTTAATATCCCTATCATTTTTTGTCCTTGGCTTGTAATTGGGTGCTATGCACAGAACAGATGTTCAGATCTGTCCTGTTAAAATGAAATT
Organism: Tenrec ecaudatus; assembly: GCF_050624435.1. Classification (NCBI taxonomy): domain Eukaryota; kingdom Metazoa; phylum Chordata; class Mammalia; order Afrosoricida; family Tenrecidae; genus Tenrec; species Tenrec ecaudatus. The sequence continues at coordinate 47,436,559 of NC_134533.1, forward strand.
CATGCTGAATGTAACATTTTCACCAACTTGTTATTATAGCGCTCGGCAAAATTGCAAAGCACATCAATAAGGGCTGGAAGGCAACACAGCAATAAGAACATGAATTTGTACAGGGAGCAAAGCACTCATGACTTTCCTTTTGATATTTGAGATTATAATACTATGTCTTTTGCATTTTTAAAAACAAAAAAACCCTATCCATATAAATGCACATGACATACAACATTGCTATTTCACTCCTTAGACCTGGTTTAATACTCAGTTGCAGTCGGCCCTGGAGAATTGGAGAAATAAGTAGCAAGACCTTCAGGGGAAAATCAAACCACCAGTCAAATATTTTAGCTCAGCTACTCACAGGCCTAGCCACAGAGGGGGGTACACAGTGGAAATAATATGATTTTCTTGCCTCAAAAACATTCACTACCTACAACATAACAGGCTTGATTATTTTAAAGCCATTATAAAACTCACTTGAAAATATTTAAGATCAATAGATTGAGACTTAAGCATTTGATTTCTTTGTTACTCTTAAGAAATGAAAGTCATCTAAAGGTTGCTTTACTGATAGACCAGAAAACCCACTGCCGTCCAATGGATGCTGCCTCATAGTGACCATAGAGGATGAAACATAACTGTCCCCTTGGCTTTCCGAAACGATCACTTTGCATGGGAGTAGAAAACCCCTTCTTTCTCCTACAGACGGACTGGCGTTTCATCTGGAAGTTGTGGCTAGCAGCTTGCATATGCACCAGGCCACCAGGGTGGCTTGGTGAGAGAAGATAAATTAAAATCTAATTTTTGCTACAGTCCATATGAAAAAGTTTTTTTTAAAGAGACGTATTCATTGTGCTTTTGAACAATTTACACGAGAAGTATGCCAAAATGCCAACATAATGTATGAATCAGCGATACCAGGGGAAAGAGGAAACAAAGAGACCAGAGCAAAAGTGAACTGAACCTTCAGCAGATCCGCTACAGACCAACTGAATCAAGCTGACTCCCTGGCGTAGGTTCTGCCCCTAGTGACCCTGGAGTGCTTTCCAAGTCTTTTGCTTATTTCCTCTAATGATGATGTAACGTCCGTCCATGTCTTAGCAAGTCTCTGACATTAGTACTTCACGTGTCAAATCTGTTCTTGAGCTAGATACAAAATTCAAACACTTTCTGTGTATTTATATAAATGTAAAATATGTGACCATATACACAAGCGTGTATATGGATTACATGCATAGGTATGTGCATTTGTGTGCTTGTATTTTTAATCAAACTCTGTTCTTACTAAGAAATTCCAGAAGCACTGAATCCTAGCAATGAGCAAAACCATTTCTTAGATCTTTTTTCAAAATTCCATTTTTCACTAAAAGTAACTAAAGAAATTCATAGTAAAAGTACGTTTTGATATTTAGGTAAGAAAAACATAAATAATATAAGTGTAAGTAAGTATGAATGTAAATATAAATACAAATATATATAAATATATGTAAAATGAGTTGGAGACTTTTAGACAGTAAAGTTAGGAAATACCAACTTTTAAAAATTATGATGATATAACAAATTAAGCAAAGGATAATTCTGAAGGAGAATTCAGTGGCTAAATATGAGTCATTTTAAGCACCAAAATATAAGGTTATTGATACATTCACAAAGTCTCAAAATTTTATCTCATATTTATTATCAATAAAGAGGAGAAGCAGTTAATTACATTAAAGAAACTTGGAAGATAACACCATAATCAATTGATCAAATATCTTCTGTGATAAGAATTTCAAAGATTAAGTAATTGAGAAATTCAATTGTGGCATTGACAAAAACAACCCTGAATATTCTATGCACTTCAAAAAGAATGGACAAATCTTTGTTTGAAGAAGTACAATCAGGATGCTTCTTAGAAGTGAGGATGGTGAGTCTTTAGTCTACATATTTTGGGCATGTTATCAAAAGAGTACAGTCTTTGTCGACATCATGCTTGAAAAAATAGACACACATACAGGAAAGAGAATTGCAAGGAAGACAGGTGATAGTACGTATTGGCCACAGTCACCATAAACTAAGAGAGAAGCCCTAGAACAGACGGCCATGGGTGACAATCTGACTGGACTTCTAGCTCCAGTTATGTGAGGATGAACACCTGATCTCTAAAAGCATGTGTAGAATTTCTGTTACAGTTGTTGTTTTTGATAGATGCTAAGTCTCTACAAATATACAGCAGAATGACATACTGCCTGGTCCTGTGCCATTTTTTGCATTTGTTAAATTTGAGGCCATTGTTGCCATTTGTCAGCCCATCTCACTGAGCGTCTTTCTCTTTGTCACTGACCTTCTTCTCCACCACAGGAGCCCTGCTGGTGTAGTAGTTACACATTCGGCTGCAAGCAGCAAGGTGGACAGTCGAAACCACCAGCCACTACTCAGGGGCAAGAAAGATGAGGTTTTCTACTTCTGTAAAGAGGAATAGTCTCAGAAACCCACAGAGGCAATTCTACTCAAAGTGACCCTAGAGTCACTTGATGGCATTGAGTTAGTGTAGTTTCTTTGTTACCAAGCATGATGTCCGCTTTCAGGGACTGGTCTCTCCTGGTGACATGTCTAACGCTCACGAGGCAAAGTATCACTAACCTTGCTTCTGAGGAGCATTTTGTCTTTCTCCTAAGACACATTTGTTTGGCAACACATGATAATTTTAATAGCTTTCACATGCAAATGGGGACATTGAAAATGCTATGCTTGGGAATGGGGCATGCACCTACATCTTAGTCATGTCACACAGTATATGTCGAGAACTTTTGCAGCTGATTTGTTCAGTGAGATGTGGGGTTCTGTTTCTTGACAGTTGTTCTCAGGAGCATCGATGGTGGATCCAAGCAAAAGAAGTCCTCGACAGCTTCAGTCTCCTCTGCTTTTATCATGAGGTTGTATAGTACCTTATTTTGATCATATACTGAAGCTTTTGAGAATATTTGCTCAGCATACAGATTGAATAAATATGGTAAAAAGATACAACCGACACATACCTTTCCTGATTTTAAACCATGTAGTATTTTATTGTGTGTTTGTATGTATTCCAACAACTAACTGTCTCTTGCTCTAGGTCCAGGTTCCACATGAGCACAATTAAGTATTCCGGAATTCCCATTCTCAACGCAATCCACGATTCTGTCAATAAATTGTCAATATACATATTCCAGGTATTTTCTACTCTCAGCCAAGATCTCTCTTATGTCGCCAGGGAGATCCCTCATGCCATGTCCTTTCTTGGATCTGCCTTAAATATCCGGCAGTTCTCCGTTTATTGCTGTGAACATTTTTTCAATGATATACAGCAAATTTTACATGAGTTTTATATTAATGACAATGTTCTAAATTTCCAAATTCTGTTTGGCCACCTTTCTTTGAAATGGGCACAGGTCTGAGTTTCTTCCAATGAGTTGGCCAGATACCTGCTGCTCCCATTGCTAGGCCTAGACTAGTGTTTGCAATGCTGCATCCGTGTGTAGAACCATTTTACTTCATATTCAGTGAATTCCTAGAGCCTTGACTTTCACTAACTCTTTTAATATAACTTGGATTTCTTTTTTATCAGTACCATCATGTTCTACCTCTTGAAATTGCTTAGTGTTGACCTTTTTCCCTTGAACAGTGCTTCTGAGATAATTCAATATTTTGCCCATTGACTCCTTCAATATCACAGATCAGGGCTTCAATTTTTGTTCATTTCTTTCAGCTTGAGATATACTAAGTGTGTTCTTGCTTTTCAGTTTGCTAACCACAAATCTTAGCACATTTCATTATAAAGCTTTGCTTTGTTTTCTCAAGCTGTCCTTTGAAAATTTCTACTCAGCACTTTCACTATATCATTTATTACTTTATATTCACTTTAGCTGCTCTATGTTCAAAAGCAAATTTCTGTTTGTTTTTTTTCTGGTACCACTTTGGTCTTTTCTTTCTTCTCATATTTCTAATTACTTTTTACATTCTTCATATCTGATACTCTCGATGACAGCCCCTCTGTGTTAGCTGTGATCTCTAAAGAAGTAAAAGCCATTATGTTTAGAAAAAAATATGTGTGTAGGAATGACGCACACAGAGAAACGGGTAAATCCAGTCCAGTCATGTCTGTGGGTTAGAGGGTAAGCTTGAGGAGTCTCCCGACCCTACAGGGGCCAGTGAATTAGAAAGCAGGAAGTCTACAAGCTGGTGGATGTAGAGCCAAATGAATCCATAGCCAGCAGTATTCAGATGGGTCCTAGGGTTGACAGGCCATATAGTAGAAGGTTGATGAACCAGGTGCAGGATCCAGAGCTAGCAGAAGCAAGTTAGTCTCTTCCCAGTGTCAATCTGTAATACTAGTAGGTCACACCCTGAGTGAAGCCTCTTTCCAATTGTATCAAGGCTTTTCCCAGATTGAAGAGGCCGTATTCCACCCTGTTCTTCCTACAAGTGCTTCCCTGATTTGTGGAAGATTCCATCATGGTGTTGACCAGACCATGTTAGATCACATGATGAGAGAATTCAAGTTGACACACAGTCTAATATCACAACGGTTCTTCCATTATTAGTCTGCAATATGTCCGTTCTTTCCTTTAAATGGTCTCTAAATTCAGGTGGGACAAAATCAAGTTTATATTCTGTCTCCTTTGGACTTTTAAAAAATTGCTTCAGCTTCAACTTCAATTTGAAATTGATTATTCCACAAATCACTACCGGCCTTGTTTTGGCCAATGACATTAAGTTTCACCCGAGTCTCTTCCTTCAGGTGCAGTGAATTGGAATCTGTGTATTTTATCTAGAAAGGTCCATGTGTTTTGTACTGTTGCTGAGTCCTCTCTGACTCATAGCAAAACTACAGGACAGGGTAGAACTGTCTATGTGCATCACTGAGACTGTGACATTTAACCTGGGAGTAGACAGCCTCATTTTCCTCTCATGGAAAGCTAGTGGTTTTGAACTGCTCGTGGTTCATGTGTCTACATGCTATTATATTCTTTTAAAAAATTATTTGCAATGAAGAAGACTTTGGTCTTATAGAATTCTATCATAAAATCTCTAGTGGATTTCTATCACCACATTCATATTTTCCAATTAATTAAATAAAGATAGAGAGTAAGGACCATGCATATGCTTTTATCCTAATGTCATCATTTTATTCAATAATGACCATTACAAGAATTTATACTATATTAAAACACACATACAGGACATATGATTTATTATTATTTTCTTTATTATCATTTGGCATAGTAATAAAAAGAAATGCACCCGTAATGAAAAAAATATAATTTTAATAACTTGAAGCTCAAATGCAGATTATTGGTACGTACTATAGTTGTATTTCTGGAAATATTTAGAGATTGATGATAAATATATGAAAATTTGAAATACACATAGATAATATTTTTAAGTGATATAAAAAAATCAATAGATGCAAAACTGAAAACTCTTCCTAATGGCATGAAAACTAAACTTACACAAATGAAAAAAATATTTCTTTTCCTTGGTTAGATTTAATATGGTAAATATATGATATTCTCCAAAGTCAGTTTACAAAATTAACCTGATTTCCTTTCAAAAAGCCAATTTTTAAAATGATATTACATAATATATTGAAAAGTAAATATGAAACATAAATATAGACTAATAGCTACAGAAACATTGAAAATGAAAGTTGTAGAAGAGAATTGTTCCTACTAGATATTGGACTATATCATAATGCCTCTATAATTAAATCAAATTGTCACAATGCATGAGTAAATAGAAAGATCTGCAAAACCAAATAAAAGGACTAGAAATTGAACAAAGTAGAATGGGACTTTAATCTACACTAAAAGTAGCATCTGAAATTACTGGACACAAAAAATAAACTCAACCACACCCAACTGATTCCACTTAATAGAAATCTTATATTTTACTTATTTATACAATGATAAAAATAATATTTAAACTACAAGATCAGAAAATGCTTATAAAAATAAAGTGGGCAAAACCAAAACCACTAACTCACTGTCATAAAGTTGATTCTGACTCATAATGACCCTGGAGGGCAGGTTAGAACTGCCCTCGTGGGTTTCAGAGACCATAACTCTCTAGGGGCAGCATTCTCTTTTTGTTTTGGGTTGACTCATGGTTTTGAACATTTGGCCTTACAGTAATCAGCCAAAGATGTAACCATTATGGTCCACGTAACCACCAGAGCTCATCCAGGGCAAAACCAAAGCTAAAGACCAAACTCATTTCCATTGAGTCAATGCTGACTCATAGCCAGTCTACAGGACCAGAGCAACCCTCTACAGCTAGAATAGTCTTGCTCAACTCGCTGACCTTGAGGCTAGCCCACCAACTGGTAACCGCTGTGTCACCAGGGCTCATCAGGGCAAAGTAATCACTAAATTTCAACCCATTCCTTCATTATTTTTATGAACTGAGAAACAACAGAAAGTCAGCTACCATTCCCACATTTCAAAAATATGTTGGACACACACCAAATGTATTTATTGGGAGAAAATGATCTGTTCCCCATAGTCTATGCGATGAGGTAGGCCACTTGGCCGAAGGGCACCTAATGACAGCTGGGGTCAATACATGGGGAGAGGGAGAAGCAGATGTGTGCTGAGAGGTAGAAATGTGAACCTAGGGTGAGGTCTCCTGGATGGAGGTGGTCAGGTCAGAGGGATGACACTTACTGAGAGAAGGGGCAGTGCAGGAGGGGGGAGGGGGAAGGTATATCTGAGGGAACATAGGTGCACATCTGTTGAGGGGAAGGGAGAGAGGACTTACTACCAGATGAGGGGAGGAGAGACCCAGGATGCTCTTGGGAGCAGTATGTGGGGACGGTCTTCAGAGACATGCAGCAGGTGGGCAGATTTGATCTGGGGAGTCTGGGGGTTTCCTGGGTACCCAGGTCAGGTGCCATAGAACCCTGGGATGCTGAATCTTGAATCCCTCAGGCACCTGGCAGGCTCCAGGGGCTGGTCAGTGAGAGCCCATATGGGGACCCCACTGGGTGAACTGAACTCTACCTCAGACACGCTTGTATCCTGAGGACCTAAGCCAGAAAACACTTGGTGTCCAAGGAAGCAGAAGACAGCTGTTCCAAGAGCGGTGTTCTGGTGTTTGGCTGACAAACAAGGTCTTGCTACAAGTAATGGTTCTCAACCTTCCTAGTGCTGTGACCCTTTCATACAAGCTGTGGTGAACCCCAACCATAACATTATTTCCATTGCTACTTCATCATCACTGTCATTTTGCTACTGTTATGAATCAGGTGACCCCTGTGAAAGGGTCATTCAACCCCAAAGGGCTTGTTACCCACAGGCCGAGCACCACCGTGCTACACCAGTGCTCTGTCAACTGTATGAGAATACTATTAATCCAGCAATCCTGTGACGCCCATTCTGGTATATCATGCTTGCACATGTTTATGTCAGGGTGTGTCTCAGAGGGGCACTGCCACTGGAGGTTACTAGCCTGCAGCTGTGTGACTGATTTGTCTGTTTTCAGTGAACAACACCCAGGGAAGCCAAGCCTCTGGGGAAACAAAATATAACAAGGGTTTCGGGGAATGGTGTTATAGAGGGGTTGGGGGACCAAGAGGGAGATGATGTCTAAAGGTCCCAAAAGGAAAAGTATGTTTACAGACTTATTATGGAAACAATTGTATGATCATCCTTGACAGAATTGAGCTATGGAATGATGTGGCATATATATATGTATATATATATATATATATATATATATATAGTGGTGACTGTATAGTGCCCCTTGATAGCATTGAATGATCGAACTGTTGAATTGTATGATATGTAAATTATGTGCCAATAAAACGGATGGAAAACAAAACAAACGTAAGATTTACAAAAGAACAAAAACCTACAGAGTAGCTACAATATAAACAGTCCTTCAAACCTCAAAGTAGATTCCTCCTTCTTTGGTATATCACGTTCACAAGTCAACAGGAAGGGAATTGCTATGTAGCTGGAATGACTATTTCTTGCTGATCTCATTCTTGATACCACTGAGGCTTGTGCAATGCAAAAGGAGGATATGGAGAATTTAGACATTGATTTATAGGTATTCTTCTAAACCAAGCAAAACTGGGTAGTTAAAGGGCCAGTGGCATCCAAATGGTATAATACTCTATGGCAACTCAGAGAGTATTTTGGTGAGAAATAGATTTCGTGATGCCAACGACTGGTGTTGGATTTGTGACGCAAAAATCTACTCGTTAATTCCTGATACAGTGGTTTTTGATTTATGCAGATTGATTCCAGCTTTCAGTGCAGTTTCTGACACTGCCCAAGGCCCATATTGATGTATTAGACAAAACTTTTTTAAAAAGAGAAAAACTGAATATTAATTGAGAATCAGAATCTTAACTCAAGGAGAATTCAGAATAGCAGGCTGGTGAAGGATGAGCCGAAAGCTGTAGATATTATCACCTAATTAGATCATCAATTGGGGAGGGTTTGATTCAGGAGCCCCAGTGGTGTTGTGGTTACACATGGGATTGCTAGCTGCCAGGTCAGCAGTTTCAAACTACCAGTGGTTTCCCAGGAGAAAGAGGAGGCTTCTATTCCTGTGGAGTCTTGGAAACCCAGAGGGGCAGTTCTACCCTGTGATTCAGTGTGGACTCAGCAGCAGTGAGTTTGAAGGCTAGAGATGGTTTGCATACATTATTAACCGTAGGAAGCAACCCAACACTGTCTGTCAATTTGCTTTATTATAATGACTTGTTGGTTACAATAATGCTGAGAATTATGCCACTGGCATTCCAAATACTCATGGAAGACATGTTTCAGCAGATCTTCCAGAAGAAGATAGGCTAAGGAGAAAGGCTTGGTCATTATTTCTGAAAATGAATCAATGGAACTTTTCTAGATCAAAATGGAACATCATTATCAGGAAGAACCAATAGCTGGAAGAGGAAATCACACGTGGTAATGTAAAGGACCAAAGAGGGTAAAGGAAACCTTTCATGACATGAATTGGCACTAAACCTCTAAAAACATACTGTGTATCAAAACTTGTGACAATGATGAAAGAAAGGAAAACACGAAGAAAGATTGGGTAGCTCAGAAGAAAACAAGTCTCCTCAGAGCTCAGGAACAGGCAGCGAAGAGTTAACCAAACCATGATTTTCCATGAGTATTTGCCACAGAAAGCCAATAAACTTATTCACCACGAGAAAAAAAATTGGCTAATCATGCTATAGCTTATTCAGTAAGCTTTTAAGATTGGTGATGTGATATCTTTGCTTAAATTAATTTGGACTCTTTCACTCTGTCTGAGAAATGTAGTATAAATTCTGGCCATGATTTTTCTCCTGTTATTAGTTTATGTTGCAGTATACAGATTCTTTATCTCTGGACACTTAACTTCTCCTGTGCAGATGTTATCCTATCAAATAATTAAACACTTGACTTTCAAATTCATATAATACAAAATATTGAGTCTTGAGGAATGTAAGCAAACATTTCTGAAAAATGGCTAGGTGACTATCATATGTTAAATATTCCCAGAGGGTTACCCATGCTACCCCATGCTTCAAGACAAAATTTCATTTATTTGTCATTAGAAATAAATATCTCACAGTCTACAATGACATATTTATTTTGTGATTATTCACTATGCTTTAATTATGTTCAGTTTGTAACAATGAAAATACATCCCACATGTCAGATATTTACATTACAATGCATAACAGTAGCAAAATTACAGTGATGAAGTAGCAATGGATATAAGTTTATGGTTGGGGGTGACTACAACATGAGGAACTGTATTAAAGGGTCGTGGCATGAGGAAGGTTGAGAACCGTTGCTCTACGGACTTTGAGAAAACTTATTTAAACAGACATCAGACTCTTCAACTTGTTAATACCCACTGTCATCAGTCAATTCCAGCTCACAGTGATACATCCTACAGGAGTAGCCAGAGGCATCTTTCTGGCCCAGAGTGGCTGGTGGGTTGGAAATGGCACCTTGGAGTTCAGCAGTCCAACACCTGCCTGACTGTGCCCTCAGGCCCCCCTAAGTTTTCAATACAGCATCAAAAGATTAATTAATCTTAATTAATTAATTTCTCAAATTTGCTTTCCAAATTTCCCCCTTGAAACCTCACCTCATTATATCAAAACCAAACAAGTATAGATCGTGAGTATTGTCCTATCTTAATCAAGCCCCTTCCTCAAAAGACCTTCTTTATGTCATGCCACCACCAAAATCTCAGAATTAACCCGACATCACTCTTGACATGTGGATCTACTGCTGATACTCTTAGGTGGAAATCATCTTTATCGTGCTTGGATTTGCTTATCAATAGATTCTTTTGTGATACCTTTGGGAATTAGCACTTCAAACTTCCCAAAACAGATCAACTGGGAGAAATTAAATTTTAAAAATGTTTAATTGAAATATATTTTAATAGAAGAGTGATGCGTGTCCCTGAATAAACAGCAACCACATTTTAAAATGTTGACCTGGCCACCAATTTGTTTGCTTCCTAAGTAAAACATCTATCCTTGGAATTTTGAATAAACATTGATGAGTCTCTGGGAGTTTTTTTTTTTGATAATGATCCCTACACATTTATATAATTAAATCAATTTAAGTTACCTGATAAATTTCAAAACCAGAGTATTCTCACATGTTGGAGACTGAAAGGAAAAAAAGATGAGGAAGAGAAGGTCTTTTTAAGCAAAATAAAACCAGAGCCTATAAGGTTGCAAATGTACAGATAGAGCAGAAAAGTCCTTTGTGCATACTCAAAAGGCTTATTTAATTGAAATGAGGAAACTAAAATGTAAATGACATACTTGAAACACAACGTACTATAAAAATGACCTTTAAAGATTCAGGAACACGACTGTTAGTCCTCTCTCCAATATTTCATTAATTCATGAGAGTACAGCGGCAGTTAGTCCTACGTTCTAACACAGGAAGCCGATTCTTAGCAACAGTGGTTTCTTCTCAATAGTCAAAGGGCATCAGCCTTCATTCCGTAGTTTATTCTGAGCACATACCCCATCCTATGTATAGGTTAGAACCAAAGGAAGCAGACAGAAAAAACAAGGACAGCGCCAGGCTACAGTGATCATGTTAATACCGCGGTCTTCAAAAAGTGCGTATTAGCTTATTGTACATTGAGATTGTGTTATATGGTCCAATTATTGAAGGAAAGTAATTTTAAAAGTTTTTATTTTTCTCAAAATGTCTTTTTCATAATCTCTTTCTTTAGGTTCTCATGTGCTTACACTCCTAGAAATCTTTCATGTTAAGAATTGCAGTGTATAATTAAAACTCCACCCAGTGGAACGGTTAAACATTGTTTGCCTATACAATTATTTTAGAATATAAATCCCATGATTATGCCAAGTTCCTGAGGCTCTTTTCATTAAATGATTAAGCCATTTTCCTTACAGTTTTAATTCTAATGAGTTCATAAAAAAGGAAAGTTTTATTTCATGCAATAGGTATTTCAGTTTATTTATGCTCAGATAAAATAGTGAATGTCACAAAGATTAAGAATATGTGCTTTTTATTGAATGGAAATAATTATAAGGTATTAAATTGTCCACCTTCTTATCTAAAAATTGTCCAACTTTTTATCTAGATTCACTGAATGAGTTTAGTTCACAGAAACGAAATAGTGAATACCTTTATGCGGATTCTATTTAAATTTTCTTTGACTGCTAATGTAAAAAGCAATATAAACTGCCTGGGGACAAATAGTGGTATGACACACCTTTGGTTGTTAAAATATTTTAGGATGTTAAAATATTTTAGAATAAACTCTGTAGAATAATCACTGTAGCAGCTAGAATTGTATTACAAACAAATATTACCTAAATGTTCATATCTGAAATGTATGAGGGAATGAACAATATTTAACTAGGCCCCAAACCCCAATGCTTAATTGCTAGTGCATTGCTAAATTAACAATGTATGGGAGATTTGTTAAGCAAGCAAATTCCTTACAAAGAGGCTATTTCTCTAACTGATCATTTGAAAACTTGCCATATTAAAACCATTTGCTGTAATTTTAAGTTTTGTTAGCATAATTTTGAAGGAAGGGGAAAGCTGACACCTGACATAGTAGCCTCTTCTTCAGACCATTGAAATTGTGCCTATGACATTTCTTTTACATATGCTGAATGACAAAGTAACAAAATCACAATCTTTAAAAATGTTTTTTTTCCTTTTAAGTAGATTCTAACTCAAGGGAACTTCATGTTTGTCAGATACTATCGTGCCGTATCAGGTTTTCATAGCTAGGTTTTTATTTTTTTAAATATATGACCTGGATTTTTTTTTCCAGGGCACTGCTCCTTTGACTTGAAATGACAGACTTTCCATTAGCAACAAAGCACTTCATCTTCTAGATTACCTAGATACTGCAAAAAAATTTGTACAAACCTCAAGCCAAACCCGCTGGCATCTAGTCAGTTCTGAAGCTCGTGACCCTGGAAGAGAGGGTAGAATTACTTCTTAGCTTTTTGTGACCCCAAGTTTTCATGGGAGAAGGCAGCCTCATAGTTCTCCAGAGTAGGGAGTGGCAGGTGGCTTTGAACAGCTGACCTTGTGGTGAAGATCTCACTGATAACTTTAGAGCACCACCACGGAAACATGAAGAAATCGCACTACCCTTACATTTCTCCTTGTACATTATAAAGGGCCTTTAGAGGACATGCTTTAAAAAATTATCCCATGAATTATCTAAAAGAATAATCATTTCCTTTTACCGATGCTCTCACTGAATCTCAGAATTATGTTCTGAACTCTTGGTCTCGGGGAAATGTATGATATTCTTGGGACTAATTTTAGCCTTTGGAGACTCTTTACAGTGACATTTCCACTAGATCTTGTGTCACACAGTTTTAGAAAGATTTATTAGCTCACATTTTATTGCCGTTGCCCATATTTGCCTTTTCAGTTGACTATCTGGCTACACCATGCTCCCTTTCCTCTGATGCCCTTGAGTGGATCCTCATTAAGAAGAAAAGCAGTTACTAAGAACTTTATTCTCAGGAAGGACAATGTCACAGGGTTCAACATCCCATTCTATGACTGACGCCTCTATAAAATTACATAGTTAGTAATAACCTTTATAGTTAATTAAAGTTAATAGTGGTTTCAAAAATAAGTTTCAATAACTTGATAAATTGCGTTGCAATGATTAACAAAAATTCAGAATTTGGGGGCAACCAATGAAATGATGATTGTTCAAATGTATTACACACTAAGTGAGATTATCCAGGGCCATGCACTTGTGAACAATTTGAATATCACAGATTATTCTTATAGATGATTTTTTTCAGTGACTATATAAGAAAAATAAAAGATACTTGAAATTATTTAAAATGACTCACCCATAAACCAAGGAGCCCAGAAATATTGAGCAATCGATCCCAAAGCGATGTATACTATGAATTATATATATATATAGTCAATTATGTAATTTATAGCACACCAAACAAATCCATTGCCATCAAGTGAATTCTAACTTCCAGCGAGTCTCTGGGTGTCGGTGCTGTCCATCTTTACATGAACAGGAAGCCTCCTCTTTCTCCCGCGGAGCAGCTGGTGGGTTTGAACACATGACCTAATGGAAAACATGGACGGTAATATTTACAGTCCACATGTGGCACCGTTTTCAATTGATAAAATGTAAATGAACATGAAGATGCAGTATTGAATTATAAGTTCATGAAATTAGCTGCAGTGCATACTTCACGACTGTAATAATTTCATAGCCACTCCTGTGACTCTTGTGATGAGCTCAAATGTTGCCAGCACCCACGCAAAATGGCCTGCGATGCTAATCATCTCCACAGGAAGAGCCAGTGTCTCCACAAATGGGGTGTCACAGTAAAAACATGGCCCACGACTGTCCTTGACTATTTTTCATTCGCTTACTGCTGTCCTGTCAAATGAAAAACCAAACCTAGCCCCATCCAGTCAGTGCTGAGTCACAGTCACTCTACAGCGCAGGACAGAACTGTCCCTGGACTTTCCACTACAGTAACTCTGCACCGAGGAGGACGCCCGATGGTTTTCCCGCGAGGCACTGGGTGGTTTGAAAAGTTATGCTTGGGGCTTGCTGCCCGACGGGGAGCACAGGCTCCACAGCACTGGGAAGGTTGAATCCACCACAGGAGGAGCTAAGAGTGCTCCGTAAAATCGGATAAAATTGAACACCTTACAAGAAAAATTACGTTGCTTCGTATTTGCCGTAGATTCTAGTTTGTAGCTACGATCACCTGCCATTTCAAACAATGTAATTTAATGTAAGGACCTCCGTTAAAAAAAAAACAACAATTCATGAAGTCATTGCCTCAGCAGGTACATTTTATATATGTACACGAATCTAGATCTAGATATATATTTGTGAAATACCTTTGTATCTCATGTTGAAATAGCGCTTTATGTGAGGGTGCCTATAGATTCTAATATAGAAAGGCATGCCTATAGATTCTAACATAATTCCAAGAACAGCAAAGTCACTATATGACAACGTATAAAGCAGGAGGAAGGTGAAGGATATCAAACTGGAGATTATAATGCCGGTAAATAATGGTTTGATCCTTTAAAACTGATGCTTGACGTAAGCGAAAACATCACACTTACAGAGCGCCACCATCTACCAACCAGGAGGCAGCAGGTGCATTCCCAGGGATCATGAACAAAAAGCATCGAGGAGAAAGATATTTGCCTGAAAAGATTTCTCATGTGAATGAAAATGTCTTATTGGGGGGAAAAATCCACCAAAGAAATATATTAGTAAGGGAGAGATGTGAGCCCCGAAGCGCGGGCAGGAAGGAATAGATTAGCACTATGTTTTGTATACATACAGTGGGTAGAAGAGGATGGAAATTATGCAGAAACATTTTCAGAGAAATGAAAGAGTCAGACAGAATATATGATTTATTTTTATAAAATGACCCGATGTGCCTGCTTCTCCTCTCTTCCTTCCCATTTCTTCCATTTCTTTGCATCTGCCACCTCTGTGACAGAAAGACCAATCCCTATTCGTCTGCCTTTTCCCAACCTTATTCAGTAAGAAGATGATTCAATCTGGAAACAGATGAAGTAAATTTAAGACATTCATAAATCCAGTACCATACAGTAAATGTATTTTCTCTTCCTTATGATTTTTCTAATGACACTTTCTTTTGTATACCTGACTTAATTGTAGGAATATAATATGTAAAGACTATAACATACTAAGCAAGTGTTCATTGGCATGTTATCTATAAGGCTTTTTTAAAGACTATAACATAGCAAGCAAGTGTTCATTGGCATGTTATCTATAAGGCTTTTGGCTAACATTAGCCTTTTGTAGTTAAATTTTGAGGGAGTCAAAAGTTATACACAGATTTTATCTGTGGGATGGTGGTCAGTGCCCTAAATTCCCACCTTGCTTGAGGGTCAACTTCTCAAGGGAAAGTCAAAATGTATTGATACATAATTATAGAAACTTTTCATAAACAAAATATTTAAATGTTGAGCTATTATGCTTTCCCATATCCTACATGTATGTAGATCTAAGTGTTTCTCACATCTCACTTGATAATCCATCCACAAATAATTTTATATACTTTGATTTACAACACATCAAAAGAGTTATTTGGACATTTTGAAGGATTCAAATATTATTTTTAAATGTTCTTTATAAATAAAAATAAGTCTAAAGTGATGAGACAAAGTGGATGGTCTAAGGTTCCCTAAGACATTACCCTCGGATGGCTCTTAGAACTGTGAAAGAATGAGCCAATGAAGTGTTGTGGGTGGGAAAACATCTCTGACCTTTTCCTCAACAATACATTTTTCATTTTTCTTAAAATATCTTCCTAATGAGCTTCCAAGATTAACTGTGTCCTTCTAGAAAATCTTTCAAAATTATCTTTTTGAAATTCAAAAACCCCTCAACAAAGCAAAGTACCCCACCAAAGTGTTTGAACTGACCTCTGAGCTTTGAATTTAACTAGTAAGGAGATCTATCGGGAGTCAGAGATTGGATTGGACTTTCTGTTTTAAGGCATCTTTAGCAAATCTGTGACAATTGCAATACTGAGAGAATGTCTCTGTAGCCATCCTCTGATCACAGTGATGTGTTTAAACATATTTTCTTTGGGATAAATGAATACAAGTATGAACTGGATCCCTATAAATAAAAGTTTTTGACGTACACTCAAGTGAGTATGCTTTAAATAATGAAATTAAACTAAATATATCTTCTAATGTCTCCTTGGAATTCCAATTCACTCTCAATTTAGACAACAATATATATTATTTTAAACATTTTTATTGACATATAATTCATGTCATACAATTTAATAATCTATTTTATGGAAAAGAGTTGTGCAGTTAATACTATCACCACTACCAGATCCCCAGTTCCCTCTAAACTTCTTCACCATGCCCCCACGAAGTCATCAATCCAGTTACTGTCTTGATAGATTTTCCTATCCTGGATTTCATAAACATGAAAACATGCAATGATAAAGCAAAATAAGAACAACAACAGCAAAATATCAACAACAATAACAAAATAAGACCAAGCAAAACCTAAATAGAAAAGAAAGAAGAAAATATTAAAAATCAGAACAAGTTTAACATGGGTGAAAAGGGAGATTATATAATGTTACATTTTAACCTGTGTCTGGAATAATCCGTTACTCAATGCACGCTGTCTGATAGAAGGCTATTCTCCACTTAACCTGTTATCAGAAGGGATTAACCTGAGGTTTAGTACACATGAGAAATCTGCAAATGGATTTTGGGCTTTCACTATCATCCACGGCCTACTGCAAACTCAGTGTTCTTAATTTAAGCTCCAATATCATTCCCTCCTCTGATCTTAGATTTTACTATTTACCATCCTTGAATCACACTTCTGCGTGAATTTAGCTGACTCTTCATGGATGGCTGCTTGAGTAAAACTAGCCATTAAGACTTCAAATGTTATTTTTTTTCTGATAGCCAGGTCCTATCTGATTTCTTCACCACACTTTGTGATAGCACCCATATAATCAGCAATCCCTTCACAAGAGCAAGTATTGCATAGGGTCATGGCACACGCACCAATCATTCTTAGACTAGGACTACAATTAAGTGAAAGTTCAAAATCCATTCATATATCTATTATTTGCATATGTCCCTGTCACATTAGAGACATTGTTATCCTTTTTAGGGGGTGGGTGGGGTGTCTATAGTAATTCTACTGATAGAAGGATTAATCTACCCAATGTCACAAAATTTCAGATACTGTTTAGGAAAGGAAAGTATACATGCACAGGATAGCTTTTTAGAACAAACTACATGGATTGTTGACATGCATAGATCACATCCAAATCCATAACCTTGGGATAGTAGTCATTTGCTTTTTATCACACTAGAGTGTGTCAACCTTAAGTCCCAGGGAGTATTTCAGTTCCTTAAATCTCCTGCAGGTGATTTTAAAGTAAAATCTAGTTCACTTAGTGGTGTCCAAATAAGACTTTCTGGTTTGATCTAAGAAGGATGATTTATACCTGGAAAAGGCCGGATTTAAAGTCCCAGATGTCTAGAGCAAGGGCTCGAGAGAAACTAAGACCATGCCAATAATAACTTAAGTGAAATTGTACAAACTCTACATCAGGTTTGCTTAATTGAATAATTCTGTTTCATGATATGACCCTGCCTTTCCTGGGACCTATTTTCCATCTCTCTATAATTCATAGAAGTGATAACAAGAATAACAAAGTTGAATTCAGTTTTCTGTTCATCAGTATCATAAAAATGGCATACTATTTGATTTTATTATAAACAGGAACAACTTTCAAATCCATACCCATCTCTTAACTTTTCTTAGAGAAAAACAAGCTCTGAAAAATTGCTGCTGTTACAGATAGAAACTTGATTCCATTAACACAGATATACTTACGGGCAGGAATGTTTGATGCTATTGGAAATTTCAGTTGATTTCACATGAGTTTCCAGTCATTATTAAGAGAAGAATAGTGCTTTATTTTAAAATCCATTAAATTGATACAAAAAACACATATTTTACAAAGCCAAATTGTTTTCTTTTTTACTCTCCATTACATTTAATACATTTGTCAAATCTGCAATTCTATTCTTTTTTTATAAATCATTTTATTGGGGGCTCATACAACTCTTATCACAATCCATACTTACATCAATTGTATAAAGTACATTTTTACATTCGTTACCCTTATCATTCTCAAAACATTTGCTCTCCACATAAGCTCTTTGCATCAGGTCCTCATTGTTCCCCCTCCCTCCTGACTCTCCCCTCCCTCATGAACCCTTGATAATTTATAAATTATTATTTTGTCCTATCTTATACTCTCTGATTTCTCCCTTCACCCACTTTTCTGTTTTCTGTCCCCCAGGGAGGAGGTTATATATAGATCCCTGTGATTGGTTCCCCCTTTCTTCCCCACCTTCCTGATCTCGCCACTCTCACCATTGGTCCTGAAGGGATCATCTGTCCTGGATTCTCTGTGTTTCCAGTTCTGTTCTGTACCAGTATCTTGTGCAGCCAGATTTGTAAGGTAAAATTGGGTTCATGATGGGGGGGGGCGGTTATTGGAGGAATAATTTAGGAACTAAAGGAAAGTTGTATGTTTCATTGTTGCTACACTATACCCTGACGGACTCATCTCCTCCCGGTAACTGGGGATGTCCAGTTGACTACAGATGGGTTTTAGGTCCCCACTCTGCACTCCCCCTCATTTACAATGATATGATTTTTTGTCACTTGATGTCTATTATCTCATCCCTTCGACACCTCGTGATCACACAGGCTGGTGTGCTTATTCCATGTGTGCTTTGTTGCTTCCAATCTACATGGCCACTTGTTTACCTCCAAGCCTTTAAGAACTCAGATGCTATATATTTTGATAGCCAGTCACCATCAGCTTTCTTCACCACATTTTCTTATGTACCCACTTTGTCTTCAGTGATTGTGTCATGAAGGTGAGCATCATGGAATACCAGTTTAATAGAACAAAGCATTCTTGCATTGAGGGAGTACCTGATTGGAGGCCCAATGTCTATCTGCTACCTTAACACTAAACCTATAAATATATGCACATTAATCTATTTCCCCAACCATATATATATATATACATATATACATATATATATATATATTTACATATGTATAGTCCTTTATTTAGACCTCTACAAGTGTTCTTTGCCTCCTAGCTCTTTCCTCTATTTCCTTTGACTTTCCCCTCGTCGCACTATAATGTTCAGCCTTCATTTGGGTTTCAGTAATTCCTCTTGGTAACATTGCCCTTGAACATGCTCTATCAGGCCTCCTACACACTCCTCACCACCTCCAAATTGTTTTCTTAGCAAGCGCTTTGTACAGAGAAGTCATGTATGTACTGCCTGATAAATGGTTGGACTAGAACCCCAATGCCTGAATGCTTCTTTGTAACTATTCCAACCCATAGAGAACATTAAAGATGTTTTTTTATAAAAACACTAATAATAAAGGAAATAAAAGTAATAGCAACTAATAAACAAAAGGAAACATTCAGCTTCCTTCTTTTAGACAAGAAGGAATTGCTGGAACCTACAGTTTACATTTTCATAAAATATCAATAACAGTTGAGTGGCTCAGGACCACATACATTAGCCTTGTTGTTTTTATTTATTCAGACATATTTAAGATCAAGGTGATCCATCTATGCTAAAAATGTAGGACAGCTACCTGAAAGAGATCCATATTTTTACCCATTCCAGAGAATGTTGGACCAAAAGAATGCTCAAATTGCAGAACAATATCATTGATATCACAAAAGAATAACATTTTGCTGAAGATCATCCAACAATGATTGCAGTAGTACATTGAGAAGTAACTCCCAGACATATATGTCTGATTCAGAAGAGGATGTGGTATGAAGGATATCATTGCTGACATCAGATGAATCTTGGCTGAAAGCAGAGTGCCAGAGAAATGTTTACTTATGTATTATTCATAACACCAAGGTATTCTGCTGTGTGTACCACAAGAGATTATGGCTATCCTTGAGAAGGATGGAAATTCTAGAATGCTTCACTGTGCTCATGTAGAACCTGCACATAGTGTTCTTATTTTAAAACCGGTACACTTTGTACCAGGGTTCTATCTTTTCACCACATTTATTCATTCTGCATGCTGATCCGATAATCAGAGAACTCTCAACATGATGGGGTCACACAATGACTGCAACAATGAGCTCATGGCTCAGAATTGTTAGGAGGGTGCAGGACCAGCAAAATGTCACCCGACTGTTCACTATGAGTCAGCACTGCCTTAAAGGCATCCAACAACAAGACGATGTATAAATATGACATTTTTATCCCCATATTTACTCAGATATTTTATTTTGGGAGATGTGGAGATTTGATATTTATTTATCTATTCAAAGCATTACTTTTATGTGAATATAAGCATCCATGTTATATAAAAGAGTTAAAATTTGACTCACTTTAATGATTAAACTCGAGGGATCAAAGAAATGTGTGATGTGTTCCCTCTGGCTGTGCAGGCAGAACCATTAGAGATGAACATTGCCATCTCTTCTACCATTGCTTAGGATGCTGCTGGGAGAAAAACTTAAAAAGCACTGCTTTACATTTTTATCCTCTTTTCTTCAACTATATTCTTCCTCATTTCCATTTCAAAGTAGTCTCCTGCATTTCCTACACCTGCATCTTGTGGAAGAATGCTACGCTTACTGCCATTGAATGAATTACAACTCCTAGTGACCTCATAGGACAGGGTGGAACTGCCCCTGTGGGATTCTGAGACTGTCATTCTTTGCCGGGGTAGAAAGATTTGTCTTTCTCTTGCTGAGCAGCTGGTGGATTCACACTGCTGGGCTTGAGGTTGGCAGCCTGACATGTAACACTACAGCATCAGGGGCATTAGGGATAGAGTATACAGTAACAGGAAAATGGTTAAATCGATGACTTATTGATGCTTACTTAAAGAACTATGAGAGGAAGAATGGGAGATAATCAATATGGAAGAAAAGCTTGAGCAGCAAGAAAACAAAAATAAAGGAAGTGAAAACTTTGACCAAATTATATTTCAAATGATTTAGCATTTTCTTGCAAAAAGGAAGATATGAATTCCTGTTGCTCTAATTTAATTAATGGTTAAACATTGAATGAGAACATGATATTATTGGAGTAAGACTCCTCAACAATCTGCAGTATGCAGATAACAAGCCTTTCTTACTGAAAACAAGGAAGAATGGAAGCACTTAGTGATGAAGATCAAAGACGACAGCACTCTATTTTGATTGTATCTTGCCATAAAGGAAACAAAAATCCTCACATGTGGATCAATAAATGATAACAAGATAAGTGGAGAAAAGACTGAAATGTCAAGGAGTTCATTTTCTTTAGCTCCATGGACGCAGCACCCATGGACGCGGCAACCAAGAAGTCCCACAATGAATTGCACCAAGCATATCTGCTGCAAAAGGTCTCTCTAACGTAGTGGTTCTCAACCTTCCTTGTGCCCGACACTTTCATACAGTTCCTCATGCTGTGGTGACCCCCAGCAATAACATTATTTTCGTTGCTGCTTCATCACTGTCATTTGCTACTGTTATGAACCGTCATGTAAATATCTGATATGCAGGATTTATTTCCATTGTTACAAATTGAACTTAAGTGAACATAATTCAAGCATAGTGATTAATCACCAAACATATGTAATTATATATTGTGAAATATTTATGTTTTTTCCAATGGTCTTAGGCGATCCCTGTGAAAAGGTCGTTTGACCCCCAAAGAGGTCGTGATCCGCAGGTTGAGGAGCTCTGCTCTAGAGTCTCCACCAGCAAAGACTCCACTTTGAGGACTAAAGTATACCGGACTCACCCTATGGTCTTTTCAATTGCTTCTTATTAAGACAAAAGTTGGACAATGAATAAGGAAAGCTGAAGAAGAATGTATCCCTTGGAATTGTGGTGCTTCCCCCCAATAATGGATATAATACATCTGTGTTGAGGGAAGGACTGACCTAAAGATTCTTAGGAGGGAGGATGGGGAAACATCATCTCATATATTCTGGGTGCTTTATCAGAAAAGACCAGTCCTGGGAAGAGGGACACATGCTTGTAAAGTAGATGGTCAACAAATGGAAGTAAACTCTCCATAAGGTGTATTGATAGAGGTCCTGTTACAATGGACTCAAACATGATCATTGTGAGGGAGGCATACAGCTGGGCAGTGTGTTGCTCCACTGTACATAGGTCTGATAGGGGTGAGAAGAGACGCAGTACCACCTAACAACCACAGATGCTCTGTTGGGTGCAGACCACAGAAAGAATGGTATGTGAATTGCTTTTAAAACAATACTGACTTGGTCCTGAAGGTATCATCCACCCTGGATTCCCTATACCTCCAGGCCTCATACCTTCAGGACCAAGGGTGTGAGGGACGATGCTGGGAGAGTGGAGGGTGAGTGGGTTGGAAAGGGGGGACTGATTACAAGGATCCACATGTGACCTCTTCCCTGGGAGAGGGACAGCAGAGAAGGGGGGAAGGGAGACTCCGGATAGGGCAAGATATGACAAAATAACGATGTATAAATTACCAAGGGCACATGAGGGGGGGGGGGGAAAGGGGAGGGAGGGGAAAAAAAAAAGAGGACCTGATGCAATGGGCTTAAGTGGAGAGAAAATGCCTTGAGAATGATTGGGGCAGGGAATGTATGGATGTGCTTTATACAATTGATGTATGTATATGTATGGATTGTGATAAGAGTTGTATGAGTCCCTAATAAAATGTAAAAAAAGAAAAGAGGAGAAAAAAAATGATTAGGGCAAAGACTATACAGATGTGCTTTATACAATTGATGTATGTATATGTATGAACTGTGATAAGAATTGTATGAGCCCCAATAAATTGTTAAAAAAAAAAAGATAAGAAAGGAAAAAAACAAAACAATACTGACTTAACTGGTAAAGACTGGTGTAAGGATTTTTTTAGATATGTGCAAAGTGAGACACAAAAATGACCTGAAATTCCTTTAGGTAACAGCTAAATATCTGCAATTGAAAGATATACATTTCAAAAACACCACCTAGGCCATTCATTGAATGATGTCTCCCCTAAACCATGTGTAGTAAAAAATTTCAGCTTCATACTTGTGTTTATAATCTCACTTGTGAATGGGTTGTCTGCTATGTTAATGATGCAGGATTGGTGTGAGGTGTGTTTGGAGTCAATCCCTTTGAGATAAACAAGTGATTAAACAAGTGATCAAAGGAAAGCAAGGGTGCAGATGGATGTCAAGTCACAGAAGATCACCTAGGAGCAGACATTCAAGAGAGACCAGGACACTCTCCCAGAGGTGAAATGGAGGGAAAGCTGTCCCTAGAACCAGTACCTTCAATTTAGACTTCTATTCCCCCAAACTGTAAGAAAATACATGTATTTATTAAAGTCATCTACTTGTGGTATTCCTGTTATGACACCGCTAGATAATGAAGACAGTCGTTGGCACCAACAATGGAGTGCAACTCTACCAAATACCTGACATTCCTCCAACCTCCAGCTGTGATCCAGCATCAAAGCCAGTGTGTAGGCTTTCCCTTGACTGGATTGAGAGCCTCTGAAATTTATCAGGGCAGTTCTACTCTGTTCTCAACGATCACTCTGAGTTGGAATCGACTGGAAGGTAGTGAGTCCCACAAACATAGATTGCTTTGAAGAGGCTTTCAACACCTAAGGGGATTCTGATGAGAACTCGGAGGGAAGTAAAGAGAGAAGTATCCCTGCTGTTGAGACCACACATGGCACAAGCAACAGCATGCTCCTCAAAGTGCACTTCAGACATTCTCCTGGTGAAGCTTCATAGGCAAATATTGAGCATGTGATTGGATAATGAAGAAGTGCATTGCTTTTTTTTAAACTCACCTATTGGATTTTATCTTTTTTTTTACATTTTATTAGGGGCTCATACAACTCTTAATCACAATCCATACATATACATACATCAATTGTATAAAGCACATCTGTACATTCTTTGCCCCAATCATTTTCAAAGCATTTGCTCTCCACTTAAGCCCTTTGCATCAGGTCCTCTATTTTCCCCTCCCTCCCCACTCCCACCTCCCTCATGAGCCCTTGATAATTTATAGGTTGTTATTTTGTCATATCTTGCCCTATCCGGAGTCTCCCCCCACCCCCTTCTCTGTTGTCCATCTCCTATCACATGTGGATCCTTGTAATCAGTTCCCCCTTTTCCAACCCACTCACCCTCCACTCTCCCAGTATCACCCCTCACACCCCTGGTCCTTAAGGTATCGTCCACCCTGGATTTCCTGTGCCTCCAGCTCCCATATGCACCAGTGTACAACTTCTGCCCTATCCAGGCCTGCAAGGTAGAATTCGGATCATGGTAGTTGGCGGGAGGAAGCATCCAGGATCTGGGGGAAAGCTGTGTTCTTCATTGGTACTACCTTGCACCCTGACTGACCCATCTCCTCTCCTAAACTCCTCTATGAGGGGTTCTCCAGTGGCCGACAAATGGGCCTTGGGTCTCCACTCTGCAGTTCCCCCTTCATTCACTATGGTATATATACCTATTTTTTGCATGATGCCTTATACCTGCTCCCTTTGTTATCCCATGATAGCATAGGCTGGTGTGCTTCTTCCATGTGGGATTTAGCTGTTGCCTGAATTGTCATTAAGTGGCCGATGGGAGGTAGAATTTGTATGTGATAACTTTGCATATTGGGATAGTGAGATTTCTGAGCCATATCTTAAAGAGGCTGTTTGATTTCTCCTTTCTGCTTTTTAGTGAAACGTGACAGGGAATAGGTGGATTTAAAATCAACTATGCAAAACAGAACTTAAATACTTGGAAAAGTCTGCTATACAAAAGTCTGCTATACTCAATTGATTGCAATGCCTTAGGACCCTCAAAGTTGAAGGCTTCTAACTTAAGGGGTATCAGAAAAACAGCTCAAGTAGTTGTCGAGGCTGGTCCCCAAACCACATGTAAAGTGTCAATCTGGAGGCCTCTCCCTACCCCCATGACTGTAGGGGCTTATGAACCCAAATTGGAACTTTAGATGCAGACTACCCATTCAGAGGGCTACAGAAGCCAAGGAATCAGCTCAGATGATAAGTCTCTGGCTGCAGGCCTACATCCTGGAGGTCAAATAGAGACAACGGAGATACAGGATCCAAAGCAAGAGGGAGCACTTTGCAAGAGCTTGTCTGTATATTGGATGCAGACCACATCTCCAGTAAAGTGGGTGACTGGAGTCACTTAATCTAGTAATATATCAAGATACATCCCACGTTAGTCCTGAATCACTAACCAAACATAATTCATTCCAAAATAGAATTATGGAC
This sequence comes from Tenrec ecaudatus, assembly GCF_050624435.1. Taxonomy (NCBI): domain Eukaryota; kingdom Metazoa; phylum Chordata; class Mammalia; order Afrosoricida; family Tenrecidae; genus Tenrec; species Tenrec ecaudatus. The sequence continues at coordinate 47,461,929 of NC_134533.1, forward strand.
ATAATCACAGGCATAAAGTGGCAAGGATTTTTAATACATTACAAAATAGAAGATTATGGCTAGAAGAGGAATGTTACCGTATATACTCGTGTAAAAGCTGAGTTTTTCAGCACATTTTTTTCATACATCAATTATATAAAGCACATCTTTACATCCTTTGCCCTAAGTTTTTGTGATAAAATTAGGCATCTTGCTGATAGACTGGCTTATACTCTAGCATATATGGTAAGCATTTCATTACATTGTACCTCATGGCTGAAGGATCTAACTGTTTAACTCAGCAGTAAAGCCACCATTTTTCACTGAAAGAGCCAGAGACCAAGGGAAAGGAAATAATGTTACCTGTTTCTTAGAACTCTATAGTCAGGAAACTGATTAAAGAGCTATTGCTCTTCATTAAAAGCAACAACAACAACAACAACAACAACAACAACAAACACTTCCTTTGAGTCCAGTGCTGTAGTGGTTATCACTGGGCCATGATCTGTATAGTCTATGGTTTGAAACCACCAGCACCTTCAAGGGAGCTAGACTGCGTTTTCGAGTCCCGTAAACAACGACCGTCTCAGAAACCCACAGGGGTTGCTATGAGTTAGCATTGATGATGACAGGGAATTTGGTTTGGTTTTGAGTAGAACCTTTTGGAGATGAGAATTAATGGACGGAGCATGAGAATAGAGGCCCCTCAGTCTCAAGAGTTAGGCCCATGGTCTCTGGAGTGTCCAAGTGTAGAGCCACAGCCTGCTATGTTTCAGAGTCTTTCTATAAGGTACCTAATTTAGAATATAAGGGCCGATGGACATGTTCACTGAAAAAAAAACTCATTATCTTTGCATTTCACTTTCAAGCAAAGTTTTGAAGCCCTCCCCCCAAATCCTGAAATTAAGTTTGATTTTTCTTCAGAATTTTATTTCCAGATACTATGAAAATTACTCTAACATTTGAACAACTTGTCATAGAGACAAATTTGTGGAGAATAAAAGATCTGAATTATAACTCTGGATTTGCCTTTTAGTAACTGTGTTTTGTTAAATGTCATTTCCCAAAAGTCCATTTCTTCAAGTGTGAAATGAAGATAATGGTTCTTATTTCCAAAGACAACTTTGTGGAGGAGATAGGATCCATGCAGAACATAGCAAGGATCCTAATACATAAAAGATACGCAGTCAAAGCCAGTTTCCTTCCCTTTCTAATTTAGTCTAATTTTGAAAATAAGCAGTTTATGATTATCTTCCCGCATCCTTCTTTGCATGTTAATAGCCCCTTTGATCTTATGATCTATTCTCCACAGCAATTGCAACTGCAGAACTACAAACCATTTAATCAATTCAGATAATCATCCAGATGATTTGTCTACAGGATGCTGAAACAATTTCAACTGAATTGACTTAACGTATTTCCTATTAAGGGAACAAAAATTCACATAAGTGACCCAGCTTTCCGAGATCACTGATTTGGTACTGATTTGATTAAGTAAAAACCCAGAGAGAAGGCGGTCTTGTAGGCTAGATTTCACATCTGGAGACTCAAGTGCTGCTTGAAGATGTGCCAACAGCTGGGAATTTTAAACTTTTTTCTGCTTTTCCAATAACAACTCAGAGGCATCTTTTAAATTCTAACCAAATCAAATTCATTGCAATCAGCTGACTTTTGACTGATAGGCAGCGCTGTAGGGTTTCTGAAGCTAGTGGGTTTGAACCTCATTAGCAGTCCCACACTTTCCCAACAGCACCACCGGGGCGCTGAAAATGCCAATACCTATAAGTACATTCTGACTCAAGGTAACCCTGGATAGGGGTTCAGGGGCGTTTAAATCTTTAAAGTAGTACATAGCCTCCTCCTCTGAGGAGTGACCATTCTGAACCACTATTCTTGCTGTTAGCCGGCCAATGGTTACTGAACAGCGCCACCTAGGCTTCCTCGACAAAGAGGATGTACTGCAAGTTTTTCCTTTAGAGGGTGACCAGTGGCTTTACTGCTAGGATTGAGGGGTAGCAAATTGTAAAATTGAAAGCGAAGCAAGGTCCCTGTGAAGACGAACTCTGGTAGCAATCCAGTTTCCCTTTCCCCAAGACCTTTTCAGTCGGAGTAATGAGTAATAAGGCTGGCTGGCTGTCAGTGGTCAGAAAATGGAGGCATGAAAGAACTTTCATGTCAAAAAAGTGCAGAATCGATGATGAAGAATAATGAAAATGAGTTAGGAGAAATCGTGTCACATGGGATTTGAACTTTAGGAACTCCACTGTTTATTGAGTTAGGAGAATAAAGGAAATACTGTTAGAATCAGTGGGAGGATGCTACTAATTTCAGAGGTAACATCTGTTCCAGGATTTAGAGATGCTATATATGACAAAACAAAACAAAACTGCCACCAATTAACTTAGATCAGATTAAGGAGATGTATGTGGGTATCTAGCTGGGGCTTTTAGATTCTTGCTTCTAGAAAGAGGGAAAGACTGGTTTGGCATATTCTTTTCTCTGAGCTTTCTTTCTCTTTAAAAAAAGTTGTGTTCTGTAATGAACACCGGCTTAGTGGTGCAGCAAGCTCATTGATGTCCCCACCTCAGTGCTGGCTGTGTATTCCCTGACTGCTCTCTGAATCCTTACAATTTGCCTTTTGCCATTTGTAATGGAAAAACTTTGAGTCAATATTTAGAATTTTGGAGATAGTGTTCCTTAAGTAAACACCTGGAGAAGCAGTGGCTAGCTCCATACTTTATACTATCCCAAATAGATCTAAACGGACTTTCTGTGAAGGGTGACTTTAGAAAGAAGGTGTCTTTCAATCAGTCTTTAGCAGGCTTCTACCAGCTTATAAGAACTGACTGCTAAACACTTTGTCCTATTTTTTAATCATTTTATTAGGAGCTCATACTCCTCTTATCACACTCCATACATACATCAATGTGTAAAGCACATTTGTACATTAATTGCCCTCATTGTTCTCCAAACATTTCCTCTCCACTTAAGACCCTGGCATCAGCTCCTCATTTTTTCGCCGCCCCGCTCCCCCTCCATCATGAACCCTTGATAATTTATAAATTATTATTTTGTTATATCTTGCAATGTCTGACATCTCCCTTCACCCAATCTTCTGTTGTCCATTCCCCAGGGAGGAGATCACATGTAGATCCTTATAATAGGTTCCTCCTTTCCAACCCACCCTCCCTCTATCCTCCAAGTGTAGCCACTCACACCACTGAAGAGATCATCTGTCCTGGATTCCCTGTGTTTCCAGTTCTTATCTGTACCAGTGTACATTATCTGGTCTAGCCAGATTTGTAAGGTAGAATTGGGATTATGATAGTGGGGGAGGAGGAAGTATTTAGGAACTAGAGGAAGTTGTATGTTTCATCACTGCTACATCACGCCCTGACTGGCTCATCTCCTCCCAAGACCATTCTGTAATGGGATATCCAGTGTTCTACACATGGGCTTTGGGTCTCCATTCTGCACCTCCCCCTTCATTCACTAAGGTAAGATTTTTTTTGCTCTGATGATTCCTGATACCTGATCCCTTCGACCCCTCATGATCACACAGGCTGGTATGCTTCTTCCATGTGGGCTTTGTTGCTTCTGAGCAAGATGGCCGCTTGTTTACCTTCAAGCCTTTAAGACCCCAGGCACTATATCTTTTGATAGCCGGGTACCATCAGCTTTCTTCACCACATTTGCTTATCTACCCACTTTGTCTTCAGCAGTAGTGTTGGGAAGGTGAGCATCATAGAATGCCAATTTAATAGAAGGAAGTATTCATGCATTGAGGGAGTGCTTGAGTGGAGGCCAAATGGGCTTCTGCTACCTTAATACTAAACCTATAAATATATTCACATACATCTATTTCCCCATCCTCATATATAAATATATTTGCATATATGCATGCCTTTATTTAGATCTCTATAAATTCCCTTTGCCTCCTAGCTCTTTCCTTTATTTCCTTTGACTTTCCTCAGGTATCACTAACATGCTCAGTCTTCATTTGGGTTTCAGTAATTCCTCTTGGTTACATTACCCTTGATCACGCCCTACCAGGCTCTCCCACACCCCCTCACAAATTATTTGTATCACTTGTTGTTCACTTGTCCCTGGGTTGTTAACACCACTACCTTTCCCCGCACTTCCCTCTCTCTCATGTCTCCCCCAAACTGTCGTTCCCGTTGTTTTCTCCTCCAGATTGTTCATCCAGCTTTTTTTATTTAGACAGACATGCAGAGATAATAACATGCACACAAACAAGACAGAATAAAACCAAGCAACAATATACAACAAAACATCATCAACAACAAACCAATGACAAAAAAAAAACAACAACAAAACAGAACAAGAAAGAAAAGCTCATAGCTCAAGGACTGTTTGTTGACTTTAGGAGTGTTTTCCAGTTCAGTCTGTTGGAGCACCACACCCTGGCCCCAAAGTCCATCTTCAGCATTCCCTGGGGACCTCGCTGCTCCATTCCCTTGCTGTTCTGTTGCACCCGCTTAGTGCTTTACCTGGGGTGGCAGGACCTGATCAGGTGCAATTCCCACACTGTGTTTCTGGCATTTTCTCCTGTAGGGCTATGGGTCAGTGAGGGATGTCATGTGTCATAGTGGGGCCGGCCATGTGGTTCTCTCTGTGGACTGGCTGCTCTAATCGAGAACATCATCCTCCAACCCTGGTGGGCCAGGAAGTTCTCCACTCTCTCCTCCTCCCCCTTCATCTGATCCCATGTGCTTTGATCAGTTATGTTACTCTCCAGAAGATGCAGATTCAATACTGTCCTTTCGGGGGAGGGGCAGATGTCTACATAGTAGTCGGGATTGGGACCTGCCCCTCAGACCTCTCCACTGGTTCCCTACTCCAGGCCAGCATGTTGCATTCACATCTTGGAGCACTGGGTTGAAGTCTGGTCCCTCTTTCCCTGTGCTAACCATATTGTTAAGCATTCCATGAGCTGGTAGTTTAATGAAGAAGCAGTATTAACAATTAACTCCTATAAATTACAATTAAGTTGATATTAAATAAAAGTTAATATATAGTTTAAATTAATTATTAGCTATTTTATTAATTATTTTACTACATTTTACCTTTTTCTTTGAAGGCACATCTATTGTATATGTGTGGTGGGCATATATAATATTACTCTAATGTTCATTTTCACATCTGAGCTTAGAGGCATGGTATTGTAAACTTCAAATCAGCTATGGTGAAGTATTTACAGCACAAAATCAGCAAATGTTACAAATCAGGATTTGGTTTATTGTTTATCTGATTGTATCTAAGAAAGTTATAAAAATATGTTAATAGTGAAGATCAAACTTAAAAATTAGTTGTGCTTGTTACTATTTCATTGAAAATAGCACAGACATACTGAGAAATATGTTCTTAGTGCTTGAAAACTCTTATCCAAATGAACAAAGAAGTGACTCAAGTACTTGACAAATGAGAGAATTTCTGACAATGTCTTAGTTGTTTAACTTTTACCTTATTATTAACGTAAACAGAAATATCAACTATAATTCATGTTAGAACTATAATTGAACAGCTCAAATCAGAAACCCAACTTTTGCCAGCTCATAGCAAACCCATAGACCAGCTGGAGACTGTGTCTGAGGGTTCTTGAAGTTGGGATTTTTCTGAACACACACTGCCGAATCTCTTTGCGACAGAAACACTGGTAAATTCAGACATGTCAATAAGCACTGGAACTCATGCCATTGTGCCATTGAAATGCTCTCTCTGCCACACAGTCAATACTGACTCACATGGCTACTCCCTGACACCCCAGACTTTGGGTTTGTTTGCAGGGAGGAGAAAACCCAGTCTTTCTTCCATGGAGCTGCTGGTGGTTTCGAACTGCCAATAATGTGGCTCATAGCCCAACTTATAACCACTACACTAATAGTCATCAGCACACTAAATTCCACAGATAAATAGAAATTAAATTTGCTAAATGCTATAACACATATCAGTTTTCCAATTTCTGTATTTGCTCCACTTTCTGTATTTCAGAGTAAAATGATTTAAAATGTGTTCTCAAAATCAACAGACAATAAAATATTCTCTTATTTTCAGAGATCAATGTGAATGGAAAAAATTCATATGAAATTTACACCTCTTTGAATTGGAGAATCATATTTCTGGAAGGCATGTTCTTTTTCTGGGTGTTATGACATGTATATTTTACCACCATTATGAACTAATAAACATTTACTTTTTAATCAATAACTTAATCAGCTTTGTTAACTAAGTATCAATCTTAAATTTACACTTCAAGGACAAGTCTTGAACCTCCACCCTGTTTACCTCAGCTTATATCTTATTTACACCTTGCAGAATTCATATTGCATATATATGTATATGTATTATTTATCACGCAGGAAATCTTTTCATGGTGGTCTAAATGTATGTTTTCATACCATCCTTTTGAATATTTACATTTCTTACTAAAGTGGCATTTCATTCTCTTCTGTTTTTCTTTCAGAAGGAACTACCCAACCTAACTGTACATTTCTGTCATCTATGATCAGACTCTGAGCAGCTTTACATGATTTTTCTGTTGTTCATTGTTTATTTTCTTTGGCTTTATCTCTGACCAAGCAGAACCATCTTGATTACAGAGAAAAGTTTGAGGTTGTCAAGCACGTTATTTCTCTTGGATTCACAAACAAGCTTTATGAAAGCAAATATCAACATATCAAATATTTTTCATTGGAAAAATAAACTAAAATAGACCTCTTTAAAGCATTTAAAAAAGAAAATATACCACTTTGAAAGCTAAGATGCACCTGACCTAAGCTGTGGTGTTAATTACAGACACAGGAAAGCTGGGCAATATGAGTAAAGTCCAGGGAAAATGGAATATTTGAATGACGGCTTGGTTAGGAATATGGAAATTACCACGGACTTCCAGAAGAACAGGCACGCTTGCACTGAAAGAACAGTCAATACACTCCTTGAGAGCAGGGGTGGCTACACTGCTTACGTACTGTAGATATGTTCCTAGGAGAGGTCAGTCCCTGGAAAAGCACATCATGCTTTGTAGAGGAGAGGGTTAGTGAAACAGAGGAACACTCTCAGTGAGATGGATTCACACTGAGGCTTCAACAATGGGTTCAAACAAAGCGACCATGGTGATAATTGCATCAGACCCAATGGTGTTTTGCTTTGTTTATAGGGTTGTTGCCATAAGTCAGAAATGGCTCAAAGGCACCCAGTCATAACAGTGGACTTCAAGTGATTTGGTTTTCCTCTCAACCTAAAAACAAATCAACCTGGTAAAACTTCTCCTACTATGTCAGTATCAGACAATAGTTCTCAATCTTCCTAATGCTGTGACCCTTTAATACAGTTCTTCATATTGTGGTGACCCCAACCATAACATTATTTCATTGCTACTTCATCACTGTAATGAATTGGAATGTAAATATCTGATATAGAGCATTTATTTTCATCGTTACAAATTGAACATCATTAAAAATAATGATGAATCACAAAACAATATGTAATTATATTGTGAAATATTTATTTCTAATGACAAATAAATGAAATTTTGTCTTGAAGCATGGTGTAGCATGGGTAACAGCCTCTATGCTGGGTCCTTGCATGTGGGCTTATCTGCATGTGGGTGGACCCGCCTGGAGACGGATAGAGGAGCGGTGTCTCGGTTCTAAGACCATTGGAAATTGTGTTTTCTAATGTTTTTAGGCAACCCTTGTCAAAGTGCCGTTTGACAGAACCCCCCCCCCCACCAAGGGGTCGCGACCCACAGGTTGAGAACCATGGGCATGTTAGATAGCTTATACTTGTATGACTTATAAATAGATTAGAGATGAAGTAGAGGGTTAAGCCATTAACCCTCCTGTTAGGAATGGAAAAGAGCTTGTTTACTCAGGTTTGTGAGAATACAAGTGACTTTTTGCTTTCCAAATGGGAGCAAAGCCTACCCCTACCTTCCTGCCCAGTCAAGGGGGAGAACTAGTGGAGACGCAGAAGCCCTGAGCAGCTTGAAAGCAGTAGCCTTTCTGGAGCAGTCTCGGGAACCCAGAGGAGCAGTTTAATCCGTCTTATCCGGTCACTGTGAGCCGCGTTGACTTGATGGCAATGGCTTTTCTGAGTTTCTAGGTCTTTTCCCATCCTTGCAAAGCTTGTCACTCACAAAGCGCCCTCAGCTTCGGACACAGCCTCAGACTATTCTGCAGGCTGTCGCTCCGGGGGTCGCTTTCCAGTGCGGAACAAGAGGAGGACTTGAAGTCAGGGAAGTAAATCCAGAGTGTTACACTTTGTTATGTCCGCAATCTTCTTGAAGGGTTCTAACAACGTTTTTGTGACCAAATTATGTTTTCCCTCATATAAAGAATATGGTTTGAACCCAACTGTGTCTTTTAAAATGTCATTATCCTTTTACATAGCATTTTTCTAATTACAAAGATTATGATAGACGCCTTCTTATGCAGATTCTCCTTTGAGTATTTACTACAATTCAACCAAAGGGAAAATAGAATATTGTGTACTATATATTTGAATTAACTCTCTTTACCTGGAGTTAGTGTCTGGAAAGCAGTTGCCTTGAGCTTTTAGAAAGTAAAAGTGAGATAAATGAGCAGTAGTTGAAGAAGTAATCTTATTTAAAAGTGAGGAAGCTAATTGAAGACATTTATCTCCACTCAATTTTTTTACTGCACTGGCTTTATTTGTCTTTAAAATATAAAATGTGTTCAGGGGGATAGAAAACCAATAGAAAAAGGATATTGGGTTTGAGGAATGGATTATAAAGTATAAATTAGCTATCATTCTTTTGCAATTTCACTGATTTAGAGAAAAGCATCTACTTTACAGCTCTCAATACCTTCCATTAGGTGCATAATTGAGCTAGTTATATTGTACAACTTTGTTGTAAAGTTTCTATATTTCAGTTGAGATAAAGTGTTTCTACTTATAGACACATTTGTAATAAAATAATCCTTTATTATGTGAATTGCTCTTAAAAGAATCAAATTCATGCTCTTAGCATTTGATTTTTTTCTTTCATTTCAAGCATGAGCTATATATCAAAAAGTTTAAAAGTAGTTTAATATTTTTCAAGAATTATTTCATTAATCATTCAAAATAATGGTTCAAAATAACTCATAAATGAATCTGCTATCTCAATTTTCGGTCTTTAAATTATTTGTAAGTACATTTAAGAAAAAAAGAACCCTGACAGATACATTCCAGATAATTTATTGTAGTGTTTCTCAATTTTACTGCTTATGGAAATATAGCCATCAGCAATGTATCTCCATCAAATGCATATTTTAATTTGGTGCGTCTGAGATAGAGCTGAGGTTCTGCTCAAGCTCTTCCCCCCATGGATGCTTCTATTTTGTAGTTCTTAGAGCCTACAATGACCAGCAAAGATTACTATTTACAATTGAATTTTGGATGCACAGAATCATATAAACAACAACCCTTGTTTACTAATATAGTACAGTAGAGCACTATAATTTGTAGGTTGGTTTGCATAGACACCAGGGAAAATTATAAATCACCACCAACAAAAACAGACATGATGAACATAAAGTTTTGAGTTGTAATTTATTTAAGATAACTGGAAAAGTATGAGAAGAGACCACCACGTAGACAGAAGAAGTAAGTGATATTGATATTGTTCTTTCATAGGACTGGATATTTGGAGAATTTATTAGATCATGCAAAGGTCAAAAAACTAAGTATAATGCATAATCCAATTCTCTTCATGATGAAAAATGAAAAATGTAAGAAGAGACTAATTATCTCTTAGTTCTGAACAAACTTCAAACTTCCTATATTGTGAGTAATTTGTTTTCATATTTACAAAATGAATATACTATTGACCTGAATGGAAATAATGGTGATATTTCTGCAGCCCAATGAAATATTAACATATAAATTAAATTTTTACTTGTAGGGGCTAAGGATTGGTCTCAGTGGACATAATTATAGAATGAAAAAGAGTGCATACCTGCATAGCATTAACATATCACTTATTGAAAAATTACTTAGGAGATATGGGAAAAGTATAAAGAAACATAAAAAGTACATATATACTTCTTAGCTACTTTAAGTGTCTGTGTTGTTTAAATGGCAGTATCTTACGTTAAGCTTCAAAATGTGATCACATATATTAAAATTAAGCTTTAAGAGGCACATATTAGAATATCTGTATTGTAGTCTACAAGTTATCCTTTCCAAAAGAATCCATTGTAATCTGGCTTTGATATTTGTACCAATGATGGAAGATGTGAAAACAAAATTTACCACACTTTATGCATCAGGATATCTTGTCATAAAATTTGATTGATATTAGTTATTGCCTTGACAGGCAATTGACTGAAAATTCCCTGAAGAAGCACACACACACACACACACACACACACATTATTGGCAACAAGGAATGATTGCACAGGAAAAAAAGTAGTTTATTGGAAATTATCTATGTAAAAGTGGCAAAGTGTCCATGTGCCTTCTAAAATGCCTGCAAAGTGTCCTGTTGGACAAGTGGGTTAAGTGCAGCACTGCTAACTTCAAGGTTGGGGACCCAAACCCACTAACCACTGCGCAGGAGAAATATGAAGCTTTGGCTCCCATAGAGATTTATAATCTCAGAAGACCCAAAGAGCTGGATATAGAATATGTGTCAAATAAGAGAGAGGGGAAATAATAATAGTATGATTTTAGAAGCTGAAATTAGGAGGAAGAGTGACAAATGACTTTTAAAAACTTGAAAAAATGATTGTCAGACAACAATGTAGAAATGTTGAGAACAACATTTTCCCCGGACACAGACTGTGAGAAGCCTGTACGTGTGCGTGATGAGATGCACTCAAAGGAAGGTGCTAGTGCTGACCCCTCCCCAATAACTGCACCAGCGACCCGCGACTGTCCAGTCGGTAGAAATAAGCGGTGACCCCATGGCTTACAGAAGTTGTCTTGGTTGGAATGACAAAGGGAGCTGCTTTCTTGGCTTCATCTCCTGATATTGCTGGAAAAGGGTTTGAATCATTCCTCTTAGGTCAGTAGCTGTCTTATTTACAGGCGGGTGGCTTTAGCAAACGAATATTATCTCACATTTAGGAGATTTTCTTCTTTTTTCTCACTTATGCGTTGTTGTTGACTCACAAGGACCCAATTGGAGAGGGTGAATTTTGAAAACAGCAACTCTTTAGGGGAGTAGAAAGTCACCTCTTTATTCCTCAGAGCAGACGGTGGTTCCAACTGCTGACCCTGAATATCAGAACCCGGTGGGGGACCACTGTGCCAGGAGGTAGTCCTAATTCCATGTGTGAGCCCTAGGGGAAAAGTTTCAACCCCCCTTTGCCTGTACTTAGGAGGAAGGTCCTTGTCTCTTGTCCACATGCGTGGTCTCAACATTTCTTCAAGCTCCCCGGGTGACTTGGCTTCAATCTTCTACTGATTCTAGGAATTCCCACTGCCAGGACCATCAGTAAAAAGGATATGCCTCTCTCCTGGCTCTTCTTTCTGGGTTGTTATAAGCTCCACTATCTTTGCTTGATTATCTCTCCTTCCGTTACCTTGTAAGATAAAACATGGTACAGCCTACTCTCCAGTGTATCCCTTCATACATGGGTTCAGAGATATCAGCTAATTAAAGATGTAATTTAGATTACTCCTCTTACAGCTGAATGACTGATCGCATAACAAAAGATCTAGAGGATAATTCCTCATTGAATAATTGACATTATATGTCAATACAAAATTACAAATGAAATTTATGACCTAACCAGGGTCAACTCATATTTTCAGGGAACACAAGTCAATCTCGGACAGTAGTAAAGACAAAATGATGTATACTATTTAACAACAACAACAAAAACCACTGGCATCAAGTTGATTCCAACTCATAGATGCTACTCGGGGACCTAGAATATGAAGAAGATTCCACAAATGAGGAGGATTGTCTAGAAAGTCCACACAGCAGCCATTCTGCCACTCCTTGCTGTAACTGGAAGTTTAACATCTGGAGGCCTACATTTAAAAACTCTAGAGAATAATACTTATACTTAAGGCTACAGATAACATACTGAAAATCATCTCTGGGATGAGAGTTCTACAGGCTGTAACTATTTTCCCACCTTAATTTGTACAACCAGACTTTACCTTTCAGGCAACAGATTGAGAACTTTTTCCCCTCTTAATTTTGACAAGGATAAGTGAAAAGACTCTACCAGAAATATCTCTGCCTCATGTTTACCTTTAATAGTAAAACAAGGTGACAAAAATATTTAAATAAAGAAAAATTTCACATGCAGAAGTTCAGTGAAAATCAGAGTAAGTTTAGTGTTCAGAAATCACACAAATGTAGTGTGCAGTGTTAAATTATTCGTAGCATTTTCTGCCCTGTTGTTTCTTTACTGAATTATGCAAGAGTTCCAGGATGGCAGAGGTCATGTGGATAAGTAGAAAAGCACAGAATATTGACTGCAAAGAGAAATGTCGTCATAAGCATACTCATCCCCTCAGCATCATACTCAGTAAACATGTGAGCCAACAAATGGGTCAAGAATAAGGAAAATGCAAATTCCTTTTGTGATCTTAATCAGAGTCAACTTATCAGATGATATATCAATTCCATTGTATCACACTGAGATTATTTAGTGCATCATGCTTGTTAATACCAACATTTACATAGCTGTAGTAGTGGGATATTGGAAACTATTCCCCATTGAAGTAAATTCAATATTTGGTCTTCTTATTAGAAAGTACACTATTATATTAATACTTTAGGATAATTATCTTGTTTCTGGAAACATTATTACAACATAAATACCTTATTTCTTAAGAACAGGGGAAAAATTTCAAACTACTACCGCACTTTATAAGATTACATCATTTTATATCCAGATACTTTTTGAAATTAGGAGATAATATGTCTGAAATGGACTAATTTAACCCGTACTTTGTAGAGCTTCCAATTAAAATATTTATGCAATAAAAATTACATATATGACAAAGAAAATGTCATACATTTACTCATTTATTGTCTTTTGTTTATGAATTTATTCATTCGCTCATTTATGTTTATTGTGCAAAAATACATAAAGCATATCATTTTGTGTTTCAAACAATTTAAATGTTAAAATCACTCTTCACTATGATGTGTGCTATTTAAAAAAGTTACTGTCTGGTGGACTCTGCTCAAGGACAACTAATTGCATCCACACAGATAGCAATTTGATATGTGCCGGCAATTTGCCATCGGTGAATCAATGAACAGATAGAAAATGAGTGAAAGTCAGAAAGAGTTCTTTAGTTTAAAGACACAGACACATTTAAATTTAAGTCTTCGATCTTCCACCTGGATAAATTGTACAAAATCTTACATGGTTTTCTCACTGACCAAATGGAGTAATAAATATATCTTTTGGAGTTGTTAAACACAAAGAAAAGGTCGTTCAAGCAAAATGTTTAGCAAATTTTCTGGTATACAGTAGGAGTTCAATAAAGTTATAAAATATATTAATAAGTGATTCAGTTGGAAAAACTTTTCAAGTTAGAGTATATTAAATATTATAGGAATCTAGTTAATAAAGTATGCATTTAGATCATTTGAGTGTTACTCTGTCAGATATTTGATACAGTGTTCATTTACTTTTAGCAATTTCAAAGATTATTATTAAAGCTATTTTGAAGATGAAAAATTTAAATTTTAGAGAAAACTCTCCAGATTGGCATATTATGAACCCAGATTAAATTTGAATGAATGTTCTATTTTATCCTTCTATCTCCTGTTTTCCATAAATAAGACAATGTTTAGGAAACTTTCAATGTGTCCTCAGGCCACTAATTTTGTTTGTCCTTGAAGACAATATACACAAAATCAATGTAATTGCCTTATGATGTGGTTTGTTGTTGAGTTGACCCAGATCATAGTAAACGCCTGTAACAGAGGAGAACTGCCCCACAGGGTCCCTGGGCCACAATCTTCATGGGAGCAGCTTACTAGGTCTTTTCTCTTGTGGAATTTCTGAGTAGGTTTGAACTGGCAAAGTTTCCGTTAGCAGCTGAGTGTCACCAGGGCTTCATAAAGTAAGTGGAAGAATGGTAATGTAAGGAATTTTAAGAAAGAGATCTATTTCCTTGTTGGGGTAGTCACTCTATAACTTTTTCTTAAGCTTTTTGTATGCTAGGAAACAGTCTTGACTGTTTTAAAGAATCTAGCAACAAGCACTCTGCTATGGGGAGACATATGCTGCTTAAATATATTCATAAAAACAAAAAGATAATTTAAGCTACAGATATTTATTTTTAAGAAAGATGTGAAACAAGGTGATTTGACAGTAAGTTACTATGGGGAAAAGGTAAAGGGTGAGCAATCTACTTTAAAAAGTGTACCAGACAACAAAGAACAAAAAAATCATATCATTGTGAATGAGGGGAGTGCAGATTGGGGACCCAAAGCCCATCTGTAGGCCACTGGATATCCCATTACAGAAAGGTCCTAGGGAGGAGACAAGCCAGTCAGGGTGCACTGTAGCAACAATGAAACATACAACTTTCCTCTAGTTCTTAATTGCTTCCTTCCCCCCACCCCCCATTCAACCATACATATCTGCCTAGAACAGAGGATGTACACTGGTACAGATAGGAACTGAAAACACAGGGAATCCAGGACAGATGATCCCTTCAGGCCAGTGGTGAGAGTGGCAATACTGGGAGGGTGGATGGAAGGTGGGGTAGAAATGGGGAACGGATTACAAGTATCTACATATAACCTCTCGTTGGGGTATGGCCAACAGAAAAGGGTGGGTAAAGGAGATGTCAGACAGTGTAAGACATGATAAAATAATAATAATTTATAAATTATTGAGGGCTCATGAGGGAGGGGAAGTTGAAAGGGAGGGGAAGAAATGAGCTGATACCAAGGGCTCAAGTAGAAAGCAAATGTTTTGAAAATGATGATGGTAACAAATATACAAATGTGGTTGCCACACAACGGGTGTATGTATGGCTTGAGCTAAGAGTTATATGAGCCCCCCATTAAATGATTTTTTTTTTAATCAAAGAAAAACTCTGTACAGGTAGATTATAGCAGGAAAGAATATTCTAGTAATGGGAAGAGATGGTTAAACACCTGTATGCAGAAAAGTCAGCATGTTTTAGTATAGAAAGAGATTGGAGTGTAGTTTAAGTGCTGCAATAGAAAAAAGAGCGAGCGATGACAGCAGAGGGATGGCACACTGAGTCCTCTTCCGCATGGGCTTAGCAGCCGTGCTGAGCAGTTGCGATAGTAAATATACACATTGTGTCCTGAACGTAAGCATAGGAATGAAACCGTCTAAGAAAGTACTTTTGTTAACTTTGGAACATTAAATAGCAAAACATATGATTTTAATTTTGTTTTGTTTCGTTTTTGTTTTTGAAAACTCTCAGAAAAGTAGAAATAGAAGGGAACATTCCACTGGCTGCAACAACGGGCTCAAGCATACGAACAATTGTGAAGAAGGAGCAGGGCCAGGTAGTATTTCATTCTGTTGTACATATGGTCGCTATGAGTCACAACTGACTTGTTGGCACTTGACAACAATAACTTTTCATTGTCAGCCTTCTGGGAGTTTATAATACTGGCGACGCTCATTGTTAGGAGCAGTTATACTCCATGGAAGTCCTGAAAATTCTGAATGACTGAAGGCTGAGCTGCTGTCCTTAGAGAAAGTACACAGTTATATCCTTATTGAAAAAAAGAAAGAAAAAGAAAGAAAGGTATATCATTTAATAGTCCCCAAAGCAAATGTTAAAAATGTAGAGGAGAAAGATGATTGTAATTTTGACCAGACTGGTGATGGACATGGCAGAGATTAGATGGAAGTTGAGCTTTGGTGCAGATCTGTTTTAGAGATAAAAATCAGCAGCAATAGCTTGGTGCATGGGATGCGTAGGGAATGAAGGAACGGAATACTCAACAACGATACTTTTGGAAACTGTCTGGAGTGACAGCCTTTGATTCAAATCTTGAAAGATGATGAGTTAGTTGATCAAAATAAGGTGTGGCTAATCAAGCCGAGGGTAATCATATCATGAACTGCAGTCACAGCGAGGCAAGAAGGGGTGGGAAGTATTGAAAATTAAGCAACACATGGAAGGTAAATCACAGCAGAACGCTGTTAATGAGAGCTCTTGGCTTTCAAACATCCAGGAGGGAGAATGGCTACTCAGAAAACCCCTGCCTGAGGATGCATCTTGCGTTGTCATTCTCTACCTGTCTGCAGATGACACTGGTTCGCAGAATTTTACAAAATCACACATCTCTGCACACCAATGTACCCTCTTGACTAATCCTAGAAAGCCCTGCTCATCTGTACAGAGAGGGCCTTTTGACTCAGGTCAGTGGCCTCTCTAAGGTTTCCTCCATAAACCTGTCACCCGCCATTGAGTCTCTCATATGGTCTTTCCTGTGTTTCTGATTCTAACATTTCTTATATTAACAAACCGTGATCATCCATTTCCTCCATTGAGGAGACATCTGATAACTAACATTAATAAGTGTAATAGCTAATATATTTAACTACTAGGCTGCCGAACACTGTGCAAAGCATATTATGACAGTGAGAAAACCACCTTAGAAATATAATAGTTTAAAGTAAGTGGTAGAATGAATATTTTGATGTCATACTTAAACTGTTTTCATTACTGTATTTAAAATAAAAAAAGATATTAGTACTTGCAAGAAAAATATTGGCAACAAAGTAGAGAAAATTGGAGAATCCTGTTGAAGAGATTGGAAACAAACATAATAATTAAAAATAAAAACTAATAATGGAAAAGGGAAAATTGGGAGATTAATACAAAAATAAGAAAAATGTTATTAGGAAAAGAGATTTAGGCCACAGATCATGCCGAGTCTTTTACAACAGCAGAATTTTGGATTATACACTGATTAGCATCCTATAATAGAGTCATGACCCCAAACAAAGCTTATTTAACCTTCTATATCTTACAACTTCACAGAAGCTAATATCTAAGCTCCAAACTAAGATGAGTGATCCTGGTTAATGCTCCATTGTAGCCTTCATTTTAGGCCGAGATTTCATGTAATAGATCTTCTCCCCTCTACATGGTTTACAAATGAGAAGTAAAGCCTCTGCTAATGATGAAAAATAAGCACATTACTATGGAGTCCTTTGAGTTTCAGGTTGAGCACCTCTCCAATGAACTGGATCCTACGATTTATACTTTGGGGCATTTTCCTGAGCTGCATTGATGCTAGACCAGGCTGGAGGCTGAAACACTCACATCAACAGCTTTTCTCGGCATTGGAGATGAAGAAGTCTGTCACATGCTGAGTAATTCATGTAATAAATCTCTAGGCATCATCAACTAAAAAATTCTGAAAATTGATATTTTTTTCCTGCAGAACATTCTATCACTCTTTATCTATCATCTATCTATCTATCTATCTATCTATCTATCTATCTATCTATCTATCATCTATCTATATATCACCTATCATTTATCCACACACAAATACAAATGTCCAATTATTTAGAATATGTCTAATTAGAAATTTATTAGGAATAATAATGCACAAAAACAATCCAGAAAGTTAAAATTTTAAAAATCTGGTAATTCATCTGCTGGCCAACATTAAAAATAGAACATTAAAAAAGGAACAGTTTTTCATAGTTCCTTTTTGTTGGAATTAAACAGTTGATTTGGGGACTCATAAAACCTGATTTCACTGCTAATAAGTAAGTTTAAATGAGTTAAATGGCTGTTAGTGACCGTTGTAAGTTCTTTATCTTTTTATGCCTCAGTTTACTCCCCTACCTCACCCCACTGGGATAACTGAGAAAGAGAATGAACTCAACTACATTTGTCCCAGGGTATCAGTGATGTTGTAAGTGGAACAAAATCAAGGTCAACAAGAAAGAAAATCTGTAGGAGAATATGATTAAAACGACAGGCAAGTCCTCCTCCGGAGTGAGGAGAGCTTTGCTGTCATGCTGCGCTCTGTACCACGTTGCTATTTCTTACTTACTTCTGAACAGCTATGACTGAATGCGTCTTCACGTTTGATAGAATTTATGTCAGAGCTATTTTCACTTCTCTGATCAACCTCAGAACAAGCTCGACCAGGGAAATACAGCTGTTCTGCTTGAATGAGCAGCCGCTGCGGAGTTGACGCCTGTGTACGGTGGCTCTACGTGCAGTGGATCTACGTGAGTCCAAGTGGCTCTGTGCTCCCCGACGTTTCCAATGGCGACTTTCAGAAGCAGATTTCCTTTCTTCCAAAGTGCGTTAAAACTCTTGACTCTCTTTACTATCAAGTCTATTAACCGTTTGCATGACAACTATCTAAAATTTGGAGAGCTATATAGAGCAGCAGAAGAGTAGGGGGCCTCTTTGACCCACGCAATGGTAGCGTTTGGATGAAGTAAACTTGTGTTTATGAGATTATATCAGACTTATTTGTGTATCTGGAAATCCTGAGCTCCTTGTCTCAAGATCCATTACACTGTAAACATTAAGTGTGGGACTGCTAGCTGCTAGCCTAAAGGTGAGAGGTCCGACTCACCAGGCAGCCACTTTGGGGGAGAAAAGACTTGCAAATTTACTTTTGTAGAAGTTCCAACCTTTGAGAACATCGAGGTAGCTTGATTCTGGCCCAGATTCCATATAAGTTGGAATAAACTCCAAGACACATAATGGCAACAGCATCTTTAGCTCACCATTTCTAGAAAATGTCAAGTCCAATCAATTGCACAGGGAGACTGACTAGAGCACTTGTAATTGCAAGGACCTCGGTAGACTGGGTGCTGTCCAGCTCACTGATCTCACAGACGCTTCTCTTAGATGCTTAACGTGAAACTAGTCCCTCCACCAACATGTCTGAAGCTGCCTTTCATTCCATTTTCTTTTAGATTTTGTAATTGTCCCAAATATGGAAAGTATTTTGTATTCATCTACTAATATATTTTATCCTGTTTTTTGCTATCATTATGAATAATAGAAGGAAACACATAGAGAAAGAAAACATTCTACATATAGTAGAAATGTCTAGTAATGACAGTGGAAATACTTTCTACAACATGCTGCTTTGTGTCTAGAAAATCAAAGAGAATTCTAGAGAGGGAAAATAAAACCTCTCTGCCTTTCCTTATCTCTTTCTTTTCTGTAAACTTACAGTGTCCACTATGTGATAAGCTTTATGCTACACTGGGCACTGCAGAATCAGACTTGATAAACACTTACCATATACACTCATGTATAAGCCGAGTTTTTCAGCACCAAAAATGAGCTGAAAAACTGGAGTTTGGCTTATACAGGAGTCAGTGGTACCCCAGCGAGGTGTAACATCTCGCAGGTGATTGTCGTTTCTCCACTGTTCATTCAAAGCCCCACTGACACTGCAGGGCTTTGAATATTTGTTTACTCACATCTAACCAATCAGAACCTTCCTATGACCTGGAAGGCTCCAATTCCCAGAAGCACCCTTAGTGATTCACTTACGCCTGCAGCTGAACTGGTAAGGATGTGTCTGTGGCTGCGCTCTGTCTCTCCCCTCTGGTCTCTGTATTAATTCACATCCTGCATCCCCCACCCGCACGGACTCCCTCCGCCCCCCAACCGCCCCCATCCCCTTTCCAGCTAACATATCACGAGGGGTGTGTTACCATTAAAGTTATTTTTTAAAGTTTTGTTTTTTTATCCTATTAGAAATGGATGCTCTTGAACCAAAACAAAAATGCCAGTCATATGAAGCTGGTTTCAAAATGAAGGTTGTGTCAAGAGCAGAAGAGAGCAATAATAGTATTGCAAGTAGGGAATTCTGTGTTGATGGAAAGCAAATGAGGGAGTGGTGGAAAATGAAGGCTGACTTGGAACAGATTCCAAAAGATAAAAAACCTCATTGTGGTTTAATGTCTTTTTATAGGGCTCTAGAGAGTGAATTGCATACATGGGTTATGGAGTGTCCTCAAAAGGATTACTGCGTAACACGCATGGGAATCTGCATACGTGCTCTACAAATGGCTAAGGATGACAAATATAAAGCACCAGGCATTGAAAAATTTGCTGCGTCAGCAAGATGGTGTACCTGCTTCATGAATAGGGTTGGCCTACTCTGTTTGAGACAAAGAACAAAGATTTCCCAGAAATTGCCACAACACCTTGAAGAAAAAATTATGTACTTGCAGTCATTTATTATAAAACAAAGAAGGATTTATAATTATGACCTGGCAGATATTGGGAATATGGATGAAACTGCCATGACTTTTGATCTTCCAAGCAACAGAACTGTGGCAAGTTTAGGAGAAAATACCATTTTTCTCAAAACCACAGGAATTGAAAATAACACTTTACAGTTGTTCTATCATGTTTGGCTAATGGAAATAAGCTGTACACTGACATTATTTTTAAAAGAAAGACCTTGCCTAAAAAGATCTATTTCCCACCAAGAATTACTGTGCGTGCACATGTTAAAGGCTGGATGGATGAAAATGGACCAAAAAAATGGCTGGAAGAAATTTTGAACCAACGACCAGGAACAACCTTAAAGAGAAAACCATTGTTACTTGACTGGCATATGTTCAGAGACCACCTATCGGATGACATAAAAAAAATGGCAAAATCTAGTGAAGTTACTTTAGCCATTATTCTAGGTGGGTTTACATCTTTACTGCAGCCTCTGGATGTATCTTTAAATAAGCCTTTCAATGACCATGTGCGAAGGATGTGGCATGAATAGATGTCATCTGGTCAAGCCTGACTAACAAAAGGAGGAAATATCATGAAGCCTGACATAGAGTTAATAGCAAAGTGGGTTTGAGATGCATGGAAAGACATTCCAGAAGACATGGTGCAACATGCCTTCCAGAAATGTAGCATTAGTAATGCTATGGATGGCAGTGAAGACTGCGCTTTGTATGAAAATGACAGCAGTGATGGTGATGACGGCGATCTCAGTGAGAAGAGCGTCTATGATGACCTCACACCAGCTGAAACTCTACATTGGGATACGATGATAATGAGGAATTCAGTTTTAAAGAATTTTAACTCTTTATATTTTAGCTTGGTTGCTGATTGAGCTCAGGGAATAGTACTCTTAAGGGATCATTGTTGATACCTTATTGTTTTTGTTGAACCTACTTTCCACTTACTGCTGGTTTACTAATGTTAAATGATTTGTCCTTTTATTTATATTTTTTATTTAAAATAAATATTTAAATATATTACCCCACTGATGTCTCAATTTTTAGTAATTTTATTTTCATTTGTTTTTATTATTGAAACTCACCAATAGCTTCTGCATTTTCCACCTTAGGCTTACACTCGAGTCAATCAGTTTTTCTGTTTTCCCAGGTAATAATTAAGTACCTAGACTTATACTCGGGTCTGCTTATATTCAAGTATATACGACAGTTTCTCTCTCACATTCTAGTGATATGTAAATAAAAATTCACTGTCATTGACTTGTTGTGGATTCATAGTGACCCTGTAGGATAGTGCAGAACTGTCTCTGTGAGGTTCTGATACAGTAACTCCTTATGGGAGTAGAAACCTCCATCTTTTTTCCACAGAGAAATAAGTAATGCCCAATGTGACAAGGACAAGGGAAAAAGCAGTTTCCTATAGGTGACGAAAGTTCACCTTTGAATGCAGATATTAGTCAACAAATTCTGTATAATATATGACCCCCAAGCAGCTTTAAACAACAAAAAATTAAAATTTCACAATATTTCTAAAGATAAAGCAGCTCATTTAGAGGTTCATGTTTAATATCTATGACAAGAATTTATTTTTCAAAAAGAGCCTATGTAGCTTGGCAGAGGACAGTTCTACATAAGTAGCTATACATGCTGTAAAGCACATGAGGGACAAAGTTATGCAAACTTCTTAGCTAGAGTCAAACACTTGGAGAGAACATGTTAGTGGTTTGAGAATCAAGAACATCGCCTCAGGGAACTCTGAGGTCAATTGCCAATACAATCCATAATCTTCCGCATAGTGTTTGGTGAGGAATGACTGATGTCTTAAAGGGTGTGAGTGGCATCTAGGATGCACTTATTGTTTCATCTTTATCTGAAGCAAAAAGGAGTGGGAGAAAAAAAAACAAAGATATTAACAAACACTTAGTCCAAAGGGCTAGTGGACCATGGAAACCTCAGTCTGCACAGTCCTGACAGCAGGAAAGCTCACTAGTGTCCAGCTCCCCCTACGGACTCATCCAAACATGATTACCTGGAAAGTCCAAACAGAGTATAGAAAATGTGGGACCAAACTCAAAATCATAAGAAAAAGATGAGATCTGATAGAAATCTGGAGGAATGCCTGGTACCTTAAACCTTCAAGCCTAGAACTGAATTCACCCTAGTGGCTCAATTTTCAACCAAACGGTAGAAAGTATTCACACCTCAGAAAAATCAACAATAGAAGTGAACAGATAAGCCAATGGCACTCAGCGTACTCTGACACACATGCAGTTCCCAGGAGTAGGAGTCCATCTGATAGCAGCATGTGGAGGGAGGTAGATCTATGAGGATAGGGGTGGATGGGAGACAATTTACTGCACATCTTTTGTACCTTTTTGACTTTTAAAAACCCAATATATAAACATAGTACTTAATAAAAAATAAAATGAATATTTTTTAAAGTGAGAACAAAATGGAAGGCACAGAGTAGTCACTAGTCCACAGGACTCTAAAATTGTGTCTCCCACACATTAGACGTTAGGCTTTCCTGGATTAGATTTAAAAAATTCTGGAAATGTTGTCCATTCTGGACTCTTGGTTCCACCCTCTCAGTTATATTTTCTTTTCATGAAGGCATTTACAGTCTGCTTCTTTTCTAACTTTTTTGAGCCCACCCCATCCTTCACCCAACACCTCTTTTCTAAATATTTTTTAATATTTCTCTTTTTCATGAAAGTTGACATTGCTTCAGGGTGCATAATTAATTTTAAACCTTGATGGATTTTCATGGACTCTTATTAGGATTCACTGAATAATAAGAAAATATTACATACATGCAACCCATTTCAAGATCAGTTGTCTATCACCGTTAGCTTCTTCATAGAAAGTTGATTGATAAAATACTTAAGTTTTGAGGACTGTTGACTGATAGTGAGGATATGTGAGACACATCCTTAATCTACTTATTTAGAGGCCCATTAGTTTGCCTGGACAATACTCTGAGTCACTAAGATAAATTTTTCTGAGATCTCAAAGAAATGTACAGATACTGAGGTGTCCACAGCCATAAAGATTTTACAGGTCCAATGATCTAGAGCCTTTATGATCCCTCATTTTATCCCATGGAGTTTTAGCCTATTACAAATTGATTTCTTATATGATTATTTAGTTCTTAGAGAATGATGGTTTCTATGTTATAAAAAATCATCTTTCTTTAGAAATTGTCCACATAAGATCATATTTTAATGATGGCAGCTTACAGATAAACAAACAAAACAATTCGTTACTTAATGTTTTGATTTTCCCCCAGAACTTGATATTAGCTTTCCCATTGTTGAATCTGCCAGGGGGATAACCCACACAAAATCTACCACCATTAGGTAAATTCTAGCTCATAGTAATCCTATAACAAGTTTATGAAGATAAAAATCTTCAAGGGAGCAGATAACCTCAACTTTCTCTCAAGGAGCAGCTGGTGGTTTTGAACCAAAAACCTTGTGGTTAGCAGTCCTGGCAGAACCCTCAGTCACCACCATCAAAACAGAAAAAGATTAAAAGGTAAGTACTGAATGTTAAGGACATGCGTTTGTCCTTATAGCTTGAAGTTCATTTAAATATATGTCCAGAGCATCCCCCACCCCCAGGCACCTTTTTTCTCAGCTACACTCTTGTGGGTTTATGAGTGCAGACTAAGCAGATATTAAAGTAAGTCAAGGGTATAAAATGTCTACCTGAAATACACTGAACTCACCAGGCCAAATTTTAGTATTGATGTGTTATATTCATTTTGACTTCATGAAGGGTCCTAAGTAGTCTCTCTCCTTTAACATTTGATATGTATCATTCATTATGTCTCTCATTATCCCACTGAGACTAAGTATACCAGCCCACTGCTTCCTCTTCTTGAATTCATTGTTCAAGCATTCTTTTGTATGGATGAACCAGGGCCCAGTAGGAATAATGCCCCTTCCACTCAGAGATCGGAAGTACTCATAGCTGTCACTGCACATGACATTACCCTTTTCAATTCAAAATCAGCTTTGAGAGATTTGGGCTCCCAGGAATCAGTTACGCTTAGCACAGCGGGTCTCTAAGTTCATTTGTCCATAACGAAGCTGCCTTGCTCAAGGCAGGGCTATCCTTGGAGTTTGTCTGCTCAAGGAAAGAAAAAGGGCTCTGCTGACATTGTTTTCAAAATTTTACACATATTTTGAGAGTCAACTTTGTTTCTTTTTTCCTTTTGCCTATTTTTATGAAGAACTCTGAAACTATCAATCAAATTTGTTCCTCATTGCCAATACATGGTAGGACTCCTATAATTTCATATTGAACAGTGGTTTAACTAAAATTGTTCTAGAAAGGCAGATAAATCTAATTATTCTGAGGGTCCTTTCAAAGTAAGATTCAAACTAAAGGTCAATTCAGTTAATTTTGTATTGACAAATGGCTTCAGGAAGAATCACAGCGAGAGTTTTAGTAAAATATGGCAATATTCCCTGTTGGATATGTGGAGATGTTTATGTGCTCTTGGTTTTAGACACAGAAATGAAAGTCCATTGGCTACTAGTTCACTATATTCTGTACTGAGGTAGAGATTAAAATAACCTACCACCTCATTACAGAGTGATCTGTTCATTTCTTAGTGCACATATATTTTCTCTGACTTTACACTTTCCTGTTAGTCATTACATCAATTATAGCATAATTTAAAGGCTTCACCTGACTTATTAAGTCAACATCATAAGCCCATTTTCCCTTCGCTCTGAGTGCACCTTGCCCTTGCTGTCTTTGAGTTAGGCAAGGTCATGTACTAAATCCTAGCCGGGTGATTGTGAGCGGGAATGGCACTGTCCTAAGGCTTGGTGGACCCATATGGACCTAATACATCGTATGTCAGACAATGACCTTAAACACTGAACAACAATGTGCTTAGTGCAGCAGAGCAACTCACATGAATATTTCTGTTTCTCATAAATATAAGTTGAATGTATTTACATCATGCTCAGTGGTGGGATTCAGTTGGTTTTCACCGGTTTGGCAGAACTGTTAGCTAATTCTTCTGTTGAGTTCTGAGATCCAGTTGTTAAAATGTCACTTGGAATCAGGGACACAGAGTTGCATGCCTTATTCTTTGGACCATTCACCTGTGCAGCAGCATTCTTTCAGTGTCCATATTAGAGTTCAATCTGGCCATTGGTATAAAAAAATAGATGAAACTGTGCCTGTAATATTTATTTATTTATTTCATAAAGCTAGTTATGCCTTGGATGACATAACGTTTTTATAACCTTGCGTTTGTTAATCCAGTAAATGAACATATAAAGAGAAAATGCCTAACAACACGGTGGGTGGTGACATGCTGTCATTCTCTTCAGCTTTGTGGCATGCCCCACATGTCCCCGGGGTAGTCTCAGTGAACTGTGCAACCCTGGAAAGTGTTCAAGGAGCTAAAGATACTATTGTTGGAAGACTTGCCGAAGTAGAAAGAAGTTTGTCAAAGATGAGCATAGCATGGTCAGAGAAGAGTAGTTGCTTATCTCTAAAATATTAAATAAAATAACTGTTGTCTAATTGACCTACTTCTAAACAAAGGGGATCTTTTTCTTACAGTGAAAAGAGAGTTATGGATAAATTGCAGAGCCAATGATGCTCCAATAAAAGCAAAGAATATTGCAAGTGAGGAAGCCAATCAAGGAAGAATATGGAAATATCTGAAATAGCTGTTTTATTGTTATTTGTCAGGTATCATTTAATATATTTTAATTAATATTTAATTTTTTCTTTTTTAACATTTTATTAGGGGCTCATACAGCTCTTATCACAATCATATACACACATCAATTGTATAAAGCACATCCACACATTCCCTGCCCCAATCATTCTCAAAGCATCTGCTCTCCACCTAAGCTCTCTGCATCAGGTCCTCTTTTAATAACGTTTGCCATCCCTGAATTTGCTAGCAGGGAACAACCAATCTCTGTGGGATATGATTGTCTACAACAACTTAAAAGTTTAGATAGAGAGTTTGTGAGTTTATATTAATAGAGGAGGGATGTTTATATTAATAGGGGAGGGATTTCCTTCCTGAAAAATAACTATTGGAAGGAAACCTCACAGACTATATTTCTACTCAGATACACATAAAATGAATCAGAATAATGCCAATGATATTTTTTTCTTTTCTTTTTTGGTGAATTTCTCCTACTAATCATAAAGCTTGGGAGTAGAAATGTTTACTGTACAGCAAATAGCTTGGGGGAAGGGTGCTTATCTGACCTCCTCTGACTTCCCTATTGTTACTAGGCAGGGAATAGACAAGTTTCTCTACTCTCCATCTTTCTTTACCCTATTCTGTCACCAGCTATTTTTTTCCATGTCAATCTACATTGATGCTATGTTCTGTAATTCACTGCAATAGTTACATAGAACTCATAGACAGTCCTCGCAATCATGGGCTTTACTAGGAAAGTTATTAGGTACCACAAGTGAGGATCAGCAAACAGATAAGGAGACAGTCATTGGTTCACAGCCAACACCTGTCCTTGGCCCACAGCTCACTCTCTCAGAGCTCCAGTCCCTCAGCCATGTGGTCCCTTGGCATCTGCCTCTGTGGGCTAGGAAACCAGTCTGCCTGTCGCTCTGCCTCTCAGTTCCATAATCTCAGATCCGATGAGATATGCTGCTGGGAAACTTGATAATAATGATTGATTAATTATAATGTTCTACACTGTTCAAAACATAATAATTGCCATAAGTATTGCCACTAAATTTCACCTACATTAAGAAATTGTTTTTTATAAAACTTATATTCATAGTTTTAAAATATGAGAAATGGAGATCCAAATTGATCAAATAAATTGTCCAAGGCTAAATATTAACCAAAATTTTAATCTAACCATTCTGATATCAAGCAATTCTTATCTAACCTCTTGAGAGGTTGAAAAGTGACTTTCTTAAAAATAGAAAATCACTTTCATAGCATGTATAAGAACATTTCAGCATTTAAACAAACGTGAAATAGCATTTTGCTTTTTAAGGCAAATCAAATAAATATAGCAACAGTGGCAACAGACGCAACTAAAACATACACACACTTGGTTCTTTTAATATTGTATTTTGATATACATTTTTGTGTGCCAACAACTCAATAATCACTATTGGAAAACATTTCTTGACATTTACATTACTAAAAGATTCATTTTATTTTAGTGTTAATATTTCAACAGCACTCCACTTTTTATTGAACGCAATCAATACTATATAGTATTAACCTTTCTGAGAGAATAGGTCTCGTCAAATATTTATTTCTCCATAATGTGGGAAGGACATCTATTTTATCAAAGACTCTTCTCTCAATAAGGCCCCTGCAAAGGCCTCAGAAACCCACAGGAGAAGCTTCGCTGTGTCCTCTGGGGTCACTATGAGGGGGGAGGTACCTGCAGATGAACAGCAGCAACACACATCTTGCTGGGAAGAGATCACCAGACCTTTCCTTAGTGTGTCGCAAGTCCTGGCCTTTTGATTGTCAACCGAGCATTCCTCATTCACTAGGATCAGCACACAATTATTGTCATGCACATTTATGGATGAGCAAACATATATATATATATATAAAACTATGAGAACTTTTGTGATTCAATTTTTCTAGATTATTAACTAGGCACACTTTTTATGCTGTATCTTTTAGCAATTAAAAAGTATACAGTGGTTATATTGCAGCTTTAAATCCTATGGAGAGAAGACTGAGATAGAAATTCATATGAAGGAAGTTCATTGGTACAACTTTGCTGTTTTACATGCGAAACTTAAAATAAAAACAAAACAACAAAACTATAGACACACGTACTTAGCTTTTTCATTTTTCCAAATAGGTTTTCAGAATCCATATTCCAATTGTGAGCCCACAGTATTCATAAAGACAATCTGGATAAAGGCTTAACGGAAAAATAGAAATGATGAGACAGGGGTAAAGTGAGAAGTTGAATTTTATTAAAAATAGATGATGAAGTAACAAAAATTGGAGATAATATACCTTTAAATTCTTGAATTTAGAATTTATTATCCTGAAAATTAAAGGAAGTAGGATATTTTTCCTCACACTATTTCTTCTATTTATTCAAGTTCAAGACTGAAACTTTTTTTCCAGATGGTGATTTTTAAGTGTCTAACACAATTCATTATTTATTCCCTCTCAGGTGTGCTTATAAATCATCAAAAGAATCTTTGATGCAAATATTTGCTGGTGTGTTATCTGTTGTAGTAATTTTTATTGCATCTCTTTCTGAACTCCAATACATCATTTTGTAATCAATATGATACTTAATTTTGTGTTGGTACTTTTTTCAAGTCTTTCTCTTTTTTACGGAAGCACAATGTTGTGTGTTGACAATTAGAATGTGAATAGTATAAATCTAGCTGGAAAAATTTCAAAAAGCTAAGTATGTGTTACTATAGTTTTTGCTTTAACTTACATGTACAAAACTGCAAGATTATAGTATTTTCAACAAATATCACAAAGCTTTAGGGAGAAAATTAGTTTTTTTTCTACTAGTTGATTTATTTAATTGGACAGTCACAGGATAGGCAACTGAAAATATGATAAAATGGATTAATGAAATACATTTAAATGTATTGAAATCCATTAAAAAGTGCTAGTATTGTCTTAAGTAAATTATTTTGATAATAATGTGCAATTAATAAGATCAGTTTTTTTGCTGGCACCTTTAGAAAACAAAAAGTCAGGAAATATTTACCTACCCACCCCCAAATATCCTGAAAGGACACATCTGTAATTTTTCTAATAAAAAACATAGCAGTGTTTAACTTTACAGGATAACATTAAATATTGAATTCATTAAATTATGGAGAGTATTGCAAGCAGAAAGACGACCTCTGGAGCAGCACGTATAATAAAGCCATTAGATCCTCTCTTTCTTAAGGGCGCTCTATGTGGAGAATGGGAGGACTATGTTGCATCTTCTACTTATGAGCATTTTTTTAAAAACTCAAGAACAACTAAATTTTTAACACCGTGGATGCATAATAATGAAACTACGAAGCTATTAGAAGTCACAAATGTCAGTTTATCAGCTGTTCTGTGCTAGTCTACTCTATTTTATGCTTTGAAGGTACAGGATTCACACTCTTTCTCATTTCCACTCTTGGATAATGCCAACCAGAAAGGAAAGGGTTTCTGTGCTCAAACGTCTTATATTAGGGAGTCTTGGTTCACCGACTAAAGTACTCATTTGATAAAGGTAATGTCTGTGAGAGAAAGTGTGGTAATCTCCTGTAATCAGCCATAGTTTTAGGAACATGGCGGAGCTGTTCTTTCTGTTCAATAGAGCTACTATGCATTGGGTAGGGTGGGGTGTGTTTGTTTGTTTGGGCCTCTTACCTCCTACTTAACAGAACATGTATAAACTGATCATTTTTAAGGTGAAGTTGCTATTCAAATAACAGATGGAAAATCCCAAAGCAGAGTCATCCATAATACAACAACTATTGTATTAGGGGAAACGTTTGCCATTCGGGTACAAGGCTGTGGTTTATAACATCATCCTGAATTATCAGGGAATAGAATGTCGTCTGACAGCTGTTGGATCGCATATGTGACACAAATTGAAACCGTCCAGATCAATTTTAGGAAGATTCGTCCTCCCTTAAGCCATGGATTATGATTGATTTTTGGAACCACCATCTGCTCTAACCATCTGAATACTGAGTCTAAGTGATGGATGCTACTGTGTATACAGAGGTATTTGGGAAGGTGAAATCATGCTTGAGGTTTGCATTGAATTCCACAGTGGGAGCTAATGAATTTGTTGGTTCTCTTATTTGAGTTTGACTTCAATTGAAGAGATAGAAATACATTTCTCATTTCAACTTATCAAGATGACAATATTAGACAGATCCTTTTTTGTATAAATATTTCTTTTTAGTTTAAAATAATTCAAGTACATAGCCAAAACAATATATACTTTTTGCCTGAATTCTGTAGCTGGATTCTTTGTGGTAATCACTGTTAATTGATCTTATTCCAGGTGTTTGTGTGTTTTTTTTCATATGAACATACCCACATAACACACCATACAGTGTCTAAAAAAGGTCACATATTATACATTCTTCTGAATAATATATTTTTTGACCTAATCCATTGTGTCTCAGCACATCACTGCAGCTAGTGTCCATTCATCTCTGGAAGGTGTTTGCATTGACTTACCGTATGTACATGTGTATAAGCCGAGTTCTTCAGCACATTTTTAATGCAGTTTTTGTGGTAAAATTAGGTGCCTCGGCTGATATTCAGGTTGGCTTGTAATCGAGTATATATGTTAATGTTCTCTATTATACTTCTCTACTTGATCTCTCTGGCTCAAAATCCATTGTGAGGACCACAGAGAAAGTCACTAAGTTATTATTAAAGGCTGTATTAAGAATATTAACAAGTTGTAACATCAGTATGAGACGCTCAGGTTCGAAAGCTCTTTCAAATATGCTAATAAGAAATAGGCCAAAGGGGCCTACCACTCTGCTGTAAACCTCAACCCGAATGAAGGTATTCCGCTCAAACTCCATGGGTCAACAAACCCAGCTGCTTGACCCAAGATACCCTACTCGAGTTAGCCTCAGCCCAAAGGCACTAGCTGCCCTTCCATTATCCAGCAAGCCAACTTCTTCCGAAAGTGTCCAGAGGCATCCCACTCTGCAAGAGTGTCTCCTGCACCAAAGGGCTGATCTTAACTTGTTCCTTGGACTGGGAAGTCCATCACGCTGTCACATGCTCTGCCTACTGGTTCTGCAACTGCTGCTCAAATGAGAGAGTTGCCACCTGTTCCGGAGGTTTCCATGAGCAAGGATGTTGGGTGCACAAGACTGGCTCTGCTCCTGGCTCTTGCTGGTCATAAGATCCCTCCTTCTGCTACTTAGAGGGTTCATTTTGTACACAACATGATGGAATTGCAGTGAATCCTGTTCACAATCACTCATAGGAGAATCCTATCAATATCTTCCCCCACCTCCTTACCAGACTAGCTCAGGGAAAGGTCATTTGGTGGGAGTTAGAAACTCTGACTAGAAGAGCTATATTCCAGAATTCACTGCCCCTGCTGTTTTCCTGTTTGCTCTGATCTTCTATAATTACCCAACCTGGTGTCTTTCTCCAAGAACTAATCTCTCTTGATATCATATCCCAAATACCTGAGACAAAGTCTGGTTATCCTCCCTTCTATGAAGCATTCTTGCTGTACTTCTTCCCAGACAGATTAGTTCATTTTGTTACAGACTATAAGATAATCAATAAAGTTCACCAAAAGTTATCAATCCTACAGTCTTCCACATTCATTGCCCAGCTTCTGCATGCATCGGAGGCAACTGAAAATGAATTGGCTTTAGTAAGGCTCGACATTGTCCTCCCTGTGATATTTCTGTTTATTTGTTTCATTGTTCTAAATATTTGAAAGAGGTCTTTCTATAAAAGATTTGCCTAATATAATCTGAATTCGTGACCACTGCTTCCATGAGTGTGGTTTGTGGACCCCAGTAAAATAGAACCTTTGACAACTGCAGTGTTTTCCTCGTTTGTTTTGATTCTGCTTACTGGTTCAGTTGTGGGGATTGATATTTTCTTTATTTTGAGTTGTAGTCCATACTGAAAGCTACAGATTTTTATCTTTGAATTTTAGTAAGAGATATGATGACATCTCTTTGCTTTCAGCCAGTAAGGTTGCGTTATCTGCATACTACAGGTTGATAATGGATCTTCTTCCAAGCTCAATATCACAACCGTCTTAATCTATTCTATTTTCTTAGATTATTTTCTTAACACAGGTGCCGCATGAACACAATTCAGTGTTCTGGAATTCCCATTCTGTTGCAGTGGCATCCATGATTATTTCCTATAGTCCACACATTCAAATGCCTTTGATATTCAATAAAGTGCAGGTAAACATCTTTCTAGTACTCTCTGATTTCAGCCAACATCCATTACAGAAGCAATCATATTACTCATCCCGTGTCCCTCTTCGAAAGCCTTTTACATTTCTAGCCATTCACTCTTGGTGTACAACTGCACCAATTTTCAAATTATCTTCAGCAAAACTTTACTTTCTTGGGATATTACAAAGTGTCAATGTATTTTCAACTACAGAAGGCAAACATCTCTTGAGATCCTCTTAATTTATTTTCCTACATGAATCTTCCAATGGTATAATTTCCTCTACTGAAATGGAGACATTTCTGCTATATCTTTTGCAGATAATGAATAAATGTGAAAACATATAGAGAACATTTTCAATTAAATGAACCTAACTCATTTTAGCTTTTATCAAATAAAAAATATAGAACATTTCATTTGATTTTAATATAAAATAGGTGTCTGTATTTCAGCACAAATTACTGCAGTTAATAAGTGTAGTGTTTTCAGATGAATCCTGTGGGTATTGGTTTTACAATATTTAGTAGCGTAGGGTTTTTTTTCTTTTCAGACTTTAGTTTTCCAAAACTTAATGAAGGTCCTGAAGAAACAGATTGCCCAAATTACATATCTTCTCTAACCCTTTTATTTAAGGTCAAGGTTTTAAAAGTCAGATTTTCCCGAATATTTCCTTTAACTAGGTTAGACAGGGTTCTACAGAATACATGTAGAATAGTGGCTAAGTATGTGGATTCTGAGTAAAGACTGAATACATTTGACACCTTGCTTTTATCTACATGTATATATTTCAGCTACATATTTTAATTTTACACGATTACTATTTTGAGTGTAAGTTTGAAGATTAATTAGGAATTATAAAGTACTTACAGAATCCCTGAGCTAGTTGTTACTAACCACTACAGAGTTGCTGTGATTCTGGATTGATGCACTGACAGTGGGTTTGGGTTTTCAGTTTACTATGACTATTACTATTACTACAATTCCTATGTCTATGCATACTCCCCAAAGTAAACCAACTTCCTTC
This sequence comes from Tenrec ecaudatus, assembly GCF_050624435.1. NCBI lineage: Eukaryota > Metazoa > Chordata > Mammalia > Afrosoricida > Tenrecidae > Tenrec > Tenrec ecaudatus. Next base: position 47,495,035 of record NC_134533.1, read on the forward strand.
AGGTGTCTCAATCCTCCCCTAGAGTCCTTGTTTTTAATAATTATCATGATGATTTTAATAATATCTTATATTTATGCAATGTTTGCTATTGTAATTACAGTGCTATTTTATGCATAAATGAGTTTAATCCTCACAACTCTTTATGAAGTCAATACTATTAATGTCTCTGTTTCACAGGAAAGAAAGAATGAGGCTATAGGAAATAAGTGGTGTGTCTGGGTCACACAGGTTATATGTGGAAGAATCGCTACTTAAACTAGGTGATACTAACTCTTAAAACTCACGCTCTTAATCATAGAATGTAGTTACTGTTGTTTTAATCTGTCAGGGGTAATATTTTTCCAACTATTATTTTCTATACTTAATTTATGAGGTGTCCTGTGGGTTATGTGTTGAACTGCCAATACTCAAATCGATCTTAAGCTTCCACCATTGTCCACACTCTCCACAAACCAGTGCGAAGGACAAGGTCGGCAGTACAAATCCTTCAGACCCTCCAGCAGAAAGCCATGAAGCTGTCTGCTCTTGTTAAGAATCATGGGCTCAGAAACCCCAATATTGAGTTGGAATCGACTTGATGGCAGTGGGAGTGGGTATTTAATTTTCATCCAAATACCATCACTATTTTAAACTGTGACAAGAAACGTACACTCCCCCCTCCCCCTTTTTTAAGAATCTGATGGTGGTGCCTGGTCTCCCTCAAGTCCCAGCAAGCTCCCTTTTCAGAAGACATGTAAATCTTCCTGTGTGACCTCTTTGTCCTCTTTTTCATCTTCTTCAGGAGGTGTCTCCACTGTGATTTGTTTGTGTTAATGATTTACCACCTCCTCAGGGAGGGATCACTTCCCTTTCCCACCCTTTGAGATTTAACTCTACACGGTTTGTGAGCATTTCCCTGAGGGCAAACGTCATACTCATCCGGAAGAAAACAACAACTCAACCTGAAATTTATCAGAGACTTGAAATTATTTAAGATGATTTCCCAGGCTAATCTTTCAAATCCAGCAGTGTTTCTTAAAATGTAGCTGTGTTGTTCCATTATGTATTGCGAAACCATCCTACAATATAGTGTCTTGCAGTTTTCTTCTGATTCTCTAGGTAGTGGGGACATAGCTCGTCAGTTCTTCTATTGGTCATAGTTGGGGTCTCTCATTCATCTACATGCAGCTGTGCTGGTTGGAACACTCAAGCAAGACTTTATATTTGCATACCTTTATATAAACCTATAATTTCTTCCTACAGTACTCTTACTCAAATGTATTACATGATGGCTTGATCACAAGTAAATATTTTCCAGTGCAAACTTTTCAAATTTGTGCTGTATCATGTTTCTTCAATGTCCTATTAACCAAAATATGTCATGTTGTCAAGACTACTTAATGTAAATGTGTCTGAAAAATAGCAACAAAACTAGCAGATCATTAAAAGCTTACTAAGTAAAAGTTAAAAACATTTACATTCTAAATGTTTTTCTTTATGTCTTTTTTTATTGAATTATCAGCTTCATATTGAATAAGAAAATTCTCAAAATCTTCCTGGTTCCTGATTTACATGGGAAGTCCATTTTATGTTTTGAGATACCCCTAATATTTTTCTTTTTAATCATTTTAGTTTTAGTCAATTGTGTCAAATATCTCTTCCCTTTCTTTGGCTCATTCTTAAAAGAAATTAGTTATGGGTAAGCTTCACTTTTTGTTTGTTTGCTTCTATAAAAACAAATATATTTAAAGGCTGATTTAAAAATTATATTTGTTTTTCTGGTCTATGAAGTCATCTATTTTGTCTTCCACTCACTCATTGAGTTAATTTTAAATAATTAGACCAAGATTTTCTTTTCTCACCCTGATGTCTACTTGAAAATATGATCAAACACAGATCCCAAAGTGCAAGTGTCCCAAGGAACATATTTTCCTTTATAGTTTTTCTCTTTTAATTTTTACTTAAATTAATATATAATAATAAATATAATATATAATAAAGTCTGTTGTGAAAATATTATTGAGCTCTACTGAACATCATATGAAAAAGGGATGTGCAATCATCCCGTCAATCCCACCATCAACTCTGGCACTTTTTCCTTCCTTCTTGTACTTATTCATGTTGACTCCCCATTTCTTGCACTATTCTTCCATGCCCCGTTGGCAATCATCAATCCAGCAACCATCCTATAAGCCCCATCCTGTGTTCCCTATATGAATAAACATTAAAACAAGGGAAAATTTCTAAAAAAAAAACACCAAAAACCAAGGACCTGGCAACAATGACCAGAAAAAAAACAGAGAAAGGCCTCAATCCAAGTGAAAAACCAAAAAAGTAAGATCCCTGTCAACAAACTGATTGCAACTCACAGATACCAGGCAGGCACAGTAGAACTGCCCCTGCGGTTGTCTGAGACTCAAACTCTTTACATCAATAGCAAGTCTCATCTTTTGATTGCTATGTATCAATATATATAATATATTGTTATATGTGTTTATATATACTATGTGGTTATGGGAAACCTGAGTATATGCATGCATATATATAATACATGGATATATAACATGGTTTATATATATAGTGCATCATTATAATACAGAGCATGTTCGACTGGAGTGGTAGAAAACCAAATTCAGTGACACACATCTGCATAGCGAAAAGAATTTACTGTCGAGAAGTAATTTTATAACAAGAAAACATCCCAACCCAGTGCAACTCAAGTGAAGTCCATAAGTCTGATGCTGAGTAGACTCCTTTCAGACTCCTGTAGCTGCAGGCTGGTGATTCAGGAAAGTGGAGCGGGATGCAGGAAGAGCACAGGCTGGTGGGCACAGAGTCACATGGATCTAAGGTTCATGGAATAAGCAGGGCACCGGCAACACTCAGGCTTGGGAAGCTCACCTGGGGCCAACCCTGGATGCAGGCAGACTCCCAGAGAGTAGGAAGGCCAAGGGGCAGAGAGAAAGGAAAGTTTCCAGTCTCTACCCTGGTAAGAAGGACATTCCACCAAGGAACTGTCATCAGACTGTGACCTGACTGATCGGTTGGATTCCACTTCGACACTTTCATGACAATTCCAGTGTACATAAAATCATCGCACTGCCACACAGCGACAAACAGGTGCTCATCTGGATGGTCCTCGGAGACCAGCCCAGTCCCTGCAGAGAGAAGGCAAGTTTGTTAAAGCTGCACGTCAGCACAGAGGACAAGGCTCAGTAGGGTGAGCTGACACAGCGGCTGTCACAACAGTGCAAATATTTTCATGATTGCGAGGATGATATCGAACTGGGAAATATTTAATTCTGTTCTACATAGAACTATGTGTCAGAACCGATTGACAAGATCTAACTTGGGCAACATAAATTTATGCCATGTATAAAACACACATATATATGATATATATCATATATGCACAGGAATATGTATATAAAATTCACTGCTGTTGAGTTAATGCCAAATGATAGGGAACTGATAAGATAGATAGACTAAGACTATAAGGGAATAGGAAATCACATTTTTATCCCAAGGAGAGGCATGTGGTTTTTAGTTGTGGATCTTGTGGCTAACAGCATACATCATGACACCATGTAAATGTATATACATATAATACATGATCACATATGTAATAAATAGTTATACATAAGATGTGAATAGATACATAAATGAATGTTCATATATAATACTTCATAAAATATAGCAAAACAATGTTGAGGTTTTTAATATTATTATCATAAGGAACTAGTTCAGTAGGGAGACATGTTACTAACCCAATATTAAGAGGAGAGATATTCAGTAGGATAATTTATTTTGATTAAATTTTAGCATTATTTAATTATAAAACAAACGCTAGATTTCAGGTTTTCTAATAAAACCCTCGGCTCCAGAATAGTTGCTAACTATTTAAAAGCCTTTAGTTAGCTGTGCTGAACACAATGGTGGCATCAAGACTGGGACTATGGAGCTATCAGAGTCAACTAGGCAGGTGGGGACTGTGAATGCTTTTGACACTTTCTTTGCATTACCCAGCTGTCTTGCTGCTGGCAATTCCAAGTCCCTATGTCTCTACATTCCAAATTCTCTCAGACAAATAGCGCATTTAAAGAAAGGACGAAAACTCCTGGTCACTATGTTAATGAGAAATATGAAAAAAGATGGAGTAGAAAAGTGTAAGCTAATCACTTCTTCCACTTTTAGGCAGCAAGGAGGTTTTCACAGTATTAATTAGTTTTAAATTCTGCTCTTTCTTTTGTTGATGTTGTTGTTGTTTCTTTTCGGTTCCACTTCAGTTGTCATCTTCACCATATTCCACATTTTAGGGAGAGCTTGATAAAACACCTACTCATCCTGATAAAAGTACTTTCACGATTGGTTTTTATGGTTGTTAGAGTTTGTCGACAGTCTGCCCCCAGATCAGTATTTGAACAGATCAGGGCAGTGGTTGTCTCTAGGTCCAGGTGGGCTTGCTGACATAATACTGAAAACAGTGTTGAGTGTTTTCACGTCTCTCTAAGATTAGAAATCTCAGTGATGCACTGGATTTTGAAGTTAGTTGAAAATAATTGGTGGCAATTATACAAGCAAACAAAATACCTATTAATTATTGGTCTGAAATTGGCCCAAACTGTGCACAAAGCTGGCACATTTGCTAGGATTCATTAATTGAAGAGAGCAACACTTGAAAAGAAGAGCAATTTCTCACTTTTTTAGGAATTTTAGTCTTCATGGTTCAATGATTATAAAAGTATAGTCATCAAGGCAACTATGCAAAGCATCTGCTAAGTAAATAAAGCAGTTTTGAATGTGTAGAAGCAAATGAAAAATCCAATTGAGCTACATCTATAACATGTAGCAAAGTGATGTCTACCAGTTGCAGAATTTTGGTTGTCATTATGTACCAACAGTGGTGTCTCTATGGCAGACCATGTAAACAACATATCTCCTTTTTGTGCTTTTATATCGGCGGTACTTTTCCCTGGAAATGCCTTCCTCATGGACTCTGACACTCAAGTGATTTCAACATTCTCTCTTCTTTAGGAGAAACATTTTGTTTCCAGATAAATTAATTCAAATGACTTCAGTGACACTTATGCTTTCTCCATGTACATGGAATTTTCCAGCATTGATAAGTGTAACCTTAGCCCATTGAATTATATGAAGCTTAATCAATTTCTATTTTCATCAGGAGGCTAAATAGTCTTTGAGATCTTTTAACTTTTGGTGCGCAGCACAACACTGGCACAGAACAAGTGCACAGATCACTTGGCAATGGATACCAAGGGCAACACTGCTCTTCTAAATTCATCAAATGGATTGATCTTCATTATTCTAGTTGAAGGAAAATTTGATGTAATAAATAATAGTGCAACACTGCCCACAGAGTTATGCTGTAAGTGTTGATTAGGTTATACTGAAGTTCCAAAATTCCAAAATAGAGAATGCTGAGGAAAATAAAATCTTAGTTGGTTTTATTCAAAGTGAACAGGTTGCAGCTCCAGAGGAGCAGTACTGAAGAGACAGTGGTTTTCAAAGATGAGCCAATTGAGTATATCATATTAAAGTATTACATAGAAGAAAATAGTAGGGTTTTTTGTTTTGGACAGTTCTTATTTGGAACCATTTCTAGTTCATGAATGCATAAATAACTTCTTGAATTTAATTCAAAAGAGCATAAGATCAGTTAGGAATTTAAGTGCAGAAATATCTGAGCAGAACCGCCAATACTATAATTTCAGGAGGTGTTGAAGAGATGAGTCAAATATTTTGAGAAACCTATTTCCTTTAACATTTACCTGGGGAACTGATTACAAGGATCCACATGTGACCTCCTCCCTGGTAGATGGACGGCAGAGAAGGGTGGGAAGGGAGACTCTGGATAGGGCAAGATATGACAAAATAACAATGTATAAATTACCAAGGGCACATGAAGGAGGGGGGAGCGGGGAGGGAGGGGAACAAAAAAAGAGGACCTGATGCAAAGGGCTTAAGTGGAGAGCAAATGCTTTGAGAATGATTGAGGCAGGGAAGGTGTGGATATGCTTTATACAATTGATGTATGTATATGAATGGATTGTGATAAGAGTTGTATGAGCCCCTAATAAAATGTAAAAAAAGAAAAGGAAAAAAAAAGAAAATGATTAGGACAAAGAATGTACAGATGTGCTTTATAGAATTGATGTATGTATATGTATGGATTGTGATAAGAGTTGTATGAGCCCCTAATAAAATATTTTTTTAAAAAAGATACAAAAAAATTTATTGAAACTGTTATATATATTACACTAATAATTTTGGTGAAAACACAGTATTTCAAATTGTTGTTATTATTATTACTTAATAAAAATAATTTTCTAAATCTCAATGTTGAATTCACACAATTAACATTTGTTTGAACTGTAAATAAATATCGTTGCTTATTATTAAATTCTTAATAACAGTCATTTTATATTTGGGAAGCTAGTTTTTTTTCCAGAAGATTGATCCACATTTACTTTTATTTGTAATTGTTTTGAATAGAATAATTTAATCCATCATTTGCATTTTATTTTTTAACTTGGTAATTTTCATACATTGAGAAACAGACAATATACCCTTTTCAACTAAGCTTAATTATGTTAAAAGTTATTGTTGTTCTTTACTGGTGACCAATATAGAATTCTTATTGTGTGGAAAATGCACTATATCTAGCATTTTGTCTTTCAATCTGAGTAAAATCTTGTTCTAATATGAAAATACATTGGTATACATTTTTAGACCTTACATGCACATTGCTCATGTAGAAATACATTTTAAAACTCTATTACTACTTTTAAAGTTAGTTGATTCCTTTAGAAGCTTATTATCTGAAAGTGATAATTGTTGCAAACATAAAGACTAAATATGATATGATAATTATCATCTATAAATAAAAGATCAAAGGAGATGTGGTGGTGATGTAAAAATACCATGGAGCCAGTGTCTGGCATTCTCAGAAAGGATGAAATCAAGTTTATATCCTTTGACACCAACCTTTTCTTCCCAGGCACTACTTCTCTGCTGAGTTGCTAATCCATAGCTTCAACCTCACCGAGCTCAAGGACACTGCTCAAGTCTTGGAACTGAGTAAAGAGTTAAGAAGTTACAATTCAGGATCATGAGTGCTCATCAGACAGTTTCTCTGGACAGCTTTCTCTCATCCATGCTGGCATGCACACCCTGACCCTGGGCTGAGTGGCTTCTTTGATCAATAGGATAAAGCTCTTTTAGCTCTCAGCCCAGTGAAATCTTGGCTCAGGTTCTGTGTGGGTGAGTGTAGCTCTGCCGATTGAACACCTACTCCTCTTATATATATATCTCTGTAGGTGCTAAGCTGTAGCTCTGTGAGCAGCAAATTAAACTACCCAGACCCGTAAGTGCCATGAGACAACTTTTCCCAGCAATAAACTCATGGAGGTATTGAAGGTACTCTTTTTTTGTTGTTGTTTTACTCTATGGGCCAGGGAGTTCCTTGCTCACCTTCCTATATGATCCTGCTGCTGCCATTTACCAACTGGGTTTCATGTCATCTCTGGTTCCCAAATCACTTTCTCCTAGATCAAGGAGGTCAACAGAGATTTTACTGGATACAAACGACATGCTCCACTCCTGGCTCTATTTTTTTTTCCTTCATGGCACTGAGAACCATGATAGCCACCACTGAGATGGTTCAATTTACATTTAGCTATGTAGTGACTAATGGTCATATTAATGTTTTGTACATGTAATTTTCATGGAACTGCCATATATGGAAGCCATATATCTTATACACTTAATTTGAAAGTTATGCAATCATCTTAGAAAGTAACAAACAACAACAACAAACCACTGTGCATGTTATTATTTCTGTAGGTCTCTCTAAATAAAATAGGCTGGACGAACAATCTGGAAGAGAAACCAACAGGACCGACAGTTCCGGAGGGACATGGGATAGGGGGAAGTGGGGGGAAAGGAAGTGGTGTTAACAAACCCAGGGACAAGGGAACAACAAGTGATCCAAATTGGCGGTGACTATGGTGTGGGAGGCCTGGTAGGGCATGATCAAGGGTAATGTAAAGAAGAGGTATTGCTGAAACCTACATGGGGACGGAGCATGATAATGGGACAGGAGGAAAGTCAAGGGATAGAGGAAAGAGCTGGAAGGCAAAGGGCATTTATAGAGTTCTAGATAAAGACATGTACATATGCAAATATATTTATATATGAGGGTGGGGAAATAGATCTATGTGCCTATATTTATAGGTTTAGTATTAAGGTAGCAGAAGGACTTTGGGCCTCCACTTAAGAACTCCCTCAATACAAAAATACTTTCTTCTATTAAATTGGCATTCTATAATGTTCACCTTCCCAACACAACTGCTGAAAACAAAGCAGGTAAATAAGCAAATGTGGTGAAGAAAGCTGATGGAGCCCGGCTATCAAAAGAGATAGCGTCTGGGGTCTTTAAGGCTTGAAGATAAACAAGCGGCCATCTAGCTCAAAAGCAACAAAGCCCACATGGAAGAACAGACCAGCCTGTGTGGTCACGAGGTGCCGAAGGGATCAGTTATTAGGCATCAAAGAACAAAAATTCATATTATTGGGTGCACACCTCCATGACATGATCACTGAGGACAAATGGGTGCATAAGCAAATGTGGCGAAGAAAGCTGATGGTGAAGGGAGATATCGGACAGGGCAATATATGACAAAATAATAATTTATAAATTATCAAAGGCTCATGAGGGAGGGGTTAGTCGGGAGGGAGGGGAAAAATGAGGACCTGATGTCAAGGGCTTAAGTGGAGAGCAAATGTTTTGCGAATGATGAGGGCAATGAATGTGCTTTACATAATTGATGTATGTATGGATTGTGATAAGAGTTTTATGAGCCCCTTCACCCACTTTTCTGTTGTCTGTCCCCTAGGGAGGAGGTCACATGTAGATCCTTGTGATTAGTTCCCCTTTTCCAACCCACCCTCCCTCTACCCTTCCAGTATCACCACTCACACCACTAGTCCTGAAGGGATCATCCGCCCTGGATTCCCTGTGTTTCCAGTTCCTATCTGTAGCAGTGTACATCTTCTGGTCTAGCCAGACTTGCAAGGTAGAATTAGGATCATGGTATTTGGGGGCGGGGGGGGGAGGAAGGAAGCATTTAGGAACTAGAGGAAAGTTGTATTTTCATTGTTGCTAATATAGCACCCTGACCGACTCATCTCCTCCCTGAGACCCTTCTGTAAGGGGATGTCCAGTGGCCTACAAATGGGCTTGGGTCCCCATTCCGTACTCCCCGCACTCATTCACTCTGTAATATTTTTTTGTTCTGATGATTCCTGATACTTGATCCCTTCAACACCTCGTGATCACACCAGCTTGTGTGCTTCTTCCATGTGTACTTTGTTGCTTCTGAGCTAGATGACCACATGTTTACCTTCAAGCCTTTAAGACCCCAGACACTATGTTTTTTTGATAGCCAGGTACTATCAGCATTCTTTGCCAGATTTGCTTATGTACCCATTTTTCTTCAGCAATCATATCACAGAGGTGAGCACACAATGATATGATTTTTTGTTCTTTGATGCCTGATAACTGATCCCTTCGGCACCTCGTGATCACACAGGATGGTATGTTTGTTCCATGTGGGCTTTGGTGCTTCTGACCCAGATGGCCCCTTGTTTACCTTCAAACATTTAAGAGCCCAGATGCTATACCTTTTGGTAGCCGAGCACCATCAGCTTTCTTCACCATATTTGCTTATTCACCTGCTTTATCTTCAGCAGTTATGTTGGGAAGGTGAACATTATAGAATGCCAATTTAATAGAAGAAAATATTCTTGAATTGAGGGAGTACTTGAGTACTTGTCCTTCTTCTACATTAATACTAAGCCCATAAATATATGCCCATAGATCTATTTCCCCATCCTAATATATAAATATATTTACATATATTTAGACCTCTATAAATGCCCTTTGCCTTCCAGCTCTTTCCTGTATTTCTGTTGAATTTCCTCTTGTCTCACTCACATTCTCTTTCCCCACCAGGGTTTCAGCAATACCTCTTCCTTACGTTACCCTTGCTCATGCCCTACCAAGCCTCCCACACCATAGTCACCACAGATTTGGATCTATTGTTTTCCCTTGTCCCTGTGTTGGTTAACACCACTACCTTTCCCCCCACTTTCCCCTCTCCCATGTCCCCCAGGAACTGTCAGTCCCGTTGTTTTCTCCTCCAGATGTTTACCCAGTCTATATGTCGACAGACCTGCAGAGATAATAACATGCACAAAAATAAGACAGAACAAAACCAAGCAACAATATACAGCAGAACAATAACAACCACAAACCAATGACAAAAAAACAAACAAAACACAAGATAGAAAAGCTTGTAGTTAGTTCAAGGATTGTTTGTTGACCTTTAGGAGTGTTTTCCAGACCAGTCTCTTGGGGCACCACACCCTGGCCCCAAAGTCCACCTTCAGCATTCCCTGGGGATGTCACCACTCCATTCCCTTGCTGTTCTGTTGCACCCCCTTAGTGTTTTGCCTCAGTGAGGCAAATCAGATCGGGTACAGTTCCCACACTGTGTCTCTGGTGTTGTCCCCTGTAGGGCTATGGGTCAGTGAGGGGCATCATGTCTCATAGTGGGCCAGCCATGTGGTCCTCTCTGTCGAATGGCTGCTCTAATTGGGAACATTGTCTTCATGGCCTGGTGGACCAGGATGTGCTCCACTCTCTCTTCCTTCCCCTTCATCTGCTCCCATGTGCTCTGATCAGATATGTCCCTCTCCTGGAGCCGCAGATTCAATGCTATCTTTTAAAATAAATTATTCTGTGTGGTGGGGCAGGTGTCCACTTAGTAGTTGGGATTGGGGCCGGTACCCCAGATCTCTCCATTGGTTCCCTACTCCATGCCAGCATGTTGCATTCACATCTTAGGGCACTGGGTTGAAGTGTGTTCCCTCTTTCCCTGTGGAGATTTAAACAATACCCTCCCTTTGGGTGGGTAGTGCCCTGTGCCCCTGCTACCTAGTTTTTTTCCTTTCCCCACCTCCTTTTTCGTTGTCTACCATGTGTATCCATGTATTTTGTCTAGTCCCTGCCATATTACCTGGTCCTCACCCCAGGAATGTTTGTATACAGTAGCTTTTTCCCTATGCCCATTTTGCATTTTTTTTAGGAACTTACCTCAGCATACTTATGTTGTACTTATCCTTTTGTGCTTGACTTACTTCATGTAGCATGACTTCCTCCAGTTTTCCCATGCAGTGATAAGTTTCTTACGTCAATCACTGCTTTTCAGCAATGCCTTGTACTCCATTGTCAGTATATACCACAGTTTTTTTAATCCAATCGTCAGTTGGGTTAAAAAATGTGTGTTGTTTCCAATTGTGAACCTTGCCTCAATGAATATTGGAGCACAGGTGTCTGGCCTTGGTTTGTTTTTTGCCTCTTCTGTGTATATGCCCAGTAGGGAGATTGCTGGGTCCTATGGCAACTCAATTTCTATTTGTTTTAGTTATCGCCTGATAGATTTCCATAGTGTCTGTACATAACTACAGGTCCACCAGCAGTGGATGAGAATTCCTATCTCCCCACAGCCCCTCCATCACTTGTTGCTTTCTGATTTTTTGAACTGCGATATCTTTGAGGGTGTCAGGTGGCACCTCATTGTTGTTTTAGTTTGCATTTCTCTTATGGCTAAATACCTGGAACATTTTCTCATATGTTTGTTGGCCATTTGAATTTCTGCCCCTGTGAAACTTCTGTTCAGCATCTTTGCCTACCTCCATAGTGGGCAATTAGTTTTTTTTTTCTTTTTGGAACCTAGCAGAGTATTGTAGATTTTAGTAATAAGGCCTTTGTCTGGTGTGTCATTGCTAAAGATGTTTTCCCGGTCTGTGGACTCTCTTATTACTCTTTTGGAGAATTTCTTTCAATGTACACGGGTGTTTTATCTTCAGTATATCCCACTTGTCAATTAGTGCCTCCTCTGTGTTTGTGTCTTTCCCTATTTCTGATAGCCTGTGTATTCTCTGTGCCAAAGTTCTCAAGCTGGTCCCAATTCCTTCATTGATGGCCCTAATAGTTTGGGGTTTAACTCCAAGGTCTATGATACACCTTGAGTTTATTCATGTGCATAGAGTGAGATAAGGGCCTTGCTTAATTTTTCTGTAGGTAAATATCCACTTTTTCCAGCACCACTTGTTAAAGAGGGAATCAGCTTCCCATTGGATATTTTTGGGGGCCCTTATCAAATATCAGTTGTCTGTATGCTGATGATTTTCTTTCTGGGTTTTCAGTTCTTTTCTATTGGTCTGAGCATCTGTCACTGGACCAATACCTTGCGGTTTTTACAACCGTGGCTGTATAATATGTGCTAAAGTCAGGAAAAGCAAGCCCTCCCACAATGTCCTTCTTCTGGAGGAATTCTCTGCTACTTCTGGGCTTTTCTCTCTCCATATGAAGTTGGTAATCAGTTTTTCCATTTCCTTGACGAATGATAAGGATTGCTTTAAATTTATATAGTGTCTTTGGCAGAACTAACATCTTGACTATATTGAGTCTTCCAATACAGGAGCATGAGATATTCTTCCAATTGTTGAGATCACTCTTGGTTTCTTGTAATAGTGTTCTGTAGTTTTCCCCATATAGATCTTTTGTTCTTTAAGTCAGGTATATCCCTAGATATTTCAATTTGTGCTTGGCTATTGTGAAGGGAACCAACATTTGATCTCCTCTTCTGTGGTCTTATCTGATGTGTATAATAGTCTGATGGACTTCTATTTGTTGATCTTGTATCCTGCTACTCTGCCAAACTCCTCTATTGCTTCCAGTATTCCCCTTGGGGAGCTTTTGGGATTTTCCATATATGAAATCATATAATCTGAAAATTACGATAGTTTCATGTCTTCCTTCCTCATATGAATACCTTTGGTGTCTTTTCTTTGACTTATGTTGTTAACTAAAACCTCCAGCATGATATTAAATAGGAATGGGGACAAGGGACATCCTTGTCTGGTCCTCCTTTTCAGTGCGATTGTGTTAGTCTTTTCTCCATTGATTACCACATTGGCTGTTGGTTTTTCATATATAGCTTGTATTGTCTTGAGGAATTTTCCCTCCATTCCTATCTTCTCAAGTGTCTTAAACAGGAGTTGGTGTTGGATGTTGTCAAATGCTTTTTCTGCATCTATCGATATTATCATGTGTTTCTTACAGTTTTTCATGTCAATGTGATGAATAATACTAATGGTCTTTCATATGTTGAACCATTCCTGCATCCCTGGTATGAATCCCACTTGGTCATGGTGAATTATTTGTTTTACATACTTTTTATTCTGTTGGTTAGTATTTTGTTAAGGATTTTTGCATCAATGCTCATTGTTCTGTAGTTCTTGATTCTTGTGGAGTCCTTGCCTGGTTTTGGTATCAGAGTTATACTAGTTTTCTAGAAGGCATTTGGAAGTTTGCCTTCTTTTTCTATGTTCTGGAAGAATTTGTGTAGGATTGATGTTAGTTCTTCCCTAAATGCTTAGTAGAATTCTCCAGCGAAGTCGCCTGGTCCAGGGGATATTTGTTGGTAATCTCTTGATAACCGTATCTATTTCATCTATTGCTATGTGTCTGTTGAGATTCTTGGTGTCTCTCAAGGATAGTCTAGGCAGGGATTGCTTTTCCAAGAATTTGTCCATGTCTTCCAAATTGTTGAATTCATTGGAGTACAATTCTTTGTAGTACTGTGTAATTATCCGTTTGATTTCATTAGGGTCTGTTGTAATGTCCCCTCTTTCATCCCTTATTCTTGCTATTAAAATTTGTTCCTCCATTCTTTGGTTAGGTTTGCCAGTGGTCTGTTGATTCTGTTATCCTGTCAAAACCAACTTTTAGTAGCATTAATTTTTTCATAGTTTACTTACTTTCCCTCTTCCTAATCTCAGCCCTGATTTTTATAATTTCTTTTATTTTGCTATTAGTAGGATTGTCCTCTTCACTCTCCTCTGTTTGTTGTAAATTTTGTGCCAGCATATCAATCCTGAGTCTCTCTTCCTTTCTCAAGTGTGCATGTATTGCTATGAAACTTCCTCTGATAACTGCCTTTGCTGTGCCCCATAAGGTTTTGTATGTCATGTGCTCATTCTCATTGGTTTCTAGACATTTCCTAATTTCATCTCTGATCTGTGCCAGTAGGCAATCCTTTTGCAGTACAGTTATTCACCCTCCAATTGTTCGCTCTTGGTTTCTTTGTCTTCCTTTTGTTGATTTCCAGCTTTATGGCACAGTGGTCTGAGAGAGAGGTCTGTATGATTTCAATATGCTTTAATTTATGTAGATTCGCCTTATGCCTCGGCATGTGGTCTATCTTCAAATATGTGCCATGTGGGCTGGAGAAAAATGTGAATTTTTTTCTATTTGGATGAAAAGCTCTGTAAATATCTGTCAGGTTAAATTGTCTAATTGTAGTGTTTAGATCTCTAGCTTCCTTGTTGAGTTTCTTTTCCTGCGATCTATCTTTTTTAGAGAGCGGTATACTGAAGTCACCCACTATAACTATTGAAGCTGTGATTTCTTTTTTCATCTTTTGGAGTCAAAAACCATAACTTTTTATGGGAGTCAAATGTATCATCATTCTACCATAGATGGATGGTGGTTCACCCATTTCTACAACTATGTAATCCTTTTCGTGAAAAAAAAATCTCTTTTTATATACATAAATGTTACTGGTTTTGATATTCTAGAGAACCCATCCTGACACAGCAGCCAAACACATAACCCACAAGTCACCAGGGCTACTTGCTAAAAAAAAAAAAAGGAAGACTCAAAGCACTTGCTCATGATGACCAGCGAGTGCAGCTTTCAGTGTGGTTTGATCTCAGGGTAGAAAACCAAAATCCTCACAACTGGAGAAAGAGAATCTTGATAAAAAGATGAAATATTTAAGCTGTCATGAATTTTATTTTTCTTTGTTCCACAATCAGTGCTCATGGAATAAGCTTGAAGCAATCAAATGGCTTATTTATTGCATTGGACATATATGCTGCACAATCCTTTTTTGAATTGATGAAGATTAAATGTGTCACTTTGAGAATTTGGGTGTTTTTGACCCAAGTCATGATATTTTCAATCACCTCAAATGCATTAAAGAGTTGGACACTGTTGTAGTTACATAATTTCATGTCAACTTAATAAATAAGTGGAGGGGTGGAGTCTAGCCTGTCAATCAGGTCACAGTCTGATACCTCCTTGTGGGTGTGACATTCTCATGAGGATTCTGGGACCTTCCTCTCCTCCTTGGAGGTGAGGCATATGTTCCCTCTGCCTTCACCTTCCTGTTGACAAGCCACTCAGAAACTTGCTAAGACCTGAAAAAGCCCCCTCTGTGTTTCAACTTCCTGCTGAAGAGCCACACTTGGAGCTGGAGGAACCACATGAATCTCACACAAAGCTGAGTTGCTTCCACCATCATTGAATCCAAAAGACTTTACACCCACCAGCCTGTGATTATCCTACATTTTGTATCATTGCATGTGGCTGTGTGAGTCTGTAGAGGGACTTATTGACTATTATCAGACTTATGGGCTAATAATGTATTATGGATTTGATCTGGACTGGGCTAGGATTTTTTTTCTGTATATAATTTATCTTTGATATAAAGCTCTCTCTTACACATATCTGAGGGTCCTAGATTTGTTTCAACCCAGCCTATCACAGACACTGAATAAGGAAGACTGAAGAAGAGTTGATGCATTTTGTTTATGGTGTTGGTAAAAGACATTGAGTTTGTAGACTGTCAGAATGGCAAATAAAACCTCTCTAGGAAGAAATGTAGCTAGAATGCTATTAAGAAGCAAATATAGCAAGTTTTTGTCTCACATTCTTTGTGCTCCTTATCAGGAGAGACCAGTCCCTGATAAAGAACATCATGATTGGTTAAATGTATCAGAAAAAAATAGGAGGAGCATCCAAGAAATGTATTGGCACAGTGAGTGCAATAATGGGCTCAAATATAACAAAATTATGAGGACGGTTCAGAACCAGGAAGTAAGTCTTTCTGAAGCACATAGATTCTCAATGAGTCGGACACGACTAGAGGACACCTAAGAATAACATTATCAACAACAAAACTCATTCCTTTGATGGGAGTTCCAAGAAACTATGGGCACCATTTTCTTATAATAAAAAAGCAAACTATTTCAAAGTCATTTTGATATCCCATAATTTAGAGTGGAATTATTTTAGAATAGACCATGTGAAGATTACTATTTACTTAGCCTTTATAGTCAAGAAAGTCACCATAAAATAAGCTCAAATATTATATATATTTATCCATTTCTATGAAATAAATAATATATTCCTTCTTTCCATTTCCCTAGAATTGTGAAAGAAATTGCCCAAACTTTTACCAGCAACTCAGTAATAGGTAAGAGACTCTGGAAACTACAACTTAGCAAGACTAGTTTGCATGTTGCAAAGTAGGATGTAAAAAACAAGGATGGTTTCTATCGGTATTTGAACATAATCGTCTTAGACATTCAGGTTCAACTTTTAAAATAATGATTCATTTAAAAATGAGCCTATATGAAAATAGAATGTTGAGCAGCGAAGCACAAACAAGAGTTTAGCAAGGATTTCATAATTAGGTTTCTATTTAGTGACAAGAAAAATGCCAGAATAAATTCAGGCATCAAATGCCATGGAAAACAATTTTTAATGAATGATGGATGGCATTAGACTTTCCATCTGAGAACAGTTGCGGTTTTTTCGGCACTGCCATAAATTTGTTATTCCAGAGAACTAGATAAACTGCCTAGCATTGGATGCAGAAGAGGGAGCAAAGCCTCTACATTGTTGAATGGGTGCTTGAGATGCTCTGCTGTATACAACTCTGCTACCAAGGGACTGTCATATCCTGAATGTTTTGTTATTATTTTTTTAAAAACGGCTTCACTTGACTGATTTTCTTGTCTGGGTTTCTCTGAAAATTAAGTGCTTGGACAGAATTTCCTATCGGCAGTTATAGTGAGATTTAAGAAAATGACTTAAAAGCCCTCCTCTATTCATTGAGCTGGATAACTATTATGAAATCTGCTCTTAGGTTGCTGATTTATCAAATATGGGTTAAGCAACCTGTTTTGTAATATGTCAGAAAAAGACCCATTTATATATTTTAATCCCATGACAAAGCTGGGTAAGGGATTAGGCCTATTTTTTAAAGTCCACACAAGTGTCAGTAAGGCTCCACTCATTCCTTTTACACTGAATGCAGAAATTATGCGCCCCTCCCTCCTGGCGGACAGTCACTCTTCACCTGTCCAAGTTAGCCTGAAGAGGAAGAGCGCTTTTATTAAGGTAACAGAAGGTGGTATTGTATGGAAGTGTGGTTGGAAAGAATGTCAGAAACAGTGATTCTTCTGTGATGAGGTTCCTGAAATGCTCAAGAAGTGAGAAAAGAAGTTCCTGGCCTGCTTTTGATAGCAATATTTTGTGTTTTCATGCTTTCAGGAACTTGACAATCTATCAGAATTGATACATATTTGCTCTTTTATGTCCATTTTGGCAAGATGGCATTTTTATGAGTACATGTGCTTTCTTTAATAATTCTTTTATGCCTATTACATTTTAGCCGCATTTCACATCTCTTCACAGACCACTGAAGAAGAGGCCTACCCTGATCACCCACAGGGTTAGATATTTTTCTTTATCAAGTTCTCCACTGTGAAGGCTCATATAGATTTAGTAACACAGATTTGGTACTAAACTAATACTTATCACAGATTTGATAGTGAATATTTTTATATAAAATAAATCTTGTGAGGCAGCCATGAAAACACTATTTTGAAAGGTAAGCCATTTAGAAAGCCCACCTGATTGGCTGAAGCTATAAAATGAAACAGCAGTGGCGTTTGTTTACTTTTACTGCTCTTCTCTTGATATCTCCTGGGCTTAATATTGCCTCCTACTTATATTGTTGCTCTTATGCATATATGTAGTATTAATCAGGAAGCTCACCCAGAGAAGACTCAATATAGTTTGTCATTTAAGAGATGCTCTTAAGTGCAGATGGAAAAAATGGTTTAGTAGTGTTACCTTTCCAAGGAGGCTTATAGTTCTATGATTAGTCAGAAAACACGTGATATAAATAAATGACCTATAGGCATGGCTTTGATTGACTGACCTCATAAAAAGCCCATTAGTTCAAGTTTCCATTAAAGTGGACCTTTTGGAGGTCTTCCTTTATTTCTTTCTGCTGAGCACCTGTCAGAATTATATCCAAATAATTTTAGTTTATGGTTTAATTGCATTGCACCTGCCATCACTGCAATCAATTTAATTACCAATGTAATTAATTTTCCTTTAATAGACACTAGGAAAAAATAAATATATTTTCTAACTTTTTATTATTTTTTTTCTGTCTCCCCCATTTTGTCACACCATTTTATCCTTCATGATAATTAAGAATCCTATTTAAAGTGAAGTCCCCAGATGTCGATGTTAAAGTCTCCTGCCACCTGTGTAATCACAGATTGATAGAAGAATGTCAGAAGATATATTTAGGATATTGGAGAATGGCACTTAAATACTTTTACAATTAAGTAGTCTTTGTGAGAAGGTGATGTGTCTTTTTACTTAACTAAAATATGTTTAAAATACAGGAATAATGTCCTTGGATTAGTTTAAAATTGCTGGTGCTTTCAGAACTTCTGAGGATTCAGTTAGAAGCAGGTGGCTAAAAACATTTTCTTAACTGATATCTCAAAGTAACAATCTGGAGACAAGGTAAAGTAGCCCAGGAGTTAGCACATAGAGTTTCTTATGGGTAAGAATTTGAATTAGGGAAGGGAAACAGTCAAGGAAAGGAACAAACAGGGTCAAGCTACAGAACTGCTGCCCATCTCATCAGGGGAGCAGGGTGAAGGAACACTGAAAAACACAGAGAATTCAAATGACATTTCAATTTGGGGACTGTGTAACATACCTCCATCACTGAACAGCTCTCTCGCTGACCACACCCAATTGCTCCACAACCTCTTCTCTAGGGGTGTCTAAAGCACAAAGCTAGCTCAGTGTAGGTTGAAATTCACATAACTGGCACCCATAATACTCTTCTCCCAGAGCCTTTCAGAATCATTTTCTTCTCTCAGACTCCGGAGATTTCAGCCAATCCCAAAACTAGGTTAAATACCTCTATTCTATGTAGTGAATGGCTTCCTAACTGTTCATTGTGTTTCATTGTTCAGGAAGTCGTGCATAATCTAGCTACACTGGGTGTCTGTCCCAGTTGAATTAGAATTGAGGGCCCTTCTTGAGGATATGAAAGCCTCCTTTTGACAGGCATTGAGTTCAACTGAGCCTCAAACAAATTAATATGTGAACAAAAATTATCCTAAATCTTCCCTTTAGTCTATCATGTTATTTTAAGGGTAGGCTTGTCCCTATTAGAGTGTGGTGGCATAATATAATGATAAAGAGCTTGAACACCTCACATTGCTTCATTTCAAATCAAGTGTGATATTGATCATATGTCATTGGGTTTGATTTGAGTTGATTTTATTAAAACTTTCCTGTTCCTCAGTTTGGGCCATTTAAAAAATTGAGATGATTAACGTATCAAGCATAGTTTTTTACTTAATCCATTCAATAAGTGTTTAGAAAAACCATAGTAGCGTTTTCTATCTCTATAAGTACAAAGAAGTCCTTGGCCAATTCAGAGAGTGAATATACTGCTAACTGAAAGGGTGGTGTGTTTAGTCCATCCCAACATGCCTATGAGAAAAAGCTGGATCCGCTTCTGAAAAACCAGTTTTTGTGAGAGCTTGTGGAGCACAGTTCTCCCCTGACACACATGAGTCACCATGAAAGCAATTGATGTCACAATAATTATTTTTGTCCTTTACTTTTAATTAGTACTCACTTGTAAATGTGGTGTTTTTGTTTATTTGTTACTTTGCTATCAATGAATATGATACCACTGTGTCCATTTCTTAAAATCTTATTTTTTATCTTAGCATTCTCAAAAATTAATATTTTTAAGGCCAAGAAAACCAATTCTCAAGTAAACGCTTAATGTTTTTAAACTGTTGATGACACTCAATTACCTACAAATGACCAACTTAGCTTAGTCTCAACATTCCCTACAGGTTAGTCTCATATTATACCTCTGCCTGAATAGTGACTTTATTTCTTTGTTTCCATCCATTAAGATGTATTTTATTTGTAATAGTTTTATTGTTGCATAATCCACATACCATGTGATCCAATAGTACAATCATATCAAGAGTTGTGTAACCATCACCACAATCAATTTTGGAACATTTTCTTCGTTCTTTCACTCATTGTGATTAGCTTCCTGTTTCCCTCCAACCTCCCTGACATGCCCCAAGAAACTATTAATCCAGTT
Organism: Tenrec ecaudatus; assembly: GCF_050624435.1. Lineage (NCBI taxonomy): Eukaryota > Metazoa > Chordata > Mammalia > Afrosoricida > Tenrecidae > Tenrec > Tenrec ecaudatus. The sequence continues at coordinate 47,515,401 of NC_134533.1, forward strand.
GCGGACTCACTGGATTTCGTAACTACATCTATTCGTCAAGAGGATGAGAAGATACATGCGCAACTCTGACTTTTTCTCTTCTTCTATTTGTCTAACTGTATTTGAGGTACGAATTCACATTCATTTTCTCATAGAGATTTCCTCACTTTCCCACAATCATAATAAGTTTCTTATGTTCAAATTCATGTCTCCACGGTCAAATCCACTCTGAGAAAGCAGCTCCTTCTCAGCGACATTTTTATTGCCCTCAGGCCCTACGGTCTACCAACAGCACTGTCTCCAACAATGTTCTGCTTCCATAATTAGACTTTATCAGCATCTGGCAGTGTTACTAAGTGATGCAATGGTTTTCAACCACAACTTCCTCTGAAGTGGGTGACCGATTAGTTCTTTGTTGTCTGTTCCAACTGGAAGGTAAACAGGAGCAACTATCTGATACTGTAGACAAGTGATAGATAATCAAGATACTGGTAGACAAGTGAATGGAGTGCTTCCTAGGAGAGCAGACCTTTCATCATCTTCATTTGCTGATGAGACTGACATGATGTCAAAAGAAATCGCTTCAATGTAATGCTAATGATTGGAACTTAAAAGATACAAAGTATGAATCTAGGAAAATTGGGAATTGTCAAAGAAGAAATAGAATAAGGCGATAATGTATGCGTTAGTGAGCTGAAGTGGACTGGTTTGGGCCATTTTGAATCAGAAGTCATACGGTTTACTATAGTGTTAATAACATAGTCAAGAGGAATGGCATGGTGTTCTTGTCGAAATTAATCATGAAGTACAATGCTGTGATAATATTTGATCTATTTTGACGTTAAGGAAATCCATTCTCCATACCTATCATTAAAATGCATGCAACCACCACAAAAGCCAGCAATGAATATATTGAAGAATTCTACCAAGTGCTTTAGCCTGAAATTGATCAAACATGCAGTGAAGATGCATTGATATTTATTGGTAATTGTAATGCAAAAATTGGAAACACAGTGAAAGGAACAGTAGTTGGTCTTGGTGATAGAAATGAAGCTGAGACAGCATCATAGAATTTTTCAAGACCAACGGCTTCTTCATAGCAAATGCCTTTTTTTCAACAACACAAAAAGAGACTACATACACGGATTTTTCCAGATGAAATACACAAAAATAATATTGACTATGTCTGTGGAAAGATATGATGGAGAAGTTCAATATTAGAAGCTAAATTCTGGCTATGGGCTGACTCTGAAACAGTCCATTAATAGCTCATCTATAAGTTTAGGTTAAAGCTGAAGAAAAATAGAATAAATCTATGAAAGCCATAATTAGACATTGAATCAATCCTACCCGAATGTGCAGACCACCTCAAGGGATTTGATATATTGAAAGAACAGTTACAGAAGAACAGATGAGCTGTGGGAGGACATCAAGCCCATCCTTCATGAAGAATGCAAAGGGTCATGAAAAAGACAAGAAAGAAAGAAAAGATCAAAATGGATGTCAGCAGAGACTCTGACACTTGCTCCCAATAGTAGAGTTAGTTTTGCAAGCAGAAGAAAGGAAGAAGTCAAGAGTTGAATTGAACATTTCAAAGGACCACTCAAGAAGAAATCTTAAAACTGACAGAACTAAATAAAAAATTCAAGCCTTGAGTTAAAAAATTGAAAGATTCTGTAGAAAAAGTATTGAACGATGCATGAAGCCTCAAAAGATGATGGAAAGAATGCAGTTACTGGAACACAAAGAAGTAGTCGACGTTCCACCATCTCAGGAGGTTGCATAGGAGCAAGAAGCAATGGTGCTGACCAAAAACTCAAAGCTTCACTGAAAATGGAAACACAAACAAACAAACAAACAAGAAAACAGCCAAAAACAAGGCTTCCGAAATTGAGGGGATTCCATTTGAAAGGTTTCAACAAGCTGATGAAACACTGAAAGCACCTTCTCATCTCTGCTAGGATATTTGGAAGACAGCTACTTGTCCAAATGATGGGAAGAGATCCATATTTGTACCCATTCCAAAGAAAAGTGACCCAAACTGCATGCTCAAATTATAGGACTATATCACTGAAATTACATGTGACCAACAGGGGTCACAACTGTACATTGACCGGGAGCTGTCAAATATTCAAGTCAGAATCATGAGAGGACACGGAAAAGGGGATGGCATTGCGGATGCCAGGTTGACCTTGGCTCAAGTAGAGAATTCCAGAGCAAATTTTTATTGTTTTTCCTTGACAATGATAAGGCTGGATTACATAAAGAAGAATGCGGCATCGGGATTGGAAGAAGGCTTATTAGCATCTTCACACATGCAGGTGACACAGCCATGTTTGCTGAAAGTGGAGAGGAATTGAAGCATTTGCTGAAGAAGATCAAGAATTGTGGTCTTCCGTATGGATTATATCTCAGGTTAAAGAAGACCAAACTCTTCACAATTGGATTAATAGGGGAACATGGTGACAAATGGAGAAAAGATTGAAGTTGTCTTGCTTGAATCCACAGTCAATGCTCATGGAAGCAGCAATCAAGAGATCAAAAGATGCATTGTCTTGGATAAATCTGATGCACAAGATCTCTCTAGAGTCTTGAAAAGCAAGGATTTTACTTTGAGGACTAAAGTGTGCCTGACCGAAGCCATGGTATTATCCATTGTCTCATATGCATTTGAAATTTGGAAATTGAATAAGTAGGACTGAAAAAGAATTAACATCTGAATTGTGGTGCTGGTAGGGAATATTGAAAATATGAATGTTTGCTAGAAGAGCAAACTGATGTCTTGGAAGAAGTAAGGCTAGCGTGTTGTTTACAGGCCAGGATGGCAAGACTTCCTCTTGCATACTCTGGACATGTTGTCAAGAGAGAACAGTCCTTGGAGAAGGACATCATGCTTGGTAAAGTAGAGGAGCAATAAAAGAGAGGAAGGTCCTTAATGAAATAGAATGACATGGTGGCTTTGGCATAGGAATACTGTGAGGATGGAGAGGGGCTGGCAGTGTTTCATTCTGTTGTGTCACTATGTGCTGGAACTGACTTGATGACATTGGACAACTACCACATGTTCCAATCATATATTCTTGTTTTGAAAATTAAGGAACAATTTATTGACAGTGAAATGTTCAAACTTAAGTATAGACTTTGAATAAGATTTTAAAATTGATATAGTCACATAGCTAATATCTCCACAATATAGAGAATATTTTCATCATCCAAAAATTTCCTATGTATTCTTTCCCAGGCAAGCCATGTTCCCATCACTTCTCCTAAGGCACAGATCTTATAATGTCTACCAAAAGTGCCTAATATTTTTTGCCTTTTTGTTAATATCACCTAAATAAATTCAAATTCTATGTGGTTTTGCATGTGATGATTATGAAGTAAAGAAGTCAAAGTATGGCCTTGGTGGCAAGAGACAGAGTGATAGCTAACATACATTTAGATAGAAATGATCGAGGATTTTAGTTTGAAAAGGAGGACCAGTCCCCCCACCCCCCAAAAAATGACAGAGAAAACCGAGTAACATTACAATCCTCTAGGTGGCGCTCCTACAAGGAGAAATTACTAATAAATGCTTTCAAGAAATTATTAAATGTAAATGTCATTGTTAGCTGTGATATTTTGATACAGGATAATAGATCTTTCATTGACTTAAACATTGAGCATAACGACCTTAGAAGTATGGAGTGGAAAAATTATATCTAAGGTCAGCCACAGAGCAAGTACTAAGACTATAACATACATGCGAAATCAGAATTTATACACACTTTCACAGTTTCCAGAAATATCAGAAACTGCTTAATTTCCTCTATGTATGATATAAGATTCTGAAACTAATTGCATTAAAAATTAAAAAGTAGTCAAAGCAGTAAGCAGAAAATGGGAGCATTCATGTTAATATTTTGTTTGGATAAGCTTTCAGGAGAGAATTTCCCCCTTAAACTGGCTAATCTTTGTCGCTATTTTATTTCTAATTTTTTTCACATACAAGAAGGAGCGTTATATCAAGAAGTCATCGTATATCAGGAAAAATCCCAGCCCAGTCCAAATCCAGTCCATAAATTCTATGCTAGTCATAAGTTTTATACTAGTCCATAAATTCCTCTTCAGACTCATGCAGCTACATGCAATGATGCAGAATGCAGGAAGCTCACAGGCCGATGGATGCAAAGTCTTGTGGATCCAATGGCAGTGGAAGCATCACAGGGCTCTGGAATGTCTCAGCATGGCTTGTACACAGGAAGGTGAAGGCAGAGAGAGACAGGGAGGTTCCAGGACCTTTTTTATGAGAAGGTCACACCCAAAAAGAGGCATCATCATGCTTGACCTGATTGACAGGCTAGACTCCACCCTTACGCTTTCATATCTTCAAGTTGACATGAAATCATGTAACTACCAAACCATGTTTAGTAAAGTGAAGGAAATTGTGAGATGCATCGACACACTAGCTTCAATAATAGGCTAAAAAGTTCTAATGATCACGAAGACGACACAGAACTGCGTAACATTTCATTCTCTTGGACATAAAGTCACCATGAATCAGAACTGACTAGACAAGAACTAATAGTAATCATAACCTTGTGGGAGAAGTTATATAAAGAGGCTGCATGGAGAGATCAAGTAGATAGGTCTGATAAACATTGTATTACTCTGGGTACTTTAGAGAAACAAATCCACAGAAACTCATGTATAAGAGAGAGTTTTATATAAAGGTTAAGTGCATATCAAGAAAACATCCCAATCCAGTGCTGCCCAAGCCCACAAATCCAACTTTAACCCATGAACCCATATATCCAACACCAATCCACAAAATTCTCCTCCGTCTCACAAAACAGAGGCAGGAGGAAAGCCAAGTCAGTGAATGTGTAAGCATCTCAACGCTGGCAGGGGTCTCCCACACAGCTGCTCCAGAATCCAGGGCTGCATCAGGGTAGGTTCATGCAGCTTCTCCTTGAGGAGATGAAACAGGGAACCTCTAAGAGCAGCTGCACCCTGGTCTGACCATCAGAAAGCAAGAAAACCGAGAACTAGAAAGGCGAGGCTCACCAAAACATTTATTCCCTGCCCTTAAATTAATCTCACATGTGTTTATCAGCTAGGTTGGCACAATAAACTAACTCAAACATGATAGTAATAAACGGAGAAGAAAATGGAAGTTGTCAACCATTTGTAGTGTGGAGGTGTAGAAGGGGTGATCTTGAGGCTACGTGGCGAGACAAGTCCAAGCATCCCAGATCCCTGCTGAGCCAAGCCTACTGGTCAGACTTACCAAAACACCAGTTGTTTGAGTGAATCAACTTGGATGCTCCAGCCCAGTAAAACCCTCAGAGACTATAGCGAAAACCCCTTGTTCTGGGGGAACTATCTAGCTAGGTGCAACCCCAAAGGACCGCTATTGTAAGTATCTGCATTTGGGGGTGATTTTTAGGCAGCAAGGAGCCCTGGTCGCACAGTGGTGATGTATTAGCAGCGACTGCTAATGTATTGGTCAGCAGTTTGAAACCACCAGTCGCGTCTCAGAAGAAAGCTAAGGCTTTCTACTCCTGTGATTTATGGTCTCAGAATCCCACAGGGGCCGTTCTGCCCTGTCCTATAGCCTTGCTGTGAGCCAGAACTCACTCGATGACACCAAGTTTCGGTTTGAGCGTTTTGTGCAGCAGTGGATAACCGGGGCTTAACCTACTCTACACTCTGAAGGAAGTAAAGAACAGAATTGACATTATGAAAATTAGAATCGTGCTATCAGGCAACAATGAGCAGTCCTCTCCGAATGTAGAATTTGAGAGATGAAAACAATGGGTGAGAAGATAGAAGACAGAGAAACCATATCAGAATGGAACCCCTTTTCTAGGTGGTGAATTCCCCATCTTTGATGGCTTAATGAGCATCAGAAAGTGCCTGTTTAGCCAGCCAATCAGACACTTGTGACTAAAACTTGTCAAAGAAGCTTCTGATAAAGAATGAGGGACTGAGAACTCAGATTGTGAATAGCAGCACTAGGGCCAGAGAAGCATGGCTGCCTGTGAGGAGCAGCATCTGTCCAAGGTCGCTGCGTACTATGAACCACCAAGTGTCCAGTGGTCAAATCCCTGGTGTCCTCCCTGGGCTTGTCCTGTGAGGTGACCAGGCTGTTGATCTGGCTGCTGCTGAGCCTCTTCTCCAGTGGGCAGTCTCCTCTGTTCACTCTCTCGGTTGGTTCTTCAGTTCTCCTAACGTACACATTTTAAGACTTCCACTATCCTTTTAGAAACCCTGCTGTCATTGTCATGTTGGGCTGTTAAACTTAAGGTTGATGGTTCAAGCCCACCAGTTGCTCTGTGGGAGAAAGACCAAGTTGTCTTTCCAAAGCCCAAGATATCCTACATATGGTTGCTATGAGTGGACCTTGACTTGATGGTATTGGGTGGTTGTTTTTGTTTGTTTGTTTGTTTTAAATTAAATCATTTTGGGGGCTAGTACAACTCTTATCACAATCCATACACATATTCATTGTGTCAAGCACTTTTGTACATTTGTTACCATCATCATTCTCAAAACATTTGTTTTGACTTGAGTCCTTGAAATCAGCTCCTCATTTCCCCCCTCCCTGCTTGCTCCCCCTCCCTCATGAACCCTTGATAATTTTAAAATAATTATTGTCTTGTCATATATTAAACTATCCAATGTCTCCCTTCACCCACTTTTCTGTTGTCTATCTCCCACGGAGGAGGTTATATGTAGATTCCTGTAATTGGTTTCCCCTTTCTACCCTACCTTCGCACCACCCACCCCGTATCGCCACTCTCATCACTGGTCCTGAAGGGATGATCTGTCCTGGATTCCCTGAGATTCCAGTTCCTATCTGTACCAGTGTACAGCCTCTGGTCTAGCCAGATTTGTAAGGTAGAATTGGGATCATGATAGTGGGGGAGGGTGAGAAGCATTTAAGAACTAGAGGAAAGTTGTATGGTCATAGGGCTCATGTCCTCCCTATGACCCTTCTGTAAGGGGATGTCGGGTTGCCTATAGATGTGTTTTGGCTCTCCACTCTGCAATCACCCTCATTTTTAATGATATGATTTTTTGTTCTTTGATGTCTGATACCTGATCCCTTGAACACCATGTGGTCACACAGACTGGTTTGCTTCTTCCATTTGCATTTTGTTGCTTCTGAGCTAGATGGCTGTTTGTTTATCTGCAAGCCTTTAAGACCCCAGATGCTATATCTTTTGATAGCCAGGCACGATCAGCTTTCTTCACCACATTTGCTTATGCATACATTTGTCTTCAGTGATCGTGTCAGAAAAGTGTGCATTATGGACGTCCAAGTTGATAGAACAACGTGTTCTTGCATTGAGTAAGTACTTGAGTGGAAGTCTAATGTCCATCTGCTGCCTAACTACTAAATCTATAAATAAATGCATGTAGATCTATTTCCCCACCGTCCTCTATAATTATATTTACATATGTACATGCTTGTATTTAGACCTGTATAAATGCACTTTGCCTCCTACTTTTCCCCTCTATTTTCCTCCTATCCCACTATCATGCTCAATCTTCATTTGGGTTTCAGTAATTTCTCTCAACTATATTGCCTTTGATGATCCCTACCAGACCTCTCACACCCTCCTTGACACTAATTTTAGAACAGTTGTTGCTCCCTTGTCCCTGGGTTGGTCAACATAACCTTCTTTCCCCCACTTCCCGCTCTCCCATGGCCCCCAGAACCATTGGTCCCATTGCTTTATCCTCCAAACTGTTCATCCAGCCTATCTTATGTAGATAAACCTACAGATAATAAGATGCACCAAAAAACAAGGCGTAGCAAGACAAAGCCACAAAAGAGAACACAATGATGACAACAACAACAACAACAAAAACAATGACCCAGAAAAGAATAAATTAATTTAAAAAAGAAAAAAATTTAAAAGATTAAAAAAAGAAAAAAAACCTGTAATTAAATCAAAGTCTGATTTTTGACCTCTAGGCGTGTCCTCCACTCAAGTCCAATGGGGTGACACACTCTGGCCCCAAAGTCTATCCTTTGCAATCCCTCAGGAGCTCCCTGCGCTCCCCCCGCCCTCCCGTTGCTCTGCAGCATGCCTTTAGGGCTTTGCCTCAGTGTTGCTGGGTCAGACCGGGCCAATCTCGACAGTGAGTCTCCAGTGTTGTCCCCCATAGGGCCATGGGTCAGCAAGGGATATCATGTCTCATAGTGGGATCAGCCATATGGTCCACTCTATGCATTGACTATTCAGAGCAGGGATATCATCATCCAGGCCTGGTAGGCCAGGGGTGCTCCACTGTCTCTTCTTCCCCATTCATTTGCTTTAGTGTGTTTTGATCAGACATGTCCCTCTCCCCTAGCAGCAGCTTCTTTGCTGACCTCTGAAGTAAGTTCTTCTGGGGGGAGGGGCAGTTGTCCACTATTGGGGCCGAGCCCTCTGGCACCTCCACTGGCTCCCCTCTCTATGCCTGCATGCTGCATTCACATCCCGGGACACTGGATTTAAGTCTGGTCCCTACTTTCCCTGTGGAGACATAGACAATATTCTCCCCTTGGCCTGGTCAGTATCCAATTCCCCTGTCATACATCTGTTCATCCTCCCTCCCCCACCACACCTCCACTCCTTTTTAGTTGGCTACCATGTGTACTCCTGGATTTGGTCTGGCCCCTGCCATACTACCTAGACCTCACCCCTGGAGTGTTTGTATACAGTAGCTTTTAACCTATGCCCCTTTTGCATTTTCCTTTTTCTTTTTTTAACTTATCTCAGTGGACTCATGTTATACTTGTCCTTTTGTGCTTGGCATACTTCACTTAACATAATTTCCTCCAGTTCTTCCCATGCAGTGATATGCTTCATGCATTCATCACTGCTTTTTAGCGATGCATAGTACTCCATTGTATTTATATATCACAATTTTTTAATCCATTCATCTGTTGATGGAAATTTGGGTTGTTTCCAACTCCTTGCGATCGTGAGTTGTGCGGTTATGAACATTGGAACACAGATGTCTGGTCGTGGTTTGTTTCTTGCCTCTTTCTGGGTATATGCCCAGTAGGGGGATTGCTGGGTCGTATGATAGCCCAATTTCCATCAGCTTTAGAAATCACCAAATCGATTTCCATTGTGACTGTACATACCTACAGGTCCACCAGCAGTGGATGAGAGTTCCTGTCTCACCACAGCCCCTTCAACTCTCGTTGCTTTCTGATTTTTTGAATTGGGCGATCTTTGAGGGTGTTAGGCTGTATCTCATAGTTGTTTTAATTTGCATTTCTCTTATGGCTAATAATTGGGAACATTTTCTCATATGTTTATTGGTAATTTGGATTTCAGACTCTGTGAAACTTCTCTTCAGGTCCTTTGCCCACTTCATTGGTGGGAAGTTAGTTTTTCTCTTATTGTAAGCTTGCAAAGAATTGTAGATTTGGGTATTAAGGCCTTTGTCTGTTGTGTCATTGCTAAAGATGTTTTCATAGTCTGTGGGCTCTCTTATGTGAATTCTACTGATGTACACTGGTGACTTATCTTCTGTATATCCTACTTGTCTATTTGTGACTCCTTTGTAATTGTATCCTTCCCTATTTCTGATAGGCTATGTATTCCCTGTGCCAAGGTTTTCAGGTTTGTCCCAACTCCATCATTAACGGCCCTAATTGTGTGGGATTGTATCTCAGAGTCTGTGATTCACCTTGAGTTTATTCCTGTGCATGGAGTGAGATAAGAGTCTTGCTTCATTTTTCTGTAGGTAGATATCTATTTTTCCAGTACCATTTATTGAAGATGACATCTGTGTCCCATTTGATATTTTTGGGCCTTTCTCAAAGATCAGTTGACTGTATGCTGATATTTTTTTTATTTCTGGGTTTTCAGTTCTTTTCCATTGGTCTGAATATCTGTTGTTATAACATTACCACACTGTTTTGACTACTGTGACCGTATAATATGTGCTAAAGTCAGGTAGAGCAAACCCTCCCACTTCGTCCATCTTCTTGAGGAGTTCTCTGCTAATTCTTGGATACTTCCACCTTCATATAAGGTTGGTGATCAGTTTTTCCAATTCTTTGAAGAAGGATGGTGGTATTGGTATCAGGATAGCATTGGACTTATATAGTGCCTTGGGCAGAACTGACATCTTTACTATATTGAGTCTGCCAATCCTTGAGCATGGGATCTTCTTCCATTTGATGAGCTCACTCTTGGTTTCTTGTAGCAGTGTTTTATAATTTTCCTCATACAAATCTTTCGTTTTTGAGTCAGGCAAAACCCTAGATATTTCACTTTTTGCTTGGCTATTGTAAAGGGTACTACCTTTTTAATCGTGTCTTCTGTCGTCCTCTCTGATGTATATAGCAGTCCAATAGACTTCTGTTTACTGATCTTGTATCCTGCCATTCTGCCATATTCCTTTATTGCTTCCAACACTCCACTTATGAAATTTAGGGGATTTTTGATGTATAGAATCATATCATCTGCAAATAATGATAATTTCACCTCTTCTGTCCCAGATGGGTATCCCCAGAATACCTTTGATGTCTCTTCTTTGTCTTATGTTCTTAACTATGCTCTCCAGTACAATGTTAAATAGACTCCTTCTAAATTCTTGAGTTTCTGAATCTGTTCCACAATTCTCAATTTGGCGTTTCTTTTCTTGCTTCCTTCTTTCTTTATTTTTTTTGGTGTGAATTATTTACATATAATCAGGTAGACAACTAGATATCATTCAAGACTTCCGTGTCACAAGAAAACCATATGATAAGTTTTACCTACAGAATGCTGAGGTGAAATCAGAAAAATCTTTCTGAATATCTGGATTATAGAAAAAATGAATTAATTTGAAAGAGTGTTTCGCAGTTGTGTGTGCTTGATTATAGGTTTGTTTGTTGGATGCTTTATCCATTTTCTAATAAAATGAGAAAGAATCCTGGAAATACAACATTAAATATATCAGCTAGTAAACAAAATATTGGTGGTTCCCACACCTGTAGGGACTCTGTGGTGAGAAAGGGCTAGCAACCTGCTTTCCTAAAGCCTGAATTCTAGAAACCTCAGCTCGGGAGTTCCACTCTCTCCATGTTCTGAAAATTGAAAATCAATTTGAAGTCACCAAACCATTTGTAGATTGAAAAAACAAATACTATATTTTTACAACGATAGAAACATTCACTTTCAATTGGATATAATAATATTCCTGCATCCTAACATTCTGATATTTGTTTAAAATGGAGGGCAGGTACTCCAGGACTGTGTTTCTGATGCTAGAACATATTTTGGTAGCATTAGAGCACTGTTTTATTTTCTGTGTTCATTCTTTACTTAGATATTTAAAAAAATAAATTTCTGCTTTGAGAAAGTTAGCATTAAATCTTATTCTTTAATATTGTATTAATATAAAGTAATAAAACTTGAATGTCATTTTTAATGTTTGAATATTAAAGGACAATAAACGTTTTTGCCTGAAGCCATTATAATTATTTCAAACCCCTCTTCATCAACCTTTTAATTTTAGTTTCTATTTTTAGGTCAAAATTTTGCAATAGTGGCAAATTTCATTCCATACATTCAGTAAGTTTGTTTTGTAACAAATATAGAATTCTAAATTTATTATTCAAATCACATGCATTTTGTAAGTCTTTTGACAATGTCACCCTTCCGCCAAAGGATTTTTGCAAGTAGACTACATTGATTCTTACAAGTTTCTGGAGGGGTTGACACAGTGCAGCAACACTGGGCTCAGAGTACACGGTAACTGTGAGTTTCCCGATCCAAGCATTGGTTCACTCAACTGCATAATAAGGTTTCTCTGAGTTAGAATGGAGTCCATGGCATCTAATAATAACAACATGCAAATGAAAACAGAGGAAAATAAATTACTTTGAAAATCAATAAATATATGGGGTTTTCCATTTGGGGTAAAAAACAAACAGTTAAATGTATCTTTCTCAACACCAACTCACTATAGTTTTTGAAATGCTATACCACACTGCTTTCTAATTACACACATGCACCATAAGATATTTTTGGGGCCACTCCAAAAGGAATCTCATATATACTCATGTGGTTTATATTTTAAATCGTATCATCACAAACAAATCCTAATACTTTGATAGGCTACCCAACTATTTCTGGATTAATATAGTAACAGGGACATAAATGTGAAAATATCATTGTCTGTGCAGAATTTGTATGAATGGGGAAGTTGTTGTTGTTGGTTGCCATTGAGTGGGTCCTGGCTCCTAGCAGCCCTGTGTTCTGCAGAAGGAAACACTGCCCAGTCCCAGGCCATCCTCACAACGGCTCTTCTGTTTGAGCTCCTATTTGCAGTCACTGTGTCAAACCATCTTTCCAAGACCCTCCTATTTTTCACTGCTCTTTGACTTTATCAGGTGGGATGGTCTTCCCCAGGGATTTGTCTCTCCTGACAAAACGTCCACCATATGTGAGAGTAAGTACCACTGTCTCTCTGTGTATGGAGCATACTAGTTGTCCTTCTTCCAAGATAGATTTATTTGATTTTGTCCTTAGTCCTTTCAATATTCTTCCTCAGTCCCTATTTAAATTGCATGCACCTTCTTTCACTTTTCCCTGTTCAGTGTCTGACTTTCCTACACATGGGAAACAACTGAAAATACTGTGGCTTGGTCCTCAAAAGTTGCATCATTGCAACACGTTAAAGAGGTTATTTGCAGAAGTAGTAAGTAGATAATACTATTTATCCCACAATGTGGGAATTTCCAGGAATGACTGTTGCATGTTAAGGTGACTTGACATATAGCTGAAACTCATACAACTTATTAACAATGAGCTCACTACAAGATTTAGAGGTTTTCTTTTACATACAGAAAGACTCCAAATGTCAGGCATGGTGAAAATTTAGGCTACATCAAAAAAAACAGTGTGATTTCCACAAAAGCATTTAATATTATTTCTTGGGACTAATAGCTCTAAATTATAAGGTAGTATAGACTTTTGATAACAACAAAAATATGAAGTGAGGCAGTAATTTACATTTAAAATATCAGCAAAATATAGTACCATGTCCATAACTACAGCAGGGATTCTGGAAATCTTTCCCTTAATAATCACAGCACCAGACTGCAGACTGTGTGAGTATAATTACTCACACATTACACAGTATATTACTGCTTCCATTTTCTTATGACCCTTTCACCCTTAACCCATTCCTATCTACCTCTAGTCAAATGTTCCTGATTATTACTTCTTGCCATTGATGGCATTTGTGGATAGAATATCAGTCAAATTCAATAGGTCCCCTAGCTTATGTTGAAAACATCCTTTCTTATATCACTAAAAGCTTTATATAGCTGGATTCACTCCCCATGAGCGAACTCTACTTAAAAAATAAAAAAGACCCCAAATAACAATTTTGGAAATGATTCATTCACAGGGATAGATCACTATGTATGTGCCTTTACAGTCTCTCAAATGTTAAATATGTTTTGGGATAAATGAGACATTTCACTTGCAGAATATATGGAAGATGATAAAGAAAAGTCTATAATTGATTATGACAGAGTTAGAGAGGCAGAAACCATAAAGGTAAGGGACAGAAACTATGAGCAAGGAGAAAATCAAAAGGGAAGAAGTCTAGAGAGGGTTATAGATCCTTTTAGGAGATTAGACTAAAAGGCTAACATATGCAATGTATTGGCTTGAAATCAGTAAAGTGATCAAAACCACTATTTTTTTTTCAGACTACTAGAAAATGCACATGGAAGGATGAAGAGAGAGTAAAGCATTAATTTCCCGGGAGTATGTGAAAGAAGTACATAAAATAAAGATCACATGAGTATTGTGATCAAAGAAATAGAGTAAGCCAAGGAACACATCAGGCACAGCAGTTACATCTAGGCTCATATGTGCAATGCCTGCCAAAGTCATACTCAAGGACATTTACACCTAGGCTGAAAAAGGACCTGAGACATTATTGAGTACCAAGTTGTCGTAATGCTACAGAATATTCGGTCTAAGATATTTTCCCCATTGTACTTTTGACCTTTAATTGTATTTAAATTCAGCTTGAACTTGGTCTGATCAAAAACCAGAAAACACACTGTGTTAGACCGGGTAGACTAGAGAAACAAGTTCATAGACTCTCATATGTATAGAAGAAAGAGGATTATATACAAGAGCAATTGAATATTGAGAAAATGCCCCTGCCCAGTCCAGAACAAGTCCATAAGTCTGATATTAGCCCACATATCTGATACCAGTCTATAAAGTCCTCGTCAGACTCACAAAACACATGCAATGATGCCAAATGCAGGAAGATCACAGGTCAGTGGGTAGGAAGTCTTTGGGGTCCAGTGGTGGTATAAGCATCACAGCACTGGCAGGGGTCTCCACATGGCTCCTCCAGCTCCCAGGGCGCAGGATATATCAGCTTAGTGCCATGTGTCTTGTCAGAAGAGCATCTCTATAGGAGTGAGTGTTGTCAGTAGTCTCCAAGGGAGTCAACTGAGAGAGCCTCCTGCCTCCAAGAAGGAAATCCAGAAATTCCAGAATTCTCAGAAGGCCATACTTACACAGAGGTCTCATTGGCTATGAGTCGATTAACAAACTAGACTCCACTTTTCATCCTCTACCATCCCAAGTTGACACCAGATTATATAACTCACACACACACACACACACACACACACACACACACACTCATGTATGCACACAGACTTAGAAAGAAGTAGGGATGTTTTATGTAATTTAGCAGTTTTTAATTTCTTTTAAAAATATTTTTATCGGTGGCTCTTACACCTCTTATCATAATCCATACATTCATTCAGTGTGTCAAGCATATTTGCACATATGCTGCCATCGTCATTTTGAAAGCATTCTCTTCCCACTTGAGTACCTGATATCAATCTCTGTTTCTTCCTCCCACACCCACCCTCCCTCACAAACCCTTTATAAGTTATATATTATTATTTCCATATCTTACATCATCCTCTGTCTCTCCTCACCCACTTTTCTGTTATTTGTCCCCCTGGGAGGGGGTTATATAGGTTGATCTGTGTGATCAATTCCCATTTTCTCCCCCCCCTCCACCCTCCTCTAATCCTCCAGGTATCTCTACTCTCATTGTTGACGCTGAGGAGTTTATCTATCCTGGATTCCCTTTGTTACAGGCTCTTTTCTGTAGCAGTGTGCATGCTCTGGTCTAATCTGACTTATAAGGTAGAATTGAGGTCATGAGAGTGGGGTAAAGAAAGCACCAAAGAACTAGGGGAAAGTTGTGTGTTTCATCAGTGCTATACTGTACCCTGACTGGCTCCTCTCTTCCTTCTGTGAGGGGATGTCCAATTGTCTACAGATGGGCATTGGATCTCTACTCTATGACTCTACTCACATTGGATATGATTTTGTTCTGGGTCTTAGATTTCTGATACATTATCCCATTGACACCTCAAGAGCTAGATGGCCACTTATTTATCTTCAAGCCTCTGAGACCCCAGATGCTATATCTTTGGATAGCCAGGCACGATCAGCTTTCTTCACCACAGTTGCTTATGCACCCATTTTGTCTTCAATGATTGTGTCAGAAAGGTGAGCATTACAGAATGGTGGATTGTTAGAACAAAGTGTTCTCGTGTTGAGGGTATACTTGAGTCAAGGCCCATTGTCCATCTGCAACTTTAATTCTTAACTTACAGATATGAGTACATAGTTTTATCCTCCTCTCATTAAATAAATATATATTTACATCCCTGTATGTAGGCCTCTATAAATGTCCTTTGCCTCCTGGTTCTTTCCTTTATTCCCTTTTACTTTCCTCTTGTCCCACCATCAAGTTCTGATTTCATTTGTGTTTAGTAATTCCTCGCTGCTATATTGCCCTTGATTCAGTGCCACTAGGTATCCTACGACCTTCCTTCCATTGATTTAGGTTCAACTTGTGATTTAAAATTAATCTTAACACTGCTTACTAGCCAGTTACTATGACTTATAATGCAAATTTTAATGAAGGCAAGGGCAAAATATTTATCATGGACATACATCTTACCCAACCAGTATTTCCACTTAATTGTCCAACTAAGGGAAGGATAAGATCTATAATCTTTCACCAATAGTCTGAAAGGGGCCAAAATGGAAGACCAGCAAAGAGTACATTCGAGTTAACTAAGTAAATAAACCACAAACAATGAATGGGCACAATCCCCTGTAGCATCATGAAATGGGTGGTATGTTGATTACATGCATTTCTTGAAAGTTTCTAGAAATACTTCTAGGGATATAATTAGGGACTAAGTCATCAAGTCCTTTCCCATTTATAGTCAGCCTATAAGGTAGATCAGAGGTTCCCTTTGGGTTTCTGAGGGTGTAAGATTTATGGGAGCAGAAAGTCTCAACCAACTCCTTTGGAGGTATTGGTGGAGTCAAACTACAGCCCACCACCCCACATGCTCTGCTTCTAGGACACAGGGGAGAATATGAGATAATATGATGGCTGATTTGGGATTCCGAAGGTCCATATTGTAGTTTTATACTCATTTTCTCTGTGACCAACCTAATTTGACTATTGTTTTACGCTGCCAACTTTCTAAACCCCATGATGTAAATAGATGACCTCTAAAGTTCAATAACATATTGGCATGCTGTATATAATAAAAGATGATGCATCTAATATTCTATAAATTTATTAAAACTTGAAGATGCTCTCCTTCCTGCCATAGCTTATATGATCTCTCCCATTCCTTGACTCCCATTCTTTCACTCCTATTCCTTGACTATGCCCATTCCTTTCCAGCACAGGTCTAGCCACACTTTCTTCTACTATGCAAAACCAATCAAAGGGGAAACATTTGGATCTCTGTTTGCATTTGCATCTCTCTCCATAGCTGTGTGTTGAAGGAGTCAGAAGGATCACAACGGGTTACCTGGTGCAATGGCAATCTATATTTTCACATCAGTCCTAAAATGCATTGGGGCACTCTAATTCCTTTTGTTTGGAAGCTATTTGAAGAAAAGGAGGCTGGTCCAGTTGTCATCCTGTCATAGCAATAGTCTGCTCTGTAACCAATCATTGGGAAACAGTAGATACAAGTCCAGGAAAAGCTAAAAGAATGTATTTTTAGAAAGAGTGTATTACAGCCCATCATCCAGACATTACTTTCCCCACAAACACTTTGTCTAATGTATGCTCAAAAATTCTAAATGTTAATTCCATTATTTTTACCCTTAAAATAACGATAGAAAATCACATTGCTTATTTGATTTTACTGTTTTTCATTAAAACAACATGTTGAGGATTGTGCCCAGATATATTCTAAGTTCTTAGAGACAAAATAATAGATACAGTAGAGTCTTTTCTTTAAATAGATATTTGACAGTCAGTAGTTGAAGAAACAGGCAGGGAAATAAACAGATTAACTGGTCACAAATAGGATCAGAAAGCAGTACACATTGAGACTAAGAAAAGGGAAGAGGTGCCAAGCTGAATCTGCTTGGGAGAGATAAGGAAGTGTCTTTTAAAAGGAAATAGTCTTGTGGAATGAAAGAGATTACACTCATATTAGTGGGAACAGGAGATAAGGGTGAAGGGGTAATTTCAATCAGAAACAGAAAACTTGATGGTAGAAAAGTATAGAAACATTTGGAAAAGATAAAAAATTGGTGCTATTAGAAAATAAATTTCCTGTGAGTTGGAATCAACCTTATGGCAGTGGGCTAGTGGGATAACAGAGACGTGACAAATACAGTTGATCAGGAAGATTCAGGCAAACTGGTAAAAGAGCTCATGCTGCAACTTCAGCGAGCCTCTGTGCAAGATAGTACAAATGAATTTTCAAGCAGTTTAGTAGACATCTTAATTCTGCTTCCCTAAAATCTGATATTCCACCATCTTTTCCTTTTCATAATTACTCTGCAGTTGTCTTTTGGAGACTCAATCCTACCCATCCGCAGTGCACATGGTTTAGGGGAAGGAAACCTTTCTGGACTTGGACCCCAAATTTCGGTACTTAGACTATGCCTG
Source organism: Tenrec ecaudatus (assembly GCF_050624435.1). Taxonomy (NCBI): domain Eukaryota; kingdom Metazoa; phylum Chordata; class Mammalia; order Afrosoricida; family Tenrecidae; genus Tenrec; species Tenrec ecaudatus. The sequence continues at coordinate 47,533,356 of NC_134533.1, forward strand.
ATAGTGAAACTGGTCCACCCACCAGACAATGATGATTTGTAGTTGAGGGGTGAGAGGAATTGGTTCAAACCCCCCCCACCTCCCACCAATGGTGAATTGGCTAGAGGAGTTTGTGAACACATTGACTGAAAAAAAAAAATGACTGAATTCAGAGGGTATTAAACCTTAAATGTTGAGTTTGAACTTTAACATTTGTAGTAATGTAATGAAACATCATTAAATGATCATATGGCTACTCATATGCATGTATTCTATATATGTACTCACCAAAAAACATGCAAAGTTCTGCTGAGTAGAGCTTTTGTTAGCATATGTTTTTCTGCTAGGAGAGCTTCAAGCAACTCTATGTGTACCCAGTGGGGTTGCCTGGTGTCTCTAGTCCCAATGAATTTTTCATAAAAGCAGTTTCTGTGAACCTTGTTTTTTTGTGATGGCCTGTTCAAGAAAATAGCATGTGGGGGTGAAATTTTGTTTCCCGCTGGGGAATAATGCCACGGAAACTGTTGTGATGTTGAACACAGCTTACAAGGACAATGCTATGGGAAACACTCGAGTATTGCTTTCTCATTTCCAAAAAAGGTGAAATGTTGATTGATGACACCCCATTCTGGATGTCTATCCACTTGTCCAAAGGAAGAAAATGCCATCTCATTGCAGTTGGAATTTGTTTCACCAGGTCAGACGGTCAATCAAGCTTTCTATTTAGAGGTTCTAAAAAGATTATGTAACAGTGTGTGACCAAAAAAATGTCTGATTTGTGGCAGACAGGGGACTGGTTTTGCCACCATAGCAATCCACCTACTCACACAGCCATCTCTGTGTACTGTTTTTTTTTTGAAAAACACAACAAAAACAGCATACCTCTCTAGCACACATGCCTTACTCTGTGCAATAGAGTTCCCTCCATGCAACTTCTTTTTGCTTCTGCAAATAAAGAGGATCATGACAGGACAGTGATTTGAGCATGTAGCAGAGATGAAGAAAAAGACAAGGGAGATGTTGTCAGCCATCCAAACAAATGAGTTTGAAAAATGTTTCCAAGATGGAATCATAGATTTGAAAAATGGATTAAGTGTAATGGAGAGCATGTTGAAGGTTATAAGTTTGTTATTTTAAAAATTAAATACATAGCTTTGAAAACAGAAATTTCCTTTTTCATTTGGTTATACCCTCATAGATCATTGTCATTCTGACTTCAGTGAGATAGATTCCAGGAGAAATAATAGAAACAGGAACATCAGATAAATGCTTGTACTAGGAAATGAATGATAGGGGATTAAACTAAAGCAATAAGATTGGGATTAGAGGAAGGTCTAATAGGTGCATAAGCAAACGTGGTGGAGAAAGCTGATGGTACCCGACTATCAAAAGATATAGCATCTGGGGTTGTAAAAGGTTTAAGGTAAACAAGTGACCATCTAGCTCAGAAGCAACAAAGCCCACATGGAAGGAGCACTCCAGCCTGTGTGATCACATGGTGTCAAAGGTATCAGGGATCCGACATCATCAGAACAAAAAATTGTATCATTGTAAATGAGGTGGAGTGCTGAATGGAGACCCAAAGCACATTGGTAGGCAAGAGGACATCGCTTATGGAAGGGTCGCAGGGAGGAAACAAGCCAGTTAGAGAGTAGGGTATTAATGATGAAACACACAACGTTCCTCTAGTTCCTAAATGCTTCCTCTCCCCCCCCCCCCCCCGACTATCATGAATTCAGGATTGGTGGTGTGAGTGGCGGTTCTGGGAGTGTGGAGTGTGAGTGGGGTGGAAAGGGGGAACCAATTCCAAGGATCTATATATAATCTCCTCCCTGGGGGATGGACAACAGAAAAGTGGGTGAAGGGAGACAAAGGACAGTGTAAGATATGACAAAATAGCAATTTATAAATTATCAAGGTTAATGAGGGGGGAGGAAGTGGGGAGGGATGGGGGAAATGAGGAGCTTATACTAGGGGCTTAAATGGAGAGCAAATGTTTTGAGAATGATGAGGGCAATGAATGTACAAATGTGCTTTACACAATTGATATATGTATGTATGGATTGTGATAAGAATTATATGAGCCCCTAATAAAATGATTTTTTTAAAGATGAAGATCTTACCCCTTCTAATACATTCACTTTTCCCCTAGTGTGTTTAAACCTTCTCATATTGATACGTCAGGGCCAGGCAGTTCTGCTGTAAATAGGGTCTCTATGATAGACTCACTTGCGCCTAACAACATCTTCACACTGAACAAATTTTACTGATTTTACTGACAAGGATCAGAAATCCAGATAAAGGGTGAGTATCGGTAAGTAGTGAAAAACAATGAGTAACTGATTTTCATGCTTATATTAAGAGTGAGGAAAAGTGGTTGTATAATAGTGGCATTATTTAAGCTAGAGAATAAGAAAAATAATTGTTTGTACTTCTTTCAAGTCAGATTTGTTTTCTTCTGGCCCTCCTTGGTATTTTCCATATCCTTAGCCAAAATTATCATTCAAAAACATCAATTATTATTCAGGCTTCATTTATTCATTGTTCAACCTTCAATTGTATGTGCAGTGGCTGAAAATACCATGGTTTGGGCCAGGCACATGTAAAATATCACTGTGCCAGTCTTGCTCTTCAAGACTTTCAGCTGATCTTCTGCTGCAGATTTGTCCACAACCAATATTCTACTCATTTCGTGAGCACTGCTTCCAGAAACGCTGATGGAGGAACCAAGTAAAATGAAATCCTTGGCAAGATCAATCTTTCTCCACTAATCATGATGCTGTCTGTTGGTTTAGTTGTGAGGACTTGGGCTTTCTATACATTGATTTGAAATCCTCAAGATTTGAAGGACTGCCAGTGTATTAGCTGTCTCACAGAAGTGAGTTGCACTGAGCCATTTGTACTGCTCTATAATTAGCTGCTTATTTCTTATGTTATCTATCTATCTATCTAATCTATCTAAATATATATAAAAATCATAAGTGTCCAGGTTTTGTTTCTCTAGAGAACCCTGTCTAGCATAGGAGTTAATAAAATTTACGATCTAATGTTTACGATGGAATAGATCCAAATATATATCATATCATATATAATATATCATATTTCATGGTAAAATGTATTGTCCTTGTATTGATTTCCTTATTTTATTCATTTTTACTCACTTATCTTCTTCTAAATAAAATATAATAGATATTTATTATCTAAGGAGCCCTGGTGGCATAGTGGGTTTAGTAAGTACCAAGATACTAAGTACAATGTCAGCAATTCTAAAACAACAACCAGTCTGAGGGAGAAAGATGAAGCGATCTACTCCAGGAAAGATGTGAAATTTTGGAATCCAAAGGGGGAAATCTGTGTCCTGTAACGTCACTATGAGTCAGAATGAATTCACTGGCAGTGAGGGTCTTTTGTTTTTGTTATTCATCTATGTTGCAGTGCAGTGAATTATTAGATGTGGCTATTCTAGCCAGAGTCTCTGCAATTCCCACCAAACAACGTTTGTCTGATAGGTCAAGTAGGGAAAGATTCTGATACAATTCAGTTACGAGTGCTTGCTAATAGGATTCATTGTGTTTTGTATATTCTGAATGTAATATGAACTATCTGATAAGCAGGAAGTCGGGATCTTACTACCAACTGACATTAGAAATGGAGTCTGTCTTCTGGGTCGTGGGATCCTTGCACAATGGACTTGTGTAAAGTAGGAGACAGGCTTGACACCAGAGAAATGACAGAGCAGCAGCAGCAGAATCCGGAGCCTGAACAAGAGACCTCACAGTGGACTTACTAGTACACCAAGCAAGTAAAGCCGAGTGCTCTCGTGCAGGAAGCTGGCTGGTGGAATGGGGTTTCTCTGAGCTTGTAATTTGGGGAATTGGATTTGCTGAATCAAAAATTTGGAGCTGATTTATTAAAGGCTGAGGCTTACTTGACTGGGAAAACTATGGGCACTTCTTAATTTAGGGAGTGGGGTTTGCTCCCTGACCAAGGGAAATGAAGTTGAGTGCCATTGGATTGAGGCTTACGGAGGAGTGACATACTCTTTGGGTGGTAATCAGTAGCCCTTGGAGAGCTTTGTAAAGTGCCCTGGGAACAACTGTATCCAGAGCATTTCTCACCTAAATTATAATGTATTCAATTCCCTGACATATCTATAATTCTATTGTCTGTGAGTTCTGTCTGGCTTTTGAAGTGAATTATCGAACCAAGCTGAAAACTGGAATGTTGTGGGAGAAAGAGCAATAAAACTATAGCGTGTCAGAGTACTTTAATCCAATTATATTATGACATTTAATAAAAAGGGAACTTATTTAATCGAACAGAGACTGGACACAGTAAACATTCAGTAAAATGTGTGGAATAGATGAATCAACTAGGTGTCACTTATTGTGACAATGCCAACGCCGAGGGAACTGTCACATTAGAGTCCAGATGGAGAGCCCCTGGCGCTGTGAGCTGCACGCCAGGCAGGGCTCTGAGCAGATGTAAGCGCCCTGAGAGCAGGGGTCCTTGTGTGTTGCGTTGCTTGTTGTATCCTCAATTCTTAGAACAATTTCTGATTCATAAATTGCACTTAACAAATTACTCACTGAAGAACAGCATAAATGAATAATTGAGTAACACACTCATTATAAAGCATTGGTAGCACGCCACTTCTCTGAAGATTAAATGTTTTGAATATGAGATTGATTGCTACGAATGAAGTGAAACAGACATCAGAAAAGTGACCTATCCATTTTCAGTCAAATAGTAGTCAAGATTGAAAGTGAAAGTTCAAGACCCAAACCCGCCTGTAGACTTTAGGATATACTCTCACAGAAGGGTCACAGGGAAGGGATAAGTCAATTAGTATAGCACTGATCAAGCACGTAATATTCCTATGTTTGATTGTTTGATTGAGGATTCTTCACCATCGCCGAACACCCCTTCCCCCAACACACACACACACACACACACACACACACACACACACATACACACACACACACACGCACACACACGACCCCAGTCCTGCCTTTCAACTCTGGCTAGACCAGAGCATGTAGACTGGTAAAGATAAGAGAGATAAGAGCTCACAACACACATAATGCAGATCGGATAAACCCCTCAGGAACACTAATGGGAGAAGCGATACCAGGAGGGTAGGGCGAACTGGGGGTGGGTGGGTATCAGATCACAATGATGGACACATAGCACCCCACCCCCATGTCCCAGGGATGAACAACAGAAACGTGGGAGAAGAGACAGTGGTCAGTGTAATTTATTAAAAAAATAATTTATAATTTATCAGGGGTCACAGGGATGGGAAGGTGGGGGAATAAGGGTAAAAAGAGGAGCTGATACCAAGGGATCACATAGAAGGTAAATGTTTAGAAAATGATGATGGCAACATATGTAGAGAAATGCTTAATACAATTGGTGTATTAATTGTTATAAATGCTGTAATAGCCCCTTCCCTCAATAAAATGATCTTTAAAGAAGTTTCCACTGTAAGGGCGAAAGTTAAGAGCATTCAGGTATAAATTTAATTTTCTTATCTGATCCTCAGTTATTCACTAAAAATATACTTAATCATCACTAACAGCCATCAGTGAAAGAAGAAAGGAAAGGCAATGTAAAAGTTATATATTTCCTATTGCTGAGAGCAGATGGGCAATAAAAAAATACTTCATGAGCCAAATCCATAGGGAGCAAGATGAAACAGATACTCAGTATATGCTGCTTCTTTAACATACTCAGAGAGCTGCAGATACAGCTGACAGCTACTCTGATTTCATCTCTCGACAGACAGAAAGGAGCACAGAGAAATGTTAAATATAAAAAGGAAAACTACTGTAAATGAAAATGCAGTATGTAATGTGGGAAAAAAACCCTTAAGTGCACGCATACTCTACCAAAATATTTAAGCTGAACACCCAAAATTTGATTAAGGAGGGATATTGAGTTCCCTGTTCATGTGTATTCATGAGCAAATTGTACTCAGAAATGAAGAGTCACAGGGGATAACGCCTTCTGATTCTGCTACAGACAGAATGCTGGGAAAAAATGCTTGCTGCGTGTCCTACTCAACATTTATTGGCTAAGGCTGTTGCTATCCCTATAACATTCTCTCAAACTCCACATTTGCTTCAAAATTATAAAATCTAAAACTTTCATGGAAAAATGGTAAAGATCAAATGTATTATTTACAGGTACATTTCTAACATTCATCTGGTAGAAAAATATCGCACAAATAACTACAATTTAAAACAATTTAATCACACATAGTTTGCCCTAAGCTGCAATGGAAGAAATCACAGAAAAATGACAGGAACGTCTCCAAGCATGAGTCAAAGAAATATTCTCCAGGGAGAACCATGAAATATATGCAACTGAAAAAAATATTTAACATATCAACATTTGTGGACACAGACAAAGCTGTAACAAGAAGAAAATTTATAGCACTCAATGTAAACATTAGAAAAGAGGAAAAATCTCATATGAATAATCTAAGTTCTCTTAATTTCCATCTTACTATTATTGTTTTTGTTGCCATAGAATCTACCCCAACTCATAGACAACCTAGGAATAACAGCACAAACATTGACAAGTCTTGCTACGTTTGAGCTCATTGTTGCAGCCATAATTGTTCATCTGCTTCGTCGACAGTCTCCTCGATTGCTAGCCTTGTACTGGCCCAAGAATGATGTCCTGATCCAGGGATTGGTCTGTCCTGATAACGTGCCCAAAGTATATAAGATGAAGTTCCCACGTTCCCCCCTTTTGGGAGCATTTTGCTGTACTTTTTTCAAGACAAATTTCTCATTTTTTTGGCAGTTCAATCATATGTTCTTCACCTATAGATTCTTCTATCTTCCTTATTCATTATACTGTGTCGGCAAGCATATGAATCAATTGAAAATACCATGTTTTTTATTGGTTGCATTCTACTCCTCACAGTGACAATTTTCCTTTTTATACTTCAAGGTGATCTTCGGACACAGATTTTCCCAATGCAATGTGTCATTTGATTCTTGACTACTGCTCCCATGAGTGTTGATTTTAGATCTAAGTAAAATGAAATATTTTAATCTTTAACTATTCAAATCTTTCCCATACTTTTCATGATGTTGCTTCTTGGTTGAGTTATGAGGGGCTTTGCTTTCTTCGTGCTAAGATGTGCTGTGTGCTAATCAGTAAGTACTACACATCCTCATGCTTCCGCCAAGCAAGACTGCGTCCTCTGCATTTTGTTAGCCACTCTTCTTCCAGTCCTGATGTCCTGTTCTTCAAGCGCCTGTAAAATACAGAGCATTGTAAACTCAAATGGAAAATCAGAAGGTAATATTAAAGATAAAAGCTAGAATCAAGCTAATTGAAAATAGCATAACAATGGAGAAAAACAACAAAATGAGGTGAATGTTTGAAAGAGTCAATAGGGAGTGTGACAAAGTTGTGTGGGGGTGCACAGAAGATAAAAACTACAGATAATCAGAAAGACTGAGAGTTATAGTTATTGTGGCTACAAACTTCAGAAAGAAATGGGAATATAGCAATTTGCTCTAAATCCCTGCATTTGACGAGTTATATTAAATGGACCATACCATTAAAAGACACCACATTGTATCCAATGCAAAGTAGTTCATTTGAGGAACCATAAAATTAGTAAGGATACTGTATTTGCCTTTGGAAAGCCCCTGCCCCATTAACCTGAAAAGAGGAAGGGAGGACGGAAGGAAGGAAGAAGTGAAGGAAGGAAGGAAAGAAGAAATGAAGGAAGGAATGAAGATATCTCTGAGCATACATGAGTTCACTGGAGAATTCTAACAACCATTTAAAAAGAATTACCACAATGCTACACAATCCCTTCTAGAAAACAGAAAATAGTTCCCAGTTACTGGTAAGTATCAAGTCATTTTCTTTCATGTAATAAATATATTAAATCATCAGTAGGGGGAGATGTTAGTCCAGTTGCAATTGGCTTGTTCAATTTAAAATATTCTTATGATGATCAAGACATATTTTTGGTTTTTAGAAAGAACTGTCCTTAACCAGATGTATATCTGCATCTTACCAAACATTCAAAATAAAACACAGGTCATTTCTTCACCTTGCAACCTTCCCAAACCATAATGTGATCAACCACTACATACTATAAATAAGAGGATTAGGAGGGCAAATTCTATGGTATGTATAAATTGTGACATGCATGTTACATGTTTTATATAAATTATAACAGATATAATATCTATGACACAATATACTGAATGGAGATATATTTTAAAATCATAAGAAAGCTATGGTTCCCAACTTCTATTCTGCTCCTACATCTGCCCCATTATCCATATTTACTATATAGAATCTTTCCCATATGTTGCAAATCTTTACATAAAGAGAAGCTAAAAAATTTCTAATGTTTTTGAACAAATGGTTTCACCATTTACTTCATTGGGGAACATAGAAAATACATAAAGAAAAGACACCTTCTCACTCTCCCATCAACATGATTCCCACTCAGAGTGCCCCTGTGGGAGAGCGGAACTGCCCTATAGAGTTTTCAAGGCTACAAGCTTCAGAGAAGCAGGTCGTCACACCTTTCCCTTGCAGAGCAACTGGTGGACGTAAACTTTCCACTTCACAGTTTGCAGCTGAGCGCTTGACCGCTGAGCCATCAGTCAGGGCTCTTTTTTAAAGAAGTCATGAATGGGTGTTGCATTTTGTCAGGTGCTTCTACATTGATTGAAATGACTCTACGCCTTTTCTTCACGAGCTTGCTTCTATGATACTCAACTCACTACCAGAGTCGATGCTGACTCACTGCAACCCTATAGGACAGGACAGAACTGTCCCTTTGAGTTTCTGAGCCGGTAACTGTTTAAGGGAGTAGAAAGTCCATCTTTCTCCCAAGAGCTGCAGGTAGTTTGACCTGCTGACCTTGAGGGTGGCAGATCAAGACTGTGCCTCCAAGTGTGCCATGCTGTAATATATCTATTTTTAATATTGAAACACCCTTCTGTCTATTCAATAACCCCATTTATTTGTAACATATCATTCTTTTTATACATCACATCTATTTATTTCATGCTAGTTTGTTATGGAGTTTCATATCTATGTTCATGAGAACTATTGACTTATAAATTTTAAATTTTCTTTCTTGTACTATATCTGCTCTGCTGGGGTGAGTGTTAGAAAGCTCTTTAGCTGCTGTAGTAGTTGAAGAAGCACCCCAGTTCTCCAGTTGGTGTCCTGCACCAAAGGTGCTTGGTTGTCTTGCTCCATGAATCAAGGAGCCCAGCCAGGCATTTCCTGCAGGCATTTCCTGCGGGTCTCCTGGTTTTCAACCTCTTCTGCGGCAAAGGCTTCTACACAAAGGCTTCTTATTATCTCTGACACCACAGCCCTCTCCACTCCCCTCCCTCTGCCTCTCCCTCTTCTTTCTCGCTCCCCCTGTGTGTGTCTCTCTTCAGTCTAGAAGACCTTCTTTGCAGATAACCTGGATCCGAAGTTGGTCCCTAATGTCTGGCTTTTCCTCTCTTTCACCTTTAGTTCAGTAGAACTGTTGGCCCACACACTCAGACTTCTTACTGATTGTACAGGAATTCCATATCAGACAGTATCAAATTGACATTGGAATAATGCTTATTCGAATGAACACTTGCTTGCACAACTGATAAATAATCTTCAGAGCTGGCACTGGAATACGATGCATGTACATTCTGAAAACCAACGTTTTTCCTACGAGGCTCTGCAGGGATAGGCATGTTATTAGCACATTCAGCAAATGTAGATGTAAAATGCATCCAATCTTGCCATCAGAAAGATTATAAAATATATAGAGTGGCAGGTGAAAATGTGCTTTTGTGTTTTTTATAAAAGAAGAAGAACATTGAAGAGAACTGAGAATATCACAAGATCTGGAAATATTGTTCTTTTCTATAAACCTCAGGAAACTGCTGATGACGGAGTATGTTAGTTTTGCACTCCTGCTGCAATGCACTGTTTGTTCTTAGTTGGCATCAAGCCAGTTCTAGCTTATATGACTGCAATTGCAGATGTATGTGCAGCTCAATTTGACTTGACCACTAAGGAGTGTGTTTTGTTATTGTTTTGTTTGTTCTGTCTCTCTGTTCTACCTGAATGGAGTTAATTTATGCTAGAGCTTGTTCCTGTGTTTCAGCATCATTGCCATTAACATCATCGTCCATATCCAGAGAGAAAAACATCTTCTCTCCAACTTGACCGGAAACTCTTGGCCTCAGCAACTTAGGAATCTGCAGATAAGCATTTGCACGGCTATGAAAACCTTATTCAATTAGCAGACATGGATTATACTTGTTGATTGTTTACCACAAGCAATTCCCAATGTATTTTAAGTCTATGTTCAACTCCCATTGCTGCCACATATGAGAGAGAGAGATAAAAAGACAGATTACAACCTTCTCACAAAGCACATTATGTGCTTATAATCGGTGTTGCTAAAAAGATGTGTAAAAGGAAAAAAAATGAGTTGTTTGGAGTTAATTTAATTAATTGAAGCGACAACTAGAAACATAACTGTCTTGTGTACTTGGCTTCACTCACTGCCAACTAGGGGATTACAATTCACAGTGACCCTATCAGAGAGAGTTGTTCTGCTCTGTGGATCCTACTGTAAACCTTCACTCCAGAAGAAGCACATCTTTCTCCCACAGAGGGGTTGGTGGCCTCAAAGTGCTGCTCTGTGGTCAGCAGCCCAACTTGTAAGCCACTATGCAACCAGGACCCGTGTCCCTTTGTCTGTCTAGTGAAAAATGAATGGGGAGTTGTGATACACTTTACAATTGTAAATGAAACCTGAATTTAGGCATTCAATTTAGAACTGGAAAACAGATTGGTGAGTTCCCGGGACACTCAGTAAAATTATAAGACAAGCACTTAGCCCCTCAACTTCCGTCTCATCCTCTCTAAGCTGTTCCTTGAAAAAGTGGAACCTGAGGTGTCAACTCACATCCTTTGGCCATGTTTCCAGGAAGGTCCAGTCACTGGGAAAAGAAAAGCCTACTTGGTACCGTGGAGAGTGAACAATAGAAAAGACAAAAAATCTCATTGAAGTGGATTGACACATGGCTGTAATAATGCCTTGCTAGTGATTCATTCTAACATACAGATGTTTTCTATGATACAGATGTAATTTTAAGTCACCAATGACAACAGGAGAAAAACAAGGATCTCTAGTCCGAGAAAGGGACTGTCTTGGAAACCACAGCTCTAATCTGCCCGTAGAGTCGCTATGAGCAGCATCAGCTCCTGTGCGTCTGTTGGTTTACACAACAATTACAAGATGGCAATGTGACCTTCCTTGTAGAGTTACTGAGAGGAGTAAAAGAAAAAATACACGAAAGTGATTCATCAACTGAAAGCAGCTGTTTTCAAAATGAGGCGTATCCAAACTTCAATTCCTACAATTCTATGAAAAGTGTTGTTTCTTCAGATTTGGTAAAATGTAAATGTTCTAATACCTAATAATATATTTTTATGACTTATTAAAATCTGAACACTTTTAGGTTAATGCTATAAAATAGAATAAAGTCAATAAAATAGAGTATAACATCTAAATTATTTTGAAGAAATGTTATATAGAAATTATACATGTATCACACCTTCAAGAATATATATTTTGCTCATAAGCAACACATTTCAAATTTTTGATTCAACATGGATATTTCTAGAGAAGAAATTAAGATCACACTGATGATTTTTTTTAACACTGATGATTTTTTAAGTGATAAATGATTTAAATATATTTTAGAAGTACTGTGGTGCCTATTTTATTTTCTAAAGTTTGTTAACTTCTAGTTCTGTCAACTGAATTTCTTGAACTCCTTCCCTTTTAGATTGTGGGGAAATATTACTATTAAAAAGAAAAAATAATTCTAGAATGAGCATGAGAATTTTGCCTTAGAGGATATGTGAATAACTCAAATATGCTTGTAATTGACACTTTAAATAAATTCTTAGCTTAATGACTATATCAAAGGAGAAATCAAGAAGGAAAATAATTCTTACATATACAACCATCAGTTATGAAATTTATTAAAATATTTTTTAAATATATACTTTAATTTTAGCAAATAATTCATAAATCATCCCATTTCTCATAAGAAACAGAACATTTTCTTGAGGATTATGATATATCCTGCTCTAGAGAAAAATGGCTAAAACCATACTTACTTTTTTTTCATAATTAGACTTCCAACTTCACATTTACAGCAGCAGCTTTATTATATATGCCTTAAGGGCTTAAACTCAGTGAGAACAGCAAATTCCAGAGAGAGGAGGACTTGTGGATATTTTATAAAACAGAGAAGTTTTACTCTTTGTCAAGGATTTCATTTAACTCAGATCTAAATTAAATGCCTATGGAAATGACATTTCAGAAATCAAATGATGATATATATCGCATTGGGCAAATCTGTTTCAAAGGGCCTCTTTAAAGTGTTAAAAAGCAAAGACATCACTTTGAGGAATAAAGTGTGTGTGACCCAATTTGTTGTATTTTCAGTCCCCTCAAATGTGTGTGATAATTGGCCCAACAGTAAAGGAGACTGATGGCGGAGCGATCCTTTTATGAAGAGGCTAAGATTCCTAAACATGCCGTCGACTGACAGCAAATCGAACAAATCTGTCTTGAAAACAGGACAGCCAGTACAGTACAGTATAGCTTGAATCATGTCGTTTTGGAGATGTTGTTAGGAGGAACAAAATCCTGCAAAAGAAATTATATGTAAGGAAGCATAGGGTCAACAAAAGACGAAGCGTCTCAAGGAGATACTTTGACTCAATGGCTGTCCCGACAGCTCAAACAATAATAATGTTGACTATTGGGAGCGTGGGTCCTAAGAGGAGAACACAGGGAAGCCCCCGACCCATGAGGTTTGTTTGTGTCCAGAGAGAAACCGCACTCACACTCGTTGCAGCTGCAGCAGCAAGGGTGAGCCAGTTTTACTAGCTCACAAGGTCACTTCAAAAGGAATGACATGTGACCCTCTCTCAATGTGATAAGTGACCTCTTAAGCATAGATAAGACACTCTTCTTTGTGGGAAACGTTAAGCACTTCTGGGACACTATGCTCGGGAGATGAGAGGCTCCCTCTTCTCCAGGGAGATGACATTATCCACAAGAAGCCTTCTAGTTCTGATTTGGCACTTTCCAATGGGCGGGCGTTGCCTCTCTCTCGGTGGCCACATAACTCTCAAATCTGTTACCCAGGCCGTCCCTTGGATCTCATGCATCATTTCTTTCATTTTTACATAAGCTGCTGCTCTGGGTCAGCATGTCACAGACTATTTCAGAATTTTCTCTGCGTACAGACAGGAGTTGGACTAGGGCCTGGCTTCAATGTTAAGGTGTTTGCCAAGAGGGTTATCACGGAGTCTTTTGTTCATAATTTGTTTCACAGGGTCCTTCATTCATGCCATTAGCAGGCTGGGCAGAGACCCTGTCTTATCCCTGTCATGTATGACACAGAATCCAGCCGTGTTTATTCTGTTGTATGAGTCAGAATTTAGGACAGCATCTGAAAGAATCTATCTATCTATCTATCTATCTATCTATCTATCTATCTATCTATCTATCTATCTATCTATCTATCATCTATCTATCTCTATACACCATATTACACATATAGATCATATATGTTCCACATGTATTTATATTCCATATACTTATAGAGATAGTCCATATATGTATGGATTAAAACTCTATGTAAAGAATAAGAAAATCCTTACCGGAGCAATAGGTAACTTTATGATAAAAGGAGCAATGATTGAAGTTGGCAAGGAGAAGATCGTGGACAGTAACCTGGAGTGCCAGCGGAAATAGAAGAAGATACGAAAGAAGAACACTGGCTTGACAAGCGATGGCAGCAATGCACTCCACCCCAAGCGGGATTGTGAGCCTGGCTCTGGACCAGAGTTGTTAAGACTCAGAAGTAACTAGATGTCACTGAACAACAGTGGTTCAAGTTGACCACTCCGGGGAAAATTAATTTTTGATGAACATTTGCTAAACGCTGGGTTTTCTTTAGTAAAAGAAGAGTTATTTATTTAAACTTTAGACAATTATTATGACATACTGAACATTATTGTTGTCATGAAGTAATGTGGAATGGATTTATAATGACCCCATGAATGTAGAATAGACTTTCTCTATAGATTTCAATAAGTTTTTGGAAGCACCAAACCTGTTTTCTGAAGCATGGCTGGGGTTTCTAACTGAAAACCTTTTGGTTAGTAGTCAAATGTTTAATCTTTGGTGCTACTCAGGGGTCCTTTATGATATATATACAAGTGGTGAATGAGAATTCTGTAGAAGCAATGAGGTGTAAAGTCATCTATTAAGTTAATTTTCAAGGTTGTTTAGAACTTTAATAAAATACATGTTTCAACAATAAACATCAAACATAAATTTCCTGTTCTTTTTAGTCTGACAGCATCTATTTCTATACAAAATATTTTCAAAGTATGATTACTTTCTATATATTTTTAGAATATTACGGAGACAGAGATATACCCTTCATCTAGTGGAGTCCGTGTGTCATGTTAGCACTAAAAAGACATGATGTTTTCAGATGCTGTTTTTAGGCGCCATCAAGTTGGTTTCAGTACATAGTAAGACACCACACAAGTCTGAAAACTGTTATGAGAATACAGAAGCAGAAGGGATGTCACACTTTCTCCACGTTTTGCATAGTATGTGTACTTTTTTGACTTTTATTCAAATGTTCTTCAATTTTATAGTAATTCTGGGATTTTTCTCAATCTTCATAAGTTAAGATCCTTAGAACCATTTATAAGCCCATAGAAACTGGACAGTGTCTTTCCTATTCTGAAGTTCCATTGCGAACGTTAGCCTCTATACCAAAGCCAGTCATTGAAAATTGGGAATGTATCAAATGTGATTTAGCCTGAAATATAAATACCTGTACATCATAAGACTCATTTTGAAGGGCAACATTATTTATAGAAATTGAATAAATTAAGCCATAAGCTAATATGGCATAGTTTTAAATTTTATTTTATGCTTTAATGATTTACTCTGGAGTATGTAATCCAATAGAAATAAAGAACATTTCCTTGGTATTTGAGTGTTGTCATCTCTTTGGAATTTGGATCTATGTAATCATTAAGTGGTTACTTAATGCAGTGAAACCAAAAAACTTTAACTGATGCTTTTCTAGCATAATATCACGTTAATGCCAGTGGAATTCACTTACCTGGTTAATTTTAATAGGTAAGTGTCAAAATTTTGAGTAGCCCATTGTTGAATTTATGAGATTTTTTTTTCTCTGCCTAGATTTTTTTGCCAAGACCAATTACAAGAGCTGTTGGTAATGTAAAGGGCAGCTACCCAAGGGATTTAATGCCTAAACTGGTTAATTAGCACAGTCTTTAGGGAATTAGAATTAAGTATTTTGGGCATACATAACAGGCAAAGTTTTCATGCAAATGAGACCTATATTTGCCCATGGCTTCCGGACTAGAAATGACAGGATTATAATATTCATATCTGAAAAGTAGGATAATCATTTGTTTGTGGAAAAACAAATATGAACATTTTATTTTGCCTGAGTCTCAACTGAAAGATGCCACGCTGTCCACCAACTCCAGCAACAAGGCGAACTGCTTCGAACCAGAAAAATCCACCCAGGAGACCTGGGCAAGGGGAATGGAGTGCACCACGCCTTGCATCCAAATGGAGTTCAATCGTGCTACTAGATAGCACAGGGCGTGTTGGGCTGCTTACATCTTTCTCTCTTTCAGAAGACAAGGGCATTGTCTCAATTCTGCCAACTTCCCAACTCCCAGTCTCAAGCCTCCTGCTGAAGGGGAAAGAAGTTCTTAAGAAATCTTTTTTCCTTTTTCCTTATGGAGCCCTGGTTAAACATAAACCTGGATATTTATTGATAGGGCTGGGAAATACTCCTATTGCTTTCAGAAAGGAAGAACTCATTTCCCAGAAGATCAAAACCTTTCCAAGGTCTTCATGTGATTCTGCTTCTCAGTAAGTGTTCAATACATGTAGAAAACATTATTGATTTTCAGTTAGGGGAAGGGAGCATGTAGCAAGAAGTACCTAAAACTAAATAATAAAATTTAGGTTCTAGTTTTCAGTCTGATGTTAGAAGTATAAACTCAAATATACTGCTTCATTTCTTGAAGCCTCGATCATTTTATTTGTAAAATTACCCTGGTTCAGAAAAAAAAACTTGTCTTGAGTGCATAACTTGGGGTCCATCTAGTCAGTGACTGCCAGGCCAATCCTCTGTCTCTACTCTGAGTGTGAAAGCATCAACTATTCGGACACTAAATGTGTGACCTTGGGAGCTCACCTCCCAAGGTGAGGTGAGTTTCCTCACCCAGCTAAGACGATTGCTCTCCCTACCTGACAAGTCCATGGTTTGTAGGTGAAATGAAGCAGTATATGTAATAGTACTTTAAGATATTAAACGATTTTTACAGATACAAGGACTTATTATAGTAGATGGAAACTATTCCAGTTTCAATCTCTCACTGGAGACCTTTTAAATAGCTAACAATAGCTCAGTCAGCAACTGGAAACCATGAACTAAAAAAAAAAATCATTCCAGGTTCATATATCTAGACACTCTACTGATACTATATGAGATTAATAATAGACCCCGGTGTCATTATGTAAATTATTAATGTTACATAAGTAGATGGCTAGTGTGATTGAATGAATTTGGTAAGGAATAAAAATGACTAGGAATAAGTATGATCCTAGGAAAAGGCTACAGATAATCTCTGTTGGCATGAGAGAATTTTTTCTCCTAAAATGTAAATATGCTGAAAAGCTTACAAGTATAGCTTCGTTCTCCATCCATTTCATCATTCTATATACATGTGAATTATTAGTATCAATTTTTCACTATATATATTTAAAACCATGAAGGATTATTCTTCACAAATAATACTAACCACCACCACCCCTTTTTAAAGCCTATTTCCACCAGCAGGGGCGAGTCTGGAAATGAGTTCCTTAAACAGGACTCTAGGGACTCATGAGGCTTTTAGCAGGAGCAGGACCCAATGTTCCCCTCCAGGACTGACCATTTAAGGGTCACAGGAAGACACAACAGTTATTTAAAGTAAAATTCTCAAGGCGGCATGTCAAGACACACCTTTATTAAGCAAATCTCTCTGATTTGAAAATTTCTCAGAAAAGGGAATGAGGAAGCACATTAGTCGGAAACAGTACACAGTTTACTATATAACAGAAGACTTTCTAGGAAAAAATGGGATTTGGCACTGGGATTGTATGGCTAGGCTTAGTGAATCCTGACAGAAGAGCCAGTCACCTTTCATTTGTTGAATAAATTTAATTCCATGAAACTTTTGATCAGGGAGGTTTCTCTGGCACGAAACCATTACATAGACTCCATGTACACTGTGCATTCTCCCGTGTATTTACTCCTTTGTTTCTTGTCATTGTAATCTGGTTTGCTTTGTAATCTGGTTTGCTTTGTAATCTGCTTTACTTTGTAATGTGGTTTACTTTCAAAGCTTCTCCTTTGAAACTGACTTTTACTTAACATCACACGAAATTGATAGCATTCTTAGCCCTTATTTAATTCTTGATCTGGTAAAATACTGTTATGATCAGAAAAGGTCTTGGATAAATGGTAAATGTGTAGATTTTATGATATCATATGAAAAGGAGAGCTACCAAAAAAGTTTCAGTAGAGCAGGTCCAGGTGAAACGATATTTTATAAATACTCATTGGGCAACTTCATAAGCTATGTGACTTGGAAGTAGAGCCTATGAATGGAGAATCCCCCCCAAAAAAAACAAACAAATCAACATAAATACATACAACTAGTCATGAGAGGCTACCCATTGACATGGTGACATTTGAACATTGAGAAAAGAGCATTCTGATTAGAGATTATAGACATTTACAAACAACGATGGAGCCAGTCACGAAGAGTTTGACTACAGTAAGTAGGCGAGCATTAAGACCTGATCTCAGGGAGGAAATGGATAACCAGTTTGGATTCAGGTTTAAGGTGTTGTGGGTAATCTGCATATCATATATATATGGGTGGGTGTTTGCAGTGTGTGTGTCTGGGGGAGCATATCACTCACGGAGTGCATGGGCCGCATTTACTCTTTCTATCTTTACATAGTTTTCAGTGAAAATAATTCAATATTAACCAACTAAATTACTAGTCTTAGACAATTAACTATAATTTTCTTTTTCCATTTTTGAAATTTGGATAGGGAAGAAGGTAATTAAGATAGCAACTAATTTTAATAAGTCTTTTACTTCATCTTTGTCTGGCTTTTTCATGATTTTTAGTTTATTTCTCTTTTGTATTGGCATACTTCCTCCCATTGTGTTTTCCATCAATATTTAAATATCGTGTGTGCCTATCTCACGCTCACATATATTGATAAATTAACCACTTAACATCTTGACTCAAAATTATTTTTCTTTAATAATTTTAAATGTCACTTCCTTATCTTTATATAACTCCACTGCTGAGGAGTCTTTTGAAAAATCCAATTTGTGATTTCTTACAGATGATATTTGGTCATAGACAGTGCCTTTTTTTAAAAAAGTGTGTACTTCACAAACTCTTCTCCTGTTTTTTTTATTCCTTCTAAAAGCGTACCATGATCTGATTCTCCAGTTTGATATGTTCTTCACACTTTCCATTATGTGATCCAAACCATGTATAAAGAATATAACTTAAGTAATATATAATATAAAAATAGTCCATGTGTTCTTCATCGTTTTCTCTCTATAAAAGTTATGTTTTAGTACCTATTCCAGGACAAGGAATATATTTCTTTATCAAGGATTATATCCTCCATTATATTCTCCCCATTCCATTCAGACTCCAATGCCCTACTACTACTTTCTCAATGCTATCAGCTGCTGGTAAAGTACTATTGATTTTCTGCCCCAAAGTAGCAAAAGAAAAAGCAATTACTTCCTTCAGTGATGTAAATATGAATAATGGAAAAATATATAACCACAAGATTGTACCCCCACAACATTCCATATCTGGAATACCATATATTTTGTTATTTCTCTCTATTCATTAAAATTACCTTATCTTATTCTTCCAAAATATTTCTATCACATTTTTTACATGTGGTTCTAGGGTGGTGGCTTATTTATTTTTCTTCAACTTGGCATCATGATTTGATTTGGGAGGCAAATATAGATTAATAAAAATAATACAATAAAAGAAGCCACCTGTCTATTCCAATTTTTTATCATTGTAGAACCAGAGGGCATGAATTATACTTTTCCCTTCTTTATTCATTCTTTCTGCTGCTGAATATCTTATTTCACCTACCTGAAAATAAATATGTTCTTGAACAAAGTGACTGATTCTCTTTTAATATTCTCCCTGTTAATATAGAAAAAATGTTTTATTTGTACTTGATTTACCAAAATAGATAATCCAGCACCTTGTTATAAATCCTCAATCCATAAAACTATGAAGGTAAAAGTTTAGGATTGGGTTATAAATTGTCATACACTGTTTCTTGTGATGCTGTAGGAATCAGGTACCAATCTCACTTCTATGGAAGCTGATTTTGAGTCACATCAATTCTATAGGGTAAAGTAAAACTGTCCCATAGAGTTTCCAAGGATGGGAATCTCGAAGGAAGACACTGTCATGTCTTTGTCTCTCAGAGTAGATAATAAGTTCGAACTGCTGTGTCAGAAGTGATTGTCTTTGTTGTGTGCCTGATAGTCGGCTCCAACCCAGAGGGACTCTATGTACCACAGAAAGAAACATGGGCCAGTCCTGCAATATCTAGATAAGTGTGATTTTGTTCAAGCCCAATGTTGCAGGCACGGCATCAGTCAATGTCCTGGACGGTCTTCCTCCCGTATAGTGCTCTTCTTCTTTACCAAGGCTGATGCCCTTGCTCCCCTGCTTGTCTGTCAGTTTGCTGTACTGTGATGGCTTGTGTGTTGCTATGGTGCTGGAAGCTATGTTATTGGTATTTCAAATACCAACAGGTCACCAAGGTAGCAAGTTTCAGCAGAGCTTCCAGATTAAGAACAAACTACAAGAAATAAGCTGTCCATTTCTGAGCGGGTGGCCATGGAAAACTATAGAAGGGAGACATTGTCAGATACTGAAAACCTCATGAATAGGAGGGGAATCCTGTCAGGTACAATGCTGTCCAGGAGCCCCTCAGATAGGAAGCCACTCAGAGAGCGAAGGCAAGCTGCCTTTCGCAAAGTGAAATCTACGACTCTAATGACGTGATGAAGTAAAGCTTTCAGGACCTTCATTTGCTGTGGGGAATTACTCTCAATGAGAATAAACTGCTGTTAACATCTATTAGTAATTGGAGCCTGGAATATACAAAATATGAATCTAGAAAAATTGGAAGTCATCAAAAATAAATTGAACCGCATAAAGAACAATACCCTAGATATTAGTAAGCTGAAATAGACTGGTGTTGGCCATTTGGAATCAGATCATCATATGGTTTACTATGCCAGGATTAAAAAATTCAAGAGAACACATCAATATCTATCTTGAGGGCCAATGTTGTCTATGATAGGATAATATTGACATGCATGCAAAGAAATAATGTCAATACAAATGTTATTCAAGTTTATGCACCAACCACTAACTGGTGATGAAGATATTAAATAATTCTATCAATGTCTCTAGTCTGGGGTTGATAAAGCACACAATCAAAATGCATTAATAATTACTGGTGATTGGGATGTAAAAGTTGAAAACAAAGGGGAGGTAGTCCTAGCCACTCAAGAAAAGAATTAACTTATTGAATACTAACGACAGAGTACTGATGAGCTACAGGATGACTCCAAAACATCATGCACGAAGAACACAGGAGACCATTACAAATACCAAAAAAGAAAATAATCAAACAGATGTTAGAAGAGACACTGGAATTTTCTCTTAAAAGTATAATGTGTAAGGAAAATGAAAGAAAATCTGAAATAAAAAATATGAACAAAACTTTTTCTGAGGACAATTGGAAAAGACAATGTATTATAACAAAATGTGCAAAGACAGAGTTACAAAAATAAATTTGGAGACCATTTTCAACATATGTTATACTGAAAGAATTGAAGAAAATTTCAAGCATAATTGAAAGATTCTTTGGGCAAAATATTGAAGGATGAAAGACGCATCACAAGAAGATGGAAAGAATACACGGTCACTCTACAAAGAGAACTTGCCCACATTCAACCATTTCTTGAGGTTACTTCTGATCAAGAATAGTACTAAAGGAGAAATACAAGCTTCCATGAAGACATTAGCTAATACCAAAATGCAAACTCACGGACACTGCATTCCTTCTAACTCATAGCAACCCTATAGGTAGGTCAGAACTGGCCAGGTGGGTTTCTGAGATAATAACGCTTTAAGGGAGAAGAAAGCCTCCTCTTTCTCCTACAGAGTGGCTAGTGGTTTCAAATGACTGACCTTTCAGTTTGTAGCCCAATGCACAACCACTATGCCCGTAGGGTCACAGTGAAAACAAAACCGCAACCACAAGAAAGACAAGACTCAAGGAATTGACAAAATGCTAACTGCAATGTTTTAACATGCTGATGAAACACTGGAAGCACTCACTAGAAATCTGAAAGATTGCTACCTGGCCAGCTGACTAGACGTGATTCAAAGTTTGCTGAAATCCATTCAACAAAGACCTCAGCAGTACATTTACAGGGAGCTGCCAAAATTCAAGCTTGCTTCAGAAGAGGACATCGAACAAGGGATGTAGCTGGAGGAATCATGACTCAAAGCAGGAAATAAAAGAAAAGTGTTTATTTATGCTTTATTTTATGCAAAGGTATTCAGCTGAGTATATCATAACAAACTATGGACAGTTTTGAGAAAAAATGGAAATTCCAGAATACTTCAGTGTACTCATGTAAAAAATTTACATGGCTCCAAAAGTAATCCTTCTGACAAAGCAAGGGGATATTCCATGGTTTTAAATCAAGACAGGTGAGCCATCATAGTTATAACCCCTGATAAATACATATTTAATCTGCTCGCTGAGAAAATAGTAAGAGTAACTGGATTAGCAGGAGATTAAGGTGGCGCCAGGATTGGAGGAAGGTTTATTAGCAATGTGGATATTCTGATGATGCATCGCTGCTGGCTGACTGTGAGGAGACCTGGAGGCACTAGCTGAGGAAGATCCAGGATTGCAGCCTTCATCCTGGGTTACCATCCAATGGAGAGAAAGGAACAAAACCTCACAACTGGAGCAATAGAGAGCATCCATGACAAACAGAGTAAAAGATCAAAGTTGTTAAGGATTTTATCTGGTTTAGATCCACAATCACTGCTCATGGAAAAACAGTCAAGAATTGGACAGCACATGGATTGGATAAATCTGCTGCACGAGAGCTCATTAAAGCAATGAAGAGCAAGGATGCCCGTTGGAGGCCTAAAGAGCACCTGCCCCAAGCCACGGGATCTTCAACCCTTTCATGTGCATGTGAAAGTAGGACATTACATAAGGGAGACAGAAAAAGAATGGGCGCATTTGAATTTTGCTGTTGGTGAAGGACATTGAATGTACCACCGACTGTCAAAACAATGAACAGATTTTTCTTGGAATAAGTAAAGCCAGGATGCTGTTTAGAAGCAAGGAGTGTGAGACTTCATCTCACATATTGGGACTTGTTTTCAGGAGAGACCAGTTCCTGGCGAATGACATCATGTTTGTTAAAGTAGTGAGGCATCAAAAAAAAAAGGAAGATCTTCAACAATATGAATGGACACAGTGACTGTAGAAAGTTTCTCAAACATAACAACAATTTTGCACGCAGCACGCGACCACGTGGTGTTTTGTTCTGTTGTGCATAGTCTCTACAATTTGTAACCGACTCAGTGGCTCCTTGTCCAGGGACTCCTATCTCCTGATAACCTGTCCAAATAGGTGAGGCAAAAATCTTTCCATCCTTGCTTCTAAGGATCATTATAATGCACATAAGTATATTTCATTTTTAAAATTTAAAGATGTTCATTTATCTGTGTAGCATTATTATATCATTCTCAAAATCAAATTATATGTAAATTTACCTTACTCTAAACATAATTAAATGATTTTCAAATATAATGTATCCCATTTAAATTCAAAAGAGTTATATTTAATATATTGCTGTTGACATTAATATAAATATAATATTTGAACATTTCTTATGGTTCTTATTTTATAGTTATTCAAACCTTTGAAAAACGATAAAGGGAGAAGAATCTGCTTTATGAAATGGTACTTTCTAACAAATCCAAATAGTGGTTTTGGAAAACAAAACTGAAAGCTGAAAACTTAATATCTATATTTCTATTTTATTAATTCTTATATTCTTTTGCTTTGTTTATATATTTTTTTCATTTATTTCCTCCATCACCATGTTGCCTGGCTGAAGTCTGGTACTAATCTAAAAAAATGGTTCCCTCTTTGTTTTTATTGATTTAGCGCTGATTGTAAGATAGTCTTTTATATTCTTGTGGAAAAGTTTTTAGAAACTCCCTTTCCCGTCTCTACTATTGATTTTTTTTTTTATTCTTCACTAGTCCTATTTTAGAGCTGTCTTAGAGACTTGGTCATCCCTAGTGCAGAGAGAGCCTTGCTGGCAGTATTGGACTGACAGAAAGTACATGGAAGAGCTGAGATGCAGAGTTTCAGCCTTGTTGATCCCAGGGCTTTGGCCTCAAGAATACATCTTGTCTTATGTCTCTTGTGTCATGTGCCAGTAAATTTATTTATTAGAAGTGCAAATCCCTTACCTTTCAAGCAGAAATTAAAAAAAAATATCTAGTTTGGGTAATGATTGAAGAATAAAATTATTTCAAAATATTTAGAAGATTGTTTAACATATGAAATATGCTTGGTCATTTTAAAATGTCATGCAACAGAAAATTCTAGGGTTTGTTTCCTGAATTTTAGAAACTGAGATAATGTCTATAACATAATAACATTCAAATATAATTTTTAAATAAATATAACATATTCTTGTTCTTAGCTGCTTTCCAGTTAGCTCTCATCCATAACCACCCTATTTACATCAGAAATCCACACTACCCAGTTCAACACCACCCTCTCAATTATTCTGCTAGAGCCCATGTTCTGGTCACTGTGTAAAAACAACTCTGAGGGCCTTCCTCTTTTATGAGGCTCTGCTACTTTACCAAGCATGGCGTCTTTTTCCAATAGTTCTATAACATGGCCAACGTATGTGAGATAGAGTCTCTCTTTTAAGAAGATTTCATATATATATATATATATATATATAATTGTGTTTTTTAAATTATCTGTTGTCAATTTGAGATTTAAGTGAGAATGGGTGGAGTTTAGCTTGTCAATTAGTCTCAGTTTGATGACCTCATTTGGAGGTGCTGGGGAGATGAATGGCTCCTTGGAGGCAGGCCACATGCTCCCTCCCTGCGAGTAATTACTAACAATGAGCCTGATAGAGCTATGCTGATGCAGCCAGAGCTCTGGAGCAGGAGGAGCCAAGGGGAGACTCCTGCAGTGTTGAGATGTTTACCCCTGCCACTGGATCCACAAGAATTTCCACCCACTGGCCTGTGCTCTTCCTGCATACGAAATCATTGCATGTGTTTTATGAGTCTGAAGAGGATTTTATAGATTGATATCAGACATATGTGCTAATATTGGACTTATGGACTTGATCTGGGCTGGGCTGGGATGTTTTCTCAATATACAATTGCTCTTTTATATAAAAATCTTTCTTACACACATGAGTGTCTATGAATTTTGTTTCTCTAGTCTGCGTGGACTAGCGCAATGATTAAAAACTACCACAACTTGAGTCAATCAAGCACATCTTCATTCTCACAATGATATCCTTGCTCTCCAAAAATTCATAGAGAACTTGAACAGCTGATTTTTCCAATGCAACATGCAGTTTTATCCCTTGACTGCTACTACCCTGAGCATTGATGGTGTATCCAAGTTCAAGGAAATCCTGGACAACTTCAGTGTTTTCTCCATTTATCACAAGGTTGTCTTTGGTCCAATTGTGAAGATTTTGGATTTCTTTACATTGACTTGCAATCCATAATCAAAATCCAGCCCTTGGTCATCATCAGCAAGTGCTTCGAGGGTTCTCCTTCATCTAGGAAGGGTGTGTCATGCGCGTATAGAAGTTTGTCAATAAAGGTTCCTGGATCCAATGTCAAGTTCTTTTTAATAGATTGCAGTTTTGTGATTATTTGTTCAGCATACAGATGGAATAATGTACAACCCTGATTCATAGTTTCATTATTTTAAGCACTGCAATACTCATTTGTTCTGTTTGGATAATTAACCTCTTTGACCATGTAAAGGTTCTACATGTAAAGGTTCCAGAATGAAATTTTCTGGAATTGACTTTCCATTCAATGCTTCCCAAAGTTGTGTTTTTTTGTTTGTTTTCGTTTTGCCTGTTTTTTTTGTTTTGTTTCTTATATCTACAAGTCAATACATGTATTCTGGTATTTTCTACTTTCAGCCAAGATCCATCTAACATCAATTAAATTTCTAAGAGCTTTCTGCCAATGTGCTATTGCTACACTTGATCTTGACTTAGCCAAAAAGCCAAGAAGCAATGTCAATGTAGTATTGCAACTGTTGTTGGATGTTCTTTAGCAAAATCGCACTTGTATGTGCTATGGTTCAATCATTTTCACATTTTTTGAATCACTTCTCTTTGGCCTGAATAAAAACAAGGATCTTTTCTAATCTGTTGGCCAACTAAGTGATTTCAAAGTTCTTGGCATACATAAATGAATATTTCCCATGCTTCATAAACTTGTTGAAACATTTCAATGGGCATTCTACCACTTACTGAAGGCTTGGTTTTTACTAATGTTTTCTGTGCTTCTTGGACTTCTTACTTCAGTATGATTGGTTGTTGATATTATGCTACCTCTTCAAAGTTTGAATAGAGACCAGTTCTTTTCTATAGTCATTCTGCACATTCTTGCAGCATCTTTTGATGTGTCATGCAATGTTCAATATTTTGCTCAAAGACACCTTGAATACTGCAACTTGAAGCTTGATTTTTTTCTTCAATTATTTTAGTTTAAGCTATATTGAGTATGTTCTTCCTTTTTTGTTTTCTAACTCTGGGTTTTTTCATACTTTGTTATAATATTTATTATCCTTTTCTTTGTTCAGTTCCTTTTGCTTTGTCATTTCTTCTATTTGTTTTAGCTTCTCTACATTCAAGAGCAAGTTTTAAGTTCTCTTTGGACATCTAATTTATCTTGTCTCTCCTCCTTTCTGTTTCATAACTAAAGCCAGTGGATTTTTTTAATGTGGCTCTAATAGGCTTAGTCTATGTAACTCACACACAAAAACCCCCTTTCTAGTGGGTTGGGACCACAATGTAGGGGAAAGACTGGTAAGACGGTGAGTGCTTGCTCAGAGGATTCATTCCGAGTGTCGTCCTACTGCATATAAATAAAATGAGCCATGTGGACACAGGAGTGGGATCACACTACCAGCAAGAGTCTAGAGTTAAGTGAGTCCTCTGGGCCCCAATAGCCTTTCACAGTGAATGTGTTTGATCCAGAAGACAGCTCTGATACCACAAGAACGACAGAGGAATAGCAGCAAGTGAGCTAGGAACCAAAGATGGAGACAGAGAGGGATCCTTCCCATCTCTCAGAGGAAGTAAAGTCGAGCACTCTGGGGCAGGAGGCTGGCTTATGCCTCGGAGCTTACTTGTGGAAGTTGGATTTGGGAACGCTTGGAGCCAGAGCTGCATTCCTGTAGTTCGAGGCTGATAGCAGAGCGGCATGCTCTGAGCTTAAGAGCAGTCCTGAGGTAACTGGGCAACATGTCCTGATTGAACAACCGTACCTTTAACATTTCTGAGCTGAACTTTAACCTGCTAGCTCACATCATGAACCTCATATATGTGAGCCTTATCTGTGAACTCTGGGTGGTCATTGCAGTGAATTGATGAATTATTTCTATCACTAAATGCATATTTTCCACAGAGTTCCTATCTCTTCATTTCCAACTTTCCATAATCAAGCCACGATAATTGTCCGTGCATCTGGATTTCACTGTTGATCAATTTTAGGCATAAGAAATTGGTAGAGGTCTTTAATTTCTTCATCACTACTTTTAGTGGTTGGAGCCTGTTTGAGAATGGTGCTGCTGGCTAGATTTCTTTTACTGGATATTGATATTATTCTATTACAAACATAATTTCATATTTTGTTTTGTAATTAAGTTCTTTATTTTGTGCAGAAGATTTAAATTGAACACAGATATCCCTAATAGTAGGCAGACCTACAACCACTGAAGCTAATGATAATATAAAATATCAGTAAACAAAGTAAGTTGACTTGAAGGAAACAGAAGAACATCTTGCCCAGTGCTTGTCTTTCATAAAAAAACTTAAAAATGAGCAGCTTTTTGTCAAGGTCTACTTGGGTGTCCCATTTTACAAAATGAATTTTTTGTCATTATAAAGCTTTCTTTCAGAAACAGGAAAATGTACTAGCAGATATTAGGACAACCTCAACTTGAAAGACAGAATACCCAGACACATGATGTAATCAAAGAGCATTATTGCCGGACACACGATCAAACTGGAAATCCCACGAGGACGTTCAGACAAGAGCCATTTGTTGAAAACAATCATCGTTGTTTCTAATAATGCTCAGACTTCAAAGCTTCTTTCAGTTTGGGCCGTGAAAGTCAAGCCATCTCTCCTGAATTTGTTATTCTTAGCACAGTGAATAGATATGATTGATTCAAAATGCCAAGACCAGCCCATTTCAGATCACTGTGGCCCAAGATATCAATCTTTATGGGTTTCTTTTTACTTTTGATTACTTTCATTTTTCCTAGATTCATAATATGTGCACCTCATATTGACGTTTGCATTGTTTCTTCTTATTATGAGCCATGCCCCATTATAAAATCTGTCTCATCCTGCTCACCTCCACTCTGAGAAGCCAGTGCTTTCTCACTGGTATTTTGAATGCCATCTGCCCTGAGGAGTTCATCTCCTAACCCTTTAGCTAACAACTTTCTGCTGTTATTCAGAAGACTTGCAGTGCTTAATCCCTCAGACACAGACAGCCTATTTTTTCCATCTCAGTCTCTTCTTATCCTGCAACCTCTGCTCGAATCTGTGGTGACTCTCCTGGTATTTGAAACATCAGGTACACAGCTTCCAGCATCACAGCCAGAAAATCCGATAGACATATAACACATTTAAACAGCAGACTATTGTTTAAGTAACTATCTGAATAAATAATTTTCATAAAATACCATCATGAGCACTAAAACATTGTGGTTTCATGATCATGCTTGTTGAACAAATGAATCATTTCCAGAGTAAATGGGTCCATATTCACTGAAGAAAGTAAAGTCACTGCAAGCACCCTTTCTTTCAGCTCTATCAATCATAAGTCTAGCTTTACTCTTCTAATTTCTTCTTCTAGAAAAAAATGTGCTAAAGACTGATTTTTTATTTGTCCTAACATTGTCCTGAGCAAAATCCCACTGTCCTCCCCCAAACTCTACAGTAGAAACCCAAATTCTATATAGTCCCCAACACCATCATTGAGCTGCTTTATGTTTTCATTTGACATGCATTTTCTCATTACATAATGAATAATAAACTTAAATTTTTTCAAGTACAGGTGTATTCCTAGTGGTCTTTTATTGAAGGATATTGACAACCTGATTCCAATTCTTGAGGTAATCCATATTTCTCACATGAGACAATTTTGTTATCTAACTTGTTAGAATCTCATAAATATTCGTTTCTGGAACCCATTGCAAAGGGGACTCTGGTGTTTTTCAAGTAGAAATTGCGACTGAGGTTTAATAAGAAGCCTAATTTTAGAATTTTGTTGTGAGTTTTTTTATTATGCTCAGTCAACATTCAAATAAGCAAAAGCAAAAACAAAAAGATATGAAGATATTCTTTCCCCACAGGTTTTGAAATGCATGTTATTAGATGACATTGAGCTTTTGTGCCTAATAGTGACTCTGCGTACGAAAGACCAGAACACCACCATCCTCACCATCGCTGCTGCCCTTGAGCTAGGCTAGAAACTGCTGTGCTAAGCCCTGTCACTGAGGGGCTCCCTCGTTTGTGCTGACCCTCTGCTTCTCCCCTCTAGCACTGGTTCCCCTATCATCTATCCATCATCTTTTCATCATCACTTGTGTGTGTGTGTGTGTGTGGTTGTTTGAAGGGAACTTGTTTGTCACAAGACTCCAAGTCCATTTCAGTTTCCCGTTCCTCCTTTTCCTGAAGCCCCTCAGACCACTGCTTAGGTTTGAGGGCTCAGGACTTGGGAGGGTGCGTCATCAGTTTTAGGGAGCATTCTAGTTATACTTCTTCCAAGACAGACTCATTCACTCATCTTGCAGTCTTTATAATGTTACATCTTAATAACACTTGCTTTATCAACATTACTAAACACATTATATGATTCTTAGCCATCTTATAGAACAAAGTAACACTCTCCCTTGATGCTTCTGAGTTTTCAATCTGTACAGAAGTAGACAGCCTTGTCTTTCTCTCAGACTCAGCTGGTGGGTTCTACCAGTGAATCTTGTGATGATGTTGTCATTTTGCTGAAGGAAATAAATTAATCACAGAAGGGCAAATATTTTGAGTCCACGATTTTTTAAAAAGTACAGAAAAGGTTTACACACAGAATGAAACATGGTTTGATAGTAACTAAGGATAGACAAGGAGCGGCAGGAAGTTGCTAACTAGGTAATACACATATATTAATGTAGATGAAGGAACAGGCAATATACAATAAGAATCTATAAAGGTAAACATGAATATACACCCAATTTTGCCTTATCCGTAATAACACATTAATCTATAAGAGGTTGCGTAGACAGACAGGTAAGTTTGAACAGGTCTGAGTAGGGGAACACGACTACAGCAATAAATATATATAGGTTTGGTAGAGGGTATTTGTGCACATTTACCTGTATATGCTGCAAATATATCCATATATATAGTACAATGAGTTTGGGCCTGGGGCCTCAGGACCATAGTCAGGAGGTTTTCAAAGTCAATTAGCACAATAAAGTCTACAAAACAATCTTCCACATCCTACGTGGCTAAATGGCAACTAGTGTTTTAAAAGCTATAAATGCAAAGAGCATTTATAGAGGTCTAGATAAAGACATGTACATATGCAAATACATTTATATATGAGGATGGGAAATGGATCTATGTGCCTATATTTATAGGTTTAGTATTAAGGTAACAGAAGGACATTGGACCTCTACTCAAGAACTCCCTCAATGCAAGAATATTTTCTTCTATTAAATTGGCATTTTATTATGCTCACCTTCCAAATACAACTGCTGAGGACAAAGTGGGTGAATAAGTAAATGTAGTGGAGAAAGTTGATGGTGCCCAGCTATCAAACGATATAACATCTGGGCTTTTAAAGGCTTGAAGGTAAGTAAGCTGCCAATCTAGCTCAGAAACAACAAAGCCCAAATGGAAGAAGCACACCAGCCTGTGTGATCATGAGGTGTAGAATGGATCAGGTATAAGACCTCATCAGACCAAAATAATTCTTACCATAGTCAATGAGGTGGGGGGTAGTGCAGAGTGGAGACCCAAAGCCCATTTGTCAGTCACTGGAGATCCCCTTGCACAAGGGTCTAGGAGAGGAGAAGAGCCAGTCAAGGTGCGATGGAGCAGTGATGAAAAATACAGCTTTCCTCCAGTTCCTAAATGCTTTCTCACCCCACACCCCCCACTCCCACCACTATCATGATATGAATTCTACATTGCAAGTCTGGCTAGACAAGAGGATGGGCACTGGTCCAGATAGGAACTGGAAATACAGGGAATCCAGAATGGATGATTCCTTCTGGACCAGTGGTGTCAGTGGCGATACTGGAGGGTAGAGGGGAATGGGTTGGAAAGAGGGAACCAATTGTAAGGATCTACATGTGACCTCCTCCCTGGGGGACAGACAACAGAAAAGTGGGTGAAGGGAGACATCAGACAGGGAAAGATATGACAAAATAATAATTTATAAATTTTCAAGAGTTCATGAGGGAGGGGATCGTGGGGAAGAAGGGGAAATTTGAGGACCTGATGCCAGGGGCATAAGTGGAGAGCAAATGTTTTGAGAATAATGAGGGCAATGAATGTACAGATGTGCTTTACACAACTGGTGTATGTATGGATTGTGATTAGATATTTATGAGCCACTAATAAAATGAGTTTTTTTAAAGCTGATGAGCAGACACCTAATGCAAAATTATTGGCATCTCCCCATTTGGAGCAAAGGCAAGTATACAAGAGCAACTGCACATGGAAATAATTAGTTCAAAGACATAGCAAACTTCAGAAACCATCCATCAGAGGTCAAATCCAGTTGATGTTGCCTGGTTGCTGTGAAAGGAAACAAAATAGAGGATTTGGGGAATCATGGGAGAAAAGTTGAACAAAATTCAAAACCATAAAAATTCACATTTCAAATTCCTATGGATGTTACAGCAAAATGTAGTGAATAAATCAGACCATGTAATGTAGTGTTTAGAGTCTTACAGACTTGTCCTAAAATAAGCAGTCATCAAGGTGAACTGTCAGATACATCCATAAGGAAGGATTACTTCAACCCATGCGGTGCAAGAACTGCACATAATAAACTCCACTCCCTATCAGAGGACACACCTATATGAGAACTTTAATACTGAGTGCTCAGTTTGCAGAAAGCTATAAATGACAGTGAAAGGCCAACACCAATTTACAATGGCCCCACCCAGATTAAACCCCCCACTGAATTCCAACAGGCCCAATGTGAATAGTCTTGCCTTCAGACAGAATGTAATGGAAGGAGGGTTCTCCCTACCCTTTGACCTGGCCAGGGACAGAGAATATCCCTTGGGCCTTTCTTGAAGGTGTCTTTAGTACAGATTACTATACTAGGGGCCACATCTTCATGAGTCACTCCCTCACTGCATGGGAGGGCCAGAGCCCCAATCTGGTAAGCTCCTCTGTCTAACACAATGTGTGTGTCCCAATCATCCCCCCATCCCTGATTTGGCAATTCCACCTGTAATTAAGATGCGTTGATAAGATGCTGTCAAAAATGTATTTGTGACATTTTTCTTTGACCTCCCATGGTTGTTGTTTTTTTTTAAAGCCCTGTATATCAGCAAGCCCTTGGACATCATTATGAGCTCCTGTGCATAGTCTCTTTCACTTGGATGATATGCCTCTACCTTTATCTTGACTTTGACCTGTTCAAAATGAATAAATATCTTATTAAAATCTGAAAAATAGTTAAGCATACATCATTAAACTATTATACTCCAGTTATATTCTTGAGTTTAATATCTATTTTAAAAAGATTCTTTGACTTGTTAATTCTCAATGATAAAAACATTTTATTATGAAATTAAAATTTAAAAAATTATTTATTATTTTGTAAATGTTTTAACATAGACAAAATATATTATATGGAGAAGATGGAATACTTCATTTGACATAATTTTTAATAAATAAAAATATATCTATTTTTAAAAAGAGCTGGTTTGCCAGGGTATCTGATAGAGACTGATTTTCAGTCACACTTCAATCCTGAAACTGAATTTACTCCAAGCTCAACATTCAGTGAGACAAACCATAAAGAGATGACTATGGAGGATATTACCATTAAGGAGTCACAGGACAGAGCCCTTAGGACAATCAGTCTCGCAAGACCGAAAGGGCAGCACGTGCCCAAGGGAAAGATCAGAAGGCAGGATGGGATAGGAGAGGAAGATGGAAACAGGTAACCCGGGGGAAACGTGGAAAGAGAACTGTGATATTGTGAGTACTGTGGTGGGTGACAGCAGACAAGACATGTGTGCATTGTTGAAAGGGGACCAATTGATTATGCACATGTCAACTGAATTCACAATAAAAGTCTAAAAATAATAAGAGTGGATTTAATTTCTAAAACAGACACAGAAATCTATAGAAGTATTATCTCTACAGCACACTAGTGTCTTCTGTTTCAGAATCCAAGTCCTGGTCATGATTTAGAATGGCTTTGGGGAAGTCACTCAACTTCTTGCCACTCAGTAATGCTGCTTGCTTTCTTCAAAATATCAGCGAGTGCTTACTCAGCAAACAGCTGAGAGCTAAGCGTAAGTCCTAGTTATTTTTTAACGACCACATAATTTCTATAGATAACATGGAAGGAAGTAAGGTGGATCCCAATACAAGATAGATCAAACATTTGGAATAAATATAGACAGATATTTATTGGGTTTAAGAGTGACTTTCACATTTAGGAGATGAAGTATTAAATTTTGTCTATAGAAAAGCAATGGATAGCAATTCTAAAAATCATTTTTAGAGTATAAAACTCCAGATCAAAAAGATAGTTACTAAACTTTAGGTAAATACTCGCTATGAAAATTACTCCATGCCCCTATTTCCAGTAAACGGAATCCAGGTCAAGGACAGCAGGAAAGTCACACCTACTTGTTACTGAAGAAGAGATGATAAAGAAATGTGTCTGATAACAGCAATTGCTTTCAAATTTCATATCAACTACAGCAGTAGAGTTATAATGTTACTTTATAAAGACATGTATATTGCTTTCAGGCTATATGGACTTTTATAGTATGGGTTAATATTCTTGATTTCTCTAGTGCATTCAATAGCTCATCCCTGAACAGGACATCATTTATTTTCTTCCTTCTTGTACTCCTTGATATGAGCTCCCATTACCCCTCCCACCCCCTGCCATACCCCCAAGAACCCATATTCCAGTTATTATCTCTATAGATTCATCCATTCTTGGTTTCACATTTCAAAAAATCATAAAAAATACAGACGTTAAGAAGCTACCAAAATGACAGAATACAACAGGAATAAACCTAATATGAAATGAGTTAGACAGAAAATATTAAAAACCAGATCAAGTACAGAGTGTATCCAAAAGGGGGTTCCAATAGCAAGATTTTAACCTTTCCAATGAAATTCATAATGTTACCCTACTAGAAACATCTCTATAATACCCTCTGTCTGAAAGGCGGGTTATTCCCATCCCTTAATTATGGTCAAAGGGCAATCACTCGAAGCCTATTCCCTGTGGAGATACGATAAACATATCTGGGACACCCACTCTCATCCATCACCTGCAAACCAGCATCTCACCACCAGCAGCATCACCCATGATGGACAGGTGTCAACAGCGCATCCTGACTAAGAAAACTTGAAAGAAGGTACTGCCATCTACTTCTAAAAGAGCCACATATACAAACTTTAAGGATAGCAGTGAGGGAAAAATACATACTGCCATTGAGTTGATTTTGACTCCTAGCAACCCTATAGGATACATTAGCAGTGCCCCTGTGAGTTTCCCGAACTATAACTGTTTATAGGAGTAGAAAATCTCATCTTTTCCCCTCAGAACCACTGGTGTTTTCAAACTGTTGATCTTGTGGGTACAGTTCAACATGTAACCACTATGCCCCATATCTTTCTACAGAATGAACCCTTAAGATTGAATGACACTCACAGCATGACTGTCTCCTGAAAGTGGGAGCCCTGAGTGACATGGATGAAGTAAAGCTTCCAGGAACATTTTATGTGCCAAGGTGCACAAATCACAATGAGTAGGAACAACTGCAAATATTCTTCAGTGAGGAGAACACGGAATATAGGCAATACGAATCAAGGAGAACTGGAGATTTTCAAAGATGAAAGGGAGGGTAAGCGATATACTAGGCATAAGAACTAAAATGAATTGGAATTTGAATCAGACAAACATTTGGTCTATGACGCTGAGAATGATGAACGGAAAAGGAATATTGTCACAGACATGGTCAAAAGGACAGTTAACATAGCTACTGCTCAAACTTGTCTACCAATCACTAATGATAAAGGGGAAGAAGCTGAAGAATTGTATCAACTTCTGTTGCTTGAAATTCATCAAATATACATGCAAGATGCCTTGATCCCTACTGATGGCTGTAATACAAAAGTTGGGAATATGAAAAAAGTGGAGGAGCTCATAGTTGAAAATAAAGTCTTGGTAATAGAAACAGTGCTAGAAATTGAGTGATACAATAATTTTGGAATATTTTAGTATGTTGTTATTTTTCCAACAACATAAATGCACAAGTAGACCTTGCCAGATGTAATAAAAATAAAATTTATTACATCTGTGGAAAGAGACCATGGAGACCCTCAATGTCCTCTGTCAGAACAAGGCCAGGGGCAAGCCAAGAAAAAATCACCAATTTCTCACACACCAGTTCAGGATGACAGCAAATGTTAGACATACATCTACTCTCCATCTTTCATTCCCTTTTTCTGACATCAACCTACCCCCTGGCACTCGACCACTTGGCTGGGTATGATGACTTATTGGGGTGGTCACACAGAACTCAAAGACACTAGTCACAAAGATGATGTGGTTTTAGTGGTTAAGGATCAGTAACAGAAAGGATACAGTCACCATTTCATAGCAACTCTTCTCCTTAGCCAGCAGCCTAGTCAAAGGTTGTGAGTCCTCCGCCATCTGGTTGCTTGGCTTCTGCCTCTGTGGGTCAGAAAACCCACTTGCCTCCCAGGGTCAGATTGGATTTCTTCGCTCTGTCTCACAGTCTTTTTGCCTCCAGCACTTCAGAGATTTCCAATAAGTTCTGCTGATGGTTTTTCTTCCTTCATGGTCTCAGGAATTCTCTCTAGTCCTGTTTCTGAGATAACTCTTTTATAACCAGGCAAATGGCAACTAAACTAATCAATCTCATCTATTATTAATTTAAATGCCCTCTTTGCATAGTCCAATCTAATAGTTTGGTGGGAATTACAGAGGCATGGCTCTATTGAGAAATTATGAAGTCTTAGCAGAAACATAGTAGAAGAACTGTACATATTTATATTTATATAGGCATACATGGGTAGCATTAACTCACTCTTTAATTACACAAATAAAAAGTCCACAAAAACATGTTTGGTAAATTATCAGTAGCTTGATTTTACCTTAAGACTTCAGCGTTGGTTTTAGTAGTATATATCACAAGAATCATGGGCAATCTGATTTAGTATCACATGGTAATCTGAATGTGGCTGATCAGATTTGATGAGGGATATGACTTTGCCAGTATGATTATGAATTCTAAGGCTCAGTTTCTCTTTGGAGACAATACATTCATCAACAACTGCTTGCCTGCTTTTATTATGCCTTATGGGGAAGGGCAACAAAAAAGCCTGAAGCAAGTTCAAGATTGTCCCTGGAAATGGAGATATAAAATAGAATATATCAATAAATGGCAGAACAGGATTTGAGTTTTTCCATTAAAAAGTTTTATTATCTTAAAACCAAGTTATTACATTGAAATAAAAGTTAAAAATAGGTCATAAAAACACTTGGAAACGGAGATTGATACTTCTACATTTTTTCGTAAGCAAGAATTTAGATTAGAAATTTCATTAATTTGTAGAATGTTTTGTTTCTGTAGTTGGGTTATTTATAGCAGGTGATAACTCCAACACTTGGCACTTTAAATGTTTGGTAAACATTTATCTAATTAAGATTTGTCAAGAGATTAGTTTTGATCCCCACATGTTTACTTGTATTAGGTAGTGTTGTATCATAAATTAAGTGTACAGAATAACTTTAAGGTGCCAAATTTTTTGCTAGAGAAAACATGTTGGAACACAAAGAATAGTAATTAGAAAAACTTGGGCAGGAAATGAGAGGCCTGAAATCCGACCTTCTTTTGCCAATATTGACCTTGAGTTCCTTTCAGTGTTCTCATTTATTAAAAGTAAATACAATCCAATTTCAAGCTCTGGCTCAGTTACTGCCTGACACTGAGCTCTAGAGAAGCAAAATCAAGGAAGCTTATAAATGCGTATAGATAGATGATAGATAGGTAGATAGAAACAGAGATGACAGAAAGATCGATAGATGATAGATAGATAGATAGATAGATAGATAGATAGATAGATAGATAGATATATAGATAGATATTGATATCAAGGGAAGGCTCACACAGTTGTATAGGCAGATCTGTTCCAAACCCTTGGGTCAGATAGTAGTAACTAGAGGCTTCTTTTGATTTACCTAGCTGATGAGCCCAAGATGAACAAGTTACCCAGCAGACTTATGGCTGCTGAGATGAATGAATCCAAGACAAATAAGGTAGCAGGATTCTATGACTTCCAGCATCGGGAGACAATGTGGCAGTTGATGTTCAAAGACTTGGAAATCAGATGATGAGTGAGATGGAGGGTCTGGGCCCAGTAACAAGATAACAAACATTTTGAGTCAGTCAGAAGTGACCCTGGAAAACAAAAACATGCCATTGGCTGTGTAGGAAAACTCTATGGCTTTACAGAATCATGTCATGATAGCAACTCAAGTTCCATATGTTCATCTTTATAACCACCTTCTCACAATAAGTTCACTTTGAAATTTAAATACATACACTATGATGAGCTAAAAAGTGTTCTGACAAAATCATAGAAACTTTAACAAAAATATCAAAGTATGAAGCTATTATTTCTTGACTTAGCCTCGACCTAGGACTACATATTTCTGAGTGCTGTGGTCCACTAGGGAATTCCTTACTTTTTAATTTACAACCTTCAAGATGAGAGTTTTGGATTCCTTAAACAATGCAAATTGTTTTCTGGCTAAATGATCTTTTTTTCCTTGAGACAGAATATCTAAAGGAGCAATAGTGTTATTATTGGGTGGATCAGGCAGTTCCCACAAAATGCTCATCGGACAGCCGTCGATACTCTCAAACCCTGAACGAGTGCATTAACATGATGGAAAAAGAAATCTTCAATGCGAATTTACTGGCCTTTTAACCACCTGAAAAATTCACAATAAAAAACATTTATTTTTAAAATTTTAATCCTGCTCTCATTATACCTTGATAATTTATAAATTATGTATCTATATTTCACCACTGTCTCCCTTCACCCACTTTTCTGTTGTCCATCTCCCTAGGAGAGGGTTATATGTCAATCACTGTGATCAGTTCCCCCTTTCTCCTCCCCACCTTCCCCCTATGCTCCTGGTATCACTACCCTCATTATTGGTCCGGGGGAGTGGGGGTGGGGGTTGAAAAAAAACATGTTCATAATAAGTTCCATGATTATCCTGTTTTCTTTGACAAAGTCCATGGGGATGATCACTTTGGAATCCTAAAAAGTGGTTGCCATACATTCTAAGCTGATCTTACTGCCATGGGTTACTCTTTGAGGACGACCTCACTGTAGCTGCTTGATTCATCTAATTTTGTTTGTTTTGTGTAGGACAACTTCGTGTAAACTTGCCCCAAAGTTTCACTGATTTGAAAAGTGGTCCATGTGAGTTTTGTTTTAGAATTTGATATTAGCTGTGACAACAAAATTGCGTTGTTTTTCTTCCCTTGGGCAGATATTCACTGTAAAGATAAGAACAGATCATTTCCATCTAAATTTAAAATATGGACTTTTATGTATGTTACTGCAGGGAGGCTTATTTTTTAGGGAAGGCTCACCTGGTCAATGTTTAACTTAGGGACAAGTGGTTATAATGCTTACGTTGGGGCTGAGATAGTAAATAGACTAGGTCAGGGAGGTTCGGGGAAACACACATATAGGAGGCAAAATCTGCAAGTCGTGGTGATATGAGACAACTTGGTAAATAAGAAAAATGGATAATTCTCGGATTTATAAACTGGGTGCCATATGGTGTGACTATTCAGGAAATGCAGTAGGAATCTGAGGTAAATGAGCTCAGGGAAATGTAACTTTCCTTTGGAATACTGAGTTGATAATAGTGACAAGCTTGTCTTTTTTTTAAGTGGAAGTGTATTAAAGACTAAACTTCAGGGAATACTGAGCTTCAAAGTCAATAGAAGAAAATGAATTCTGGAAGAATCAAAATGAAAACTATGAGCTATTATAGTGCAATTGATTGCTGATTCAGATATGGCAATTCTCTTGTTCAGACTTAGGTAGCATAAAATGCCTTATGCTAAGTGTGCCTGCTGGGGGCACTGTTAGCTCTTTAAAATTCATAAACATTTTTTAAGCATAAAACAATTTCTGAATTTAAGTTTACCTGTGGTAATGGAGACAGATTTAGCCTCGGAACTGAAGATTTATCATCTTGCAATTCTCCAAGAAGAAAAGTATCCCAATGCGATGTTAATCCAAAATAAAATTCCTAAGTCATGTATTTCCAAAATATATAAAAATATACACTTCTTTAATGCATTTACATCTCTTCTAAAATAGGTAAATTTTATCTACTTAGAGAAAATGAACGTATCTACTACATTTGATTTATGCGTATAAAAGGATAGGCACAAATATTGCTACTAGGGTTTCAGTTCCTATATTCACAGGCTTATTACAGATAGAAATTATTTAAACGTGTCTCTAATTAATGCACTTGCCTGAATCTTATTATGGTGCATTTAAAAGAAGAAAAAGCAAACAATGTTCAATACAAATAGTGGTCTTGAAAGGATTTATTACGCCAGTGACATCAGTTACATTGAGAGCTGAGAGGTCAGTCAGCTCAGAATCTTATGGTGACTGTCTTTGGAATTCCAAAGCAATAATTCTGATGGGATATTTCAAAAGACTGTCACAGGACGTGCTATGAAAAAGCTTTAAGAACATTGTAAATTGTCACGGTGACAGAAAAAGGCCAGGAAAGTTTCACTGAGGAATTTTCCTTCCATCACAATAAGGTTTCTGCTCATTCTTCAAGGGTAGCGAGGACATTCCTGTGAGAATTTTTCTGGGAAACTTTACCTCATTCATTCTTCATCTTGCACCTTCAGGCTTTTTTGTTCCCCAAATTCAAAGAACATTTTTAAAAAACACAATTTCAGACACTTGAGGATAACAAATCACCATTTGGATGTTGTGTGAATTGAAGGGAGCAGAATTCTCTAGGGAAGAGTTAGACAGATGGAAACAATGGTTTCAGACGGGAATGGAAGTAGATGGCAGGTGTCCTAAGCAACAGGAGTGTCACGTCTTGAGATTCATTTGAAGAACACTTGCTATAATTTGGCAGCACTATTCTTTGACTCCCCTTCATACATGCAGGGAGACACGGTGTCAATTTTCTGCAGCGACAGCTAAATTAGTCTAGCACTTATTTGGGTAACTTGAGAAGGAAAATCATGATGATTGTTTTATGTTGGTACATGCATGAAAATATGATCAAATTTGAGTTGGGGAAAAAAGTCTTCCTTCTTTCGTTTCAAAGGCAGAGTTTTAGACGCGATGCAGGCCACTTGTCTTTCAGTGGGTCACGTTGTGGAAGCTGCGTGTTGCTGGGAGGCTGGAAGCACTGCTACCAGTATTTCAAATGCCAACAGGGCCCCCAACACGAGTACCTTTCAGTGGAGCGTCCAGACTACCAGTGGGTGCAAAGACCGAATAGCCTCTCGGTTTCTGAGTGCCTCGCCAGTAAAAGCACTGTGAACAGCAGTGGAATATTGTGTGATATTCGGAAAATCTCATGAATGACAGCACAGCATGGTCTCACAGAGGCAGAAGATGGGTCCCTCAGGTTGAAAGGCACTGAGAGCATGACTGAGGAAGAGCTGCCTGCTCAACTAGAGCTATCCTTTACGCTGTAGATGAAATGCACCCTTCAGGAACTTTGTCAGCTGATGAGGCATGTCTGAACTTGAGAAGAAAGAGCTGCAGTATCTATTAATATTTGGAACTTAGTAGATACAGAATACGTATCTAGGAAAATAGGAAGTCATCAAAAATGAAATGAACATATAAGGATTGATATCCTAAGCATTCTTAACTTTCTCTGCTGTCAAGTTAATGCCAAGTCCGTGTGACTCTAAAAGAGAGCGTGGAACTGTATGGATGGGTTTCTGAGACTGATGTTTGTGGCAGTAAGAACCGCATCTTTAGTGAGCTGAAGTGGATTATTATTGCCATTTTGAAACAGACAAGCATGGCTTATTACATACCTTAAATGACGAAATTGAGAGGAACGGCATCACATTCATTGTAAAAAAAAATGAAGCTTGATCGTGCTGTCTGTAATAGCATGTATCTATATGTAGCAAGGAAATCCAGTGAACACAACTATTATTCAAATTTATGTAACTGCAACTAACACGAATGATCGAGAAGTTGAAGAATTCTACCAACTGCTTCAGTTGATATTATTCAAACATGCAATCAAATTTCATTTATAATTATTTGCCATTGGAATGCAAAAATTGAGAACAAAGAGTAAAGAGAATATGTACTTAGAGGTAGAACAAAGCTAGAGTTTGCCTGATAGATTATACAAGAACAGCAACTTGTTAGTTGTAAGTCCCATTCTTCAGAAACATAAACTGCATCTATATGACCTTAAGAATATCTCACCTTCTCCTGTGATCCCCCCCCGAACCTTCGGTCCTGTTGTTTTATCTGCCTGATTGTTTATCCAGCCTATCATATCTAGATAGACATACAGAGACACGAATAAACCCCGAAACAAAACAAAAATACAACAACAAAAGAAAATGTGAGGGGGGAGGTGGGGAAATGAAGGGGGTGCCAACAACCACAGGGACAAGGAACAACAAGTGATTTAAAATCAATGGTGAGGAAAGTGTAGGGTGCCTGGAGGGCCTTGATCAAGGGCAAGAAGTATCACTGAAATCCGAATGAAGGCCGAACATGATAGCGGGACAAAAGGAAAGTAAAAGGAACTAGAGGAAAGAACTAGTAGGAAAAGGACATTTATAAAGGTCTAAATACAGATATGTACATATGTAAATATATTTATATATAACAATTGGGAAATAGATCTATGTACTTATGTTTATATGTTAAGTATTAGGTTGAGAGGAACATTGGGCCTCTACTCAAATACTCCCTCAACACAAGAACACTTTGTTCTAATAACCTGGCATTCTGTGATTCTCACCTTTTATGACACAATCGCTGAAGACAAAAAGGTGCATGAGCAACTGTGGCAAAAAAAGCTGATGGTGTCTGGCTATCTAAAGATATACCGTATGGGCTCTTAAAATACTGAAGATAAACAAGCAGCTATCTAGCTGAGAAGCAACCAAGCCCAATGGAAGAGGCACACCAGCCTGTGCCATCATAAGATGTGGATGGGATCAGTATCA
Organism: Tenrec ecaudatus; assembly: GCF_050624435.1. Taxonomy (NCBI): domain Eukaryota; kingdom Metazoa; phylum Chordata; class Mammalia; order Afrosoricida; family Tenrecidae; genus Tenrec; species Tenrec ecaudatus. Next base: position 47,575,489 of record NC_134533.1, read on the forward strand.
GGCATCAGAGACCCAGAACAAAAAATCATATTGATGTGAATGAGGGGTGGGGGGGAAGAGTGAACAATTGGATATCCCCTTACAGAAGGGTCACAAGGAAGAGATGGACCAATCAGAGTGCAGTATAATACTGATGAGACATACAACTTTATTCTTGCTCTTTAATGCTTCTCTCCCCCTCCGCCCCAATTATCATGACCTCAATTCTACCTTACAAATCTGGCTAGACTAGAGCATGTACACTGGCACAGATAAGAGCTCACAACACAGGGAATCCAGCAGAGATACCACCCCTCCTCCACTGCCTCCGAATTAATCATAAGAGTAGTGATACCAGGAGAGAATGGAGAAAGTAGGGGGAGAAAGGGGAAGTAATCACAATGATCTACATATAACCCCATCCCAGGGGGACATACATCAGAACAGTGGGTGAATGGAGACATTGGTCAGTGTAAGACATGAAAAATAATAATAATTTATAAATTACCAAGGGTTCATGAGGAAGGAAAGGTGGGGGTGGAGGGGAAATAAATGAGGAACTGATACCAAGAGCTCAAGTAGAAAGAAAATACTTTGAAAACGATGATGCCAACATATGTACAAATGTGCTTGATACAATGGGTGTATGCATGGATTGTGCCAAGAGCTGTACACCTGCAATAAAATAATAAAAATAAAAGAATATCTCACCTTAATTTCAAGAACATTTTAAGAACAAACTTGAATCCTTGAACACTAATGACAGATGATCTGAGAAACTGTGGGATGGCATTAAAGAAAAACTCTCATATATTGTGGGATGGTATAAAAACTCCTCATATATTGTGGGATGGTATAAAAACTCCTCATATATTGTGGGATGGTAAAGAAAACCCTCATATATTGTGGGATGGTATAGAAAACCCTCATATATTGTGGGATGGAATAGAAAACCCTCATATATTGTGGGATGGTATAGAAAACCCTCATATATTGTGGGATGGAATAGAAAACCCTCATATATTGTGGGATGGTATAGAAAACCCTCATATATTGTGGGATGGTATAGAAAACCCTCATATATTGTGGGATAGTATAGAAAACCCTCATGTCTTGTGGGATGGTATAGAAAACCCTCATTTGAAGGAAGTGTGAGGTCATTAACAAGAGAAGAAAGAAAGATAAACATACATGACAGAAGATACTCTAAAATTGCTCTTGAAGTAAAGCAGCAGGAGCACATGAAAGAAATGCGGGAGTCAGAGAGCTGGACAGAGCACTGTTCAGAGCAGCTCGAGAAGACCTGGGGAAATGGTACACTGCCATGTGCCACGTCCTGGAGTTAGGAGATTAAAAAGGAAGCACGCGCTCGGCATGCAGGGAGGCTGAAAGAATTGGCGCCTCTAGTTGCACTGTGGAAAGACGATGGGCTGAATACAGATTCATTCAGGAAGCACCAAAAAGAAGATGGAAGGAATAGACAGAATTATGTTACCAACAAAACCATTTAAAGGTGTAGCATGTGATCAAGAACAAATGAGACTAAAGGAAGAAGCCCACGCTGCACTGAAGGTATTTGTGAAAAACAAGGTTCCTGGAATTGGTAGAACACCAGTCAATATGTTTCAACAATCTGATGAAGGACTGACAACATCAATGCCCCCCTCCAAAAAATAAAAAGCTGGAACACCTGACCAATGGCTGAAAGACATATACATTTGTGCCCATTGCATGTAAGTGTGATCCTCAAAATACAGACTTTATTGAAAATGTCTATTAATATCATGAGCAAATAAAATTTTGCTCAAGATCATTCAACAATGCTTAGAGCAGTACATTGACAGTGAGCTACCAGAAATTCAAGCTGGAGTCAGAAGATGGCATGGGCTTCCAGATATTATTGCTGATATTATCTAGGTCTTGGTTAAAATACCAGATAGATATTTACTTGTGTTTTGTTAAGTATCCCAAGACATACTTACCTACAACAAACCTTAAGTTGCGTTAGAGGAGTGAAAATTCTAGAACACTGCATGGTGCTCATGCAGAGCCTTCCCATGGGCCCAGGGGAAGCCTTGGAAGACAGCTAGAGAATAGTAAGTGGTTTCAAACCAGGAGTGGTGGAAGTCAGGGTATTATTATTTCAGCATACTTATTTAATCTGTAACCAAAGTAGACAGTGAGAGAATCTGAACCCTATGGAGAAGAATTCAGAGTCAGGATCAGATGAAGGCTTATTAACAACCTGCGATTTGCACATCACACGACCTTGTTTGCTGAAGGAAAGAAGGACTTGAAGCACTTGCGGATGTGCACCACGGACAACATCTTTCAGCATGGGTTACTACTCAGTATAAAGAAAATAGAAATCTTCACGACTCTACCAATAAACAAATCTCATACATGGAGAAAGTTTGAAGTTGCCTAGTATAGCATCTTGCTAAGATCCACAACCAATACCACAGAACTGGCCATCAAGCAATCAATGTATTCCATTGGACAATTACATTGCCCAGGTCTCTTCAAAGTATTGAAAAGCAAGGATATCACAGAGAGGAGTAAGATGTGCTTGGCCAAAACCAAAGTATCTTCAGTAGCCATGCATCCGTGTGAGAGTTAGACACTGAGAAGGGAGACCTGAGAAGAATCAGTTCATTTGAATGACAGTGCTGGCAAAGAATACTGAAAATCTGTCTTGGAAGAATTCTCCTTGGAAGCAAGAATGGTGAACATTCCTCTTCTGAACTTTGAATATGTTATCAGGAGAATGCTGCTCCTGGAGAAAGACCCTGTGCTTTATAGAATGGAAGTGCAGCAAAATAATAAGACTCTCAATTATATGAATTGATATAGTGCTCTTAACAATGGGCTCACACATGAGGCTGGCCCAGCCTGGGCAATGCTTTGTTCTGCAGTGTGTAAGTTTGCTATGAGTTGGAACTCGCACTTTATGGCACCTAATGGTACGTTGCCTTTGAATACCTCCTCTGCTCCGTTCGTGAGTGCCTATGAAGAAGCTATTTAACCTGCCCCTCGCACTTCCTTTCCTGGAAAGGAAACTAATATAAATGCTTGGTGGACTTGGCTTCTGTGATGAAAACCCAAACAATGGATGCAAACTCCTTATGCAAACATAACGGCATCTACATATATTCTTAGTAGGAAACAGTTTAAAATAATAAAATTTTAAACCGAGTTGAAGCTCGATTATGAGAAAAGTCTAACAAGGGAAGAATTAGTATTTGTAATTACAAAGTCCCAGTGATCTTCTAGTAAGGTGCATTGTTATTTTCTCTTAACAAGTGATATGCATTTTGTATATTTTGTGACTAGACCTACTTACAATTTTATGACTTTTAATATTAACGAAGGAGGTGCCATCCAGTTGGCACAGGTTCTCTTGCCCAGCTCTTTGACTGATGTGGAATATTTGACCATATTATTTCTGTTCTATATGAATGTTTACTATTTCAATCCTATTAAAAGCAGAATACAAAGGACTAACATATATACTTTCTGTTCTTAAACTGCTTTACGGAGAAGAAAGGAGTTACGTATACAGCCATGATTAATTTTTAAATAATAATAAAAGGACAAGTTAAGGAAACATCTCATCTATAATCATTGTCTTAGTGGCATGTTCATAAGATGGAAATTTAACCCTTTGCTTTGTGCCAAGTATTGGGTTAGATGTGGCATTTCCAAAAGCAGGGATTTCTTAGAATTCAGAGAGGACTGAAAAATGTGTTTTTAGTGAAACTAAACTACATATATAAAGTGTGCTCAGTTTTCTTTGGCCTAGCTTTAACTTTCCTCTTTGGTTTGTTTGGAGATTGATGTGTAAATTAATCAAATAGTATACGGGGTAGTTGCTTTTTCTTTTATCCATCTGTCATCTTGGTGTACTGGGCTAGCAAATTACTATGAAATTGGGGCTAGGGCGTCAGGAGTTCAAATAAGAGTAGTATCACTTATGGGGCACAGGTTTCACTGGCGTTACCAGACAGACTAAGATAAAAGATTTCAATACACTTCAAAAAGTAGCCAGTAAAAACCTTATGGATCAAGATAGGTTATTAGTTGACTCATTTGCTCTGGACACATCATCAGGAGGAGATCAATTGGTAGAAGAGGAGATCATTCCCATAGCGAACAGGACCAGTGGTCGCATCAAGGGCTTTGATGAGATGTTTGAGCACTGAAGTCTCCAGATTAGACTCAGATACACTTCTGATGGAGAGTTTGATGAGGGCCGGACAAAGTTCCCTTTTGCTGTGCGTCAAGTCGCCATAAGATAGGGTGGACTCAGGCAGCTGACAATAGCCACAGCTCCTTTGCAAACAGTAAATTCAGAAGATCATTCTGCAGGAATCTCAGAATTTTTCCTTTTCCAAAACTCTAGAAATGATTTATCTCAGCAGACGGAAAATATCCTGACTTCTCAGTTTCTATAAAATTCTGTTTCGTAGAATCATTTTTTCCATTCCCTGTGTCTAATTTGTTGTTCAAAGTAAAGCTCAGTGTATGTAAGATAAAAACTACAGAATATTTTAAAAGGATAAGAAAATCCTGCCCCTTCCTATCTCATCATCCTGCCTTAATGAGGTTAACATTTTAGAGAGTACTGACCAGTATTTCTGCCTGTTGAGTCTCATGTGAGGCAAGAACCCCTGTAAATGAGCGAACTGGCTTCACTAGATACAAGCCCTCAGCCAGAGGCTGGTGAAAGGCGACAGGGGATGGCAAAGGCGGATCCCAATTCTCCAAATCCAGAAGTCTCCACCCTTAATCTGCCCCGGACACCTTATTAAAGCCATATTTACAAAGAATTTGAGTCTCTTTCTGGGACTTCGGTATATTCCTGGACATTGGTCACTTTTGCAATTCTTCCATTCACTTAAGGCAGGTCATTTATATGTTTCTAATTTTATAGTCTTTCAGCGCCCTCTCCCGAGTTATGTTTTTCCATTCATGGATTGGATCAGAGACAACTGCCTGCTGCTGTACGTGTCTTTCTCAGTGATTTAGGGATCACCACCTGCCTAGCGTTCGGCTCAATCTCTCCCCATCCTTATCCTGCTTTTTGTAATCCTCATAAGAAGAGGGAATAAACAATCACTCCCTGCACCTCCATAGCCAGGTATGTATGCTATTGAGGCTGCCACTGGCTCCCTGCTTCCAAGTGCAGTTCTACTGATATTGGGCGCTGCTTTCTCTGGAGAGGCAGCGCGTCACAATCCCTGTCAGGGTGTGCCCTGGCCAGCAGGAATATCCCTCCCGGAGGCAACTAGCTGCTCCCAGCTCCTGCTCACACCCAGGCCTCATCCTGTGTTGGTGTGTCCGTCTCTGTTTCCTACTAGTGAAGCAGTTCTCAACCTGTGTGTCGCGACTCCTCGGGGGCGTCTAATGACCCTTTCACAGGGGTTGCCGAAGACCATCAGAAAACACGTATTTCCGTTGGTCTTAGGAACTAAGACATCTCTCCTGTATACATCTCCAGGCGTTCCCCCCCACATGCAGATACGCCCACATACGAGTACACAGCGTGACCCATGCCACACCCTGCTTCAAGACAAAATTTAATTTATTTGCCATTAGAAGTAAATATTTCACAACATATAATTACATATTGATTTTGGGATTCATCTCTTTGCTTTAATGATGTTCCATTTGTCACAATGAAAATGCATCCTGCGTATCAGTTATTTACATGACGATTCATAACAGTAGGGCAATGACAGTTATGAAGTAGCAACGAAAATAATTTCATGGTTGGGGGTCACCACATGAGCAACTGGATTAAAGGATCGGGGCCTGAGGAAGGTTGACAACCACTGGGCTAGTGATTGCTCCTCTCGGACCAGAGATGGAACCAGGCGCTCGTGAGCAACTGGTAAGAGAGCTAAGACAGAGAAAGGAAGGAAGGAGCCAGGTAGGCAATTGCATGGGCTTCATTCCGGTGCCCAAATCCACGTAATCCTGCTGGCACGTGAGGCCGGCGACGTGAGTGACCAGAGCTACCTACGTGGACACAAGTGGCCAGCACAGTGCTGCTGTTCCCACTGAAAGCCAGCAAGTGTGGGCAAGGAGAGGCACTTCCTCTGCTGCTACTGTGTTGAAATTTAACAAAAAAATACCTCTGTGGTTCTCAGTCTGAAATATTTCTAGGGCCCTTCCCTGTTTAACCCAGCACTTGAGTGAGACTGTTCTTCCAGATCAGAGGGTAGGGAGCCACCTAGTTCCTTTCAAAGGCACGTTCCCTTCAGATCAAAGTAGCAAGTAGATAAAGTCAAGGCAGCACAGCACATCAGCCTATATCATGAAAGAAAATCCATGTATCAGGAAATCATCTCTGAGCCATAGTCTTTCTGGAAGGCTTCATTTAGCACAATGGCCCTTGCCCCAGATGTCTGACATTAGGGGCTTGGAAGTTCAAAAAAGACCATAAGAAATGTGAGGGCATTTTATGCAAACCCTGACCTGTTTAACATGCCGGGCAGGCTGGTTGGTGAGGAAACGCTGGCAGTTTCACCTAGGTGACTTGAAGATGAAGCTAATTTAAGAACCACAAGATAAATAAAAGTTTGCCGACTCCCTCCAGATGCTGATACAGATATCTCAGTGCATTTCATTTTCTCTTTAGTTACAGATGGGACTTCGGAGCCAGCACTGGATAATTTCCATGAGCAAATAAAATAAGAGTGTGCAAAACATGTACAATAAAACACATCATTTCAAATGCACAGTTCAATGTATTTCGGCAAATGTTTACACAAAATTTATGAGTCCACGTTGGATTAATAAAAACATCATCAAATCAACATTTGGCAGCCACATACCTTTGGTCCTGCTGAAGAAAGATCACTCCCAGCAGTAGGTGTGATCTTGAGACTGCTCTTCTAGAAGCGTGTTAGACATAAAACCCTGGGGTCCTCTAAAGAAAGTGTGTCTGAACTCTGTGAAACATCAGGTGGACCCCCATGCAGATAAACTACCAGAGCGTACTACAAAATGGAAAATTCAGAACCTGGTCCCATGTGGGTCTTATTCTGTGCTTGAGCTGTTCTTCCTAGAGGGTCTGGGGCACCAGAGAATGGCCTGCTATGGCTGTTAGATGCCCTTGACTTGGCTCTAACTCATATGCACCCAAGTCACAATAGATCGAAACGTTGGCCAGTCCTGCTACCTCTTCCCAATTGCTCTGTGTGTGCCTGTTATTGCAGCCATAGGTCAATTCATCTCATTGAAGTGTTATCACTTTTTCATAGATCCTCAATCATGCCAAGCAAGAAGCCCCAGTGGCAGGATAAGTCTTTCCTAATAATATGTTCAAGGTATGTAAGACAAGTCTTGATATCCTTGTTTCTCAAGGGCCTTCTGGCTGTACCTCCTGCAAGATAGACTTATTTGCTCATGTGAGAGACCAGATCATTTTCAAAAACACAACTCAAGTGCATTAATTCTTCCGGAATCTCCCTTTGTCAATATCCAGTTTTACATGCGAAAGAGGTGATTGCAAATATCATGGTCTGGCTCAGTGGCACTGTAGTCCTCAGCGGGACATTTTTGCTCTTTCACGTTAATAGCTGTCTTGTAAAGCAGGCTTTCCAGTGCAATAAGTCACGTGACTTCTTGCCTGCACTTTCCATGAGCACTGATTATGCATCCAAGCAAAATGAAGCCATCCACAAGGTCACTTTTGTCTCTATTTCTCATGGTGTTGTGTATTGGGCCAGTTGTGAAGTAGCTTATTTTCATCACACTAAGTTGTAATACACACTGATAGCTGTCATCTTTAGTTATCATTAGTAAATCCTTCAAATCTGCTTTATTTTCAGCAAGTGAGCTTGTCTGATCTGCATATTGAAGGTTGTGGATGGATCTTTCTCCAAACCTGATTCTACATAGTCCTTCCTATGGTCCAATTTTTCCAGCATGCAAATGGAATAAATACTTGTACAGCAAAAGCATCAACCTTGACTCACACCTTTCCTCATTCTAAACAATGCAGTAGCCCCTGTGTTGCTCTAGGTGAGCCTCTGAAACGGTAATGAAGTTGGAGCCTTAACTCATGTCCCTGGATCATGATAAACCAGTTTTGAGAAAAATTATCTGGTTAAAAATTAGTCTCGTGGGGAGCAGGGAAGGAGGGGGAAATAAAAAGAGGAACTGATGCAAAGGGCTTAAGAGGAGAGCAATGCTTTGAAAATGATTAGGGCAAAGAATGTACGGATGTGCTTTATACAATTGATGTATGTATATTTATGGATTGTGATAAGAGTTGTATGAGCCCCAATAAAATGTTTTAAAAAATTAGTCTCAATTACTTCTCAGTTCTGTACCACCAACTCTTCACATATGCATCATGAATTTATGACACACTAAAGAATTAATTGGCTATACAAATTTGAGCAGAGTGGGTTCCAAACAGGATATAAATTGTTTCTACATGAACAGAAGAGTGATGGTTACACTTTAATCCGCATGACAGAAAGAACAGGTGTGACGATGTGGTATGGGGGTCATACTTGGTCTCTCTCAGCCACAAAAGGGGGGCAAAAAAATCCAATTTCATATCTGCCAAGGATGATTCCTCTGAGACTGATGTCAGGAAACCTCCACCCTCTAATGTTCTGTATACTATCATGATGCCCGTCTTCCCTCCCAGAGCACTCTACTGCTCTGCTGGGTTCCATTACCCGCTGCAAGGCCCACACAGAATTCACAGGCAATAATCAGAATCGCGAGGGTTTTAAAGAAAGTTTGCAAATTGCAAGTCAGGAGCGTCAATATTTAGAATATATGTTTTAGCTTACACTAATTCTTGTGGGCTACATCCAAAGGCACCCCAGTCTCACAGCCTCCTGGCCTCTGCCCTACTTATGCAAATGTTACAAAGCTCCTTTAGAGCCACAAGTTAATGCCCAGTGAGCACCTTGCTCTACCTGCCACAACTTCTTCCTGAAAACACTCAGCTTTATTGAAGTCCGTGCACTGGGAATCCCACCACTGTCAATCATGGTCCCAAGGAATGGGTGCTGCTGACCCTAAATCCTCTGCTGCCGCATCTGCCATTGCTCCGCACAGGGATCTCACACTAACTTTGTTGTTGTTGGTGGTGGTGGGGGGTGTTTGGTGGTGGTTATGAGGTTCTTGTGTCTGCTTCTGTGATTTTTCACTTTATTTCCAGTTGAATCGAAAAACTCACCACTCTGGATGTTAAGCATTTAACACCCCATTTTGCAGGCTCCTATTTGCGGGGAATGACAAAGACAACTTATGGTTCATCAGTACCACACCGCACCCTGGACTTATCCCCCATCCCATAAGGCCCTTCTAAGCGGGTCTGTCCAACTCTCTTGCTGGTGGACTTTGGGTCTCCATTACATCCCGTCCTCATGCTGTTTTATATTGGAAGTGCAATTTGGATGTGCATTCTTTGAACTTCTGATACGTCTTCCTGTCTACACCTCATGATCACGCAGCCTGGTGTGCTCCTTCTGTGTAGGCTTTGTTGCGTCTCCTCAGAGACAGTGACAAGAGGAAAGGTTCTCTGAGGATATGGGAAGTGAAAGGGGGTGGGGGAGGGGGCAGGAGACTGATAGTATTGATTGTTGCATAGCCCCACCCAATGGGATTAAACACAGAACTGTGTGCGAAGGAATCTATTGGAGTGATTAAGATATGCCAAGAAAAATATTATTAGCAAAATAAAAATTATGGATAGAAGAGATGTATTAAGTAATTGAATTTCTCCACAAAATGCTTATTTCAACCCTGGGTTTTCTTTTCCCTAATGAGTATATAAAGGATGAGAAAGGTAAACAATTCTAGTCAAACAGAAGCTGAAAGTCAAGCGACTGAATGGTGTGTGCACAGCGAATGCTTTCATTGATGTTGTGAGATATCATTATACCATTAGAGAGTGATTACCTTGCAATTATTTCTGACTTGTTTGGTGTTGTTTTTGAGATGTTTTAATCTCTTCAAGTGTGCTCTTAAGAATATGGTATTGAAAAACATGCTGTGAATACAAGGTTGTTCAAGCTGAATTCATGCTGTTTTATAGTATCTAATGGTATTCTGTAGCTTTGTGTTAGATATTTTGTCTTACTATTGAGACATTCGTAAGGATTAGGAGCATAGGCTATGCCAATCCAGCAGTGTTTTGTGGAACCAATTACCAGGCCAGTTTTTGAAAGAATGCTCTTCCATGGCTATTGCAAAGTACCATACACCTGGAAAAGTCTTCAATATTGTTGCTTGAGTGACCTACCTCTAGTAAACTCAACATGGCAAAACCTAATGTTTGGAAAGACATATTTAAATTATTTATAGCAGCGCATGATGATGGTACATAAATAGACCGTGAGTGGGGTTATTCTTCATTGGTATCAGCTGCCTATTCCCCACATCCCTGCCTCTCTCTCCATACCCCCAGGGAGCCATTACTCCTGTTACCATTTCTGAAGGATTAATCATCTTGGCTTTCATGTACTGAGTGATCTTAAATATCCAAATGAACATATGCACATATAACAATAGCATTGGTGATGGTATAACCCCACTCAATGGGATCAAACAACAGAATTGTACATGAATGGATCCACTGGAGCCTGTAAGATATGGAAAACAACTCTTTTAGGGGAAATAATAATAAGGGTCTGGGCTGAGTATTGGGGAGGAACAGGATAAACAGGAGCTGATATCAAGGAGTTCAAGAAGAAAGAAAATGTATTGAAACTGATTGGTAGTAATTGTACAGTGCTGCTTGAAGTGGCTGAACTGTTGATTGTTAAGATACTGTGAGAGACTCCAATGCAGTCATTAAGTTTTTTAAATGACTTTGAGATGGACATTCTGGAAAAGTGAACGTAAGTAGACGGTTATTGGAAATAAGTACTGCAACTACTAAATGCAACTACTACACATTCTTTGGTGATGGAATGGCTTTGAAAGTATAAAAAGAAAGTTTTCTGGAGACTCTCTTTTAATTCCAAAGCTTATGCATGAAGACCAGAGCCAAAAAAGTCTGATATAAATCCCTTGACATTTTTCAAGAGCCTCTGTTGAAGTAATTAATCATTATTATAGATTTTTTTTCTTTTCTGGAACAGATTCTGGAATTACTTACTGAGTTCAATTTGTGTGATTTAGGATATCGCTCTCCCTGCCTCCTAAGGCTGATGCAGGCAGAAACTTACCTGCTTCCTAGAAAAATAGATTCCCTTTTTTATACGAAATGTTGTGTAATAGCATCATAGAGTATTATATTCTTTTCTGCCTCATCTCTTTCACTCAGCAATATATATATTCCCAATTATATATCAGTATTTATTTTTTACATATATTGTGATTAAGAAGGGCAGTTTTGAAAGTTTTCCCCAAAGGATTCATTTAGGATAAATTTAGGGGCTATTTACAATAAAAGTTAAAAATAAAGAAAACTGAAAATTCTGTTGATGTGAAAAATGCCAGGAAAATTTAGCTGCAGATTTTGAATGATGATCAATCATCCAAAGTAGCAAGGGCTGCCCTAGAAGAATATTTTTTTGGAAAACCTTGCATCATTCACCAATGTCACCTAAAATCCTGACGTTTCCCCTTGACGATTTCTTTGAGCACCTCACAGATGCTAAAGCTGCTCCTTTGACACATAAATCAAAGAGCACAGAACTCTTTTGGGGAAAGGTTAGAGAAATAGAAACTGCCTCCAAAAATGTATGGTCTTAGATAGATGGGCTTTCATGAAATAATCACGACACATTGTCATATTTTTGCTTTAACGGGTTATGATTTTGCAACAAGGCTTTTTCACGTACCTTCATATTTTATGAAATATACTGTCAGATCTCTCTGTGACTCTGTGGCTGGTGTGTGTAAATTGCTAATCTCTAAGTTTGCCATTGAGTGCAGAACCACTGCCCCAGGGCATGCAGATAGTAGAAACCTGATAAGTAACAATTGATTCACTATATGTCATTCTTTAATATAGGTAGGACACATTCTGTTTAATATAGAAGTCTTTATATATTAATGACCTTCCAATTTAATTTTTATATATTAATGACTTATACATTAATGTCTTTATATATTAATGACTTTCTGATTTAATTTTTTTTGCAAAAAAAATTGTTGTTAGTGCAATAGAGTTAGCTATGACCCATTGTGACTTTATGCACAACAGAACTAAATACATTTGTAGAACTCTCTCATATCAAACTCATAGATATTTGTGAGCGTGGATCTACTTTTCCTCCCATATCAATTTATCCTGCATGTCTATGGATACATTGATTCAAAGATAGCAGGATCATGTATATAACAGTATCTATCCCTGTTGGATTCAACTCTTACATCCACCAAGTATCTTCACCTGCCTTTCTTACTGTATATTGTCTTCCCCTTAACTAAAGGTATCTACACTTTAACCAGAAGGGAACATTGGATTTACTTTGTATTTAACCTATGCTGTCAATATATCCATTAATGTGGTAGAGCAAACAGGGGGGAAGTCATAAAAACTACTGAGATATAAGAAAACACATTGAGGGAATGATTCTCCAGGGTTTGGGACCAAGAATTATTTCCTTGGGGAATCAAAGTCAATTGGTAGACCTTGTCCATAAAGCCAACATTCTACATCCTATTTTGGAGAGTAATGATTTGAACATTAGTTGCTACCACACAAGATTATGCTAAGGTCACTTCAATATAAAAGCCACTCCCAGAGTGACACCATAAGGACAGGGGAGAGGGAGGGAGGGGAGGGGAAGAAAAGGGGAACCAATTACCGTGGTGGAACTATTGCCACCACCACCCCCAGAGAAGGACTGGCAATAGAAATGTGGCTGAAGGGAGACAGTAGCCGGGAAAGAGCAAAATTAACAATAATAATATATAATTGACCAAGGATTCATAAGGAGGGGAAGGTGGGGGAGGTAGTGGAAAAACGAGTAGCTGATACCAGGGGCTCAATTAGAAAGAAAAAGTTTTGAATACGATGATGACAACATATGTACAAGTGTGTTTGATACAATTGATTTTTGGATTGTTACATGACCTGTAAGACCCCCCAATAAAGAGATAAATAAATAAAACAAGACAGTATTGACTTGATGGCAATGGAAAGGATGCCTCAGGGGGATGATTGAACTTTGATAATGTTCTCTAACATACAACGACAATGTAGTCTCTTTGGTGAACCAGGGATATATCTAAACAAATGGTAAATATATGAGTGGATTTTGGGCTTGCCTAATTTTAACTTGAATCTAAGAAAAATTAATTATTATGACATATTCCTGTTTGATGCTCAATCTCATGAAGAGGTCACTGAAGATATGGTTAGATGGTTAGTGTAGTAAAGTGTGATGAAGAAACCACATGGTGCCTAGCTGTCAGAAAGTGTAGCATCTGGGGTCTTAAAGGATTGCTTTCAAACAAGCAGTCATCTAGGTAAGGCATCAACTAAGTCCTCATAGAAGAAACACACCAGTCTGTGTGATCAAAGGATTGTAACTAATAAACTCTAAATCTAAAGGAGAGAATGGCATCGGAGCATAAATTGGGAACACCTCATTTGCCGAAGGCTCTGAATCACAGTGGAAGGCCAGAATCCATGTGAAGGTCCACACAGGAATTAAGGCTCTGGTGAACCCTCTGTCATCATTGATGTGGCATGTGAATCACCCTGTTAGCAGATCAAAATGTTATAGCTTATCATTTGATCTCCCTTTGGCTTAACACTGTTTTACCTTTTTTTAAGAAAGTGAAAGGGAAATGCCCTTTGATTAAACCCCTAAGGAATCCCTTCTTACCAAGGACCAGAGACACAAATACCCTTGCTTGTACGCATAAAGCATTGCACAGGGGATTCTTCCAAAAGCAAGTTAGCTGAAATTTAGTAGCCTATCATTTGATCTCCCTTCTGATCCATTTAAATTTGTTCTAGTTTTTATTATTTCCTGCTTTCCTTTCAATTGGTGTTTTTACCTGTTTTATTTTGTTTGTTTGTTTATATTTTCCTGTATATGAAATCCAAGCAAGGTACATTTATAAACATAGCAACCAGATTAATGATTCCTTGGGAGCGTGGCAGGGAAGACTGTGGAGTGTGGGAAACTGGGATCGAATAATGCTGAGTACTGAATGATGAAAAAGTTCTGAAAGTGAGTGTGATAATGATTGTACAATGTTTCCTGATGTGATTCTCCTGTTGAATCATGTGATTTGTGAATTATGTGCCAATACACTTTTTTTGGTGGCGTGGGAAGCTCACAAACTGCCGCCTAAAGTGAAATAATTGGTTTCTTCCTATCCAAAATAAAGACGAAAGGTGAAAATTGAAAACATTTGGAAATTATCTAATGAATATGCAAATATCAATCCCATAAGCCTGAGGTGGCAGCTAATTAGTCCCCTAGGACACTATCAGTGGCTATGAAAAGGATGCTGTTAGAAAGTTTTGTATAGAGCAGAAGAAAATATGGACAAACTCAAAATAACAAAAGAGACTAGACTTATTGATCAAACAGAGATTGGTAGTACTCGACAGACCATGCCCCTTAACCGCTCTTCAGATTTGGAATGTTGTTCAACCTTATAGTTCAATTTTCAGTCAAAGAATAGACAGGTATAAATACAGACCCATGATACTGGTGAGGTTTGTACACCTGAGAGTAAGCATCCATTTGTGATCCACAGAGCTGCATTTACCACGGACACAGTTCAGAAGCATTTGGGAAGAAGGAGGAAGAGAGACAGGAACCAAAGGAACCACTGTGATGGGTGCTGTTATATTGAGGGGTGAGGGGGGGGGGGCGTTTGAAGTGAATGAGATGAAGCAAAATATATAAGAATTGTTCAATGTAAAACTGATCATCTTTTCCGTAGACCTTCTCTAACTCAAAATTAAAAGGTAAAGAAAAAATGTAAAAACAAATTTAGTTAATGCAACGATAAACTAGAATTTTGGTTTTACTATTGACTGACTTCCGAATAGTCTTGCTCATTTTTGTTGGATGCTAACTTGATATGAGGAAATAGCATAAATACTATATGCATGATTAGGAATATCTTTTCTTTCAGCTTTCAGAGGCTGATAGTTATTGACTCTTATATACTTTTAAATTTTTTTTAAATCTTAGGAGGTCTTTAGATTACTTAACAAAATTCAGTCATGTTGCTGTTGTTAGATGCAGTTGAGTTCAAGTTAGCTCTAATTCATAGTGGTTTTCTGTACAATAGAATGAAATCCGGATAGTTCTTTTCCATCCCCACAATAGTCACTACGTTAAACCTCTTGAGCAGCCACTGTGCCAGTCTATCACATTGAGGGTTTGCCTTACTAAAAATGACGGCCTTCTCTAGGGACTGGCCTCACCTGAATAGCTGCCCAAAGTAAGTGAGATGAAGTATCACACTTTGTGCCTTTAAGAAGCATTTTGCTCAGTTGATTTAAGTAAAGTTTGGAGAACTAAAACACAGAGCAGTAATGGGAAAATATTTAATTCTCTAGGTTACGACTCATCTTAAAAACAGTGTATTATAAGTTGTACATATGATTTACCTCATTTTAATTACTCACTTCTCTACTTTCCAATGGAAAGTAGAAACTTTAAATACTAAAACGCAACTGATGAGGAGCCCTGGCAGTCATGCCTTTCTAAGACTGCTTTTTTATGAGAGAAGCATTTGGTGGTGATTTTGAACTGCTGATTTTGAGACTACCAGTCCAATATATAACCACTATGACACCAGGATTCTAGTTTTGACTAAATGCAGTGCTCTTAAAAATACACCATAGATATGTTAATAAACAAATTATTTTTAAGTTAATATTGTACCATTGGTTGAAAATATCTTGAAAAATATTTTATCCCAAACTTAGCAAAGTATGCTTAAGATAATATTGTCCTCTGTATTTCAAAAGTGTCACATAGTTTCAGACAATTCCTAAGGTATACTAAAATTCATATTGCCCTTCCCGTAGGTACAGTTCTAACCTGTGAAATTACAGGGAGCATGGCAGGAGTGCTTTATCCAAATGACATATGTGTTTAATCATATCTACTTGTAGAAAAGAGGAAAGTAGGAGAGCAGATAAGGGTGACCACCATCCGCTATTCTTTGCTTACTGAAACAGATCCAGGAGATGACGGGCATATGGTATCAACTAATGATACAGGGGACTTAAAGGAAGTAATACTGCTTCTGGCCTAATGCCCCCTCATAGAATTGTGTGCATATTTGAGGAGAAAAGAGTCTTTTCTGGAGATGAAGAGATGTCTGGATACTACATTTTATCCATAATGGGTTGGAGAGCAAATCTTAATTGCTTATCAGATTTATATTTAGGTAAAACATTTATGACTGAATTATTTTTTATTGAAAATCATAAAGATGACCTTCTGACATGGGCATGTTTAATGATTTATACTTGAGGGTTCCTATGAAGGTTGCCTAAAATGAGCGTAGAATGCTCAGCAGAATGAGGGCAATATGCCGAAGGGCCACATAATAGAATGATTGAAGTAACTTGAAATATTCTACTTATGCAGCTAGATGGAAATGTGTGCAATTTCATTGGCTATCATGGACTTTAAAGACAAATGCTTTCTAATTAAAAGAAAAGGATACAACCAAACTATATTTTTTCAAATAAAATGCCTTCTGATAATAGTCATTTTTCCTGGCAAACATTTTAGCTATTGCTCATTCTCACACATTTTTCAGTTTTACTTCATTTTATAAAATTGTGATGTGAAATGGATGTACCCTTGTCCAGATGGAGAAAAGGAGGCCCAAGGAAACACTTGCTGGAAGTCTAAGGCCAACCTTGGAAATAGGGTACATTTTCTGTGACCAATCATGCTTTTAGTCACCATGAAAATATCTCTTATTCTCCCCTGCTCTTTTATTTTCTTCTCCCTGCTTTCACTATCCAGTCAGGTTGACTTTTCTCTTTCTGTGTATTCTATGTTGCAGGTGGACTGTGGGTGAGGAGAATAGACAGAGATTTACTGCAGAGTGCCCTTTCAAAGACTGTAAGTAGTTCTACTATAAATGAAATATCTATTTTTCATTATTGTTGCCTTTTCTTATCTGTATTTCTGTAATTCTAATCTTGATTTGTCTGTGATTGTAACATTACTTGTATACTTACATGTATACTTTAATACATAAAATATAAATGTCATAAAGAATAAGTGGTGGAAGATGTACTGTGAATTTAGGGACTATATGTAATTCACAGGCTAGTCCTTCATTTAATCACAGTGTCATATATGCATGGCATTCATTAACTTTCTAAATAAAACATGAACACACCACTTGAGACTTTATGTAATCTAAACAGAGATTCAACTCCTGAACACCATTTTTCGAATGCTGAAACTGATCTTGTAACTTATTTTAAATACACCAGAATTAAAAATCTCAAACAAGTCACTTCTAACTCATAACTGTTTCATTCTATAATCTGATGACTATTCTATACTAAAAAAAAATCTTGGAACATATTTTTGACTCTTATAATGGGTTAAGAATGAAGGATTTTCAGAAGGATCTGTTGAAAGCTTGTGCACTATAATGTTCATGTACTGTAGATACTTAAAAAATTCTTTTATGAACGCAATCGAGAGCAATTTGCACATGCACGCACGTGCGACAATTAATCAAAATAATAAACCAAAAAAACCCCATTTCTTTTCCCAATGAATCATACAGATTTAATTTCTTGGGTTAACCTAGGGTAGGGGAAAAGTACATGGTTGAAAGAGGAAAGAAATTAGATAAAAGGAGTTATTCAAGCAGTTAATTTAGTTATTTGCACAGAGGGACTTTGTGAAGTGTTGAAAATTAGGATTGCAATGAAATTTCTATTTTGAAGTCCCACTTAAAAAATAAATGAAAGGAATTCAGTTGCACAAAGGACACTTAATTATGCCTTTACTCAATGGAAATCCATGCCTCAGTTGAGGAAAAACAAAAACACACCGAAAAGCAAATCAATAAAGAACACAGCTTCATACAAGAGTCAAGATTGAATGCTTTCTTCTTTATTGTGTTTCTGCATTTAGATGCATGTAACGTAAAACACACTTCAAAATTATTAGCAAAATTTCTATGAAAATTAGTTCAGGCTATTTAGCTGAATACACCATTTATGCTAAAAAGTCATCAAGTAGTTGCTTCTTAAGGATAGCATCAAGTGGCTGGTGAGTGAGATTACCTTCCAAGTAGTTGACAATTTTAGTAATTGACAACTGAAACAATGGGCTCAAACAGAAGAACAATTGTGAGGATGACAGAAGATTGGGTTGTATGTCATGCCATTGTAGGCAGGGTAGCTATGAGTCAGAACTGACTAAAGACCACCATAAACACAGTGAGTACACTCCCCCTACCCCAAGCTTGTGTTGCATGTTTGTCTTTATTTAATCCTTTTAGCACACTTAGTGAGGTAGTTATATTGCACTTATTTCATCATGAATAGAGAAATATTCAGAATGAATTTGTGCTTTTTATTGCTCTGAAAGAATTTGTCAAGTTGATTCTGACTCATGGTGATCATGTCTGTTATAGAGTAGAACCACTTCAATGGATTCCTTCCTTGGCTTTAATTCTTAAGGATTTAGATGGCCAGACTTTTCTTCCTCAGAGCTACTATATGGGTTTGAGCACCAATTGAACTGATTACAAACCACTCCCACATCCCCTAGAATTAATCTTACTGAAAAGAACACCTCAAACTTTTAGATTGCACAGCAATCATTCTATAGATATAAGAAATAATTATCTTCATTTTCTTGAGTAAAATTTATTATGATTGAGAGAAACAAAATCAGTGACAAGCAAAACAATACATAAAGAATTTTATATCCAGAAATGACTCACACAGCTGTAGAGCAGTTAAGTCCAGTCTAGTTCAAGTCTGTGGGTCAGTTATTAAGCTAGAATCTTTCCTGACTGGAAGATCTGTGGGTGCTGAAGAACCAAGATGCAGGAAAGACCTAGGCTGGTGGAGGCAAAGGTGAATGAATCCTAAGTCAGCAAGTCAAGTTTGCGGCTAGAGTCAAATTAATCCAAAATTTAATAGGAATATGGCAAGCATTATGGCAAGTTGATGATCCAGATGTGAAATCTATGAGAATAAGAGGGGAAAAAATGTTTCCTACCAAGTCAGCTTACATAATAGTACACTATAACACTGAGGATATGAAAGCAGACCGTTACCTGATTAAGAGAGTAGCACTCCATCCTAATCTTCTTAGGATGCTTATAGAATTTCTCATTACGGAGTTGATTCTCTTATGTTAGATCAAACTACGAGGGAGGTCTCAACTGCCAAACTACTGAAAATTCTCGCTAAGTCAAAATGACATGGCATATCTACAATATCACTATTCAAATTTTGTACAGATAAAACTCTTTATTGAATTACAAGAAATAAAGAAATTTAAAATATACAAATATAAATAAAAATTAACTTTGTCCTTTTGACCTAGATGCACATGCCTGATTTTAATCTAACTAAGAATTATAACAGAAATAAACTCATATTAAAACATTAGCATTTTTCATTTCCTTCTTAGTTCATTTAAGTAGATTCAGGAGAAAAGGTCTTCTTTTTTTTTTGCTTGTTAGGAATTCGGCAATTCAGAAAATCCTCTACATGTTTACATCTTCAGAATAAAGCAAGATGAAAATATTGGTGGATGAAACCAATTCAAAATGTATTTGTGAAAAAATAACAAATGTATATTAAAATTAATAAGAATCCATTCTATTTATTAATTTTTACTTCAGATATAAAGGTGCTTCAAAAGGCACACTTTTAAGGAAAACTAGAATTATAAGATAATAAAACCTGTCCATGACCTTTTAAAACCTTTCTTGAAGATATTGGCCTCTGTGCTTATATTTATATGGCAATACATTGATGAAATGAATGGAGTTTGAGACTTTGATCAAGCTGTCCCTCAATGGGAGAGCACTTTTTTCAACAACCTGGCACCCTGTGAGGCTCACCCTCCAGACACAATCATTGAAAAAAATGGGCGCAGAAGCAAATGTGTTTAAGAAAGTTGATG
Organism: Tenrec ecaudatus; assembly: GCF_050624435.1. NCBI lineage: Eukaryota > Metazoa > Chordata > Mammalia > Afrosoricida > Tenrecidae > Tenrec > Tenrec ecaudatus. The sequence goes on from NC_134533.1 coordinate 47,595,564, forward strand.
GTGCGTTTGGAGTCTGAAAGGCTTAAAGTTAAACAAGCCGAGAACCAATAAGCCCACATGAAAGAAGCACACCAGTCTGGGGGATCTTGAGGTGTCGACAGAATTAGGTAACAGCCATTAGAAGACCCAAAACAAAGGAACAAAAAACACATGTTGAGATGAGGGGCGTTGGAGCAGAGACCTCAACCCCATATGTGGACAATAGGACACCCTGCTCACAGAAGGGTCACAAGGAAGGGATGAATTGACCAAGGCTCTGCATAGCATTAAAGATACACACAATATTTCTCTGGTTCTTTGAGGCTACCTCCCCTCCCCCTCACTATCATGACCCCATCATGGCTTTCAGTTCTGGCTAGACAGGAGCATGTACACTGGTACAGTTAAGAGCTCACTACACATAAATCCAGGTCAGATAAACCCCTCAGGAAAAGAAATGGGAGTAGCCATACCAGGAAGGCAGGGGTAGGCGGAGGGCAGAGGGAAAGAAGATAGAACTGATCTTATTGATTGATGCATAACCAGCCCCACCCCGTGAGGGGGACAAACAACACAAACGTGGGTGAAGGAAGATAGTGGTTGGTGTGATATTAATAATATTAAATAATAATAATTCATAATTTATCAAGAGGTCACAAGTGTGGGTATTGGAGGGAGAGAATGCAAAAAAGAGGAGCTGATACTAAGGGCTCAAATAGAAAGTATATTTTTAGAAAATGATGATGGCAACATACGTACAAATACAATTACTTGATATAATTGATGTATGGATTATTATAAGAGTTGTCAGAGTTCCCAATAAAATGATCTTTTAAAAATAGTATCAAGTGTTTATTTTTTATTAATAAATATTTTTATTGGGGCTCATACAACTCTTATCACAACCCATACATATATCAATTGTGCAAAGCACCCTTATACATTCGTTGCACTCGTCATTCTCAAAATTCACCTTCCACTTGGGTTCCTGGAATCAGCTCGTTTTCCCTATTTATCTCCCTCCCCCTTCTTCCCCGCTCTCCCCTTCCCTCTGGACCCTTAATAGTTTATCAATAATTATTATATCTTATCTTACACTGCCCTGCGTCTCCCCTCACCCACCTCCCCATTGCCCATCTCCCAGAGAGGAGGTCACACATAGATCTCCAAGATCGGTTCTCCCTTTCTACACCCCCTTCCCTCCTGGTGTCGCCACTCCTACCACGGGTGTTGAGGTATTCATCCATCCTAGATTCCCTGTGTTTCCAGATCCCTGCTGCACCACTGTACATCCAAGTGTTTCTAATATGAATCTAGGATTAAAATCAACCTTAACAAGAACTTAGCATATTAAATCCTGAATTTATCATATAAATTGGAAGTGCCCTGTCTACAAGAGGAATGCAATTTTAGACATTCTGAATCAAACTTTTAAAATTTATCCCAGAAATAAACATCAGCTGGCATTTTCCCACATGCATCATTCCCCAAAATGGGCCTAGTAGTTTCAGAGCTGAGATGTATCAGACTGTGGACAATAGACTGTCAAGGAAAAGTATAACATGCACCTGTTACCTGTCTGTAACCATTTCATATGCCATAGATGCAGCTCTCTGTTACATCTCTGACCTAAAACATGTAACTCTATCTTCTTGACTTTAGCACCATTTAAGTTCTTTCATTTCATAAATGGATAAATGACAAGTAAAAAAATAAATAAATAGATCAAATTTCTCTAGGAAACTTATGTTGTAGTCCAAACTAAAGTATTACATCACAGTAGACACCAATTATAACCTATATTATAGGTTCTTACCAGCTCTAATAGCATTTGAAGCTCTCATATAATGCCTGTAATTCACATGTCAATTCCTATTCGGTCTCCTTTATTCATTGTCCAGTTTTCACATAGATACAGATGATTGAAACTATCATGACTTTTATTAGGTACAAATGTATAGCTTAATATTCTAGGCTTGAAAATGAGTTAGTAGCATGCGATTTAATAGGTTAACTGTAGTATTTAAAAGCAGTACAAGATAGACTAGATGGCAGAACTTTATTTTTATTTAATGTGAATTAAACTTACCCCAATTCCATGATATTTAGTTATAAGTGAGGAAGATTCACACATTTATCAATATACTTATTCTGAAAAATTCTTCTCACTTCCTCTTTATAAAGTATGTCTGGGAGACTACTTTATTTACTAATGACAAACATTTGGTTTTATTACATTTTCATTTAGCTTAAAAACATCTTAATTCAAGTACGTTCTATTGTTTCCAAAATTGTAGATTAGGCAATTAGAAGCAACACAGCTATCTATTGTTTTGCCTACAATACTGGACAGATTTATTTCTTTTCTCCATTGCCTGTCCTATTAAACAAAGGGAGTGAGAGTTTACCTGGGATAAACCTGCTTTGTTTAATGAAGAAGGGAGGTCCCTTAATTTAAGCACTGAGAATGCTGTCAGCTAAATCTCTTGCTGCTAGTATACGTAGCAGAAGTTCTATGTTAATAAAACTTAAATTAAACCTTTGGAGTTTCTTAGTGGAAAAATCATTTAATTCCGTTTCAAAATAGAAAAAAAATACTTTTAATACATGGTAAGCTAAAACAAAACAAAACACACACCCCCAGAAATTCACTGTTGTCCAGTAGATTCTGTCTCATAGGGAACGTATAATAAAGGAAAGAACTGGGTTAGTGTTAAAAGTAATAAACAACCTATACATTATTCAACACTTGGGTTGCTGCCAGATCCACAGATCTTAATGAGCCTCCTTAATTTGACTTTCATATCAAATTTCCTTGTTTTTCCTACATAGTCTTTATTGAACAGTGCTTGTTAGCAAAATGAGAGTTTTGACAGGTGTGTATGTGTAACCATTGCATTGTGATGAAGATATAGAATACTTCTACTGTCTTCTTTCTTATGTATGAGTCACGTCATACAGTAGTCATATTAGGCAGCCTTTTCCTCGGGATTGAGGGAGTGAACAAGGATGCCCACAACCAGGCTGTGTGTTCACTATGGTCTTCTCCTTGGCACGTGGATGGAAAGAGCAGAGCCTCTGTGGAGACCGGCGTGCGTCATGTTTCATGTCGTGGAGGCATCAGTGATCTCAGTGCAGTGGAAACCTGGGCCGCACTTGCTAACAATCTCAGGGTGAGGGGTGTGTGAAACCAAATGATCCCCCAGCCTGTCGCACAGGCCGTGGGAGTGGTGACGTCAGGCTGGTCAATGTCTCAGAGGGAAAGGTCCCCACAGCAAAGACAGCACTGGGGTTGGTGTCACTGTCACTGTCACCAAATATAGTAACTCATCCTGACCATGGGTCACCCCTACTCTCCTGTCACCCCGTGTGTCAACCCATCATTTTCATGTGGGGATAACAATAAGCTATGCCCCCTGTTGTAAATTACATAATATCTACGGCATTTAGGATAGTATTTTGTTCATCATAACCACCATATTAGTTTTGCTATTTTGTTAGCGCTTCCATTTCTGAGCTCTGTTTGCTAAAAGTTACTGTTCATAGTGGAATCCGTACATTGGTTTATGAATCTTCACATGAAGTCAGCCTCTCTTTGAATTCCTCCTGACCATTACCCAGCAGCCCAGATAGCTCTGTCCTCAGGCAGAGTGCGTTAGGGCATGGATTGATGCCACACCCGATATCCAGTCTAGGAAGGATCGCCATTGCCTTAGGCTGCAGCCTACATGGAAATCGGGTGCTAGCATCACATGGTCAGAAGCCACATCCGGACTGTCTTGACCAGTCACAATCACAGAGTCCTGGATCAATTCTACAAATTCTTCTGTCTAGCATAACATATTCATCCCATTCCTGCCTTTATATACTCCCACCTATAACTGTGATTTATTTATCTGACACCATCATCCTTTCATAACATTTTCATTTGCTCTCCCAGCTTCTCTTAACGTCTCTGGTTTTCTATAAACCCTTGAATCCTATCATGATTTCTTGCCAGTGGGATTCCTCATCTAGATTGGATTATGTGTCCATGTCTTTTTCTGTTCAAAACGTAATATATGTTCTCCTTAAACCACATGTGGGACTTGAGGTGTCTTTTGTACCCTACAACACTATTGTCATTAGGTGAATTTGGCACAGTATGCTTACTATCCACCTTTCATAGTTATTACTGTTATATCATATTATGAAATATAGGAAATAGTATACATTTTTATTTCTCTTAGTTTGGACAAGGGAGAAACATGAGACCTTCAATTCCCATAAAGCATTACAATCTCAAAAAATTACAGGGTAAGTTCTATCCTGACCCACAGAGTCGCTCTGAGTTGGAATTGATTCTAAGCCATTGAGTTTTTAGTTTGGACAATAGTGATGTGAACAATCATAAGGTTAAAAAGTTTGGTTTTTGAATGAAAAAGTTTAGGAAATACATTTCCAGATCAAAGTAATTCAATGACAGGAACAAAATGATAATATACGCAAAATAATTTCTGGAAATTCTTAAGTTTTTGAACCCCATTTTAAACAAGTGAGTTGAAGGGTGGCCAGAGGAAGGTTTTGTGAGGAAACTCAGCAAGAGAAATACAATCACACTTTGTAAGGAGAGGTTTCATTTTACACTGTAATTTTATAAAGAACCAAGTAACGAACTACTTGATACTCCAAATTTTTACACATGCTAAAATTTATAAAAAGGCATATTTTTGCTTATTCTCAATATTTCAGATAGAGGAAACTTACTGAGGAATTCTGATTCAATCACTTGGGAAAAAATAAAGAAAAGAAAATGATCATTCAGAGATGTTTCTGTTTAATAAACTGAGGTCCCTACAACAATAGCATTGTTAATGAAAGGAAACTTTACTAAATTATGCTTCATTAAAACTAATCACCTGCCCTATGAAATACAGTCTCATGATTTAAAAATTGTGAACCAAATTTTTTTCTAATAAAACAAATTGCATTTAAAATATAAAAATAAGAAATCAAACAACTCTGCTTCAAACAGGTAACTATCTGATTAGTATTTCAATTACTCTACAAAAACGTCAAATGGAGGGCACGCATGTAACCTCAATGAGATATAGTTGCTTCTCGTGCATTGCTTGTGCCGTCTCTGAAGTGGCTGCAAATGTGGACTCAATAAACATTGAGCTATTGTCTTTAGGTATAGCTTTGTGTGTTTTTATAATTTTCCCATGAGTTTATATTTTTAAATACATGCTTCTATTTAAATGCAGCTTATTGAAGAATATGCTCTTATTGATTTTCTAATATTGAACTCACTGTAGCTTATTTTAGAATGTATTTTCCCTTTAGCACACACTGAGCAGTCCTTCAGCTCTCTATTTTGAGACCGTTTTAAACAACAAAATTACCAGCCAAAGGCTACAACCCTGTAGTGACCTCAAAAATAATATATTTGAAGCCACGAGTGCTTAGAGAAGAATGTAGAAAGTCATTTGACCCCTGTTTTCCAGGTCTTTCATTCAGAATTCATAAGACCACCACCACCACAACAAAATGCAAAAGTAAGTAAAAAGTCTCAGTTTGTGCATGCATAAACTTATTGCAAACAAAATATGTTTAAACATATCTTTGCTATCAGCTGATGGCTGCTGGAAGTTTTCTGAGTGATGTCGTGGAGTAGTTGGGTCCTGGAGAGTCGGTTCTAGCTCGTAGTGACTCTATATACAAAGGAAGAAATCCCCCTGGTTAGGCGCCATTCTCACAATTGTTCTTATATTGAGCAATTTTTCATTCGTAGACCATCTTAGACTCCCCAGGTTACTTTCCCCGAAAAGATCCAAGCAAATCAGTCACCTCCCAAGGACATTTGCTGGTCCAGCCAAATTCAAGGGAGAGAGGTCAGCTCAGAAGTTTATGGCGACTGTGTTTTAGTTTTGAGATTTCAAAGACGTAGACTGGATGCATTCCCTTGAATGGGAGGATGATTACAGGGGCTGGGGAAGTTTCAAGAGATTTAAAGCTACATTGGTGAGAAAAGAACACAAATTGCACCATGGGATTTTTCCTGTTTACTACATGAGCCGGTTTGTTGTTCAAGAGGATATATAGCAAGGGCTGTCCCATGAAAACGTCCCTGGGAAATCACTCCGATATTTCATCTTCAGACACCGTCTTTGTCACCCCAAACTCATAGAACACTGAAAAGGGTCACAGAGTGCATCCCTCGAGGAAGCCCAAACTGCCACTGTGATGTGGTAGATATCAGTGTGCGGTTCCCCAGGGAAGAAGAAGAGAACATAGACCCAGTGGAAGGCTACATCAAGAAACAATCATTTCACATATTGATATTGTGTATACTAGATTCTTCTATGATTTTTTAGCAATGATTTCAGACCTACTCCTATCTTACAGGCTTCCTCTTTAGGCTCTGGGTGTAAAATTCCAAAAATGTGATCTATAATTATGAACCTAAATCACAACTCATTGCTGTCCAGTCAATTCTAAATCATGGTGGCGCTACCTATCTCAGAGTGGCCCTACATTCCTTAAAGTTGTCAATAATTGTGATCTTGAGTATTCTTAGAAGATCATTCACACAGATTTCCATCTCACTCTTTAGTGGTACCTTATGAGTTAGTGGCTGAAAACAATTCTTTTGTGTCACAGAGGAACTCAAAAGGAGAATTCTAGGTGGGAATTTCAGGAGAATTCCACACCTTTTCTTCCAAGGCAGCTCTGATTGAATTTACACTGCTAGCCTTATGCTTCTGAGCTGAGTGCTGAACTAGGGACTCGGAAGCCTTGGCCCAAAGACACTCAGCTTTCTCATTCTGTGCGCTGGCGAGCTCCCTGTTCTGGGGTCTTGGTGCTGCTGCCTCTGCTTCCATGAGCTATTTATCTGCCACTGTTTTTCATTGTCTCCTGATGCATCCAGTGTCAGGGATCTCTCTCTCCTGGACAGAGGTGGTGCTCAGAGTAATAATCCTGGGTCCAAAGAGCACACTCCACTGCTGGCTCGTCTTTCTCGGTGCTCTTGAAACTCCACTTTCTGTTTCTGAGTTAACACACCCAGGATGACCAAACCGACCAATCCCTACATTAGGGGTCTACAGGTCTTATTTGAATGGTCTCACCTCTTCAAGGATGCCATGCACCTTACTGATATTATTAGCACGCTAGTTACTTCCCTCGGTGGCATAGTTCCACCCTGTCATTGGTAGGAGTTACAAAGACTACAGCTAGAGGAGAACTAGTAAGCAATTCGCTGCAACGTATTAGGCTACAAATTCCCAGGCTACTGGTCACCACTTGGCTAGGTCCCAGTTACAGAGCTCCCTGTGATGGCTCCTTGTGCATATCAATGTGGCGAGGCTATGGTGCCCAGTTTTTTGGTCAAACAAGCATTCATCTATTTGCTCTTGTTTTTTAAACATTTTATTAGGGGCTCATACAACTCTTATCACAATCCATACATATACATACATCAATTTTATAAAGCACATCTGTTCATTCTTTGCCCTAATCACTCTCAAAGCATTTGCTCTCCACTTAAGCCCTCCGCATCAGTTCCTCTTTTTTTGTCCCCTCCCTCCCCCCTCCCCCCTCCCTCATGAGCTCTTGATAATCCACAGATTGTTATTTTGTCATCTCTTGCCCTTTCCGGAGTCTCCCTTCCCCCCTTCTCTGCCGTCCATCTCCCAGGGAGGAGGTCACATGTGGATCCTTGTAATCAGTTCCCCCTTTCCAACCCACTCAGCCTCCACTCTCCCAGTATCACCCCTCACACCCCTGGTCCTGAAGGTATCGTCCACCCTGGATTCCCTGTGCCTCCAGCTCTCATATGCACCAGTGTACAGCCTCTGCCCTATCCAGTCCTACAAGGTAGAATTTGGATCCTGGTAGTTGGGGAGAGGAAGCATCCAGGATCTGGGGGAAAGCTGTGTTCTTCATCGGTACTACATCGCACCCTGACTGACCTATCTCCTCTCCTAAAGCCCTCTATGAGGGGATCTCCAGTGGTCGACATTTGGGCCTCTGGTCTCCACTCTGCACTTCCCCCTTCATTCTCTATGGTATATATACATATATATGTATATATACCCATATACACACAGAGATATATATATACATATATATATTCTTTTTTTTTTGCATGATGCCTTATACCTGGTCCCTTTGGCACCTCATGATCGCACCAGCTAGTGTGCTTATTCCAGGTGGGCTTTATTGCTTCTGAGCTAGATGACCGCTTGTTCACCTCATCTATTTGCTCTTATGAAGGAGTTGGTCTCAAGCAAAATAGAATACCTTCCATAATGTGGGAAGGCTCTCTCCAGGGACTCTTTGGAAAACATACAGGCTTGACTCCTGGTATTTTATAGGCATTTAAATTGCTTTGGAGACATGACCTCCCAGTTGTATCAGCTCCCTGTGAGTCAAGGAGCAATTTGTCCACATTGTTCAAGTGTAAAGAATGAGCCCTTGAGGGGCAGGATACAGGAGCGTGGTGTCTGGAGACAGCTCAGTGCATGTAAGAGCAACTGCAAAATGACGGTATAACACGGTGTGCACTGACACTTATCTATACCTGACACCACCTGAGCCACTGGGGATTGAGTATACTTCTGAAAAATTAGTCTAGGAACTAGAAATAGAAGCATTCTTTAGAGATAAAATGCTTATTAACATTCTGTTGTAATTTTTAATTTGGATATATGCTGTTCTATAAACAAGAAGCTCACTGTGATGTTAGTGTGCAAAAATTGTTCACAACATGGTTAAGGGTCAAGCTGTTCTCACACATAGTGTCACCAGGCACAGCAACACGAAAGCCTGCCCAGTAGGAGCATCCTCAAAATCATAGTCTTTTCTATATTTGAGGGAGTGTGGGCCACTGTGTAAATCCATCTCTGCTTTTCTTTTTATTTTTTCTCTTTTGGCCCTTTCTATTACCAAGCTTAATGTCCTTCTACAGAGACTATTCCTCTCTGACAGCATAGTTAAAGTATGTGGCACAGAATCTTGTCATCAGCAACTCTCAGGAGCATTCTTTCTGTGCTTCCTCCAAGAGAAATTTGTTCATTCTTTTGATATGCCCTGGTATGTTCATCATTTCTTTGAGGGTAGTACTTGCAAGGTATTGATTCTCCTTTAGCCTTTCTTATTTCTTGTATAATGCAATACAAGATAGGAAAAGGCAGATAATGCATTACCCATTATTATAAGATTTGGGACTTCCAGCAAGAGGGCGGGGGAGACAGACATGCTCCACAGACCCCTCACAACAGAAATATGAGAGGAGATGAAACAGAGAACTCGGCCGATCCTCCTGGAGCTCGAAACGTAAGGACATGGTGGCAAAGTGGATTGAGTGCTGAGTAGGAGAAGAACCTGAACATAAGAGTCAACGAATGGGTGAGTTGTCAGCTGGACTGATGCGGTCTGCTCATAGTCAGTGCTGCTTCCTCACGAAAGACCAGCAAACGTGCTGATGACAAGCAAGGTGCGATCCTCCTTTGCTCTCCACTGTGTCCTCCTGGTGATTCGAAGACTGGCCAGCATCCAACATCTCCAACCCAGTGTAGCCAGTTACATGTTTGTCTCATAGGGCACTCACCCCCCACACGCAGCCCCCGCTTAAAGTTTAGATCCATCTCCTTCTAGATACGCTCCCAGTGCACCATCCCTCCCATGGAGGCGTGAGCTCCGCCTTATCAGAACAGCAGACAGCACAGTGCGGACAAGCCATCTGGCATCTTCCCCCTTGATGGGCAAACATTCCTTCAATAATCAGCTTCTCTCCCAGCTGCCAGGAGCCTGAAAGAGTTCCTCTCAGGGGAAGAGCAGCATGGACATCAGCCAGCATGGGAAACTGGATGAACTACATCTGGAATGAGGCCTTGGCCTGAGCTAATAAATAGCAAGGACACAAGAGACTCATCTAAGGCAGACTCCCTTCTGCTACTTCTTCACTGCCTCTCCATGAAATCAAGGGCTTGCAGAGGGAGCCACGTCAGGTTCTTTCCCCAGGCCTCTACATTTTTCTCCTCTCTAGGGACTCCCCTGACAGTTTCCTCATTTGCTTTTTTTTTAAATTCTTTATCTATCTTTTTCCTTTTCTTTATTTTTCTCTTCCATTTTATTTTCTCTTAGTTTTTTCTTTGGTTTTGCGATCTCTTGTTTTTCTTTTCTCTCTCCTTGTTTTTGCTAGCCTTTCTATTTTATTTTTTGTTCTTTATTTCTTTAATCTTGCTTGTTATTGGTTTCTTTTTTGGCTGTTGTTTCTCTCTCTCCCTCTCCCTCTCCCCCTTCCCTCCTTGCGCCATCTCAATAGAGGCAGTGATCATATCCACATTGTCTGGCCACACACACACACACCTCCTGCAGCCACACCTGCTGGGGAATGGCCCCTAGCAACTCCAGGACACATATAACAACACCATAATCTTGAACACAGTAGACAATTTCAGTAGACACGACAAACCCAAGAGTTTCTCATACAAATGAAAATATAATAAGTCAGAGAAGCTTATCACGGGGGGATATTGGAAATATCTTGTGAGTAATTCTAAAAAAATATTCAAGTGTTTTTCAACAGAATAAGAGATAGAAAAAGCTTCAGATGAAATCAAGGAAAATATAGAACAAAATTAGAAGAATTCTGGAAAACACTACAAAACATAAACTGCCAAAATAGCGAAAACTTAGAAATCATACAAAAACACCACTTGAAAATTCTAGACATAATTCCTTTTATTAATTTTCTAATTATCTTCATTTCATAGGGACATCGCTGGCTCCCTAATTTCAACTGTGTTCACTGGTTTACATGGAGGCTGCTATTAAGTGTGGGCTGTTTTGTTAGGTGTGCTTGTCTCAGGGGGTTGCCTTCTGCTGTTGGCTTTCCAGCCAAAGGGCTCCTCTTGCGTTCCTTGTGAGGTTAGTCTGAATTTTGCATATGGCTTTAATTATTGTCTGCCCAGAAATGTCCTGATTAGTAAGTACTAAACAGCAGCATTGAAAAAAACCATCCACGAACAGAATGAACTCAGCATCATTTCTTCCATTTAATGTAACTACTCAAGTTCAAAAGGAACTTTCTGAATCTCTTCTGGCAACCATTGTAATCTTTTCTTTTTTTCTGTCCTGACCTTTTGCTTCTTCCACGAATAATGATTTGAGTTTCACTCTACAGCTCCTTAGATTATCAGTCATTAGCATTCAATACACCATATTTGCTTTTCAGATGTTCTCTAAATTCAGGTGTGGAATATTCATGGTCCTATTTTGGGTCATGTGTACTTGTTCTTCTACTTAAAACTGACCGTGCACAGGGGCTATTGGTGGTCTGTTCTACGGTCAGCCTCTGGCCTTGTTTTGGCTGATGAGATTCGGCATCTCCACTACTTCTTCCCACCACTGAAGTCAATCTCAATCCCATGATTCCCATTTGGTGACTAGGAGTTTTAAGGCTGCAAAGTGACAGGAGCAGACAGCTTTGTCTTTCTCCTGGTGAAGTTGGATCCCTGCCCACTGCTTCATTCACAGCACGAACAGTGTGTCTATTTGATCTCGGACATTCCAAACTTCCAGCATTTCTTGCCCCAAAACTTTCAGAGGCTTTAGAATTTGTCAATCTGGTTCTTATTTCCTTCCAAAATAGTAGCCAGAGTAATTTTTGTCAAAATATTGTTACTTCGGTTACTTCTACAAACTATTGTTAGAAAATGTTGTCAGAGTGTGCTCCTTCTTGCCCTTCTTCCGCACTTGGAAGCAAAAGGCCAGGGCTCCTCCCTCTAGTGCAAAAGACCTGCCTTGATCCTCCACGTCCACTGCCTATTGGAGTTTTCTCTTTCAGCAGCCTGCAGCCTGCTTCTTCCCATTTACTCGGCCTCATTCCTACACAAAATACAGCCGTGCCTCGGAGACTACTGACTCACAGTCTAATTCGTCTGCAATCTGCTCCAGTTCGCAGAGCTTCCTCCCTTGTCTCCTTCATCTCCTCCATCATCTCTGAGGTCTTCTTGGACTGCGTGCTTCAATAGTTTAAACCTCTCTGTTGCATGTTCCCCTTTGCTTTGTTTTCCCTTGTTATTAATTACTACATGATACTTTTAAAATATTTTATATATGTATGTATTCATTTTTCTCTATTATGCTCAAGTTTAAGCACATGAGTTGAATGGTATTATTCATTTTGAATGGTATCAAACACAGTGGCCATTCAATAAATATTCATTGAATAAAATAAGGTTTATCAACTTTATACTTAACAAATTACCCTAAAATTTTACAGAATGTATTGATCAGACATTAGGAAATCGCATCATGAAAGAATTATAGCTTCCATGGTATAGGTTCTATAAAAATATCCATCTTTATCTCATTGATCAGAATCAGATTGAACCATATTAATTTTTCTATGTTCAATATTATTTTTGACCAATTTTTAAAATGCAACTAATCACTTTTTTCAGGGCTGATTGGCTTTCTACATATCTCATGGCATATGTAATTTAAAATCTGATTGACTCTGTCACCCTAGATACAAAACAAACAACAACAAAAAAAACAAAACTAAACAAAAACTGTTAACCACACAGAGCTTTGTGACTTATTACATATGAAGGCTAAATGCTGTCTCTCAGTAAATTAGTAGAGAACAATCCTGGACACTTCTGTGCCATTGAAATATCAGGGCAGGATGATGGTTTAATGGTCCCATTGAAGAAAGCCAATAATGATCTACTGCAGCTTATATAATATTGAATTTAGTGCTAATGTTTCCTCTGATAGCTTTATAACTCCTTCTAAAGTAGGTTTCTCTTGAGAAAATCCTACCCTTTTTCACTGAGAAAAACTGCAGCTTGTCCTTTCTAAGGGTGGAAAGATACAAGAAGAAAACAAAAAGAAGGTCGATTATCTCTTTTCTTCCCCAAAAAAATAATAATTATTACTGAGTTTGACACCCATTTAAAATGTGTAAGGATACATAACCGGGAGAATGATATAATTCTTCCCTCTCATGTGAGAGACATAGGTGTGGTGTGCTGCCAGACTTGAATCTTATTCCTGGTCAGTGTCCCTCATGGAGTGCGACCACCCACTTCTCTGTGGAGGTTGATGTGTTGCTAAGATGTATGATAGGATTCAGGAAATGGACTTGGAAGAAATGCCTGGTGCTTGACTTCTGAAAATCAACCAACAAATGGATCATGAAAACTCCAACCCCCAACCAATCATAAGAATGGCCCGGGACAGTCACAGAGCTTTCCTTCCCTTTGTCCACAGGTCACCAAAAGTAGGGGTACAGTCAAAGACAGTTTGCTAAAATAACAAGAGAGTCCATCATTTGTTTTTTCTCTACCTAAAAATTGTCTCATCTGATCTTTTGTGATGAGCCCATGTTGTGCAGTGGTTGAAGTTCTCAGCTATGAACTGAAAGGTCACTGATTTAAAGACACCAGCTCTTCAGTGTGGGTGGGGAGGAATGTGGCAGTTTGTTTCCATAAAGTTGAACTTGGAAACACTCTGGGACAATTCTACTCAGTCGGGTAGGTGTTTAATGAGTCAGTAGCCAGGAGGGTGTGAGAAGATTGTTTTTGTTTTGTTGTGTTTAATCTTATAAAATTTATTTCTACAAGTAAAAAAATTAAATGATAAACAGCAAAAAGGTCAAATAAGCTCAGAACAAAAGAAATATGGTATTACTGCTCCCAATGGTTAAAGGGTTAAGAAGAAGAAGAAGATGGCTTTAGAATATGCAGAAGCCATTTCAAGACAGGTACAATAACGTCCAATAGACGCCGAAGCATAACTTGTCCTGTTAAACATTGTGGTACTTCTTTTACACAATCACCCCGAGGGGGGTGAGATTTTTCTTTTCTCATTTTACAGGTGAATTGCCTTTGGTCTGAAAACTTGTTATTGAAAAAATATATATGGTTTTGCTATGTGGTAGAAATGTTGTGGTTTGCCTTGTGACAAAATGATTTAAATCCGCTGTAGGGCCCTTTTAAGATGGTATTCAAGAGAATTGGAATTTGAAGACATTTTCTCATGGTAAAAAAAGGCCATACTTTGTCAATGAATCATGATGTATGTGATAGGCTTAGGAAAGCATATTAACAACCAGGTAATACTGATATTTTGTCTTTTTTCCCATTCAATTGGCTTTAGAGAAGCCAGATTGAATGACATGGTTAAAGTATGAAAGCGGGCATCATTTGTCTTCCATGAGGAAATAAATTAACATTTAGAATCTCTTATCTCTATATCACTGTAGTTACAAGAAAACACTGTTTCCCTAGAAAGCTCATGACTTTATGAGTAAATTTGTCTTCTTAATAGTTTATTCCCCAGTAATATGGATATGCAGTTCCATCAAGTGTCATTTTGTCACTTACGAAATATCGATTTTCATGCTGTGTGTTCCTTTTACAGAGAACTGTCTCATCTTGCCTGGTCCTACCACCTCAAAGGGGGAGCAAAGTCACTTTGAATAAGGTCAATTTCTCTCTGGTTTTAACTACCAGAGTTTGAAGTTTTCAACCATTACAAATACATTTGTTGTTTTTATATTTGTGATGCATTAGTTGAATTGAAAGAAAGGCATCCTATTTAGCTTTCTATGATTTTAGAGGATATATTTTAATCTATTCCTTTTTGTGTGGACTTCCCACATGAAAGAGTTCATGAGGAGAGTTTTCAAAGAAATCATTGCATCACTATAGACTTTTCACACAGCAAACATATCACCGTGATGAGTGAGGAACATGGATTCAGCCGAAGCATTTTCAAGTGCTCTCTAGGCATTGGACACAGTAACCATTTGGACAGAGTGGAGCTGCCCTTGTGGGTCTCTTAAGTGGTCACTGTTTCTGGGAAAAGAGCACCTCATTTTAATTAATTTATTTATTTATTTATGTTGGTTGGTGGATTTGAACTTTGGAATTTAATCCACTCAATGGCAGTGAATTTTCAAATATTCATTTTAAAGATAGACAATAAATAAAAATTTATTTCCTGCACTGAAAATTATTTTTTCGATGCAGGAAGAATTGAGGAGGTGCGGGGGTGGGGTGGGGCATGGGCTGCTCAACAGGCGTGCATTGCAAGGGGGCCAGGATGAGGCAAATCCAACCTTCTGGATTCTGCTTCTGCATCATCCAGCGAGTCAGCTCCTATGCTTGACGCCCTCAGATCTCCAGCCTTCATGGGTGCCAATGAGGTGAGCTTGGGAACTGTGAACACAGAGGGGTTGTATGTCTCTTGCTAACAAGAGATAGGTTTGACTGGCCGACAACCACAATGTCCTGCTGCTTGGCTTCACGCAGGGCCAATACTCTGGAACCGGGGCACAGGCAGGGATTGGTTCCAACTTGCTACTTGGTCACCTTGTGAATGTAGTCCTGAAAGTGACCTCTACATACCTGAGCAGAGATCCACTCTAAGGAACTACACCACTCTCAGGCTTGGCCACAAAGAGCACAGACAAATGCAGTTTGAATTGGTTGTTGTATGATTACTGGTGCTATAGAAAAATACATCCATGAATTCCAGACCATGGCTTATAACTTTAGTGTGTAAACTAAACAGGATCAAAATGAACTTGTCCAGGCTATCGAATAAAAATGAATTTAGCCCAAAATTCATTTCTGGAAATGTCTCAATGCACATAAAGAGTCTTTTATATAATTTCATGATTTTCATCAATACATCTGTATATTTATTAGTTTAATACACACTTTCTGTGTGAAAACTGTGGGGATCTTTGTGGCAGTAGATCACCAGACCCTTATCCTGAACGATTGCTGGGTAAACTTGAAGAGCTCTTGACTTTTAAGTTAGGAGTTGAGCACAAGACCTTCAGGTCACCCAGGGGCCTTTGCTACAGCATGGCTCCCAAATTAGCTGAGGCCTGTCACTTTGGGCAACAGCCATTTGTGTAGAGTCTCAATGACAGTTCACAAGTGTTTCTGGAATGCAGATGGTCCTTAGTAGCGTATATGGACTAATCAAGTGTTTTAGGGCTCTTAGGTATACGGTTATAAGCTGAGTGGGCCTCTCCCAGGACAGCTTAATTTCCTTCCATCTTTACTTGAGTAATTTCACGATGTCTAGCAACTTCTCCATAATTACAGGCTCTACAGGATGTGGCTGCATAAATGTCTTTCAGGTTATTTCAGATGATGTTTTTGTCAAATAGTTGTATTTCAGTATTTGGAGATCTCTGGCTATTGTTTCACCTATCGATCTGCAGTTGCCTATTTTGGTAACTTTGAATATTGTTAGGTCAAGTATCCTGTTGGCCAATGCAACGTTCTGAGTTAGATAATGTAAAAACAAATGGAAGGAACAGAAAGTACAGTCTTGGTGATAGAAACAAAGCTAGAGATCTCATGATAGAATTTTTCAAGACCAGCAATTGCTTCATCACAAATATCTTTTTTTCAACAATACAAAATGGTGACTATACAGATGGGTTTTTCCAGGTGGCAAACAAAGAGATGAAATTAACTACCTCTATGAGAAGAGATGATGGAGAAGCTAAAATCATCAAATAAAATGAGTGTGGGTCTAGTATGTAATAGACTGTACATGGTTCACAGATGAGTCCTGTTGACAGGGAAGACAATTAACACAAGCCCATGAGGGCCAAATGCAACCTTCAGTATATCTCAATGGAATTTCTGAGGGAGTCTCAAGGGAAGGAAAAAACAAACAAACAAAAATGCATGCAACACTCATGGCTGAAGACCTGATGAACTGTGGGATGATCTCAAGAATATAAAACACAAAGAAAGCAAAGGCTCACTGAAAAGACAGGAACGAAAGACAAGATCAAGCTTATGTTAGACAGGGTTCTCTAGAGAAACACAAACAGGGCACTAATAATTATATATATATATTTATATAGATAGATAGGTATCATAAAAATTAAACAGTTAATTAATCTATAAAGCAGTACAAATGGCTCAGTGAAGCTCACTCCCATGAGACAGTTGTGAGACACTGACAGTCCTTCAAGTTTTGAGGGCCACAGGGTAGTCCTGTGTGGAGCAATTCAGGCTATCTTGCCACAGGCAGCAAACAGCAAGGCAGGTCACCAACCATCAGCCTGATGACAGGGTCTGACAGTCCCCAGCTCAAGAGATGTAACTTCCAGTAGTGTGGCGAAGCAGGTTTTGAAGGAACCTCAAGTTACAGTGACACAGTCCATTGGTAGGCGTCCCACAGGTAGTGTAGCTTGCACATGGAGGCAAAGAACAAGTAAGGCAACTGCATACTGGTCTGATGATCAGAGAGCAAGAGAGAGAGAGGTGAGGCTCGCAGAGCCATTTATCTCTCCGCCCTTCAACCAATCTCACATGTGTTCAATGGCCATGTTGGCACAACAATCCTGCCTGTCACAAACCTGGAAGTCAGAACAAATTCAGAATTTGCTTTTAATCTTAGAGTAGCTAAGGCAAATGAAACATTATTAAGTAAAATGTGGTAGTTACGTAATCTGGTGTCAATTTGAGGAGAAGGGGTGGAGTCTAGCCTGTCAATCAGGTCACAGCATGATGACCTCATTTGGAGGGGCTGAGGAGAAAAATAGGTGGCTGGAAGCAGAACACATGCTCACTCCCTGTTAGACATCCCTGTGCAGAAGACACATGGAGCGAGGCTGTTGGAGCCAAACATCTGGAGCCGGAGAAGCCACATGGAGACCCCTACCAACACGGAAAGCTTACAATCTCACTGGATCCACAAGAATTCCCACCCCCTGGCCTGTGATCTTCCAGCATTTGGCGTCATTGCATGTGTTTTGTGAGTCTGAAGAGGACTTTATAGATTGGTATCAGACATATGAGCTAATATCAGACTTCTGGACTTGATCTGGACTGGGCTGGGATGTTTTCTCAATATTCAATTGCTCTTGTATATAAAGCTCTGTCCCATACACGTACGAGTGTCTATGACTTCGTTTTTCTAGTCTACCCAGACTAGCACATAAATAACTGAACGTAACACTTAAAATGCAGGTCAAGAAGACAGTAAAACATAACAAAACATGCAAATACGTAGAGTTAGAAAACTGAAAAGGAAGAATGTGCCTAGCATATCTTCAACTGAAAACGAAGCAAAAAGGTTCAAGGCTTTGGTTGCAATATTTATAGATTCTATGGGCAGAATAGTTCATGATGTGGAAAGCATCCAAACAAGATGGAAATAATGCACAGAATCACTATGAAAAAGAACTAGTGGACACCAACCATATCAGGGAGGAGAATATGAGCAAGAATCAATAGCAGTGAAGGAAGACCTCAAAGCTTAACCAAAGGCATAGTGAACAACATGGCTCTAAAAGTTGATAGGATACTAATTTAAATGTTTACCAAGTTGATGAAGCACAGGAAGCATTCCCTTATCTATGCCAGGAAATTTGCAAGACAGTTCGCTCCCTAACTGGAAGAGATCCCTAACTGTGGACATTCCATAGAAAGGTGAGCTGACAGATGCTCAAATAATGGAACAATAGTTTTAACATCACATGAAAGTGAAATTTTGCTGAAGATCATCTAACAAAAGCTTCAACAGCATATTGACAAGAAGCTGCCAGAATTTTAGGCTGGGTTCCAAACAGAGTGTGAAATAAAAGATATGAATGGTGATGTGAAATGGACCATAGCTGAAAGCAGAGAATAGCAGAACAAATGTTTGCTTGTGTTTTATTAACTATGCAAAGGAATATGTCTGTGTGGCCATAACAAACTTTGGAGAGCCTTAATAATGCTGGGAATCCCATAACACTTAATGGTGCCGATGCAGAACCTGTACATTAGGAGGTAATAGAGTGGTTGTATGTTAGACTTTGGTCTGTAGGTCAGGAGTTTGAAACCAGTCATTCCTCAGGAGAAATATGAGCCTTTCATACACAGTTATAGGCTTGGAAATGCACAGGAGAATTTCCACCCTATACTGTTAGGTCACTGTGAATCCACATCAGTGTGATGGCTGGCAATGAGTTTTTGAGTTTCTGAGTTGTGTGAACCAAACAAGGAAATGTTGCATGATTTAAAATCAAGAATATGTGCAGCAGAGCTTTATACTCTTACCATGCATACTCAATCTGTATGCCGAGAAAATAATTAGAGAAGCTGAATTATATTTTAAAAAATGAATATGGTATCAGGATTAGAGGAAGGTTTATTAATACCCTTAAGTATGCATAGGACACAACTTTATTTGCTGAAAATGAGAACTTGAAGCACTTGATAAAGTGTAAAATTTGCAGCCTTTAAAATGAATTACAACTCAATGTAAAGAAAATGAATATTTTTACCATGAACGAATGAGTAACATGATAAATGGAGAAAACATTGAATTTTTCAAGGATTTCACTTTTCTTGGATCCAATCTATTCTCAATAGGAGACAAGGGATTAAAGGATATATTGTATTGTATAAATCTGCCGTACAAGATCTCTTTAAATTGTTGAAAAGCAATGATATTTCTGGGACTAAAGTGTGCCTGCCCCAACCCTGATATTTTGTATCACTTCATATGCATGTGAAAGTTGGGCATTGAATAAGGAAGACCAAGAATCATGGCATTTGAATTAAGGTGCTTGAAGAGAATCTTAAAACTAACCCCCCTCCCACCCCCCCACCCCCCCACCCACCCCCCCCCCCCCCAAAAAAACAAAACTTCTTGGAAGAAGTACAGCCAGGATGCTCCTTAGGAAAGGTGCCCAGTGCTTTTCAAAAGGTTAATAATTTAAACCCAAGGGTCTAGGATCCCACTGTTACTAGTTACATTGAAAAATAAATATTCCTGAAATATGTACATTAACTTACTCCTCAAAAAAAGACAGCATTTGTTTCTTACATTGACTGAGTATTTGAGAAATTTGAATAACTTATTTGTAGTGAGAGTAAAATTTGGAATGGACACATCACTTTCAGGGCAAGTACATCTGTTAAAATTAACAATGCTAATGAAATGCATTGTAAATATACTCATATCTTCAATGACTCTATGCCAGAGATTTTATTTTGCTTTGGCAATTGCTCATGTTTCCCATTAAGATAGAATAAATTTGAAAATTCTATACTTTTATATTTGCTGGAAAGAACAGAACAAATATTAAAACTTGTAAAGCCAAGAAAATTGTGTTTTGTCAAGCAAAATGGAATACAAATTAGGACACTGGTTTTCCATTTTGTCCACCATAATCTCAAACCATCTCCATGATTACAGAACTTTACTCTGCAATTCATCTGGAGCACCTACCAGTGACTGAAGCTAACAAAGACAAAATACAAGAGATGTTGAATCATTTACTGAACTTGCAAGGTAGTTTGCATCGTCTGCATTTAATGTCCTGATGCATTCATATCTAGAATCCTTATGCAGACTTTTCAACAGTGAAAGCAAATACACCCCTCCCCCCCTTTAACTTAAAGTGACTGAACTTGGGCTAATTTAACCCAACTGAATGCCAACAGGGTCAGGAAGTTGAACCCAAATTTGTTTAATTGGATTCTCTACAGAAGCAAAACCAGTGAAGATGGTCTGTGTATGTATCGAGAAGGAGATTCATATCCAGAGATAGTTCCTGTATTTTTCAAAGTGGGCAAGTCCAGTCCGCTCATGTCTGTGAGTCAGATAAAAGCTACTTGTGTAGTTGCATGGACTCGTGAACAGAAGTAGGGAGATGAAACAAGAAAACCACAGAGCTCAAGGAATTCGAGGCTGGCAGTCTGCTAATTCCACAGAAGTGAACAAGTGTAACCACCGCGTCAGTCTGTGCTAAGAACAAGCTACATCCCTAATGAATATTCCTCAATTGTATCATGTCTGTGACCACATTAAGGAGGATGTGCAGTACCCTATTCTTCCCACAACTGCTTTGTGACTTCACAGAAGATGCTGTCATGGAGTTAACCAAACTGTGTTAGATTATATCCTGGGAGAATCCTGACCCACCAAAACTGACAATCATTAATGTAGGCAAGAAAAGTGCAGTGGTTTTCCTTTAATCATGTAATAACATCTACACTCTGGGGTCCCTTAAGGGATAGTTTGTTTTGATTCAGACCTCATAATACACAGAATCATACGAAAAAACACATTTTACTTCTACTCACTTAATACAGAAATCCACCCTCATGCTTCGACATTTTTCTCTCTCTCTCTGCTATTGAGTAGGTTCTCACAAAAAACAAACCCAGAGTTAAAGGCAGAACTGGCCCCCTTGGGTTCTCTGAGGCTTTACATCTTTATAGGAGCAAAAAGCCTCACCTTTCTTCTCCAAAGTGACTGGTGGATTCAAACTGATGGCTTGTAGTGAGCAGTTCAATGCATAACCCATAGTTATCTCCAATTGGGTGGAGCAAACCTTTCCCCAAATAGAAGTTTTGCAGCTTCCTGTTGTACCATAGTGGCTGGTTCCTTTTCATCATAGTATTCACAACACTCTTCATTGTTCAAAGCCCGGGCAGCACTCAGAAAGCTTCACTCTCAGGGTACCTGAATAACTGAGAAACTAGTTCTCTTGCCAACTCAATTCGGAATATTTTCAAGAATCCATAAAATCCATGCTGCTTGCAGGTGTGCTGAAGTTTAATGACCTGATGTGTTTTCTCACTTGTCCTCCAACTAGTCCTTGGGTTTGGGGATCTTAGTTTTTCAAGTGACTCACTGCTACAGAGGAGTCAGCAAATCAGAAATGTCTGGGCTCCTCATCAGCTGCTTGAGATGGAACATTCTGGGAATCCTGCTAACCTGCCCTCATTAAATAAAATCAAGTAATGTGTTTTATTAAGGGCTTTGTGTATTGAAATTAATACTAAATATTAGAATATAAAATTGAGTATAAATTATTATGTTAACTTCTAAATACATGGTTTTTCAATCATTTCATGTGCAAATAAAATGCGGGCAATGAATTTGAATTATAAAGTATTCTAGATGCAAATTATTCAACATAACAGAAATGGCTAGAAAAATGAACAGTTTGACCTGGGAAATGTGTATGGCTAGGCTTACTTAGAACACATCATCAGAGAGGACCAATCCATAGACAGGCTACTGTCCATGACATTGAAAGTTAGCAAAATCGTATGGATTGTGGTAAGAGTTGTATGAGTCCCTAATAAAATGTAAAAGAAGAAAAGAGAAAAAAAATGATTAGGGCAAAGACTGTACAGATGTGCTTTATACAATTGATGTATGTATATATATGAACTGTGAAAAGAATTGTATGAGCCCCAATAAATTGTTAAAATTAAAAAAAAAAGAAAGTTAGCAAAATCATATGACTTTCAAGCGGTGGATTGGCAGAATGGTTGCAAAATGGATTAAAACATGAAAATAATTGTGAAGATGCTGTAGGATAGGAAAGCATTGTTCTGTTGTCATAAGATCACTACAGTCAGACCTGGTTAAACAACACCTAAGAACAATTTTAACAGTAATATTTTCCAGTGCATGACAATAGTGCCAATTATAGAATTATTGACTTTTTTGTGTGGTTGTTTTTCTTTTTTCTCTGGATTTTTATTAATTGTTTTTATACTAGGAAAACATTCCCTGTGTCTGGAATACTTAGATTTGATTGCAATAAGGCAATCCTGAAAAATAAAAATATCTGATATATGTTAGGACCTCAACAAACTGAAATACAAAAATTCCTTGCATTAAAAGTGCAAGACATATTGAAAGTTAAAATACAAGAAAATACATATTGTAATTGATTGAACATGCAATGTGATAGGGATAAAAAATTACATGTAACTCTTAGTTTCCAAGTTTTAGAGGAAGTTTTGCAAAGGAAGTTATGAAGAAAGAATTACAAGTAGCAATTGCCTGAAGGACCATATTTGAGGATTAGAGAAAGGGGTATTTCTTACTTAAGGAAGAACACATTGGTGAAATCATGAATCATGGAGGGTTAAGGTAAAAAGAGTTAATTCAGGATGTCTTGAACTATGCTATCAGGAAGATAGTAGAGAAACGTGTTTTTAGGTAGATTTGTTACCAAGGGGAGTCTTAATTTTAATGCACTACCCATAGGTTCCCAAATCAATTTGATCTACCACTTGTTTTTCAGAAAAACAACAACAACAAAACCCTGAGAACCCCCTGCAATTAAAATTTGATGTAGATACTTATAATCCAAAATAAAGTGTAGGTATCTGCTTTGGCGGCCTCTCTGGATTATTCCAGTGTCCCCCAGGAGACAGTATTTCCCATTTTGAGAAACTACCCTATACAGTTAGGAAACATTTTAGAAATACTAGTGTTTTTTGGCTTTTAACAATTATTTTGTTGTGGGCTCTTACAGTTCTTATCACAATTCCCATATACAGCCATTATGTCAAGTACATTTGTACATATGTTGCCATCATCATTTTCTTTCTGATTGAGCCCTTGATGACAGCTCATCCTCCCACACCTTCCTCCCCTCATGTACCCCTGATAATTTGTAAGTTATTATTTTTTCATGTCTTACACTGACCTCTGTCTCCCTTCACCCACATTTCTGTTTGTCCATCCCCCTGGAAGGGGGTTATAGGTAGAACATTGTGATTAATTCCTCCTTTCGGCCCCCTACCCCACTCCTTCCCCTTCCTCTCCTGATATTGCTTCTCTCCTTATTGGTCCTGAGGGTTTTAACAGTTCTAGATTCCTTGTGTTTTGAGCTCTTATCTGTATCAGAGTACATGCTCTGGTCTAGTCGGATTTGTAAGGTAGAATTGGGGCCATGGTAGTGGGGGAGAGGAAGCATTAAAGAACTAGAGGAAAGTTATATGTTTTGTCAAGTGCTATACTGAACCCTGACTGTCTCATCTCTTCTGCATTCACATTAATATAATTTTTTTGTTCTGGGTCTTTGATGCCTGATACCTGATCCCATTGACACCTCATGATCACACAGGTTGGTGTGCTTCATCCATGTGGGCTTTGTTGCTTCTCAGCTGGATGGCTGCTTGTTTATCAACAAGCCTTTAAGACTGCACATGCTATATCTTTTGATAGTCAGGCACCATCAGCTTTTTTCACCAGATTTGCTTATGCACCCATTTTGTCTTCATCAATTGTGTCAGGAAGGTGAGCATCACAGAATGCCAGGTTATTAGAAAAAATTGTTCTTGCATTGAGGGAGTACTTGAGTAGAGGCCCAATGTCCATCTGCTCCCTTAATACTTAACATATATATACATAGATCTATTTTCCTATCATTCTATATAAATATATATATTTATATATATTATATATACTTGAGTATAAGCTGAGGCACCTAATTTTATTACAAAAAACTGGGGGGCTTTTTCGGCATAAAATAATGTGTAAAAACTTGGCTTCTACTTGAGTATATATGATACATACCTACATACCCCTATTTTGACCTCTATAATTGTGCTTTGCCCCTAGTTCTTTGCTCTATTTCCTTTTACTTTCCTCTTGTCACACTGTCATGTTCGATGTTCATGTGACTTTCAGTAAGTCCTCTTGGTTACATTGTGCTTGATCAAACACCACCAGGCATCCTACACCCTCCTTGCCATCAATTTTAGATCACTTCTTGTTCCCTTGCTCCTAGGTTTGTTGGCACTCCTTTATTTCCCCCTCCTCCCCCTCTCCTGTGTCCCAACCCTAAAACCATTTGAACCCTTGTTTTCTCCATCAGATTGTTTAGCTAGCTTATCTTATCTAGATAGACATACAAAAACAATAGTAGACACAACAACAAAACAACAAAAAAGAAAAGCCTATAATAGTTCCAGGTCTGTTTGTTGACCTTTATGAGTGTTTTCTGGTCAATTCTGATGGGGTGCCACAAAAGAGTAGCTTTTAATTTGAAGTTTGCCTATCTTATTGTGGATCCTGAATAGAAACTTTAAGTGAATTACCAAACAAAAAACCCCAAAAGCTCTGTATATACTTTTCTGTGCCTTATAAATAGAGAATAAAATTTACATTCTGAAAATCCTTTTTTTTCTCAAATATTAGCTCTGCTATTTTAAGTAGCAACACTACCCATTAATTATATGCAGTAGACAATATCATTTAGTCTTCCAAAACTTTAGTTCTCTCATCTGCAAGGTGTAAACCATTTTTAAATAGAGGAGGGATTGACAGATTAGAGGTAATGTCCTAACGTGATTGTGTATACTGAAAAGAACACTTAACAACAAGGATGCACTCAAAAGGTCTACTTTCCACTCCCTGCCTGCAAGATTTTTAAAACATATGAAAATCAATTTTAAATGTCACAAAGGAAATGATCTTTTAGAGATAACCTTCAGCTGTCTTCAGCTGTCATTTGCTAGTTACTACATCCTAAACACCGAATCAATTCTCTAGCATTTCAACATGTTCCAATACATTTTTTTTCTTGAACTTTCCCACATGACATATCAATTCATCCAAGTGTCATTCTCTTTGGTATGTATTTTTCATTATCAACTTTTTAAAAGAGCAATATTTTCATTTCTATTTTTCACAACAAAGTATTTTACAGCATCCCCTAAAATGTCTCCAAGTGTAAGGCAATTATAATTCCCAGGCTCTGAATGGTCTGTCTGACTCCAAAATTTGTTTGCCAGATGATAATGCAAAGTAGTTTGCTCTTCTGGTTCTGCAGGAAACTATAAAACAACAAGAAACCAGGCTGTACTCTAGATATCCCTGTGTTGGTGTATGGACAAAAGACCATTTCCCAAGTCTCTTTTCAGTTAATTGAAGTGCTGGCAGTAAATGAAATCATGCATAATTACTATTCAAACCACTTGCATACATTTGCAAAGAATAATCTTTGTTTTGCCCTCTGACAAAGACCCTTGTGGGAGCAATGTAGATCAATAACTTAATTATACCGTAGAGGGATTGTAATAGAAAAGGTCAAATAGCAAAATTTTCTTTACCTTGGCTGGTTGCCACGGCTCCTACAACAGGGAAGGTAATGGTGAACTGTATTAAACCTACATTTTAATCTCTTTCTGTAGCACTTTTCTCTTTAATTTTCACATTTACCATATTAGAGTGCCATTTTCTTAAATTATTTCCATTTTAATACATTAAAATGAGAAAAATATGGTAAGATAGAAACCATATGCTTTTTGAGGTTGAATACAAACTTTGGAGTATACCTACCTATTTTTAAAAATTATTATTATTAAAAGATCATTTTATTGGGGGAATCTTACAACTCTTATAAGAATCCTTAATTCAATTGTATTAATATATTTGTATATATGTTGCCATCATTCTTTTCTAAACATTTACTTTCTATTGGACCCCTTGGTATCAGTTCCTCTCTTTTCTCTCCTCCCCACCTCTCCCACCCCCCTCGTGATCCCTTGATAAGTTATAAATTATTATTTTCATATCTTACACAAACAGCTGTCTTCCTTCCCCCATGGTTTCTGTTGTTCCTCCTTCCGGGGTGGGGGTGTGATTATGTGTCAATCATTGCATCAGTTCCCTGACCCGTTTCTTCCCTCCTCTTCCCACTTTCACCTACCCTCCTGATATGGATACTCCTATTTCTGTTCCTAGATTCCATGTGCCCTGAGTGCTTATCTCTTATCTGTACTTATGTACATGCTCCGATCTAGTCTGCAGTGAAAGGCAGGATTGGGGTCACGATAGTGGGGGGCGAGGAAGGCTCAAGGAAGCAGAGGAATATTGCGTGTTTCATCGTTGCCAAACTGCGCTCTGGTTGGTTCACTCCGTTCCTTGTGACCCCTATGTGTGGGTTTTAGGTCTCTGCTCTGATCCCCCCTTGTTCTCAACAATATGTTTTTTTGTTTGTTTTGGGTCTTCTGATGCCTGTTAACTGATCCTGTTGACACCTCATGATCACACAGGCTGTATGTTTCTTTCATTTGGGCTTCTTGTTTCTAGACTCCCCATTTTGTCTTCAGCAATTTGCAGGGAGGGTGAGCATCAGAGAACCAAGTGTTCTTTCATTGAGGCAGGACATGAGCAGAGGCCCAAAGTCCATCCACTACCTCAGTGTATTGCCATGTAAATGTATGTACATAGGTCATTAACTCTATTTTTATGAATTAATGTATTTACATATGCACACACCTATGTTTATCCCTCTATCCATGTCTTTGCTTCCTAGATCTTGCTTCTTTCCTTTTGCCTTCCTCCTGCCCCACTCTCACTCTTGCCCATCTTCTACCTCTTAGTAATTCCTCTCTAGCTTGTTGCTCTAACACCCTGAGGATCTTTATGTTCTCCTGGTTGTTGATTTTAATTCCTTAGTTGTTCCCTTGTCTGTGGTATTGTTAGCTCACTGCTCCTTTCTCCCAGTTTCTCCTCTCCCCAGTCCTTATGGAAACATTGGTGCCATTGCTTTCTCAAGCTTGCTTCCCACGGACATCTTATATAGGTAAACAAAACCAACAACCATGGAGACAGAACACAAAGGAAACAAAAGGCTGAATAAAAACAGGGAACAAAAGTGATAACAATAACTAGGAAAAAATAGCATACATAATTCCAGGTCAACCTGCTGTCCTTTATGACTGTCTCCCCACTGGTCCTGGGGGAATTCCTGGGACTGCCCCTCCTAGCCTCATGTCTATTTTGAGGCTCCTCAGAGGGTTTGTGGCTTGACTTTGGTCCCATTGCTGATATGTCATGTTCCCTTCCTGTTTCGCCCCACTGTGGGGGGTTCAGACCAGACTAACTTCTCACCATGTGTCCCCAGTATTGTCCTCTGTCGTGGTCTGCTCCATTAGGGGAACATCATGTCTTGAGCTGTTGTCGGCCTTACATCCCTCTTTGTGTTTTGGCAGCCCTGTGCAGGGAGGTCATTCTCTGGCCGCAGTGTGCCCATATAGGGTCTAGATCCTCATTCTCTCTTTTTCCTTCTTGGTTTGCTTCCATGTGGGCATGGCAGACCGGCCCCTCTCCCCATCCTGTAGATTTAGTGTTGTCCTCTGTAGCACATTCTTCTCTGTATGTGTGGCGGTGGGGTGGGGGTGGGGGCTCATTTCAGCTCTGATTGGGGTCGGCCATGTAGCCCACTTTTTCATCAGTGGCTTCATGTGGCGACATTGTCCTCAAGGTTTGGTGTGCTGTGGTGGGGTCTGTATGCACACTCTTCATTCTATGGAGATATAACCAATGCTCTTTCCTTGGGTGGGTTGGTGCCCTGCTCCCCTAGTACCATCATCTTCCCTTCCCTCCCCACCTTTTCTCCCTCCACCTTCCCCCCTTTACCCTTCTTTGTGTTTCAATGGCATGTGCATCCTTGGGATTGGCCTGTCTCCCACCTGACTGCCTGTGCTTCAATTCCTATAGTGTGAGATAAGTGGCTTTTATTCTATGCCTACTGTGCTGATTATATTCACCTCAAAGGGCCCATGTTGCATTGTGATTGGCTAACTTCGTTTCGCATAATTTCCTCCAATTCTTCCCATGAGATGATGTGCTTCATGTGATCATCAGTGGGTTTTAGTGATGTGTAGTACTCCATTGTGTGTATATGCCAGATGTTTCTAATCCACTCCTCTATTGATGGACATTTAGATTGTTTCCAATTCTTTGCAGTTGTGAATCACACACACATCTTTATGGGAAGATGCTTTAAAAATATATCATACTTTAAGTTTAGGAAACATTCATTCATACTATTTTTGAAAATACTTCCTCTTATATAAGTAAATCATTTTAATTACCCTTGTTGTTATAGTTATTTATAAAAAGACACATTCGACACATTCAATTTTTTAATCCTTTGTCATTGTGTATTTATAATTATTTCCAGGATTTTTGTGTAATTGTCACCAATATCCAGGGCCAATTGTACTATCACCAGAAATATTTAATACAAAATTTAATATACAATGAAATTACTTTCATTTCTCCTGCATAAGCTCAAATAACTTGAACTCTTGAATATCTGATATTTGGCACTCATTAAAAATGTTTGCTGGTGGGAAATAAATCTATGTACATATATTTATATGTTAAGAATCAAGGGAGCAGATTGACATTGGGCCTCTACTCAAGTACAAACCAGCTTTGTTCTAAGAACCTGGCATTCTGTGATGCTCACCTTTCTGACATGATCACTGAACACAAAATGAGTGCATAGCAAATGTGGTGAAGAAAGCTGATGGTGCCTTGCTATCCAACTATATAGCATCTGGGGTTTTAAAGGTTTGAAAGCAAACAAGCAGCCATTTAGCTGAGAAGCAACAAAGCTCACATGGAAGAAGCACACCAGCCTGTGTGACCACAAGGTACCAAAGGGATCAGGTATCAGGCATCAAAGACCCATACTGAAAAATCATATCAATGTGAATGAGGGGGAGTGCAGAGTGGAGACCCAAAGGTAATCTGTGGACAATTGGACATTCCCTTACAGAAGGGTCACAGGAAGAGACAGGCCAGTCAAGGTGAAATATAGCACCGATGAAACATACAACTTTCCTCTAGTTCTTTAATGCCCCCCTCACCCCCCTCACACACACACCACTATCATGATCCTGATTCTACCTTTCAAACCCAGCTAGATCAGAGCATGTATTCTGATACAGATAAGAGCTTGCAACACAGGGAATCCAGGACAGATAAACCCCTCAGGACCAATAATGAAAGTAGTGATACCAGGAGGGTAAGGGGAAGTTGGGGGGAACAAGAGGGAACCAACCAATCCCAATGATCTACATACAATCCCTTCCCTGAGGGACAGACAACAGAAAAGTGGGTGAAGGGAAACAGAGGTCAGTGTAAGACATGAAAATTTTTTTTATAAATTATCAAGGGTGAGAGAGGGAGGGAGAGTGGGGAAAGGAGAGGAAATTTGAGAAACTGATACAAAGGGCTCAAGTAGAAAGAAAATGTCTTGAAAATGATGATGGCAACAAATGTACAAATGTGCTTGACACAATGAATGTAAGGATGGATTTTGATAAGGGTTGTATAAGCCCCCAATAAAAAGATTTAAAAAAAATTGGGGGCTTGGCAATGAAAATGTCACAGAAAACATAGAAGGTGTAGAATTAAATAATTTTAGAGTGTGTATGTTATTTTATAACTTTTCAGATTTATAGCCACTTGCACACGGAACACCAATCCATTAAACACTCTGCACTGTGCACGCACTATCAATCACTTCGAATGGCTGAGTTCATGGGAGGCGCAGCTTTACTTCACTCCTGAGTGCATTATTTTCATTAATTTTTACTTTAGACTCTGGGACATATTTATAATGTTATTGAATATCAGCTATAGTTCTTTGACTTTAATGATTTAATCTTTTTCTTCTATCTGTAGAAACCTTTCCCATCGTATGTCCTTCGATGTCTTACATTTAGTTGCTCTTCCTGAAAGAGAATATCACATTACAAAATATAATAACTTTCATAACATTAATCTGTTTTGACATATGTATTCCCAATTAGCAGCTCCATTGTGCCTTATGCAGTGAGCTTTAGTTTGGAAATTAAGCTATTAGTGCCTTTAAAGATTTAAAGTCTCAGGACCCCAGGGGCAGGAATTCTATTTTGGCCTCAGAATTGATTTGATGACAGTGCATTTATATTCCCAATTAAATAATAAAATTCTTTACAATTATTCTGGGTCACATGATATGAGTGAAACTTGATGGAAA
Organism: Tenrec ecaudatus; assembly: GCF_050624435.1. Taxonomy (NCBI): domain Eukaryota; kingdom Metazoa; phylum Chordata; class Mammalia; order Afrosoricida; family Tenrecidae; genus Tenrec; species Tenrec ecaudatus. The sequence continues at coordinate 47,626,150 of NC_134533.1, forward strand.
ATCAGCTCATATTAAAGCTACTTTTAAATACTCATTTGTTAACTCAGTCATAGGAACTGCCTAAATAGACATTAATGGGTTAAAAGATGCTAGTATTTTTGAAACCACAGTACTTGGTGACACATCAAATGTGAGACAGTTCTCTTGAATTATTGTATTACCAATTTTCTCATTTGTTTAAAGTCATGTTGCTATCAAATAAGGATTCTCTATTTACGGGAGCAGATGAAGGGGCAGGAGGAGAGAGTGGAGCACAGCCTGGCCCACGAGGCCGTGATGATGATGTTCCTGAGTAGAGCAGCCAGTCCACAGAGAGAACAACATGGCTGGCCCCTCTATGAGACATGATGCCCCTCAGTGACTAAGGGCGATACAGGGGACAGCACCGGAGACACAGTGTGGGAATTGCACCTGACCTGATCCCACCACACCAAGGCAAAGCACTGGGGGAGTGCAGCGGAACAGCAAGGGAATGGAGTGGCAAGGTCCCCAGGGAATGCTGAAAGTGGACTTTGGGGCCAGGGCATGGTGCCCCAACAGACTGTACTGGAAAACGCTCCTAAGGGCCAGCAAATGATCCTTAAACGATCTACAAGCTTGTCTTTTGTGAAGTGTTTTGTTTTGTTCTTTGTCAGTGGTTTGTTTTTGTTGTTTTGTTGTCTGCTTGTATACTGTTGCTTTGTTTTCCTCTGTCTTGTTTTCGTGCATGTTAGTGTCTCCACATGTCTGTCTGAATAGGATGAACTATCAGGAGGAAAAAACAACGGGACAGACAGTTCCAGGAGACTTGGGGTGTGGGGTAGGGAGTTAAGGAAGTGGTGTTAACAAACACAGGAACAAGGGAACAACATGGGGCCCAAAATGGTAGAGAGGGGGGAGTGGCAGGCCTGGTGGGAATGATCAAGGGTAAGGTTGCGTAGAGAAGAGGTATAGCTGTAGCCCAGGTGGTGATAGAGCATGGTAGTAGGGCAGGAGGAAAGTCAAGGGAGATGAAGGAAAGAGCTAGGAGTCAAAGGGAATTTATGGAGGTCTAGACAAAGACATGTACATGAAAAAATATATAGGAGGATGGGGAAATAGATCTATGTGTCTATATTTATAGGTTAAGTATTAAGGTGGTAGAAGGACCTTGGGCCTCTATTCAAACACTCCCTCAATGCATGAATACTTTCTTTTATTAAATTGGAACTCTATGATGCTCACTCTCCCGACACAACTGCTGAAGCCAAAGTGGGTGAACAAGTAAATGAGGTGAAGAAAGCTGATGGTGCCCGGCTATCAAAAGATATAGTGTCTGGGGTCTTGAAGGCTTGAAGGTGAACAAGCGGCCATCTAGCTCAGAAGCAAAAAAGCCCACATGGAAGAAGCACACCAGCCAGTGCGATTACGAGGTGCCAAAGGGACCAGGTATAAGGCATCATGCAAAATTAAAAAAATATATATGTGTGTGTATGTATATGTGTGTGTGTGTGTGTATACCATATTGAATGAAGGGGGAAGTGCAGAGTGGAGACCCAAGGCCCAAGTGTCAGCCAATGGAGATCCCCTCATAGAGGGATTTAGGAAAGGAGATGGGTCAGTCCGGGTGCGAGGTAGAACCGATGAAGAACACAGCTTTCCCCCAGATCCTGGATGCTTCCTCCCCACAACTACCATGATCCGAATTCTACCTTGCAGGACTGGATAGGGCAGAAGTTGTACACAGGTACATATGGGGGCTGGAGACACAGGGAATTCAGGGTGGATGATACCTTCAGGACCTAGGGTGTGAGGGGCGATGCTGGGAGAGTGTAGGGTGAGTGGGTTGGAAATGGGGAACTGATTGCAAGGATCCACATGTGACCTCCTCCCTGGAAGATGGATGGCAGAGAAGGGGGGAAAGGGAGACTCCGTATAGGGCAAGATATGACATAATAACAATGTATAAATTACCAAGGGCACATGAGGGAGGGGGGAGCAGGAGGGGGGGAAAAAAAGAGGACCTGATGCAAAGGGCTTAAGTGGAGAGCAAATGCTTTGAGAATGATTAGGGCAGGGAATGTGCAGATGTGCTTTATACAATTGATGTATGTATATGTATGGATTGTGATAAGAGTTGTATGAGCCCCTAATAAAATGTTTACAAAAAAAAACCTAGTTATATAGTAGCTTAGAGACTTCTAGCTGAAGGAGACTCTGAAAATTGAAGTCATTGTGTGCAAATGTTTCATAAATTTCAGTTTCCAAAGCAAATAAATGCACCCTGTGTTCAATATATTTAATGAGAAGGCTGCCCTCCAGTTTGGTTTCTTAACAATCTGTCAGATTTTTCCTTAACATAGCTTTCAAGAAGAATAAAATTGTATTACTTAGCTATTTTCATTTCCAAGGAAACTAGCATTTGGCATTTCCTTAGGACTGATTTTTCATTTTCACTTGAAAAACTATTAACTAATTTTCACACAGAACATATTAAAATGCGCATAAACACCAGACTTGAGTATATATAATAAACATATATATTGCCCTGAAGATTTATTCTATTTTCCTTTTTGTCCCATCAACCTGTAAAAAAAAAGGTCCCACCCCCCCCACCCCTATAAAATCTCACTAGCTAACCACCACCATATCAATACTGGTCCAAGATTGTATCTGTTTAAGGGAGTAGAAAACCCTGTCTTTCAGCCAAGGTGTTGCTGATGGTTTCATACTGTGGAACATGTGGATCTCAGCCCATCACATGACCACTACACCACCAGGGCTCCTCCGAAGGACTCATTAATTCTAGGATATAGAATTAGATCCCTATGGATCAGAATGAAGGAGCCCTAATGGCATTGTGGACTACTAGAGAAGGATGAGGCTATCTGAAGACTAACCATTAAAAGTCTCAGAAGGCAGGTCCTGGTCCTACAGGCTTGCTATGAGTTGCAATTGTCTCCATGGCAGTGAGTGATGAACAGGAATCAGCTTATGGCAGTGGTTTGGGGTACAGTGTTGGAGACTATTTCAAGAGTCCTGGTATTGGTTCTGAGACTAACTTTGCCACTCATGATTGTGTGGCCCTGGACTAGTTATACTTCTCAATCTCTGGGTCTTTGTTACTATGAATATTAACAGGACTGGCCTACTGGCGTAGCTGATATGATTAAATGTAGCTTAGTCTGAGTTCCATTAAAAGTACAAAAAATGCTGGTTCCTCCAATGTATAATCATTAAGCTAGGAGCAACCAGATTGACCCCAGCAGAGTGTGCACGCACACACGCGCGTGCGCGCACACACACACACACACACACACACACACACAACAATGAAACATTGAATAGTTGTGACAATTAGGGATGTGATTTTTGTTAGTGAAAAGAAAAATTCCAAATGCTTAAGAAGCCAAGCATGAAGTTGTTTCCAGTTTGGGTTGAGCTGCACGGTGGTGCTGATGCCGCTCAGGCTGGGGTTTAATGATCACCAGCTGTTCCTTCAGATGTGCCCAGCACAGCAACTTTAGGGAGAAAAAGAAGGGGTGTTGGCAAGTGGTTAGTTATTTGTTTTTAAAGTTTCTGTGGCCCCCTCATTGAGAAAGAGTTTCGTTTTACTCAATTTCTCATTCTACTGATGACTTATTGTCAATGTCTGTACTCTGTGGTTATTCCCAGCTACAAAAGGTACTAGAATAGTAAACGAGGGACTTTGCTACCACCCACAAATTCAAGGTCATATCATCAAGAACGAACTTAAGAAGTGGATGTAGAGCCCTACTTTAGTGTCTGCTATAATGGTTATCAAGGGAAACATGAGAAACATATTAGACTTCCATGGTCTCATTTTATGGTTCACTATTTATTGTTTTAATATTGTATCGCCTATGGGAAAGTGGCACTATAAACTTTTCATTGCTTTATGTCTTCTGAAATTTTAACTGAGCACTACTGTAAGAGTATTTTCTCCTGCAACTAAATTTTTTATGTGATTTTGTTTGCCTATTTGTTGTTGTCCTAGGATAACAAAAACATAAAAATAAACAACACAAATAATCCGTGATTGGGTCTGTTGCCACTAGAGACAACACCCCGACACTATTCACTTTACTCATTACTGCATTGGGCTACACTAGCTGTGAAGAGTTTGCTCAAACACCCAAGATTGTCCGCATACCCAGATTTCACAGGGTTTGGTTCCTCAGGCTGGAAAACCCTATGCTGGCCCCCAAGCCTCCCAGCACTGGCCTCTTCCCATGACAGATGCCCCCTCATCATTGAGATTTGCTCCAGATGGCCTCCTCCTCAAGAGGCTTTCTCTGCCAAGTTGTCCACCACAAAGTGTCTAGCGCACCTGCTTTACTTTATCCATTTTCTATATTTTTAAAAAGTAATTTTATTGGGAGCTCTCACAGCTATTGTAACAATCAATTAGATCAAACATCAATGTACGGTTGCTGCTGCTATCATTTTCAAAACATCTTCTTTCTTCTCGAACTTTTTGCTATCAGCTCCACTTTAATCCCTTTCTCCCCTACTTTAACCTCCAGGACCCTTTGTTTTATATGATATGATATTATATTTTATATCTGATATATAATCTAATATTTATTTATTACTATATTTGTACCAGCCAATGTATCCATTCAGTTCACTTACACGTCTGTTGTTCATTCCCCTTGAGTGGGGTTATACAGTCATCATTTCTCTTTCCTCTCCCTTCAATTTCTCCCTCCCTCTTCTCCCACCCCCTCAGGGAATCATTATGCCTATTTCTATTTCTAAAAGGTTTAGCTATCTTGGATTTCATGCACAGAACAATCTTATTTATGAAAATGAACATTCACAGGTCTAACAAGATTAATGGTGTAAAACTAGGATCATAATAGTAAGGGGAGAAATATTAAAGAAGTAGAGGATAGTTATGTGTTTCATCAGTGTTATACTGCACCCTTGATATGTCATCCCTTCCATGTGATCCTTCGTTGAGACACTGTGCAATTATCATAGAGTTAAACTGGGTTTTGTGTCTCCACTATGTGTATGCTCCACGTCAATTTGATTGATTGTTTTGAACTGTTGATACTTATTCCCAGTGACACTGCTTATCACGCATCTATGTACGTGCATTGGGTATTATTTGACCTTTCCAAATGTGATGTTTAATCTCTTTGAGTTATGTAATATTGGTAACTTCATCCCCATCTGACTTACTTAGCCGTGTTTGCAAATACAGCTCATCATGCGACCCTTTAAGACAGGGTAGAACTGCACCTGTGTGTTTCTGAGACTGAAAATCTTTATGGAAGTAGAGTACTTTATATTTATCCCTGGGAGCAGCTGGTGATTTTGAACTGCTGACCTTGTGATTAGCAGCCCAACAGTGGAGTAACCCACTACTCCACAAAGGCTCCTTTGCTTGGACCATAGGAGATACTTAATAAACATTTATTAAATGACTGAATGAATTCTTCACAAAAATTTCCTCTTTAGCATATAATCACAGCAAAAGAAGTCAGTTAAAATCTTTACATATTGTATTATATCAATAAAAAAATAGATTCCTGTCTCCATCCCTACAATAAGGATGTACTTTAAAAATCTGTCTTATTTACACCTGTCAGGTCTTGAAAACCACCACAAATGCATGAAAATGCCATTTATATCAAACCATGATTGAAAAGCATTCTCTTTTCATTGATACAGACTTGTAATAACCAGAAATCAACTTAAGTCGACTTTTGTTGGCTTGAGTTTTGACTTTTCTCTGCCTCCTATTACCTGAGGTATCAAACTTAGAAATAATTCACTAGTATCGCCTGAATACTGAACAATTATTTCCTGATCGGCGTTAACAACTTAGAATTTACAAAATCCCCGTATATATAATGCCTCAGAAGAGTAACTTGCCTTGTCATTGACATGAAGAAAAGGATTGATTTATTATCTTCTCTAGGTTAGTTGAAATAATTACTGTTAAAAAAATTCCTTAACACCTATTGGACCAAGGTTATGAGATTTGATGTGTTTAGAGCTTTCTGGAATGGGCCAACCAAAGAAAACACCAGTCATTTAGAGAGAAGAATATCTTGGGAAACTTTAATGACACATAGTAATTACATTGATCCTTTGCTTTATATAAGGAAAAAAGTTTCTTCCAAAACTAACAGGTGCCTTTTAGGTAAAATAAATGCCGTGGCATGTAGAAATTTAAATGTATCATTGTAGTATTCATAAAATACAGAAAAATGTATCCCTTCTGTGAATATAAGAAGTCTTGCTTGCATAATTATTAAAGCAATAAACCACTAACTGGAAGATTGATGGTTTGAAACAGCTGTATGCTTTGTGGGATAAAGATGTGTCCATTCATCTGTAAAAGATCTACAGCTGGGAATTCTATAGGACTGTTTTGTTCTGTCCTGCAGGGACTCTATGAGTCCAAATCAACTCTACAGTAGTGGGTTTTGCTTGTGTTTTTGTGTAAATGTTAAAATAAGGCGTGGCATGGCTCCAGCAGAACCTGGAGATTTAGATATGTTAAGATCTATTACGGGAGCCCTGGTGGCATGTTTGGAAAAAGTTCTACTGATAACCGCAAGATCAGTGGTTCAAACTCACCAGCTGATATGTAGGAGAAAATTGAATTTATCTACTCCCGTAAAGATTTACCACCTTGGAAATGCTATGAGTCACATTCATTGATGGCAATGAGTTTTGAAATTCAAGTATCTATTATGGCTTTCATTGTATGTGGAGTAATTAAGTATATGTTATATCTTACAAAATAATTATGTAGCTCTTATGTTTTATTCAGTCATGTAAAATGAATTGTTTTAAGAGTTAGAGAAGAAAAAATCTTAATATATTATTTGCAAATAGTCTTTAATTGTCACCTTTTCTCTATTGATTTAAATAATAAGAGTGATGATGTATAACCTTCCGCAGTATTTGCTATTTAGATAGTTGCCCAGTGACTTGACTTTATTTTAATTATTTATTTTCCCTAGCAAGTTTCTATAGTGCAGTGAAGATTAGGGACTGTGAAAGTGGCTGTGTCATTTGAACGTCTGATTTGTTAATTCCTGGTCTTGTGATTTACCCTTCTAGCCACACTTTTCTTCCCATTGATGAAAATCTACCAAGGGGAAAAGCAGGAGAATACATTCATGGAACGTCCACCAAGGGAACACGCAACTTCAGTTCACTGAAACCCGAACTGGAAATCTGTTTTAAGAAATCACTGTTGAGAGGCAATTCACCCTGTCTCTTATTGCTTAGAAGCCAGCGTGTTAGGCTCCGGTCACGGTCAGGATGACATTTTTCAAATTTATTTTTAGATAATAAGATGGCATCGTTCAGAGAATGCTATTTCTTATTTGAGTTAAACATATTATCTACAGGACAGTGCACATTTCCAGTTTCCCCTGGGAAATATGATAAAGGTAATTCTATATGTCATATCCTTTCCTCACACTTTAAGATACATTTATGATAACAGTAACCCTGATGAGGTTGGCATTGCTATTTCATTTTTGTCACTGAAATAGCTGAAACTCATTTGAATTGAAATGATCTGCTCCAATGTTCCAATGTGGGGGAAACATATCGGAATGTTACTTGTACAGTGCTGACCCTCTACCACTTATTCTCACATTCTCCATGCACCCAAAGGCCACACTCCAAACAAACCCACACTCGAGTTGATTCTGACCCAAAGGAACATATAGGATAGTATCGAATTTCCCCATAGGGTTTCGAGGTCTGTAGATGTTTATGGATGGCGATAGCCTCTCTCTTTTTTTTTTCTTTCTACAGAATAGCTGGTGGGTTCAAATCACCAAGCCTGTTGGTGAGTAGCCCAATACTTAACACATTGTGCCATGAAGGTAAACATTAAAATGATGCAATTATTGATGTGCCTGCTCATTATACTCCTATATTCATGTACAACAACATCCTTATAATCCCCATGTCTTAGTCTGGATTATTTACAGACAATCAGTGAATGACTGTGTATTTTTATTCAATGGGATACCAGCGCTGACCATTTCCTGTAAGACACATTTTGGAATAGTAATGAAGTTTAGATACCTTCCTAAGTGTGATTTTTCCAAAGAGAGAGAGAGAGAGAGAGAGAGAGAGAGAGAGAGAGAGAGAGAGAGAGAGAGAGAGAAATTTATTGATTTACTTCAGGCAAAGGTCCATACAATTTTAGGGTTTTACAAGTTACAAATCCATAGGTAGAAAATACATTGAAGACCTTTGCTTGTTCACATGATTTCAGGGACTTCTTAACTCAAAATATGCAGGTCAGGTGACAGGCTGTAGTGCTTTTCTGGCTCACATAGATTTAGTGATTGGGAGACTCAAACTATGTAGCTCAATCAGTTGTGAGGCCTCATCTGGCTCACAGCATTTTGGGGGTTGGCAGGTCTAAAACCTGCAAGTCAAGCAACTGACTGCTATGGGCAGGCTTATATTCCTAAACCAAGAAGTTAGGGTTGAAAAATAAAAGAGAGTGAACATTTCCAGAGGATCCATTCAATTCCCAGAGGCAGGCCACACCACAAAAAAATTCCACCAACAATTGGCTACTCACATCAGATCGACATATGGAAGATGATTAGATAGTGTTTGCCAAGCCACTTACACTCATAACCTAGCAAGAGGATACACAACATCAATCACCACACCATATATTCACTCTTCTCCACTCTTCTGCACTTGTATTTCTTGCTGATGTTCTGGTTACTCTACTGTCACTTTGATCTTTGATTTGGATAACTTAAATACAGAGCTTAATGATCTAATTTTTGTCTCATCTCAAAGTTTCCTACTGGTTTTCCAAAGATTTTTCACATTCACATTGGCAAATCACACTTAGGACTGCATCTAAACTTCAGGCTTCCTATCCCCAAATGTTTCCTCTCTGAAATGGTCAGCTCTGGCATTCCATTTTCACCACTATCAAACATGGTTCCAAATCCCTATTCTTTATGACATCCTCAAAACTTCCCTTGTTTTGATTTATTAGACTATGACTCCTTTATATTTCCCAATAGTCTTACAATAATAGCAGGAGTAATAATAACAACCTTAACACCAGTATCATTGTTTAGCAATTATTTGTCATGTATTGTAGATGATACTTAGGTATTTTCCTATTTGCTTTAAAATTAGCATTTTTATATATTTTATTTTCTGTGATCATTTTAATGCAAATAAACCCTGAATGTCTATGGACTACAGAAACTCGAGTTATCTATTACTACAAAGTCTGTGTACTGCAAGGATTTCAGATAGACAGAGGGCAGATTTAGGCAGTTTCTGTGCAGGAGTGAGCAGGACAGTACCTCCTTTTTTTGTCTTAATGTCTTTTTCTTTAAAACAGAAGATAATCAAGTTATGATGTATAAAGTGCTCAACACATGATCAACTATATTATATATAAATATGCATACATTTGTAAGCCATATAATGTGCATAATCTGTGATGAAAAGCAATGATCAGGGCTTAAGTAGGCAATACATTATGGTGAATAATGATAAATACTTTAATGGAATTAATAGTGTTGTGGGAATGCACAAGACTGCCTTTCATCCCTGCTAGTGGTATCAGGAGGACACCAAAGATTAATAGTAATACATTGTGTGAAGGAAAAGCAGAATAGTATTGTAGATTAGAAAAGTGGACTCAGAATCTAGACGAATTTGCACCATAAAGCATCTCTTCAGATATATAGCTAAGCAATGAGAAGGGAGCAGACCACGTAGGAAAACAAACACTTGGTTAGTAATTTTATTCCCTCTCTCTCTGTTCTATAAAGCCTTGGGACCACCCAGACTTTTGGGGTTTCATTTGTTTCCCAACGTCCTTCTATATATAAATGAAGAAAGCAGCAATGGTGAAAGTATTCAACAAGGCACCAACCAATCATAACAGCAGGTGTAGTAATAAAGCAGACTGCTGGAAGTGGTTGTGAGGAGACTTGAAGAAGTAATTATTTTCAGGTTTTTTTGGGGGAAATAATATAATATTTATACTGGCAGGGGAATTCCATGTGCATGAGCTCAACTTTAATCCTGTTTATGACTGCTGAATAAAGTAATCACTTTTATATTGAGTTGCATCTTAATCTTAGCTTTGTATACCTCCCTCATCTCGGGTGTCTGAGTGCATACCTGTGGGAGTGGGAGTGAGTGTGTGTGCGCGTGTGTGCATGTGTGTCTAGAACACCTAAACTCCAGCTTAAACATGTGTTGTATGCTGTAACAAAACAAGAGGTGAGTGATTCTTGCAAGAAAACTGTGTTATCAACTGAAAAGGTCCACACTCCAGAGACAATACCATCAATGTTGGAATTAGTAGTTTAAAGCACTATAATGGTATCAAATAACCCCTCCCAAACAGTAAATTACATGGAAGTGGAATTCAATCATTTCCAAATGTTTATTAAGTGAATTTCCAGAAGTCAGAGAGGCAAGTTTTATGATCCATAAAGGATAATTGAGGAAATGGAGACTTAGTGGGGTAAAAGTACTTGATAACCTTAAAATTACATATTTAAATGAAAAAAATTCAAATAAATATAAGCAGGCAAATGAATTTATCATCATAGACATTTCACAAGTTAAATTAAAATGAATTAAGAATACTAGAAATTACTGCCCCCCAAAGCATCTAGAGCATTCAAATAATGAAGGTAGGTTCTTATCCTAAAAGCTTTTATTTCAGTGTACTATTTGGAATTGTAGAAGATTAGATTTTTGGATGGTAACTCACTAATTAAAATATGTCTATAAATTTAGTTAAGCAGGAAACTAATTTACAAAGTGGTTTTGTATGTGTGTGCTTGATAGGAAAAAGTTACATATTTTACAAATATGACAAAAAAGGAGTAGAAAAAATAATATTCACTGTTTTACTAAAATCTTTCCACAATATTCCCCTCAACTTGTAATAGCTATTACTGATGTAGTACACTCATAGAATTTATATCTTATTGTGATGCTTTTTGCTTTTAAAAGGAACTGTGATGGGAAGTGGCTCATCACTGGGCTGCTAACTGCAAAGTTGTCACTTCAAACACACCCACTGTTCAGCAGGGGAAGGGTGAGACTGCCTATGTCCATTAAGAGTTGCAGTCTCAGAAGCCCTATAGAGCACCAGTCTGAGTCTGCCTTGACTTCATGGCAATGGATTGTTACTGGCTGTGTATGTGTGTGTGTGTGTGTGTGTGTGTGTGTGTGTGTTCTCTTGTTCTTATTTTTATTTTACTCAAGTTTTTGAAAATAGCATAAGTTCATAGAATTCTCATATTTCAAAAAAAATGAAATTTGGGCGAGCAAAATACAACTACATTATTTATTCAGAAAAAGCATGAATAATGTACAAGGCACTAGGGCAGGTGTTGGAGCCTCGTGGCATAGTGGCTATGTATTCATTGCACTGCAATCCATAGGACAGGAGTTCAAAACCACCAGCCACCCTGTGGGAAAAAGGCAGAGCCTTTTAGTTCCCAAACCAGCTTCTCAGAAGCTCACAAGGGAAGTTCTAGCCTGTTCCATAAGATGGTGATGAGTTGGCATCTATTCAATGGCAGTGAGCTTGGTGTCTGAACATTCTGCCCTCAATAGCTATTAGGCTGGCGAAGGAAACTTGGCTCAAATATATCATACACACAAGGGAACCTTGTTTCTACTCATTTAGTTATTATAATTAAGAAAAATTATAACATAACGAATGAAAAACAATGTTTAAAGGTAGGGAGCAGCCAGGTTAAGCAGGGTTTGAAAGGTTGCACAGTTCAACTAGCCTCTGCCCGTTGTCATTTGACCCCGCCCAAACAAAGACACAAATGATTAAACATCACGAACAGCATTACTACCAGGGGTGGGAGGGTTTGCTACCACCTTGTTCACCTCTCTCTCTGTTTATGGGACATTCTCCCTTTGGGCTTCTGTAATCAAACAATCTGAACTACTCACGCTGCTAAACAAAAAATCAGCCCATGCCTAAATGCTGTCATTCTCTTATCAATCTTCTTGTGCATTCTTGTTTTCATAACTGTCACCCAAAGAAAACGAGGTTTTGTTACTCTTGTTTTGAAGCAGACAAAAAAAGAGCAAAATATTTAGTCAATCTAAAATTATTTGCAAAACTCAAATATAAGAAAGATTGTGTTTTTGAGTGTATTATATAATTTTCCATTTTCAATGGTTTAGTTCCATATTGCAAGGGATTACCTACAAGATGTAAAATGTGCAGTTAGCGTGTGACTTCAGAATGTTGGAATGGGGGCGTGGAGAGGAAAATTAAGAGCGCATTTGTAGTTGTAGTATCCCAGTGCTATAGTGGGCTACTGGCTGAGCTGGCAATCCCAAGGTCAGCGGTTAGAAACTGCCAGGAGTAAGAAGAGGTTTTTCTCATCCTGGAAAAGGTACAGTCTAGGAAACTCAAAGAGGCGCTTTTACTTCATGTTCCAGGGTAATTGAGTCAGAATTGAACTCAGTGGCAGTGAATTTGGAGCATTTTTTTAGTTTGAAGCAATTTAATAAATATCTAATTTAAAATAATTAATAACAGACCAACCAACAACAAAAGACACAAGAAAATGATAAATATTTTATTTATATAGTGCAATTTTCAAATCACTGCCCAAACATATATCTATGCAATATCAACCTAATTAACTGAATAAATCTAAATTCAAAGCCTAATATTTAAAACAGTTGTAGTGGAGAAGGACATCATATTTAGAAAAACAGAGGACCAGTATAAATGAGGAGGACCCTTGGTGTGATGCGCTGACATAATGGGTTCAAGGGCAGGAGCAATTTTGGAGATGGTACAGGATCTGGCAGTGCTTCCTTATATTGTACATGGAGTGTTTAGGAATTATAATCTTGTCGATGCCACCTAGCAATAACTAGTACAACATTATTTGTTCAATTTAGTGAGAGAAACTTTGAAATGGGAGCTGTCCTTTCTGTTTCACATCAAATTCAGATTTGGTCTGTACACTGGGATGAAGAATAATGAAAAATGTTTAACAACACATTTATTCCTCTTTAGGCAGTTCTTAGGCTCACGTATTTGATTAAGATGAATTATCAATTAAAAACTCAAGTCAAAGACTATTTCCCAAAGGCAACTTCCATAGTGACAATCCACCACAGCGTCAGACATCGCACACGTTCAACAAAGGGTTGGCTGACAGGGACTCACAGAAAAGGGGCGGAGAAAAGCAGGTCAGTGCTTGAATCCCTAAAAGAAATAGTTAACAGACAAGCATACCAAGATATCCTATCATTAGGAATAGATAGAAGTTTATATATTAATAAATTGATTTTATCCTTTGAAGGAAGTTGAAGAGATGTTGCTTGGTTTCCAAGATCACATGGTAAGTGGCAGAACCAAGATTTGAATATAGTTAGAAGTCTAGTGTTAGAGCATTGGGGGAAAATGGATAATACAGTGGGCTGGATTGTATGTGCGCTATAGGTGAACATATAATGCAAAGTGGGCTGCCAACCACAAATTCAGCCATTTAACAGCACCCACTCTGAGGGAGTAAGATGAGGCTTTCCACTCCCACATGGGCAGTTTTATCCTGTTCGATAGGTTAGCTATGAGTTGGAATTGACTCAATGGTAGTGAGTTTTTGAGAGTGCACTGTTAAAAGAAATGCACTTTCAACTGTCTTTTTATATTCGCTAGAGAACCCTGTGTTTCTACCACTGTCTTTCTTTGCTGTCAGTATTCTACCCACTTTTCCAATTCATGGCACACCTGCTGCATTCCAAGTGTCTTAAACATATTTCTAACCCACGCAGGGGAAATGCCAAGGAGTCGGCATCGTGGGAGGAAACGTCAATCAATGAAGGATGAGCATGCGTGTACACATCTTAGAGTCCCCTGGTCTATTTTGCGGAATGCCTCTGAGGAGTCAATCCAATGCAGCTTCACAAACTTTCCCTATGAGAATAAAATCGGGTCATTGCCTATTTTATTATTGCAGTCTTTATTTTAGTCTTTCCCAACTCATTTACTATCTCCTTACTGATATGTTCCAACTTGCAGATAAACACATTGCACTCAATTTCTTGTCTCAGCTTTATAAGGCAATCAGCTATCAATACAATTATGCATTTATACTTGGTGAACACTTTGTCATGATGATGTTTCTATGGAACAGGCCAACTGTTGCTATTCCTCAGTCCATCCAAACAATTATTCATTGAATGAAAATATTTTATTATGACATCAATATCATAAATGAGGACTATCAGACCTGATGTCCTTAATGTTCCTAATGTCACATAGCTAAAACTAATGTGCTTAACAATAAAATAATGTCGCTAACAGCACAGAGAAAATAAAGAAAAAAATTGAGGATATATACATATATATCTCTCTAGAGCATAGGAAGATTTTCTTTGGAAATTATTTTATGCAAACTGTGATTGAAAAGAAAGCCATAAGTTAGACAATGAAAATACAATGCATCTAGAACTATTTATATTATAGAAATTTTATACACTGCATTTCAATAGTTGTCCAGTGCATTCATAAATATGTTCATGTAATGTATGTTTGCATAAAGTAGCATATTTATATGTCCAAGATACTTCCAGGTATATAGATAGATGAATAATAGATAATAGATTGATGAAATACCACATAGATTAAGTGTTTCCTTTGTTTATTTTCATTATTTACAAAAAGATTATTGTGAAGAACATATGTGGGAGCAAATACTTTCTTTAAATGCATATAGTTTCTCTTGAATTTAGTGTTGTAATTTCTATCTCCAAATTCTCCTTCTCATGTAATCACAAAAGTATATTAGCATCAGGAGAATTTACATAAATATTTATGATATCTAACTTAATTAACTGAAACCTTGCCCAGAACCAACTTGGCAGTACCTAGCAATTATGATGTATAATAGAGCATATGATGAAATAAAAGTCAAGCCATTGCTATTTCTGAACAGAGTTTCAAACAGAAAAAAAACATGTATGTCTGAATAGATAATTAACACTTAAGGTAAAGTTTAGACACCTGGAGATGGAAATAGGAAAACTAATATAAGGGATTGTGGGGTGGATCTATGGCAAAAGAAAAGGGCTAGAGCTAGATACTGCAGCGACAGGCAAGTCAGCTGATTTATGCTGGCAAGTAAAGTCACCTTCAGTGAACATGCAAAGAAAGCCTTTAAGGATTGAGGCAACTACATTTTTTTAAAATCGTTTTGTTAGGGGCTCATTTGTACATTCATTGCCCTCATCATTCTCAGAACATTTGCTCTCCACCTAAGAACCTGGCATCAGCTCCTCACTTTTTCCCCTCGCTCCCAGCTCCCCCCTCCTTCATGAACCCTTGATAATTTATAAATTGTTATTTTGTCATATCTTGCCCTGTAAGATGTCTCCCTTCACCCACTTTTCTGTTGTCCGTCCCCCAGGGAGGAGGTCACATATAGATCCTTGTAGTCGGTCCCCCATTTCCAACCCACCCTCCCTCCACCCTCTCAGTATCGCCACTCACACCACTGGTCCTGAAGGGATCATCTGCCCTTTAGACCCCGTGTTTCCAGTTCCTGTCTGTACCAGTGTCTAGCCAGATTAGTAAGGTAGAATTGGGATCATGATAGTGGGGGAGGAGGAAATATTTAGGAACTAGAGGAAATTTGTATGTTTCATCATTGCTACATTGCACCCTGACTGGTTCGTCTCCTCCTCAAGAACCTTTTGTAAGGGGATGTCTAGTGGCCTACTCCACACTCTCCGCCTCATTCACTATGGTATGATTTTTTGTTCTGATGATGCCTGATACCTGATCCCTTCGACACCTCGTGATCGCACCAGCTGGTGTGCTTCTTCCATGTGGGCTTTATTAATTCTGAGCTAGATAACTGCTTGTTTACCTTCAAGCCTTTAAGAACCTAAATGCTATCACTTTTGATAGCGGAGCACCATCAGCTTTCTTGATCAAGTTTGCTCATGCACCCATTTGTCTTCAGAGATCATATCAGGGAGATGAGCACACAATGATATGATTTTTTATTCTTTATGCCTGGTAACTGATCCCTTCGGCACCTCATGATCACACAGGCTAGTGTGCTTCTTCCATGTAGGTTTTGTTGCTTCTGAACTAGATGGCCACTTATTTACCTTCAAGTTTTTAAGACCCCCAGATGCTATTTCTTTTGACAGCCGGGCACCAGCAGCTTTCTTCACCACATGTACTTATTCACGTGCTTTGTCTTCAGCGGTTGTGTCGGGAAGGTGAGCATCATAGAGTGTCAATTTAATAGAAGAAGGTATTCCTGCATTGAGGGAGTACTTGAGTGGAGGCCCAATTTCCTTCTTCTACCTTAATACTAAACCTATAAATATATGGACATAGATCTATTTCCTATCCTCATATATAATTATATTTGCATATTTACATGCCTTTATTTAAACCTCTATACATGCCCTTTGCCTCCTAGCTCTTCTTCTATTTCTTTTTACTTTCCTCTTGTACCACTATCATGCTCAGTCTTCATTTGGGTTTCAGGAATTCCTCTTGGTTACCTTACCCTTGATCACGCCCTACCAGGCCTCCTACACCCACCTCACCACCGATTTGGATCACTCATTGTTCCCTTGTCATTGGGTTTGCTAACACCTCTACTTTTACCCCACCTCCCCCTCTCCCATGCCCCCTGGGAGCTGTCAATCTCATTTTTTTTCTCCTCCAGATTGTTCATGCAGCCTATCTTATTTAGACAGACCTGCAGAGATAATAACATGCACAGAAACAAGACAGAGCAAAACCAAGTAACAATACACAACAAAACCAAAACAACAAACCAATTACAAAATAAAACAAAAACAAACCAGAACACAACAAGAAAGAAAAGCTTGTATTAATTCAAGGACAGTTTGTTGACCTTTAGGAGTGTTTTCCAGTCCAGTCTGTTGGGACACCACACCATGGCCCCAAAGTCCATCTTCAGCATTCCCTGGAGACCTCACCGCTCCATTTGCTTGCTATTCTGTTGTAACCCCTTAGTGTTTTGCCTCTGTGTGACAGGATCAGATCAGGTGCAATTCCCACACTGTGTCTCTGTTGTTGTCCCCTGTAGCGCTATTGGTCAGTGAGGGACGTCATGTCTCATAGTGGGGCTGGTCATGTGGTCATCTCTGTGGACTGGCTGCTCTTAGCGGGAACATCACCCTGGATGTGCTCTACTCTCTTCTCCTCCCCCTTCATCTGTGGGGAACTAACTTAAGAGTACCTTTTAATGCATGCGCCTTTGGCCAGCTTGGGTTTGAACTGTCAGGTTCACTTACTTGTGGATTATTTTGGCCGCTGTGCCTATGGCAGTGAACTTAAGTATTGTGCTCCTCATCTCTGTGTACGTCGTATGGCTTTCCAGTTCCTGGGGACTTCCCAAATCTCCACGTAGTTACTAGAGAGTGAACCGTGCATACTGAGATTGTTAGTGTCATGTGCTGTTTAATGTCGTGTGGTGTTTTAAGCAGATACAACGCTTGACTTCATCACCATAGCAACAGGAAAAAATCCAAATATAAGTGGGCCCATGTTGGCCAAGAATCAAATGTAAATGATACAAGGATTTCAGACATGTGTAGGGGCCTGCCAGATCCCTGCCCCTAACTCCACACTATTCAACGGTCAGCTCTACTTGAAAACAATGGAAAATTGGACATGCTTTAAGAAAATCAACCTAACATATCTGTAAAGCTTCCATAGAAGTTATGAACAAAGCTGTGAGTCTTATTGGGAGGCCATTGCTACTGGCTTCCTGGACTCACTGAGATGTCAGTTGTCAGTTAACATTGTGAACATGCCACATCTCAGAAATAGCATTGCACTTTGTGCTATGGACTATTTAGTGTAGCTTTTCATTATTTTTTTCTGAAACAAATTCTAATGATAATTATATAGGATATGGGGACTTATGAACATTTGTTGAGGAAATGGAATTAAAGATAATCAATTTGTTCCAAGAAGGTTTTGAAACCTCCCCATAAAATATTGGAAATCACTGTTAAATCTTAGCTGGAAAATAAATAAAGACCCATCTGAGGCTTCAGGATATTGAAAACAGGTATCATTTGACTACAGGAGATGACTGGTGCAGGGTAATAAAGATCCACGCTGAGAGGAGCAAAATATTCTCCTGAAAGACTGGCCTTTTGCCACTCTGCTTTTTGTCCTCTTTTTCTACCTTAATACGAAACCTAGAAATATATGGACATAGATCTATTTCACAGTCAGCATAGTTAGAAGGACACTTCTATTGTGCTCTCTTCCAATCCAGCGAGTGACAGCCAGACAAAGAGCCTCTCCTCACCAGCTTCCATTGCCTTGGATGGTTGACACAGGCAAATTATAACCGTCTCCCCTGTACGGTGTTAGCATTAGGCAAAAAACATGTCAGGGGCATGAAGTGAGCCTGGGCAGAAGGCTTCCTGATAGGCTTATGTTCGTGTCTAATGGAGACAGCCACACTGAAACCATGAGAACGAAGGCATTTTTAAAACTAAGTAAACATTGTTAAAAGCCAGCACAGTCTTTAATTAGATGCATCATGCTTTTTCATACATTATTTAATTTTTTTAAAATCACATAAAAACATTCTAGTACTGAACGTACTTGTTTGGGAGAATGTTGAAAAATCTAAATGTTAAATCGAGCATGGAAATGTTCCTCAGTTTCTAATTACAAATCTACACAATAGGAGCTGATTTAAGTGACTATCGCATCAATAGACATAGGATATTAGTGTCACCTGTTGTCAGGAAGAGTTAAATCTTAAGAAGCTAGTGCAGTTTCCTATTAAATGTGGTCAGTGTTTCCATAGACAGGGACAGGGAATGTCCAGCCTTAGGGCTGTATATAAACAAACTTAAATTAATGCACTGCCATTGAGTCAATTCTGACTCACAGGAACATTACAGGACAGTGAGGAACTGTCCCTGTGAATTACTGAGACTGTAACTGTTTACATGGTAGTAGAATGTTTGCAGGGGAATAAAAAGCCTTGTCCTTCTCCTGAGGAGCGCTGGTGGTTTCAAACTGCTAACCTTGGGGTACAACTAACCATATGTCACTGGCTAACTTCTCATGCCTCATCAAAGAGAACCAGTTCCATTCAACATCTTATGGGTGAGTGAAATAGTCAACTGGCCCTCATCAAAGATAAAGTTTCCCACCCCTGGCTTAGGGTAAAACCCATAAGATTCACTCTGACAGTGTTACCAATCGAAAGTTAACTGTGCATAGAAAGAATCCTGATACTCCCCCTCCTCCTACCAGCACGATCACCACACTTCATTTTCCTGACGGCCCTTGCTTAATCTGCAGGAGGTGCAATGCACACCCACACACATACACATACACACGAGGAAGCTGTTCTTTGCTGAAGTAGGCATTGATGAATATTGACAGGTATTTGTTTTTCATTAGCGAGTGCTATGGCTTGGACAACAGGATTCCACACCTCTTCAACAAAAATCTTGGAAAGAAAAGTTGAATGTTCCTGTTGCCATTACTTCCATTGCACATGGCTCCTGCCTTTCCTGAGGGCAGCCTGCTTTATGATGGTTATTGAATTGAGGTGCACAGCGTATTTTGCTGGTGTCAACTCTAATTATTTCAACTTTACAGATCGCAGACAAGGAATGCGGCAGTCTGTGGATTTTTCAGGTCACAAAGCAGAACCAAACCTGGAACTTTAAGCCATGAGGTCACTCATATATTTGAAGAGGTGGGGTCAAGAGATAGGTGGAGAAGGGTCCAAAGGAGCACTATCATAGCTTTAATATCCTGTCATAATCTATATTTTGATAGACCCATATAAGTAACAAGATTTTATAAAGAAATAGATAGATAGAGACTTGGGTTCTGGCGTGTTCAAACAGTGTGTGTGATCATGAAGGAAGCTAATTATGTAGCGCCAAAGTTGAATCAAGCAGATCCCTGAAACTGCTTTCATTGCATTTTGAACATAGATTTTTCTTTAATCTTTTGAGTTTCTCTTTATCCATCAGAGGAATTACATAGAAAATGATATCAAATATACCGGTTTCATATAAATGGAGGCAACTGAATCCACAATATAAAATTTCTTCATAAATTCTCTAAGCCTGAAGGTAGCTTTGAACAGATATGGGAAGAGCAAACATTTTGCTCAAATAAAATTGTAAGAGAAGTTCCTGCTGTACCTCCAGCTCCTCCCCCTCCGCCACTGAAGCCGCAGAAGCCACTGAGAAGTGAAGCTGAGGGCTTTGAAAGCCAGAATGAGGAACTCCTTGATCCTGGTGATGCGGAGCCATCAGCAGATTGTCAGATTCATTCAGCTGAACATCCACCAGCCTGTGGTTTTCCTACTTCACCTGTCTGCTTTCTATTCATCAGTCCCTGATTCAGCTGAATCGGGAAAAGCATTCAGCTTGTTCGGCAGCACGGACTAGAACCAGAGTGGTTTTACCCACTTCTACAACGCTGTGAATCCTTTCTTGACGTAAGGGTCTTTCTAGATACATTCCCATACAAGGGCCATTGGCTTTGCATCTCTAGAGAACACAGCCTGAAACAGCGATGGTACCTTGGCAGGATTACATTGGGAAAAAATGAAACAAAAATTATATGAATTGCTGAACATAAAACTGAAGTTCTTCTCTGTAAGCATTCACCCAATTCACAATAAAATATTTTTAAATAAAAAAAATAGAAAGAAATACGTGGGCAGCAGAACACGGGATTCTTTAAGGAAAACTGACTGAGATATGTATACCCTTGGTAGCAAAAGAGACGGCTCCAAATTTACAGGATATGGAATGTAAAGTCAGCTTCCTTTCCCCCAAGTTATTTGTTTCCTTTAAGGAACCATTATCATTTTGCAATCTCTTTCTCAATTAAAAAAATCTTTAAAAAAAGAAAGATGAAAGAAAATTTGGAGTTCATGGGAACATGAAACAATGCTGGTCTCGTGGTAAAAAAGAAGTCAATTAGTCACGCATTGCATTTCCTCCTCCTATCCCTGACTCAACTCTTCTCTGTTGCTCCATGTGCATGTAGACCAATCACTGTGCCTTGGATGATGGAATGCAATGTTTTAAGACCCAGGCACTATACAATGGGAGGTGGAACAGAAGCACTAAGCATTCTTTTAGGCCAATTAACCCAGATGTCTCAGGAAACCACAACCCCAAACCTTCATAAGGAGCCAACTCTTATGAATTATCTGACTGTGTAAGAGTAACCCTTTTTTCTCCATTATAAATACATCTATCATACACTATTTTTGGACAATTTAAGTTTTAACCAGTTACAGTTTATTGAAATCAGTTACATTGCTCAATTGTCAAATCCTTCTCTTATTCAAAGCATCATATTCTTTTGCAAGGCTCTCTCGACAATATGTCAAAAGTATATGAGAAAAAGTCTCACCATCCTTGCTTCAAATGACCATTCTGGGCATACTTCTTCCAAGAGGAACTTGCCTATTCTTTTAGAAGTTCAGGGGACTTGAGAGACTCTTCACCTGCACCCAAATTCAAAGGAGTTGCTTATTCTTTGATCTTCCTTATTCATGGTCCAACTCGCACCTGCGCATGAGGTGATTGGGGAAAAAACAAAGCCTTAGTTCTCAAAGTGGCATCCTGGCTCTTTAGCACTTCAGAGAGGCCTTGGGCAGCAGATTTGCCCTGTGCAGAATATGTCATTTGAATTCTCAACTGCGGGTTATAGGAATATTAATTGTCAATCAAAGCAATTGAAATCATTGGGAACTTTAACATCTGTGTCTCATAGTGTTTTCTGCTGGTCCTGTTGCAGGGATAGGTTGTAGGGAAGGGTTACTGAGAAGGAAATACCACTTTCAGAATTATATAGCCTTGAATTTAGACTGTGTCAAGGAACATTAGATTCACATTTTGACTTTTTTGCATACATTTCTTCTATGGTTTGTGGAAACATCTTTTGACTTACTTTGCACACTGATCATTGATCTTGAGAACATGTGTGGAATGAGTTTTGGGTGCTTACCTCTATCAAAGCATAACATTCCTTTCTGTCTTAGAAATCTTTTTAGCAGATTGATTGTGATGAGACCCATGTTCTGGTTTCTTAGTCATCTTATAATCATACTCCTCACTTTTTCTACTACATTTTTGAAGGGTTTGTCTGGAATATATATATATATAATCTATAAATATATATAATCTATCTATATAATCTATCTATCTCTATTTCTATCTATCTATTTAATGTATCTATATCTATATCTATTTCAACGTTCATGCTTACGAAACGTACCACAGAAGTTAGCAGGTAACAACTGAGGCGAGATGGGAACTTCTTAGAGACAGCTGCTCAGTGAGGATAGTTTCTTCTCTGCCTCGCCTGCATGCATGCCTCTCCCTGGCCATCACTTGACCTCTCCATTGCCCTGCTCAGGCAGTGTTTCACAGCATTTTTCTGGCTGTCAATGAATGCTCACAGAGCCTACCACTTGGCTGTAAGCCTCACCCTGAAAGGACTCAACTCTCTCCAGGGGTCAGCAAAACTCAGTTCCCCTAATTAAGTTCCCAGGAGCACTCTCTTCCCCGGGCCCACCTCCTGGCCCAGAGCGCTCAGGTGTACTTGGTCTGTGTGTTCCGGAGTCCACTGATTTGCTTCCTCTTCTGACTCCTGGTGCTGCTGCCGCCGCCACTGCTGTGTTGTCACACTGTCTCCTGGGTCTCAGAGGTTCATACACAGGGGTCTCGGTGTCAAAACTTCTCTCTTGTTGATGGTGAGATGCCCCCTCCTGCTTGTGAGATGGCAGGATGACACTGGGAGGGGCCCTCTTGGCAGAGTGGTTATGAGGAGGTCAGAATTTCTAAATCACCAGCTTCTCCATGAAAAAAGGCAGGACTTTGTACTCCCATAAGCAGTTACCATCTCAGAAACTCCCGGGGAGATTCTACCCTGTCCTATAGCGTGGCAGCAAATGGGCACTGACTTGATGGCAGTGAGTTTGGTTGGGAGGGTGGTAATCACCATGAATCCTGTTAGCAAGCACTCACACCTGAACCACAGCTCTATCTGCCCCAGTGTCTCTAACTCAAAGAGTCACGGAGTTCTGGAGACTGGGGCTGAAATAGTCACGGTAAAGACTTCATTGAAGTGTACTCATGAGCACTCATTGCCCTCAAGTTCCTGTGTGGCCTTTTGAATGTCTATTGTCAGCTTGACCCCATAATGATACGTCTTAAAAGCGCAGGATGCTCAAGGTATACATTCTTTACTGTTTAAGCTAAATTATTGTTTGACTTGAGACTTCAGGGTTATGTTTGCTTTAAGGTTTTAAAATTATCTAAGTGTCAGAGTTTCAAGTTCCTCTAGCCTCTGGCTCTAGAAAATCCGGATTCCGTGGCAATTTAAAATTCAATTCTGGATTTCCCCTTTAGATCAGGATCTTCTAGATCATCTTTCCACAGTAGTCTGACACCATCTGCCTCTTCTGGACTCACAGTAAAGGAGGCAATCCATTGCACCTTCCATTTCCTCCTTCAACTTTAGACTCTTTTTTTTCTTTTTCTTTTTCTTCTTCTTATTTATTTTCCATATCTTACCCCATCCAATAAATCCACTCACCTACCGTTCTGTTATTTGCTCCTCCCATGTGGGGTTATACAACCGTACTTGCTATCAGTTAACCCTCCCCACCCCCCTTTCCAGTATCCTCAGGGAATCATTACTCCTGATACCGTTTCTGAAGGGTTATCTATTTTTGGCTTGCATGCATCAAATAAACTCAATTATAAAGATGAACCTATACAAGTCTAACAAGATTAATGAGGCAAACCAAAAACCATAACTATCCTCTGGTTCCTTTATTATTTTCTTTTTTAATATTTATATTCTCCAAATGCTGCCCACCAATTCAAAGCCAAGACTCACTTCCATATAGTTCATTTTGACTCACCGCAACCTTATACAACAGGGTAGAACTGATCATTTGGGTTTCTGATATTTTATATCTTTATAAGATTGGAGAGCCTCATCTTTCTCCGATGGAGTACCTGATAGGATCAGAGTATGGACTCTGTGCTTTGAAGTTCTATGCATAACCCACTACACCAGCAGGCCTCAGGCTATGGTGCTCAGAGATGTAAACAATTTGAGTCACATGTGGCTGCATTCTTAGATGAGGTCAATCAAGTTGTTCAAAAATTAGGGAGACTCGCATATCTGAGCTACAAATCTAATAACCATGAAGTAATCTTTAAGTGTTCACTAAATATATGCATCCTACAGGTACACATGAAATAAGTTAGAGGGTTCTTGATATTACATAACCCTATTATAAAATGTGAACATATTTCAAATTTAAGTCATATTAAGAGAAAATCAAGTATTAGTGCTTACATTCAATATTACTGTTATATTTCCTTGAAAGTAATTTGTCTATTGAATATGTGTTTTGCTGAAAGGAAAATAAAATTACCATTTAGTGGTAATCAAAAGACTTAATCAAGAGTTTAGCTTCAGGCTTTTGGTGAACACTGAATTGATTTTCTCACTGACTCAACATTTGACCTCAGTAAATGAGTTAAAAAGGCATCAATAATGAATTGTGCATGCATCAATAATAATTCATATGAAATCCAGACAAGGCAGACAGACATGTGGTAAAGGTAGATGGCACTCTTCTCTTAGGACTGCTAGGACATCCTTCTCTCTATATATCCTTGAGATACTTGACATTGTCCATGATACCTAATGCAAAGCACTTATATTTTAATTCATGCTACAGTTCTCTAGGATTCTCCTTAATAAATAATCTTCGTGGAGGATAAACATTACAAATGAGTTCCCTTCTGAAATCAATCTTCATGTCAAATTTGTATCCTAATCTGGTCAGGTAGATACCACTTGTATCTAAGGTCAGTCAAGGGTTTATTTTTGTATATAGTACACTTTTGATGTATAAAACAAACGAAGAAAACCTTCCAAGGGGACTATAATGTCTTTAACATACTCATGCAATAAAAACTAAGCACGTCATCAAGGCAATTCCATCTCTCAGCAACCTTATTTATGGTTTTCAGGAGTGTAAATCTGCAGTCATCCAAGACCAGAAGAATTAGAGGTGCTGGCTTTTCGCTATCCATCACTCTTAGGAGAACCACCACAGAAAGTCATTGAATTATTTCATTTTCTATATCCACTTCCATATTCTAAAGAGTATGCAGACTACCATTTCTGATTTTCACAATGTCAACATTACTCATTACATTCTTAATGTTAAATGATAATGTAGATCTCTTCTATATCCTCCCTCCTTTCTATTCTTAATTTCACAATTTTTCAAAAAACTGCACATTGTTTTATTCAGAAAGTTATTTACTCTTTCCATTATTTTAGCTTGTAAATGTTACCAGCTGAATAGAGGAAATTCTGAATATAGTTTTTTTTCTACCTTTGTGCAACCTAAACATATTTTTGTCCTTGTTTTCAATTCCCTTTGCCTCTTATATTCCTATGTCAAATATTGGCACTCTGGTGGCACATTGGGAGAAGTGTTAGACAGCTAGCTGCGAGCCCAGCAATACAAACTCACCAGCTGGTCCATGCAAGAACATTGAGCCTGTCTGGCCTCAAATAGGAATAAATTCGACGACAGTGGGTTTTTTTAGTTCATATCAAATATATACCAAAGTACTTGATGCATAATGACCATTTGGAACAAAGAAGGCATTTAGACATTCATTTAGTTTTCATCAAATATTTCATTTATGATCTCATATTTGCAGCTAACAATGAAAACATTCCAAAGAAGAGATCTATTTTACAGATAATGAAACTAAGGTTAAGGCAATTGGCCAAGGTCAATAACTAGCAAGTGTCAGAGCCAGTTTTGACACTGAAGTTCCCTAAGCCAAAGCCTTTGCTATATACACTCTGGCACAGCCCATTTTCAACCTAGTGTTTCATCCTCGCATAAGAGAGTTCCTCATTACCTACAAGTGTCAGCACTGGTGTGTAAGGCCTCTCATCATTTGCACTTACTGCATCAGGGAATTCATATTATGGACCCAGTCATTTTGTGTGTACTTCTGTTGGCAGCATAAGAGGCTCTGTGAAGGGCCCTACTTTGATGCTTGATCGCACCTCCCTTCTTAAAAACTGTAGTGGACAACTTGATTAGAATGAGGTGCTGGGAAGTAATGAGTCTCACTTTGTAAAATGCCTGTCCTGGAAGTCAAAAGATTATTCATGGAGAACAAGAGCCCAGTGGCATTACACTATCCTATCAAGCACTCAGAACTGATCATAATTAGGCCAGAGTGAATAAAAGTAATGAAAGCAGCGACTGATAAGTACCAACTCATTTTCTCCTTTGAAATTTGAATACATTAGGTTAACATGGCAGGCTTCTTTTTTTTTTTCTCTCTCCCTTTCACTCCCACTGGGGGCAAAAAAGAAATGCTAGAATTGCCTGGTTCGACTCTGAATAGTCTTGTAGTGACCAGGAAGTGATTGTGGTCCCTAAGAGAGCTTCTCCACGTACTTCAACTTCGATCTTGTTCATCCTCCAAGAATCAGTGCTTATTCCAAATAACTCCATAATCATCTCTAATCACAGTGTTATAGCCAATGAGATATAATATATTACACTCTTCTACCTGTATTTTACCTCAATTTTGAAATCCATCATCCTAATAGATATATTTTTCTTTAAATTCAAAAGCTATTACTCTTTCCAAATGTGTGGATCAATAAACCTGAAAGTGCTTTGGTAAGCTCTTAAGGAACAACTACCAAACTCTAAAAGAAAGACATATAGAATTAGCTATATAGAGAGAAACAGCTATATAAAATAAAGACATATATAATTAGCTATATGGAATTTTCACAATGCATGAAATATTATAATTAACAAGGGGAAAACAAGCTCTTATGTCCAGGTGGATCATTTGTGTTAACAAATCTATTCTCTCTTTGTTTGTTTGTTTGTTTGTTTAAATTGATGTCTCCCAGAATTTATAGTTGAGTAGCAGTTCATTCAAAATAGAGGAAAACAATAGGTTTTGAAAAGACAAATGACTTGATCAGAGTTCTACAAACCACATGCTTTAGCTAGCATCTAGACCCTTGTTCACCTAACTCCAACAAGCCTCCCTTTTTCTGTTGTAACTCATGATGATATACTTTTTATTAAAGTAATTTTTATGTAGACCCTTTTTAAACTAACTCAGGGCATATAATATATCACATATCTCATAGAATAATAATTTTGTGGAAATTTCAGTACAAAACAGTATCATCTCCCGTGCCTGACATTGACATGAAATCAGTGAAACCAATTATGTGATCATTGAGTTTACATCAGAGTTCTGTTTATTTTATGGCAATATGAACCTGCAATATATACTACAAATAAAACTAAAGGCAAAATATGAGTGACATGGTGAGATATGAAGAGCCCATGCCAAATTATGCCATTCTGAAGATTATAGTGCTTCTGTCTGTTATGAAGAGGTGTCTATACGCACATGTCAGTAGATGTTTACAAGAAGGGGGAGAAAAGCAAATATTAATATATGAGTTCAATTCAATGTATTAGTTCTTGCCAACTGACAATTTCTAAAATAATATTTACAAATTCCTTGATTAAAAAAAATCCTTTATATCCTTTCCCTTTCCAAATTCCTTAAACAATTAGGCCCAAGGAAAGAAACAACAGCCAAGATCTATAAGGGCCTGCAAGCTCAATAGCTGGGCCAATTAAGTGAGAGAAGCTATAGTTCAGAGACTGAAGGTTTTTAGTATAAATCTTAATAACTGCATATGGGATCATAGGGGGGGTGTGTTATTCAAAATATTTGGTATCCTAGGACACTATTGCCAAATCTCGTCTTACTCAAATTGAGTAGGTTTAATTTTAAACATGTTTGTGATTTATCAGCTATATTTTCCATTTCTATATCCAATAGTGAGAACAATAAAGAAAATACAAACTTCAATTTATTCTGTCTCCAGTATATTATTTATGTGCATATTAGCTATCCACAGTACAATATATAACATTATAATGTCCATTTATAAATCAGGAAACTGAGATTTAGACC
Source organism: Tenrec ecaudatus (assembly GCF_050624435.1). Lineage (NCBI taxonomy): Eukaryota > Metazoa > Chordata > Mammalia > Afrosoricida > Tenrecidae > Tenrec > Tenrec ecaudatus. The sequence goes on from NC_134533.1 coordinate 47,654,254, forward strand.
GGTTAAGTAACCTGCCACAGTCACAAGTGACCAGTAAAAAGTGAGCCAGCAGTTATAGCTATGCATGTCGACTCTGGTGACTTGCCCATTAGTCACTCTATTCTCCTGGCCTATTGAAAGTCCAACACCCTATACATTAGAAGTTCTCATCATTAATATATACTACATGGTACTGTCAACATTCTTCCCCCAGCACCACATTTCAAATGTATTGATTCTTCTTCCGATTCCTCATTCAACATCCAACTTTCACATGTGTATGAGACAATGGAAACACGCTGGCTTGCATCAGGCATACCTTCGTCCCCAAACTAACATCCTTGTTTTTCAATATTCTCAAAAGGTCTTGTTCAGTATCTGTACATATTGCAGCATATCTTTTGATCTCTTGAATTATGCTTCCATGAGCATTGGTTGTTTATCCAAGCATGACAATATCCTTGACAATTTCAACCTTTTCCCCATTAGGGGTCTACTTTTATCCAATATATTTCCCCTAGTCTTAAGAGCATATCATTTCCAGTGGTTAAAATCTAGGTAGTTTAATTTCCAGGAGGAAAGATTCTACTTTTCCATTTAAAAAATTTTAATTAATATCCTCTTTATAATTCTTCCATGCACCTTAACTTAAAAAGCAATATCATCTCCTGTGCCTGACATTTACATGAAATCAGTGAAACCAATTATGTGAACATTGAGTTTACATCAGAGTTCTGTTTATTTTATGGCAATATGAACCTGCAATATATACTACAGATAAAACTAATTTTAGAGGATAATCATTAAACATCCATCCTTAAATATTATAGTATTCTAACTGGAACTAAAGACGTCCATTTATCAAGCAACTTTATGCAGAGCACATTGAGTCTCTATAACTAAGCTGGAGGCAGGAATGCTGAACGAACAACTTAAAATGCAAACTTCTACAGAAGCTACATTCAGTATTCTAGTGTAGCTGTCGATGAACTACAGAGATGAAAATAAAAACACAAACATCTCGTGTGAGTAAAATGGTGTAGATTCAACTCTCTCTGCCGTTCCTCTCCAAGCATAACTATCAATCCTGAAACAAGGTAAGAAACAAACTAACTAAAGCCTGGGATGTGACAAGAAAAAAGAAAATGGTTGGAGAACCCAACACAAATAAGTAGCACAGCAGAACAGGGGTGTTTTCTGATCCCAGGGTACAGGAAAAATCATCTAAGACAGAATCTTCCTCCCATAAAATAAAACAACAGACCCTCTGACTACATATTGAATCAGAAAAAGGAAGAACTTATAGATGGGAAATAACCTGGACAGTAAGTAGTCACGGCAGGTGCTTTCTTTCTTGTTGGATAATGTGGAGCACAGGCAGAGATAAATAATTCTACCAGTGCCCCAAAGCTGTTGTGTGTGTGTGTGTGTGTGTGTGTGTGTTAGTGTGTGTGCTCATAATATCACTAGACTTTATTTAAACTCATGACACCTGCCAATTAGGGTTGTAACTAATCATAAGGGACTGGTCATTCTGTGATCCTCAGTGGAAGATTGTGCCTTGAAATGAATGAGAAGTAGGCTTTTCTAATAGGAGCGCTGTTGGCCCTGCCAGGTATGTGTTGGCTGTAGGTCAACCTCACCAGAGCTCTGAGGGGTAAAGATGAAGCTGTCTACTTCCGATGATGATGTGCAGCCCCAGAGACCCCGAGGGTCACAATGAGTTGAAATTGACATAATGCCAATGCGTCTGGCTTTTTGTCGACTTATATAAAAGCAATCCCATAGAGTTTCAGGAAGACCTTTCTACTATTAAATACACAGTCTGGAGCCAAATGTGTATTTTGAACCAAAGAAGAATATTGAATGTCTCATGAACCGCTCAGAGAATGAGTCAACATGCCATGGGAGAAGGACAGACAAAACACGTCTTTGTCAAAGGGATGGTGACATTTCATCGTATAGATTTTGGAAATATTGTCAGGAGGTAATATTTCCTAGACCATGCCTGATAAAGTGAAATAAAGGTGAAAGTCCCTCCAAGAGATAAATGGAGACTGGTTTCAACATAGGAACCATGCGGAGGGGAACGCAGGCCAGATGGGCAGCAGTCCATTCTGTTGTGCTTAGCAACATTGGTTGGGACAGATTGGACAACACCTAATAGCAACAACTGATGTTTCCTATCTCAGAATCAATTAATATTATTCCTTATGTGCATTCTGTGAATGACAGTCATGATTTTCACTTCACCAACACTGTACAAATGTGACGTGTATCCTGCTCAATCTCAGATGAATGCCACACCCTTACAGTGGCTGATGCTCGTGGGTTTCTGTACCTGTTTTCTAACAATCATTTGGACACCTGGGAGCTAGAGACACAATCTGTCTGCATATACAGTACAGATAGATGTGCACGCTTACAGTACAATACAGTTTATGTATTGGGAAACTAAGATTTCAGAGAGATGAGGAGGAGTCATCAAAATGATTGAGCAGGTAATTTGTAGAAATAAGATTTAAACCCTGCCAGTTTCATGACCAAGAATGTCTTAATACTAGTCTGAGTCTCTGGTTTTGAACATGAAGAAGGAAAAAAAATTGATCTTACAGCTTTGTTCTTTATCACAGGAAATTATTTCAGTATACAAAGTTGTAATGTATTATTGAAAACCATGCTTTTCAAAAAGACATATTTCAGCCATGTTTCTAACAATTATTTTTCTTATCTATTCAGTTGATTTAATTAATATAATTGACATCCGGTTTACCAAGAGCAAACTGAAAAAGTCCCTAACTTACAGAATGCCTCATCCACTGGAATGGCATCCCACATAGCATTGCTTCAGATCAAGGAACTCACTTCACAGCAAATGCTGTGTGGCAATGGGCCCATGCCCATGGAATCCACTGGTTGTATCATGTTCCTCATCATCCTGAAGCTGCCGGCTTGACAGAATGATGGAATGGGCTCCTAAAGACACACAATTATAGTGTCAACTAGGTGGCAACAACTTGCGGGGCTGGGGCAATGTTCTCCAGGAAGCTGTATATGCTCTAAACCAGTGGCCAATACATGGTGTCATGTCTCCAATAGCCAGAATTCATGGGTCCAGGAACCAAGGGGTGGAAGCTGGAGTGGCACCACTCACTAGTACTCTGAGTGATCGACTTGTAGCATTTTTGCTTCCTGTCCCAGCAGCCCTTACATTCTGTAAGCCCACTAACTGTCTCACTTAGCATATAAGGATTTTAAAACCTCACGGCTTTTCTTCCTTTTTTGTTTTATTTTTTACAGAAAAAAAAATCCTGATGTCATTGGTTTGCTCATGCCACAAGGACGCTGCTGAGTAATGTTGTGGTATTTAAATTAATGGCATTATGACTCTTCTATTATAGTAAAGAATTAAAAGCAGGAAAATGCAATTAATTATGGCAGATTTTAATCAGATGATTTATTTAGGTATTCTTTAATTAATTGAGCACACAGATTCTCTAAAGAGAGCTTCCCATCCACTAGCAATTCCTGATTTTCACTCAAGAAATTTCTCTGAGTTAAATATTCCGTGTTATTTTTATATCCTCATGCATAATAACTGGTCTAATTGAAGGTGATTATATATACATTTATATCTATCCTACCTATCCACATAGGAAAGCCCCCGCTATCCTGCCATAGTGTTTCTTATCCTCCTTTGCCTGTTGAAGAATTTCTGCTGTAACTCTTAGACAATTCTTTTGACAATTTCATCAACCCAGAACTCTTCTCCAAGGTCACATTCTCTGTCTCACCGCAGTTCTGCCCATCACACCTTATCTTGAGATGAGCATTTTCAGAGACTTCCAACATTATCAAATGTTACTAACCCCCAAAGAACATATGCTGCCAAAGCTTTATTCTGATGGCTTTGCGTGGAAGGATATTTTTCCCAATATATGAAAAATAATAAAAACAGGAGCATCAATGTCACACATTCAAAACCCATTTACTGTGCTATTCTTTAGGCAAGGGAATTGGCAGCATTCTGCTGAGACCTGCCTGTGAATGCTACTGCACTTCAACGGGCTAGAAGAAACAAAAGAAAACAAACTGCAAACGAAATCCAATTCTTCTGTTGTCTTAGAACTTGAGACAGTCTACTTTGTGTTCACTGCCCTGTGAAAAGACAAAGAATAATTTCCTAAAAATGAGGACTGCTTCTTGCCAGGTGAACCGTATGATTTAAAAATAAATTGGAGGTGGTCACAGGCACCAAGTAAAGCCAATTTTGCTGAAAGTTCAAGTCTCATTGCCACTCTACGCCTGCCCACCTCCCACAAATCAACAACAACAACATCCTCCAGAACAGTTGGCATTGATCCAAGTTTTAACCCTTTCAGGCATGCAGAGCCTCCAGTTCCAACGCAAATCTACTCAGTTAATGTCCAGGAACTTTCACTTTGATCACGTAGTTACCTACTCGACACTCAGTTTCCTCATCTTTAAAATGGGGATAATAACAATTCATAAGATGCATATGAAGATTAAACAAAAAGTAAATGCCCCATGAGAATTGATCATTACATGCTCATTATTTTTTATAATCAATAAATGAACAGGTGCCCCCAACAAAACAACCATAGGTCAACTAACTTGGGATAGGCCTCAATAAATACAGAAACATAGAGAACTTTGATATCAAAAACTGAGAATGGAATAATATTGACCTTAAAAGTCCCTACCTTACCTAACCATTGATCATATGATAGAGAATATATACTCTTATCGATGAAAGCATTGACTAACAGTAATTGATAAGAGTCACTAGCCATTAGGAAACACCCTAGCTATTCTGGGACTATAGCATATGAGCTTGTATTATCTATAATTCCTACCAATTAAAGGATGAAGAATTGGAAGTTTGAATTCCAATTACCTTATTTATTATCTGTATTCTTTGGACTAGGGACTCCCTGGTTGGTGTAAACAATGAATAGGATTAACTGCTAATTGAAAGGTTGAAGATTTGAGTGCAGCCAGAGATGTTTGGAAAGAAGTGCCCTGAGGTTGACTTTACAAAATGCAGCTATTGAAAATCCAGTGAGTACAAATCTACGGTGAGTTATGTGGGGTGAACTTGAGTCAGAAACGAGTCCATGGTAATAGAATATTTTAAATACATAAATCATATTGTATATGGGAATGTAAAAAGTACCACGTAGAGAAAAACAAAAATGTATAAATGAATAAAAAGGGTTGACATTATTTTGATGCAATGTTATTTCCCAGTAGTAAATGTCCTGAGCAGGATGGATATAACTTAAATGAAACAAATGATAATAAAATCGCTTTCTAAGGATAGAGAATTCTGGCCAATAGAAATAGCTAGAGTAAAGGCCCTGAAGTATAATATATAGCTTTCAATCATTATCTTTCAAGCCAAATTATGGGACTTACCTTCCAAAGCCTTCTGAAAATAGTTTAGACTGAAAAGTTTGTGGGATAAAATCTTGTCTGGATGTAGTCTATGGCAGATTTCTGCTACCAAATAAAATTTTAAATCATTTCATTGGGGGCTCATACAATTCTTATCGCAATCCATACATACATCCATTGTGTCAAGAACATAGGTACATTTGTTGCCATCATCATTCTCAAAACATTTGCCTTCTACTTGAGCCCTTAATATCTGCTGCTCACTTTCCCTCTCCCTCCCCACTGCCTCCTACCTTATGAACCCTTCATAATTCATAAATTATTATTATTTTGTCATATATTACACTGTCGGATGTCTCCCCCTGCCTTCTTCTCTGCTGTCCATCCCCCAGGGAGGAAGCTATACATAGATTCCTGTAATCAGTTCCCCCTTCTGCCCCATATTCTCTCTACCCTCCAGGCATCGCCACTCTCACCACTGGTCCTGGAGGAGTCATCTGTCCTGGATTCCCTGTGTTTCCAGTTGCTACCTGTACCAATGTACATCCTCTGGTCTAGCCAGATTTGCAAGGTAGAATTGGGATCATGATAGTTGTTGGGGGAGGAAGTGTTTAAGAACTAGAGGAAAGTTATATGCTTCATCGTTGCTACCCTGCACCCTGACTGGTTCATCTCCCCACAACCCTTGAGTAAGGCTACCATTGGGCTTTGAGTCTCCACTCTGCACTCACCCACATATTCAATGATATGATTTTTTGTCTTGATACCTGATCCCTTCGACAGCTCGTGGTCACACAGGCTGGTGTGCTTCTTTCACGTGGGTTTTGTTGCTTCTGAGTTAGATGGCCACCCGTTTAGCTTAGAGCCATATCCCCTGATAGCTGGGCACCATCAGCCCTCTTCACCACATCTGCCTCTGCACTTGTTTGTCTTCATTGATCATATCAGGGAGGTGGGAACCTATTGATATGATTTTTAGTTATTTCATGTCTGATAACTGGTCCCTTCTGCACCTTGTGCAGGCTGGTGTGCTTCTTCCCTGTGGGCTTTGAAGCTTCTCAGCTAGCTGGCCACTTGTTTATCTTCAAGCCTTTAAGACCCAAGATGTTATGTATTTTCATAGCCGGGCACCATCAGCTTTCTTCAACACATTTTCTTAGGCACACATTTTTCTTCAGCAACCGTGTTGGGAAGGTGGTCATCCTGGAATGCCAATTTAATAAAACTAAGTGTTCCTGCATTGAGTAAGTGCTTGAGTGGAGGCTCAATGTCCATCTTCTGCCTTGATACTAAACCTATAAATATATGCACATAGATCTGTTTCCCCGCACTCATATAAATATATTTACATATGTACATCCCAGTATTTGGACCTCTATCAATATTCTTTGTCACCTAGTTCTTTCCTCTATTTCCCTTCACCTTCCTCCTGTACCACTATAATTCTCAGCCTTCATTAGGGTTTCAGTATTTTCTCTCAATTACCTTGCCCTTGCTGAATCCCTACCAGGCATCTCACACCCTCCCTGCTACTGATTTTGGATCACTTTTTGTTCCCCTGTCCCTGGGTTGGTCAGCACCACCTCCTTGCCCCCTCCCCCTCTCTCTGATGTCCCCCCAGAACCTTTGGTCCCATTGTTTTCTCCTCCAGTCTATATTATCTAGATAGATTTGTAAAGATAATAATATGCACTAAAAATCAAGTCATAGCAAGATAGGTGATGAGTGAGAACACAGCTATGACAACAAAAAAAGGAAAGCAATTACCCATAGATGAATAAATTAATTAAAAGACAAAAAATTAAAAAGAAAGAAAAACCTGTAAATAGATCAAGGTCTGATTTTTGATCTGTAGGCATGTCCTTCAGTAAGGTCCTGTTACCATGCTCTGGCCCCAGAGTCTGTCCTTTGTACTCCCTCAGGGGCTCCCTGCTCTGCTCCCAAGGTTGCTCTGCCGCATGCTTTTAGTGATTTGCCTTAGTGTCACAGTCAGTCTGGGCCAGTCCCGGCCCTGAGTCTCCAGTGTTGTCCCCCTTAGGGCCCTGGGCCATCAAGGGATGATGTGTCTCATAGTGGGATCAGCCATATTGTCCACTCTGTCCATTGGCTCTTCAGAGCGGGGATATTGTCCTCCAGGCCTGATGGGCCAGGATGTACCCCACACTCTCTCTTCCTCCCTCTTCTTTGCTCCCATTTGCTCTGACTAAACATGCCTCTCTCCCCTAGCTGCAGCTTCAGTGCCGTCCTCTCATATTGTTTCCCAGCTATTAAATAAAAAATTCCCTGATTCTGTGACAGGGTTGTCAAAGGTGATAGTGATAAATTGTATTTAAATAGCTTTACACAAGTATACATAAGAGTTTTTTTAAAAGTCTTGGAACTTAGGGAAAGAGAAGTTGCCATTTGATCAGTCGAGCAATTAGGACCTATTTTCTTATAATTTGGGGCAAAAACAATAATAAATTTCATATATGGACAGACTCTACTCTGATCAAGTAGTAGAAGAAAATCTATACTAGATATGATCCTGCTTGGAGTTGGGATCAGGGACTGGACTGAGAACTAGGAGTTGGAAATAATCTTGTTGGCAGTGGCAGTAAGGAAAGAGCTACCAGGTTTATGTAAGTCTACTGTGGGTAGACCTGTACCTATAAATCAATCATAGTATGTCTGAGCGAATTGTACCATAGAGCTCATTTTCATAGATGTCTGTGTTTAGGGAATAGGAACTCTGAGGACTACCCTAATCTCTGTGACAAAACTGCAATTTGAGGCCTCCTATTTTGAGTCTCCAGGATGCTGGGTGGTTTGGTGGCGATGCATTGGACTGGTAACTACAATGTCTGGGGTGAGAACCACCAACTGCTCTGAAAAAGAAGACTAGGGTTTCTGTTCCTGCAGAGAGTTATTATCTCTGAAGCATAGAGAGTCTCTTCTATCCCACAGGGTCCCTAAGGGGATAGAGCAATCTGATGGCAGTGACATCCGTTCATTTCTTGCCTGGCCTGTGTATGAGTTAATACTTTTTACACCAATTTTTTCTTAAAGTAATCTGAAAGTCAATACTACAAAATGTGAATGAAAACTAAGTTACCAAAATAGAGAGTACTGTCACTTGAGAAATGACATCGTGTGGAATATTTTTCCTACGCATTATTCATTAGAAAAGTGCTTCCAAATAGGCTACCTTGCCACCGCCTTTCTGTCAGTTTGCCCTCATGTGGTGGATCGCATGTTGCAGCCCTGGCGGTTACAAGTTGGGCTGTGTTCCACATGGTCAGCCATTCAGAACCACCAGCTACTCTGCAGGAGAACGACCGGGCTTTCTACCCTTGTAAACAGTTAAGTCCTGGAAACACTCAAGGGTCATTAGGAGTCAGCATGGACTTCCTGGCAGAGTGATGCTGGCACTTAGTTATGTCACTGGTATTTTGAATTCCAGCAGGGCCACCCAGGGTGATCAAGTTTCAGTAGAGCTTCCAGACAAAGAACAGACTACTAAGAAGGAATATGCTGTCCACTTCTGAGGACAGAATACACTGTCCACTGTTCCTAAGGAAAACCTTACGGGCAGAGTCATAACATTGTCAAATACCGAAAATCTCATGAAAAGAAGCAGAACATCATCAGAAACTGTGTCAGAGATAAGTCCTTCATATCAAAGACACTGAAAATTCGTTTGAGGAAGAGGTGCCTTCTCAAAATAGAGCTGACCATAATGATTAGACATAGGAATGCTTAGGAGAGGAAAACCTTCTGGGCCTTCACTTGCTAATGAATAACAGCTCAAAATGAGAGGAATCAACTGCAAGCATCAGTTAACAATCAGAATACGGAATGTACAAAGTAAGAATCTAAAAAAATTGGGAGGTGTAAAATATGAAATATAGTACATACAAATTGACCTTCTAGGCATTAGTGATCTGAAATGGGCAGGCACTGGCAATTCTGAATCAGAAAATCAGACTGGTTACTATGTTGATAATAAAACAATTAAGCTAAATGCTGTTACATTCATTGTAGAAAAGAAAATTTCAAGATTTATCTTGAAGTACAAGGTTGTCTGTGGTAGGATTATATCTATAAACTTTCAAGAAAATCCAATCAATATAATTATTATTCGAATTTATACAATGGATACCAAAGTTAGTGATGAAGAAGTTGAAGAATTATATCAGTGTCGTCAGTTGGAAATTGAACAAACAGACTATCAAGATGTATTGCTAATGAGTGGGGATTGAAATGCAAATGCTGAAAACAAAGGAGGAGGACCAGTAGTAAGAAACAAGTCCTTCATAATAGAAACACAGACAGTAATGACAGGACAGAGTTTGGAAAGACCAAGGATTTCTTCACTGCAAACGTTCTTGTTTTTTTAACAATACAAAAGGTGACGGTCCATGTGACTTCTTCAAATGGAATACAAAGACATACAATTGACGACATCTGTGGGAAGACATGATGGAGATGTCAATATTAGCAGCTAAAACAAGACCAGGGCCGACTAACGAAAGCATTCAATTCCTGATGTGTGCAATTAAGTTGAAACAAAATAAAATGAAAACAAGCCCACGATGTCAAAATATGGACTTATGTATATCCCATCTGAATATATTATACATTTAATGCATTGAACACTAATGACAGAGGCTTGATGAGCTTTGGGAGGACATTTAGAACATCATCTATGAAGAACGGATAAGGACATTTAAAAGACAAGAAAGACCAAAGTGAATGTCAGAAGAGACTCAGAAATTTACTCATAATCATAGAAGTAGCAAAGGTAAATGGAAGAAATTATGAAGCTAAGGAGCTGAACAGAAAATTTCAAAGGTCAGCTCAAGAGGAACAAGCAAAATTTTATGATGAAATGTGAAAAGACCAGTTAGAAAAACGAAAAGTAAGAACAGACTCAGCATGTCTTAAACTAATCAAGCCTCAAGTTGCAATATTGAAAGATACAATGGGCAAAGTATTGAATGATGCAGGAAGCATCAAAAGGAAGAAGGAAGAAGACAGAGTCACTGCGCCTACATGAGCTAGTCAGTCAGAACAAATGGTGTGGGGGAGGTCAAACTTCTCTGAAAGCAGTTGTCAAAAACAAGGCTCCAGAAATGGATGAAATATCTAATAAATTTTTTTCAAGAAGCTGAAGAAACACTGGAAATAATTGTCTACCCCAGGAAATTTGGAAGACAACTACTTGGTCAACTGGTAGGAACAGAACCATATTTTTACCCATTCGAAAGAAATGTGACTCAACAAAATAATCAAATTATCATTAATATTACGTGCAAAAGCCGAAGATGGTCCAACAACTGTCACAGCAGTGCATTGACCTACCAGAGGTTGAGACCAGATTCATAAGAGGACTTGGAACAAGGGATATCATGGCTGGTGTCAGATGGAACTTGGCTGAAAGCAGAGAATATCAGAAAGATATGTACTTGTGCATTATTAACTATGGAAAGACCTTGTGGGTCATAAGAAAACATGGATAGCCTTGAGAAAAATGGGATTCTCAGAACACCTCATAGTGTTCACGTGAAATCTGTACATTCATCAATATGAAGTTATGGGAACAGAACGAGGGAATAGGGTATGGTTTAAAATTCGGAAAGCAATGTGTCATGGTTGCATCCACTCACCATACCTATTAAATCTGTATACACAGTTTATCATCAGTGAAGTTGGATTATATGAACAAGAATGTGGCACCAAGATTGGAAGAAGATTTATGAATAGCCTGTGATATGTAGATGACACAATCTTGCCTGCTACAACCTTGTCTGCTGAATATGAGGAAGACTTGAAGCTCTAAGTGATAAAGATCAAGGATTATACATTGAAGTATGGATTATAGATCTATGTAACAAAGACCATAATCATCACAACTGGAACAACAGAGAACATCATAATAAATGAAAAAAATGGAAGATTTTAAACATCTTATCTTTCTTGGATCCACAAACAATGCTCATAGGAGCAGTAGTCAAGAGGTCAAACAATACATTGCATTGGATAAACTTACTGTACAAGAATTATTTTCTAACTGCTGAACAGCAAAGATGATACTTTTAGGACTAAGGTGCTCCTGATCAAATCCATGCACGTGAAAGTTGAGTATTGAATAAGCAAGTCTGAAGAATAATCACTGTTTGATTATGGTGCTGGGAAAGAGCATTGCAAATCCCATGGCCTGACAAAAGAATGAACAAATCTGTCTTGGAAGAAATACAGCCAGAATGCTTCTCAGAGACAAAGAAAAAAAATTTGTCTTGTGTTGTCAGGAGAGACCCAGGACTTCATGCTTGATGAAATAGAGGTGCAGAGAAAACGAGGAAAGCCCTCACGATGGATACACATACTGACTCCAACAATGGACTCAGGCATATTAGAACAATTGCGAGGATGGCACCTGGGATGTTTCCCTGTGTGGTACATAGGGTCTCTATGGGTTGAAACTGACTCGATGGCATCTAATGACAACAATAGCAATCCATCCATATGTAGCCCTGATGGGATAGTTGTTATGCACTGGACTGCTAACCCACAGGTCAGCAGTTTGAAAACACTAGTCGCTCCTCTGGAGAAAGCATAGGCTTTCTACTTCTGTAAAGAGGCCATTCCTCCGAAGGCCACCCAACAGCTCTAACCTGTCCTATGGGGTCGCTGTTAGTCGGGAGTGAAACGATGGCTGTGAGTTTGGTTTTAGTTTTTAACTCTGTTCATTAATATCATAGAAAATTAATTTCAAAATAGGATTATGGCCACAAGCATAGCATCCAAATTTATGATATATCACATAAGGAAGATTACTAGAAGGGGCTCATTAATTGACCAAAACTCACTGTGTGATCTTTATTTTAGGAGCACATTTCTCATTTTGAAAAGTATGCTTTGCTCTGTCATAACTCCCTTCCATTTGTTTCCATCAACCATCTACAAATAACAAATCATATTTCATTTAGCACTGTGATGACCTGAAATGCATGAATTGTACTTCGTTATCCATTGAATGATAACCTTCTTTGAAGATCTTAAAATTTATTCAACCTTTTCTAGCAATCTTTTCATTATTCCTTTAGCTTTGCTTCCTTATGCAAGTGGCTGCTGACCTCACACCGCCCACTGCCCTGGGGGGACCTTCTTAAAAAATAAAAAAGGAGGGCTATCAGGAGGAGCAAGTTTAAAGAAGTGTTGGTCACCCAAAGGAGAGGTTGCCATTCTCTTTGGGATCTCCAAATTGAGAAAAAGCAACAGAAAAGAGCATGGGCCGTCTGACAACTGAATAGAAGGGATATGTCCTAGAATCAGTGTTAAAATAAAGTCCAGGGAGAGCAACATCTCTGTAATGATTGGAAGAAACAGGTCATCCGTATTACAGTATCGTGGAGTCATACATTTTCAAATACGATTTTAAATTGCTAGGTTATAACAACTTTAGTCCAGGATAAAATTTTAACCTATAATTTAAGATTGAGACATCAACGGTGAGCAAACTGTATAAGAGAAACCAATCGTAAACTATATTTATTGTATCCCAAGTGAAAATTTTGTTAATTAAAACTATTGAAATCTAGATATTAAAACACACAGAAATAAAATCCATGGCCTGAAAGTCTACAATATAAAATACCTGAATTCTAAAGGTTGGGAAGAAGTCCTTGAGTAGCACAAATGGTTTTTCAAACATGCCAAATAAATTCAATAATCTTAATGGTTGTGAATTAATAATTCCTGCCATTATTTCTCTAATGTGGGGATCAGGGATGGTGGCTTGTGTTATTTGCTACTGTAGGCCCTGTGTAAACCTACCAAAATAAAGCCATCAAAATAAATACACATTTAGATTGCACTGGGTCTTTCAGAAGATTCACAATTCTAACCAAAAATAATGTTAAATGTGTTCTTGCTGTGTTTGTATGAGTTATCATAAATACTGATGTATCTGAACTTGTATTCCACCTGGGTAGCATGACTTTGCTTGGCATTGTTCTTATTCCATTGGATAGTTTAATTGCTTTCATTGAAAGAATTTTTTAGATTTGATTCCCCATTGAAATACATTGTTAAGAATGTCTGCCCACATGGCTGGCGCCACTATGAGACATGACTCCTCTCACTGGCCAATAGCCCAACAGGGGACAACATGAGAGACACAGTGTGGGAATTGCACCTGATTTGATCGTGCCACACCGAGGCAAAACACTAAGGGGGTGCAACAGAACAGCAAGGGAGCAAAGTAGCAAGTTCCCCAGGGAATGCTGAAGGTGGACTTTGGGGCCATGGTGTGGTGCCCAACAGACTGGACTGGAAAACACTCCAAAAGGCCAACAAACAACCCTTGAACTAACTACAAGCTTCTCTTTCTTGCTGTGGGTTTTTTTTTTTTTTTTGGTCATTGGTTTGTTTTTGTTGTTTCGTTGTACATTGTTGCTTGGTTTTGCTGTCTTGTTTATGTGATGTTATTATCTCCACAGGTCTGCCTAAATAAAATAGGCTGGATGAATAATCTGGAGGGGAAAACAACAGGACTGACATTTCTGGGAGGACATGGGAGAGTGGGAGGTGGGGGAAAGGTAGTGGTGCTAACAAACTCAGGGGCAAGGGAACAACAAGGGATTCAAATCGTGGTGAGGAGGGTGTGGGAACTCTGGTAGGGCATGATCAAGGGTAATGTAACCAAGAGGAATTGCTGAATCCCTGGTGGGGACTGAGCATTATGTTGAGACAGGAGGAAAGTCAAAGGAAATAGAGGAAAGAGTCGAGAGGCAAAGGGCATGTATAGAGGTCTAGATAAAAACATGTACATATGAAAATATATTTATATTTGAGGATGGAAAAATAGATATATGTGCATATATTTATAGATTTAGTATTAGGGTAGTAGATGGACTTTGGGCCTCCACTCAAGGACTCCCACAATGCAAGAATACTTTTATCTATTAAATTGGCATTCTATGGTGCTCACCTTTCTGACACAACCGCTGAAGACAAAGCAGATGAATAAGGAAATGTGGTGAAGTCAGCTGATGGTGCCTGGCTATCAAAAGATATAGCATCTGGGGTCTTAAAGGTTTGAAGGTAAACAAGCAACCATCTAGCTCAGAAGCAACAAAGCCGACATGGAAGAAGCACACCATCCTGTGTGATCACAAGGTATCGAAGGGATCAGTTCTCAGGCATCATCAGAACAAAAAATCTGATCATAGTCAATGAGGGTGGGTAGTTGGAATTGGAGATCCAAAACCCATTTGTAGGCCACTGGACATCCCCTTACAAAAGGGTGTCAGGGAGGAGAGGTGCCAGTCAGGGTGCAGTGTAGCAATGATGAAAATACAACTTCCCTCTAGTTCCTAAAGGCTTTCTCTCCACACACACCCACAACCATGATCCCAATTCTACCTCGCAAGTCTTGCTAGACCAGAGGATGTACACTGGTACAGATAGGAACTAGAAGCACAGGGAATCCAGGACAGATGACTCCTTCAGAACCAGTGGTGTGAGTGCCGATACTTGGAGGGTAAAGGGAGAGTGTGTTGGAAAGGGAAAACCAATTACAAGGATCTACATGTGACCTCCTCCCTGGGGGACGGAGAACAGAAAAGTGGCTGAAGGGAGAAGTCAGACAGGGCAAGATATGACAAAATAATAATTTATAAATTATCAAGGGTTCATGTGGGAGGGGGGGAGTCAGGAGGAAGGGGGAAAAATGAGGAGCTGATGCCAGGGGCTTAGGTGGAGAGCAAATGCTTTGAGAATGATGAGGGAAATGAATGTACAAAGGTGCTTTACACACTGATGTATTTATGGAATGTGATAAGAGTTGTATGAGCCCCTAATGAAATTATTTAAGAATAAAAAGAAGAATGTCCCCATTGTTGGTATATCTTTGCTCTCTCAAGTAGATATAATATGAGGCTTGGGTCATTCTGATGCTGTCTTTGTTTCCCATAGCTAAAGTCTCAAAATATCTCACACTGGGAAACTTGTGAGAGCAGAAGCTACACTCTGTCACCGGTCTGGATGCAGTATGTCCATAGCAGGGTCTCCATCAGGCCACACTCCCTCAGAGCATTCTAAAGAAATAACTGTCTTTCCCAGAGTTTGATGGTGCCAGGTATTCTTTGACTTGAAATGTGTCTTCTTATGGCCATTCTTCCTCCATGTGTCTGTGTGCATCGTTTTCTTTCTTTGTATAATAACATCACCCAAACTGGTTTTGCACATACCACACTCTATTATGAACCCGTGCTAACTTAACTAATAATATTTTCAAATATCCTAGTTCCCAGCAAGATAAGTTGTATCTATATGCATCACATAAACAAATGAATAATACATTCAAAATCAGTTTACAATAGAGTAAGAAGTATAACTGTATTTTAAAATTGAAACCAGAGAGTTCTGTTATGTTATAAGGCATAAATATATGGCATTCCAAAATACATTATTTGGCTACAATGAGCACTAATTTTGGTAGGTTTAATGTAAAATGTTACTGAAGAATATAAATAAGCGTTTTCCACATATCATATGACTTTTTGTGATCTGCATAGATTTTAAGCACCTAGTTGCTGGTTGCGTTGGGAGGCTAACCACAGGTGAGCTGTTCAAAATCACCAGCTGTTCTATGGGAGAAAGGCGACGACTTCTACTCCCAGAAAGACTTACAATCTCAGACACCCACAGGGGCAGTTCAACCCTGTCCTTTGGGGTTGCTAAGTGTCATCATTGACTCAATGGAATTGGAGGTTTTTTCCCAGTGAGTAGCCAATGTTGAAGGTGTTAGATTTTTTTCATCCAAATTTGGGGAAGCTTTCCTTCAACAGCATACCAAACATATAACCAAGAGTGATTTGAAAATATATTTATTTTGAAAAGAGACACTTTGGGGAAGGCTAAATTACTTATACAAATTAAAGATATGTTACCAATTCAGTAACAGAAATATAATACATAATGTGTTCGACTATGCAGGCTTGCATTCGCCTTATGCTTTGTGTAAATGCTATACAAGCATTCGTTTTTGTTAAAGCTTCTTTGATGTGCTCTGGACAGACATTGGATAGAACACAAGGTAACTTTCCAGACTCAGCCTAATCTTCGGAAGGTTGGCAGGTTATCATGATTCACTGAAAGGTTATACTCCTGACTGACATGCAGTGTAAACTGAACACCACATGGATAGCGTAGGTATCATACAAGAAGGATGAGTAATGTCTGATTACAAAGCCAGTCTCTCCTATGATTGACTTTCTTACATCAGATGAAGGCATTGCCTCCCCAACCCCATTGTAAGTAAGTAATCTCTATCTCACAGTAAACTATATCAGACACTGTACTACACCAGCACAAATGATCGAAAGAAAACTAATGTTAAACACACAGAAATAGAGACAGAGACATGGAGAGATATAAAGAGACACTATTATTTTGTCTCACTCTAAACTACTTTCTACCATGACTTTACGTAGATATAAGTGTTTCAAAACAGATTTTTATAAAAGAGTCATTGCTGCATGACTTTGCACAAAGTTCGAAAACTGGCAAATCCGAGTGACGGGCATTAGTGTTGTTGCTGCTAGGTGTCACCTAGTTAGTGCTGCCGCACAGTGACCATGGACGACAGAACAAAGGACCACCCAGTCCTGCAATCCTCTCAGTGGTTCTTATGGTCCATCCCATTGCTGCAGCTGCTCTATCGATCCATCTTGCTGAGTCTCCCTCTTTTTTGCTGTCCTTTGACTTTATCGAGCATAGACATCCTCATAAAGGTAGCTGGATAAAGGTAGAGGTGTATTTAGGGGAGATATAGTGCTTTTGACAAGCACTGAAATTGCTCCTCTGTCCAAACACCTGACACCCATCTAAAATATTTAACATCATTGCGTGCCTTGAAAAATTGACCCAATTATCAAAACTCTGCCTTAGGGCCTCCAATTACTCATTTTTATAAAAGAAAGGTCATTAAAATAAATGAAATTAAAAAGGCTCTCATGAATTTCTACCATCACTTAGGCCCTTCTCTGGGCCTGGGTAATTTTCCTGCCCAGTTAGTGGAAGCTTGCTTTGAAAGAAAACACTTCTAATGTCTAGAATCTTTAAAAGGGACAAGAGGATACCATGTTTGACATATGAGGCTGGGCGGGAGGCATCCTGGATCAGGTCAATGAGAGCCTTGAAGGTCAGGTGCCCACGGTGCTGCCTAGGGAAGTCGAGATGGAAAGGAATGTGGGCAGAGGAGATGGTGGCAGAAGAACACCCTGAAGCTGGCCAAGGGCAATGTACAAAAGGATTAGTTTTAACTGGCTCCACGATTTCTCATACTTGGTAAAGAGAACTGCAGTGGCTACTAGAAACTGCTCAGCAGGACACACACACCCTCCCCGTTTCAAGTGGAGGTCCGGCTGGGGGACGTACTTTCCCTATCTTAGATATGCTCCCAGATTGGTGGAGGAGATTTAGTAGGAAGGGCCTCAAGGCAATTTATGGACTAAAGGAAATATGTAAGTATAGGAACGCTGTTGTGTAGGCATTTGCCTTTGTCAAGACTCATCAAATTACGTACTTAAGATTTGAGCTCTTCTCTGAATATAAATTACATTTCAACAAAAACTTGGTTTTATTTTCTTTCTAATAAGAAAGATTGATAGAAAACAATAGCAAAATGCAATTGAAGCATGAAAGAAGTCATTTTGACTGGAAAAATGAAGAAAGCTCTATGACAGAAGTGTGTTAGTCTGGGTACTTTAGAGAAACAAATCCACAGAAACTAATGTATAAGAGAGAGTTTTATATAAAAGTTAAGTGTGCATCAAGAAAACATCCCTTGGAAAGTTAAGGGAACTAGAGGAAATAGCTGGGAGGAAAAGGGCATTTATAGAGGCCTAGATAAAGACATGTACATATGCAAATATATTTATATATGAGGATGGGGAAATAGATCTATGTACATATATTTATAGGTTTAGTATTAAGGTAGGAGATGGATATTGGGCCTCCACTCAAGTACTCCCTCAATGCAAGAATACTTTCTTCTATTATTTTGACATTCTATGATGCTTACCTTTCCAACACAACTGCTGAAGACAAAGCGAGTGAATAAGCAAATGTGGTGAAGAAGCTGATGGTGTCCAGCTATGAAAAGATATAGCATCTGGGGTCTTAAAGGCTTGAAGGTAAACAAGCAGCCATGTAGCTCTGAAGTAACAAAGCCCACATGGAAGAATCACACCAGCCTGTGTGATCACGATGTGCCGAAGGGATCAGTTACCAGGCGTCAAAGAACAAAAAAATCATATCATTGTGTGCTCACCTCCATGATATGGTTGCTGAAGACAAATGGGTGCACAAGTAAATGTGGCAAAGAAAGCTGATGGTGCCTGGATATCAAAAGAGATAGTGTCTGGGGTCTTAAAGGCTTGAAGGTAAATAAGAGGCCATCTAGCTCAGAAGCAACAGAGCCCACATGGAAGAAGCACACCAGCCTATGTGATCACTAGGTGTTGAAGGGATCAGGTATCAGGCATCATCAGAACAAAAAATCTTACCATAGTGAATGAGGTGGGGAGTGCAGAGTGGAGACCCAAAGCCCATTTGTAGGCCACTGGACACCCCCTTACAGAAGGGCCTCAGGGAGGAGATTAGCCAGTCAGGGTGTGATGTAGCAACATTGAAAAATACAACTTTCCTCTAGTTCCTAAGTGCTTCCTCCCTCCCCCCACCACCCCCTCCATATCATGATCCCAATTCTATCTTGCAAGTCTGGCTAGACCAGAGGATGTACACTAGTACAGATAGAAACTGGAAACACAGGGAATCAAGGACAGATGATACCTTGAGGACCAATGGTGTGAGTGGTGATACCAGGGGGTAGAGGGAGAGTGGGTTGGAAATGGGAAACCAATTACAAGGATCTACATGTGACCTCCTCCCTGGGGAATGGACACCAGAAAAGTGGATGAAGGGAGATGTCATACAGTGCAAGATATGATAAAATAATAATTTATAAATTATCAAGGGTTCATGTGGGAGGGGGGAGTCAGAAGGGAGGGGAAAAATGAGGACCTGATGCCAGGGGCTTAGGTGGAGAGCAAATGTTTTGAGAATGATGAGGGCAATGAATGTACAAATGTGCTTTACACAATTGATGTATGTACGGAATGTGATAAGAGTTGTATGAGCCCCTAACAAAATGATTAAAAACAAAACAAAAAGAAATAAGAGGGGGAAAAAAAAGAAAACATCCTAACGCAGTGCTATCCAAGCCCACAAGTCCAACATTAACCCATTTAACCATGTGTCCAACACCAATTCACAAAGTCTTTCTCCATCTCACAAAATAGACGCAACGATGTCGACTGCAGGAAGAAAGCTGAGTTAGTGAATGTGTAAGCATCTCAGGGTTGGCAGGGGTCTCCACACTGGTGCTCCAGCACCCAGGGCTGCATCGGGGGAGATTCATGTGGCTTCTCCTCAGGGATGTCTTGCAGGAAGTTAGCCTTGCCAGTTGAAGCAGGGAACTGGCTAAGGCAGCTGCACCCTGGTCCGACCATCAGAAAGCAAGAGACAGGAGAACTATAAAGGCGAGGCTTACTGAGCCATTTATCCCTGTGACCTTCAATTAACCCCAAGTATTTTATGGCCAGGTTGGCACAATAAATTACTTCACAGAAGTAAAATTTATGTTGCACAATAAGGGGAAAGACTTAGGCAGTTGTGAATGGAAGAACAAATAGTAAGAATAAAATATTAATTTTCCAAAGTTCAGTGAAAATTCAGGGAATGGGGGACTGTTTTAGGTAGATGGTAGAGCACATGGAAATAGGAGTGATGTGGGAAATTGTATTAAGCTCATGAACTCAAGGCTAAGCACCAGGCTAAGCAAACCTGACAGTACCATTGTCGGTAGAGAATACGCCAAGCAAGCCTTGACCTGAGAATTATTCTTGGACTGCATTAGAGCACATAGTAGGTCTAGGTTGTGTTTCATAGAATTCGAGAACTATAACTTTGAAAAAGAACAGGGAATTTATACTTATGGAAATGAAAGAGGGTGCGTATGTGTTCATATGAGTACAAGGTGACAAAACTGAGAGAAAATATTTAGATATCAGTACCTCGGCATTAAGCCTTGTTCAAAGCACTTTTCACTTATTTAATAATTTAAGCAAAATAATCCTAGGATTTATCTAGTATAATATTTCCTGTGTCAGAGAGGAGAAAACTGAAGCCAAAGGGAGGTAAGGCACCAGATCAAAGCTTAGTGAGTCCTCAGCCGTGGTGTGACGTCCGGCTGCTTGCAGCCCAGGATTCATGGTGCTCCCTCCCCTGGGTTCAGGGTTCAGGATCTAAACACACCGGCCACGCTTTGGGGGCAAAGGTGAGGGTCTTCACTGCTGTCAATATTTCCAGCCTCCGAAGCCGTAGGTGCAGCTTCCTCAGAATTGGGGGTCCCTCTGAGTCTGCATTAACCAGATGGCATTGTTTTGTCTTTGGATCCACGGTATTAACCACAATACTGTGCCACACAGCAAGGGACAGAGTCCCATCTCTGGGCAAATATTGAAAAATGAAAGGGCGAATGCAGGGACATTTATTTTCCCCTGGGAACCCTGCAGAAAACTGTAAATGCAGATGAGGACTCTCTTTGAGAAGCGTTCTCCTCTGTTCAGTTTGGAAAATGGTGCACCGTGGGGAGTGAGTTCACACTTTACCCCCGAGATATGTTATTTTCTGAATAGGTTGAAAGAGAGGGATACTTAATAAATATTGGGGATGTTTTTAGACTCGCTGCTCATTTGTTTCCAGCTCTGAGGCCCAAGAGAAATATGTGAAACCGAGAGTCTGGATTAAATTAGCAGTGAAAGTAAAAGGGCCAAGGAAATGAAATAAGCCGGCTGCTTTAGGGTCTCAGGGCCTAGTGCATCTTCTTTCTTTTGACATGGACTCTTCCCAGACTTACTCCTGAAGGCCTGCAATGAAGTATAACCCGGAGAACAGGCTGCTTCTTTCTTCTCTGTGGCTTAGGTTTGATTGTTCTTCGATGATAAAAATGGAAAAACAATGTCTCTGAGAAATGGTCTTAATGGCTACCTTTCTCAAAAACTATTTTCCAGAAAGTATTTTTCTTCCACAAGCTTTCTCCAAATAAACGCTGATAGTCCACTTGTTATCATGGATCACCCTGTAACCAATCTAATCTCAGAAGAACATATATCTACATTAAACCAATCCCCTCTGAACCCTCCACTGTCAGCAAACCTGAACTTTTAACCTCTGATCAAAATTATATACTTTAGCTTCTTTGTTCTAATGCTTTAGTATGAATCCATAAAGTCAGCATTTTGAATTAATTGGTTTCTCTTTGCATGGCTAGGGTCTCTCAGATTTTAACAATGTCTTGTTTTCAATATATGTCTCTTTTACTACAGAGCTGAGTTTATCTCCTGAATCTTGGTGAAGAGCGCCCTGAGTGTTCTTACAAGTTTAAGCACATGGTGAGTTAGCTTTGTGTTTTCTGTCGCTTTAGGAAAGTCTCAAGAGAAAGCTGTCGAGTGTGGTCAGAGTGACTAACTGTCCACTGGTGAACATTTCTAAGCATCACTTAATGGGCTCAAGTTCACTACTTTGAAACAACAACCAAAAAGCTCTAACAGATGATGAGTCTATTCATTCTCTGATCGTGCCAGAGAAGGTTTGTTTCTTAACCATGAAAAGTATTTATACTTTTTTGTGTGTGTGTTTTTAGAGAGTTAAAAGCATTCTCGAAAATATTGCTTTATAATAGAAACACACACAGCATGGTAAATAAAGACGTATTACTCCAAAGTCATGGGAACTTTTATTAATAAAAAATCAAACCAGCATTATTGTTTCTTAATATATTTTCCATGTAAGTGAAATCACTTCTGAAGGAAGTCCTTCCTTCTTTTGTAGCACCCCTTGAAGGATTCTTCCCTCTGAAATGCACCACGTCAAAGTGCTGAAAGTATCCTCAAGCAGCCCGCCATCACCAGTCACTGAAGGATTGTGAAACACATCAGTCGAAGCTAAAAGGAGGAATTATTATCAGAGCCTAAAATCTGAGAATCCGGTTTGCTGAAGGCTAAGGACGACAGTGGGAGCCCAAGATTCATTGGTGGAACTGCAGAGAAAATAAATCTCCGGGGAACTCCCTCTAGCCACACTTGGATAGGAAGACAGTCGTCACTTGATGGAGTGCATTAGTGAATTGAGTATAGAAGGCCAAAGACAGAAGACTTACTTGAACAGTTCAAACTTGTAAGCAGATTCGCCCTATAATGCATGCTACATGTGATTTGCTATCCGAAATTGTATGTATTTGGGGACTGTATTGTTTGATTTGGTTTCTTATTGTAAGAGGAGGTGCCCAAAAAAGATGGAACTTTTTTTTCAAAGTTATGTATTTAATTTTTTTTACAAAACAACCTTATCACCTACAAAGTACTCTCCATTACCCTTAACACATTTGTAAAATCTACAATTCCACTCTTGGAAACATTTTTCAAACTCATCTGTTGGGATGGCTGACAGCATCTCTCATTTTTTTCCTTCACCTCTTCTATATCACCAAATCACTATCCTTTCACATCCTTCTTCATTCCTGGAAACCAAAAGTAGCCACATGGAGAGAGATCAGGTGAGTAATGTGCACGGAGCAAGAGAGGAATGCTGTTTTTTGCCAAAAACTGGTGTCCTGAGATGGCTGCGTGAGCAGGTACATTGTTGGGGTGGCAAAACCCGTCCACCACCTGCCAATAATCAGGCCTTTTTTTGGTCCCACACTGTTATGCAATCTTTTCAGAACCTCTAACTAAAAGGTTTTATCAAAAGTCTGACCCGGTGGAACAAACTCCAAATACACTAGCTATTTATTAGATGTGTTAATCCAATTAATAAAAATAAAGAGAAAGTAATTGTTTCTCTTGAATATAACTGACCCAGTAGATCATCTTAGAAGTCAATGTCTTTATTAAATCACTCTTTTTTATAAAGCGCCCATAAAATAAGGCAAGTGTAGAAAGAAGGACACCCCTACCCCTACCCCCAAAAAGAAAGAAAGAAACAGGAAAAAAATCTGCTGGACAAAGTTTTGGTAGCATGCATTTCATTTTTCCCACTAAGGCAGCATCAAGAAATTCACTCTGAGTGTACCCACTGCTGTCACCTGGGGAGGTTCTTTCTGGTCACAGTGAATTTTTTCATAAAAAGTTTCACTTGAACCTCATTTTTTTTGTGTTGGTCAATTCAAGAGAACAGCTTGTGGCTCTGAAATTTGTTTCCTGCTCAGGAGGAATGCTGCAGAAACTATTATGATGTTGAACACAGCCTACCATGACAGTGCTATGGGGAAAATTCAAGTGTACGCACGGTTTTCTCATTTCAAAAAAAGGTGAATTTTGACTGATGACAAACCTCATTCTGGATGTTCATCAACTTCTCAAAAAGGTTGACAAAATGCATGTATTTGTGCTTGAAGGTCAAAAAAGAACCATTGAAGAGATGGGGAGTTTATCTGGAATATTTTGGAGCTCGGTTCAGTGAATTTTAATAGATTTGGGAAGGTGAAGGATTGCTGGAACTTTGTGCCTTGGGTTCTGACTGACCAGGAAAAAGAGTGTCAACTGAAAATGTGCCATGCTTTAAAAGGACAGCTCTGAAGTGACCCAGACAGTTTTGCAAGGTCATTAGGGGTGACCAGAAATTGTGCAATTCTTACAACCCCCAAAGCAAATATCAATCAAGCCCGTGGAAGATGCCATCATCACCTCACCCCAAAAAGACTCATCAAGTGAAATCAAAGATTAAGATAAAGCTCTTTTGTTTTTTGATGTGAGGGGAGTAGTGTATTTGGAGTTTGTACCACCAGGATAGACTCTCTTAATAAAACTTTCTAGTTAGAGGTTCTAAAAAGATGACATAATAATGTGGGATCCAAAAGGCTCGGTTTGTGGCAGATGGGAGACTGATTTTGCCACCACAACAATGCACCTGCTCACACAGCCATCTCAATGCTTCGGTTTTGGGCAAAAAACAGCATGCCTCTCTTGCCCCATGCACCTTCTCCACCTGACCTCTCACTGTGTGACTTCTTTTTGTTTCTGAAAATAAGAGGGATGTGAAAGAACAGTGGTTTGAAGATATAGAAGAGGGGAAGGAAAATGTGAAAGGTGCTGCCAGTCATCCAAACAGATGAGTTTGCAAAATGTTTTCACACAGATTTGACAAGTGTATTAAGAAAAATGGGGAGGGCTTTGAATGTGATAAGGTTGTTTTGCAAAAAATTTCAAAGACATAGTTTTGAAAAAATAATCCAGGTTTTGGGAGGGTTGTCCCTCATATTATCGAGATGATTGGTCTGTAGCAAATCACTGATCTTAGAACCAGGTTTAAATAGATTTTGCTTGGAATAAGACCATGAGTGCATGCACTTGAACGCCTTATAGCCACACTTCTTTATGCACCCCCGTGTGCGTGCGTGTGTGTGTGTGTGTGTGTGTGTGTGTGTGTACTTCAAAATGTCAGAAGCAACTCTCTAAAAATGCATGGCCACATACCACACATCAAACTGAATAGTGATGTCTGAATTCTTCTCAGGACATTGTGATTTTCTACGGTTCTGAAGCACGCTGCATCTACATAGACAGCAGAAAGGGGCGATGCTCATCTGGGGACACCCTCACACTCACTGCAATGTTTGAGCCCACAGTTGCAGCACAGTGTCAATCCACCTCCGTGAAAGTCTTTCTCTGTTTGGTTGAGGCTCTGCTTTGCCAAACCTAAGAAACGTCCTCTGGATTCATAATTATCATACAGAGGAGAACTTTAGATTTATTTGATGAGATAACTGGAGATATTAGAAAGCTAGAAATTAGATGTTTTACTTCTTGTAACTGAACATCAATTACAATGTCAATTGAATGGACTGCTGTGATTTTAGGTGCTTTGAAAAGAAACCATAAATTCAATTATTCGGATGACACATCTGACAGGTGTTCAGTGAGATATTTTCTTTAAAAGCTTAGAAAATGTTTCCTTTAGAGACTCCTAAGCTGCTGAGTTTTCTAACTTGAGCAATCGCTATGCTTCAAGGACATTCCCATAGGTTGTTTGTCTACATTGCTCGTTTATGACTAACTATAAAAGTGTGAGTCCCCTTTTAAAGGTGAATGACTGAATTGCTTTCAGAGTCCTCTGTAGATCAAACATTCTCTCAATATCAATTGGAAGTGAACTTGCATTAAAACTCAGGAGAAAGCCGCCATGCAAATGTGCTGACTAGTACCTTTGCAACTTAAGCAAATCACAAGGCCCTACCGAAATAGTTTCTACATCAACAAGATGTGCTAGTCTCGACTGTGGGCTTATTTCAATTCAAAATATGTTGTGATCATTGGATCTGTACCTGATGTGACTATGGAAATTGAGGGTGCAATGCTGACCATAACAACCAAAGCTCCCAGCCCTGATGCAGTCTACATTCCCATGGAAAAGAGAACACAGACAAACATAAAATGTTATACGGCACAGAGGAGAACAAGGCAGGGTGAGAGAACAGATCAGGAGTAATTCCAGAAGGTGTCTTGGAGGAGGTGTACTGTGAACAGGATCTCCACCATCTGAGCATCAAACTAATTATGCCTGTAAAGTATTCAAAAGCCATACATTTTTATATTCACATACAATCTGGCATTTCTCTATCAATTGGTTGAGAAAACAAGAAAACATTATCCTTGGAATTCAGTAGTAGATACACTCAATGAGTATACATAAACAAGGAATAACACAATTGCCCAAAATATATGCCCTAAAGAGAAGTAAGACTAAATAAAAAGTACCTTGCACATTAGTTAGTTCTTTAATTTCCAGGAATTTCAGAGACTCTGTGATTCAGAGACTCTAAAATCAAATTATTGCTAAGCATTGTCTTTGATATACTCTCTCCATGCCATAGAATATAGTTGTACCATGAAGAATGGAGAAAAGTCATTATCCATTAGATGATATTCCATAAGGTTCAAAAGGCGTGTCCTTTTTAAAATGATTTTATTGGGGGCTTGTACAATACTCATCACAATCCATACATAAATCCATTGGGTCATTCTATCTTCCTAACCTGGTTAGACCAGAAGATGTACACTGGTGCAGATAGGAACTGAAAACACAGGGAACCCAGGTCAGACAAACCCCTCAGGACCAGTGGTTAGATTGGTGATACCGGGAGGGTGGAGGAAATGGGGTGTAGAAAGGGGGAACATATTAAAAGGATCTACAGATAACCTGCTCCCTGGGGGATGGGCAACAGAAAAGTGGGTGAAGGGAGACATCGAGCAGTGTAAGGTATGATAAAATAATAATAATTTATAAATTACCAAGGGTTCACAAGGAAAGGGGAGTGGGGAAGGAGGGAAAAAAATGAGGAGGGATCTGATTCCAAGAGCCCAAGTGGAAAGCAAATGTTTTGAGAATGATGAGGGCAACAAATGTACATGTATGCTTTATAAAATTGATGTATGTATGGATTTGTTAAGAGTTGTATGAGACCCCCAATAAAATGATTTTTAAAAATCCATTGTAGAAGGCACATTTGTACACTTGTTGCCATCATCATACTCAAAACATTTACTTTCTACTTGAGCCCTTGACATCAGCTCCTCATTTTCTCACTCCCTCCCCGCTCCCCACTCCTTCATGAACCCTTGATAATTTATGTCATTATTATTTTGTCATACCTTACACTGTCAGACGTCTCCCTTCACCTATTTTTCTGCTGTCCGTCCACCAGAGAGGAGGTTATATGTACATAATCAGTTCCCCCTTTCCACCCCATCTACGCTCCATTCTCCCGGTATTGTCACTCTCACCACTGGTCCTGAAGGCTTAATCTGTCCTGGATTCCCTGTATTTCTAGTTCCTATCTGTACCAGTGAATAACTCTGGTACAGCCAGATTTGTAAGGTAGAATTGGGATCATGATAGTAGGTGGGATGGGGGGAGGGGAGAGGAAGCATTTAGGAATCAGAGGAAAGTTGTATGTTTCATTGTTGCTACACTGCACCCTGACTGGCTAGTCTCCTCCCTGCTACCCTTCTTCAAAGGGATGTTCAGTTGCCTACAGATGAGCCTTGGGTCCCCAATCTGCACTCCCCCTCATTCACAATGATGCGATTTTTGTTTCTTGTTGCTTGATATCTGATCCCTTTGGCATCTCTTAATCACGCAGGCGGGTGTGCTTCTTCTATGTGGGCTTTGATGCTTCTGTGCTAGATGGCCGTTTGTTTACCTTTAAGCTTTTTTTAAAACCCCAGATGCTATATCATTTTTAGCTGGGCACCTTCAGCTTTCTTCACTACATTTGCTTATGTATCCATTTGTATTCAGTGATCTTATCAGGAAAGTGGGCACAAAATGATATAATATTGTGTTCTTTGATGCCTGGTATCTGATCCCTTTGACACCTCATGATCATACAGGCTGGTGTGCTTCTTCCATGTGGGCTTTGTTGCTCCTAAGCTGGATGGCTGCTTATTTACCTTCAGGCCTTTAAGACCTCAGACACATAGTGCCCAGATATCAAAAGACATATCCTTTTAAAGTTTCTACCCATTATGGAAAGAAAATCAGAAAGATATTAATGGTCCATGAAAAGATATTTGATTATGTGTATCATAATATATTATGGATCATAACAAAAAGTCATCATAACAATGCAAAGAACGAGACTTCCAGAACACTTAATTTTCTTCATTTTTAACTTGTACATTCACCAAGAAACAGTTGTTGAAGCAGAATGAAGACAGACATCACTGTTAACATCTGGAAAGATGTGTATCAGAGTTGTATCATTCCACCAAAATTATTCAATCTGCATGCAAAGCAAAGAATCAGAAAAGTTATACTATATAAAGAAGAGCAATAAGGATTGAAGAAAGCCTAACGACCCACAATGCAGATGACATACACAAAAAATCATCACAACCGGATCGTTGGATAGCATCATGAAAAACAGAAAATGTTGACGTTTTCAAGGATTTCATTTCACTTGGATCCATAATCTTTTCCATGGAAGCAGCAGTCCAGAAATCAAATGATGCATTGCCCTGGGAAAATCTTGTGTTGTTTTAAGGTGTCATTTGGGTTAAATTATGACAGCAGTAAAAGGAAAATTATACAGTAAACAACAGTTCCTAATATTTTGGTGCATGTCATCAAACTAAATAAACATTTTAATAAGAGTTATGTAGCGTTCCATAAATGGAGCACACCTTGGCAACCAGATACCACACCAGTAAACAGAACAAACCCGGCACCTGAAAGCCATGATGTTAGTCTACTGACTTCTATTCTCCGAAGACGATACTTGCTTTATTGTAAGCTACCAGTACATGTGTGAAAGTTTAATAATGTCCATAGCATTTATGATGCTCCTCAGATTTCCATCTACTGTGTAAGCTTTCCTCCTGATACGTCTCACTTGTGACTTCGTGGTCTTGGCATTCCTAAAGCTGTCTTGTCCTGGACTCTAAACTCCTCGTGAGTCATGACGACTGCTTGACTACCACTACAATCCCAGTAAAATGATATAGCAGGTACATAGGGAGTACACAATCATTATTTGTAGAACACATAAGGAAATTAATTACTGATTGAATTGACAGAAAAATAAGCCGATACATACAGCCGTTACAGGCAGTTTTACCTATAGATACCAAAAAAGCCAACAACAAACTCCCTGCCATCAAGTCACTACCCACTGATAATAATTCTTTAGGGCAGAATAGGACTGCCCTGTGAGTTCCTGTCAACTCATCTTCCTCTCATCGAGTTGTTAGTGGACTTTAATGGCTAACCTTACAGTTAATAGCCCGACTTGTAACCTATTTGGCACCAGGGCTCCAAAGGAAAATACAATTTCCCAGGGCTTCATTGGCCTCAATTGTTTTAATTCCAGATATTTTAGAAAGTTGGAAATGTTTCTCCATAACTACCGGTAGAGCCACACTTTTTTAAGAGGGCTTAAGGAATTATTATCTTTTAAGAAGTTTAGGATTTATTATCAACAAACTCCTGTGCATAACATTTGCCAAACATCTGGGGTTTTGTCTCATATGTTTTGGACATGTTTTCAAAGAGACTAGTCACTAGAAAAGACATCATGCTTTGCAAAGTAGAAGGTCGGGAACAAAGAGAAAGTTAGTCAATAAGATGTTGACAAAGTGGTTGCAACAATGAACTCAATCATAACAGTGGAAGAATGGTATTGCAGTAGCAAGTGCTTCTTTTTACGGTACATAGGTTCCTCAAGAATTGGAGCCGATGCAAGGTACCTGACACCAAGCTTGGCACAGAAGCTTCCTGTGTTGAACACCAATCATATTCTTGCAATGTGTTCACTGGTGTGGATGTACTCAGCTGGACTCACGTCGCTGATGCCGTGATGTCTTTCAAAGGACATGGGTCTCAGTTCTGCCTTGTCCAATCTGGGTGAGTAATGTGCAGGAACGCAGGGCTGTGAATGGAGTGCTCCTCATACTTAACCTGCTAACAATACCCCAAAGAGTTTTTGGTTGCCACAAATTTACCCAAAACAATTTATCACAAAAGTCTGAATTTTATTTATATCCTCTATACTTTAATAAGTATGTAAATCAGTCCTTAAAGTCTTATCTTAGAAAAGCTAGATGGCCCTGCAAATGTGCTTGTGATGTGGCTGGTATAATTTTAGTGATCAAGAAAATTAGAAAAGTAAATAACTGACGGTGTGCGGTTACTGTTAGGTGTGTCGATGAATTAGTTCTGACTCCTAAGTGAGCCCATGCACAACAAAGCGAAACACTGCTTTCCCCTGCGAGGGTCTCACCAGTCGTGCTAGCGCTGTGGCCACTACATCCGCCGTTTCCTTGGGGGTCTTCCTCCTTTTGCTGACCCTCCACCTAGTATGACATTTTTCCTGAGATGTTTCCTCTTGATAAAATGTGCAAAGGATAAGAGACAAGTCTGGCTAGCCCCACTACTAAGGAGCAGAATTCTGCCTATGCCTGTTCAAAGGCCATTTGTTCGTTTTTCTGATCGTCCATGGTACGTTCAACACGCTTCCTCCACATCATAAAACACAGGCATCAAGTCTTCTTGTTTTCCTTTAGCTTCTGCATGCTTATAGAGTGACGGCAAATATCATGCTTTTTGCCCCCCTTAAGAGGTATTTTGCAACGGATTTTCTTAATGTAACAGCTCATTCAATATACTGACTGCGGATTCTGTGGGTATTTACTGTGGAACAAAGGAAAATTTGTCTAGCTTTTCAAACTTCAGCATTTTCTTTGTTCATCATTATGTTGCTTATTGACCCATTTATGATGACTATTTCTTTCTTCACATTGACGTGCAATGCACACAGTAGCCATTGATATCAATAACTGATTCAAGTTTTCTTTATTCCAGCTGAAAGAGTATGCCATCTGCATCCACAGGTGTGTGCTTCCCCGATCCTGCCACCATGATTTTCTTCCTATTGTAAAGCTTCTCAAATTATTTGCTCAGGCATGCAAGTTGAATAAGTATGGTAAAAGGTTATACTCATGACTCAAATATTTTCTATTTCTAAAACAATTTGTGATAAATTAATACATATGGTAATAAATTTATTTCTATTACATATTGAATTTTCAATTTTATAGTTACTATTTACTGTATTTTATCTTCTGAAAATCTCAAGATGTGAAAATAGTATTGGATAAAAGAAACATCATAATTTAAAATGGCTTATTTCCTTTATGATAGCAGATGATTTAACTAAATTGAATTGAATATTCTTTTTTAGTTTCTTATAATATTTTATGTCTATTCCCTGGTCCATACAGTATAGTGTTTAATTAGTATATGAGAAAATTATACTATACTTAGGCAGAGGAAATGAGCAACAGGAAATTGCTATATGTAGTCCTTGTTTCGAGAATGAACCAATAACAGAAGGGATAATGTAATAAACATATATATGCTTTCTTCATATAAAAGAAGACAAATAAGAAATCTAAGAAATAAGTATTATGCATTAGTCAAAGAAATTTAGTCTGCTCTCTTTCCTTTTTCAATCTTTGGTCAAGATTTGTAGTTTATTAAAATTGCATTAACATTTCCTTTTTAAAGATAGGCTGAGTATTTTTAATAACTATCAAATAAATATTTAACGTTGTCAGTATTCATCTGCATAGGAACCTTCCTGGAATAGCCCCATGCTGGACTACACAGATATAAAGTCACAGGTTGAAGCAAAGACTCATCTTAAATATGCAAAGTGAGCTAATATGTAACTATCTCATTTAATTTTGCTAAAATATATTTTAGGAAACTATTCTGCATTTAACATGAAGTTAAAAATACACAAAAACAGTGAAAGTAATACAATAATATGTTAATGTGTTATACTAAGAAAACACAGAAATTATTGAATTACTTTTGCCTTTTGGTAGGCTTCAGATGGTTGCTAAGATTTAGTAAATCTCTGAATTTACCATAAAATAATATAATTTACATTAAAGCCTTAAAGAGGCCCTTGGCTTTTAGAGGGTAATTAATTTAAAATAGAAAATTATCAAAATCATGAAGTACGATTTTCTTAAGAATGATTTTTAAAAGGCATTTAACTTTATTAAGCTAATATTTCAACATCAGCCAGAAGCCTTAATGCTTAAGTAAATCAGCTCAGCATCAGTGGGCATGTATATTTCAGCCATAATACCAACACTAAAAAAGCAAGTAGATGAAAATAGGATCAATCATTTCATTTTATTATTTATTCATGTGCATGAGGGATAATTTGCTAAGAAATAAACATAAGAGTTCTACCTGAAATACAGAGAAAAATAAAAACTGGGAGTGAGTTTTTTAATGTATTATCTGAAGTATAATACACTTCTTTAACATACATTTCATTGTGTTATACAATGTAGTTTGAAGTTATTTTGAAATGAATGCATTTTGGAGTAAAAGATAAATCATGATATCAGAATGTGAAATGTAACAAGACAAACCAAATGCAATGGATCTTTGATGAGAAAAAGTGTCAGGAAAAATTTATTTATTATTCAAAAATGTATTTTTAAACATGTATAAGATAATTTCACAAAAAGAGATGAGTAGTATATTTCTGAGTCCAAGAGAAATGTTTCTCTACATTAATTAGATGATATATAAATTCAGCAATAGAAATACAGATGAGAAATAAAACATTGTTGTTATTAGATGTAATCTTAATTTATACTATGGTGACTGTGTACAACAAAATAAAACACCAACTGTGTCTGTGCCATTCTATTTTTTTAAATCATTTTATTGGGGGCTCATTCAACTTTTATCACAATCCATACATACATCCATTGTGTCAAGCACATTTATTGCCATCATCATTTTCAAAGCATTTTTGTTCTACTTGAGCCCTTGATATTAGCTCCTTATGTTTATTCCCTCCCTCCCCGACCTTCCTCCCTCATGAACCCTTGATAATTTATAAGTTATTATTTTTTTCATGTCTTATACTGACCAATGTATCCCGTTACCCACTTTTCTGTTGTCCAGCCCCCAGGGAAGGGGTTATATGTAGAACACTGTGATCAGTTCCACCTTCCTCCCCCACCTTCCACTTACTCTCCTGGTTTCACTACTCTCAATATTGATCCTGAGGGGTTTAACCTGTCCTGGATTCTGTGTTTCCAGCTTTTATCTGTACCTGTAGACATGCTCTGGTCTAGCCAGATTTGTAAGTAAAATTTGGGTCGTGATAGTGGGGGTGCGGAAGCATTAAAGAACTAAAAAAGAGTATTATGTTTCATCGTTGCTACACTCCACCCTGACTGGCTTATCTCCTCCTTACAACCCTTCTGTAAGGTGATGTCCAATTGCATACAGATGGACTTTGAGCCTCCACTAAGCACTCCCCCTCATTCACAATGATATGATTTTTTTTGTTCTGAGTCTTTAATGTCTGATACCTGTTCTATCAACACCTCAAAGTCACACAGGCTGGTGTGCTTCCTCCATGTGGGATTTTTGGCATTTTGGCTACATGGCTGCTTGTTTATCTTTAAGCCATTAAGACCCAAGTGCTTTATCTTATATAGCTGGGCACCATCAGCTTTCTTCAACATATTTTCATGCGCACCCACTTTGTTTTCAGCAATGTGTTAGAAAGGTGAGCAACATGGAATACCCAATGTGCATCTGCTACCCTAATACTAAACCTATAAATATATGTGCATAGACATATTACCCCATCATCATATATCAATATATTTACATATGTACGTGCCTCCTGGTTCTTTCCTCTATTTCCTTTTACTTTCCTCTTGTCCCGCTATCATTTTCAGCTTTCATTTGGTTTCAGTATTCCTTTTGTTACATTGCCCTTGATCAAGCCCTACCAAGGTTCCTATACCCTCCTTGCCATAAATTTTTGATCACTTGTTGTTCCCTTGTCCCTGGGTTTGTTAACACCCACTTCCTTTGCCCTGCCTCCCCTTCTCCCATGACCCCCCCCCCCACAAACAGCTGGTCCCGTTGTTCTCTCCTCTGGATTGTTTATCCAGCCTATCTTAGCTAGATAGAAATGCAGAGACAATAATATGCACAAAAACAAGACAGAGCAAAAGAAAACAAAAACAACCCCAAAAATCCAATGACAAAAAAAAAAAAAAGAAAAGCCTATAAATAGTTCCAGATCTGTTTATTGACCTTTACGAGTATTTTGTAGTTGAGTCTGATCGGGTGCCATGCCCAGGTCCCACAGTCTAATTTTGGTATTCCCTGGGGACTTTATTGTCTGCTCCCCTTGCTGTTCTGTTGAACACCCTTAGTGTTTTGCCTCGGTGTGGTGGGGTCAGATAGGGCACAATTCCTGCACTGTGTCTCCACTGTTTTCCCCTGTAGTGCTATGGGTCATTGAGGGATATCGTGTCTCCTGATGAGGCCGGCCCTTTGGTTCTCTCTGTGCATTAGTTACTCTGAGCAGGAATATTGTCCTCAGGGCTTGGTGGGCCAGGTTGTGCTTCACTCTTTCCCCCTCCCTCTTCGTTTGCTCATGTGTGCTCTGATCTGACGTGTCCATCTCCATGACCTGTAGCTTCAGTGCTGTCGTCTGTAGTGAATTCTTCAAGGCAGTGGCAGGACTGCTGTCCATGTAGTTGGGACTTGGGGACAGCCCCTCAGACCTCTCTCTACTGTTTTATGCTGATCTTCTACTTCACCTGATACTGTTCTCCAGGAACTGGTCTATCTTTCTTTTTTAATAGTTGTATTGATGTATAATTCACATATTATACAATTGAATGATTCAAACATATTAAGATTTGTGAAATCATCACAATCAGTTTTAAACACCTTGTCTTACATTCATTGGAGTTAGCTCCCCATTTCTAATCAACCTCCCCTGAAATCCCTGTAGGAAATTATCAATCCAATCACTCTCTAAAGGTTTATTTTTCCTGGATTTCATATCAAGAGAATAATACAAAATGAAAACAAAAACAACAATGACTTGATAAAACAGAAAATTCTGAATCAAAGAGAAAGCAGAAAATATTAAAAACTGGATACATGTAAGATGGATCAAATGGGAGATCAAATGATAAGGTAGCACATTTTAAGCAAACCACATCTGTAAATATCCACTTCACAAGTAGTTCTATCTGACAGCAAGGCTATTTATAATCCTGGATTGTGGTCGGAGGGGCTTCACTGGAGGCTTCCACCATGGGCATTTGGGGTGTCCACTGCCGTCCATAGCCTTCTTACTCATACTGGGTGTTTAGAATTTAAACTCTAAGATCATTTCCTCCTCTAAGTGTGGATTTTATTATATAGTCCTTAGATTATACCTGTTGGTGTGCTGCTGTTTTGTGGATTTAGATTACACCTCACTTACATGGCTGCTTATTTTAATTCAAGCCTTTGACCCCATGGCAAAAGTACTCAACTTCTTCCTCACTGGTTTTATTGGTCACTGCATTAATAATAGTTGCATTTAATGGGTTTCATTGAATGTATATAAATATTAAAGAGCGCTATACTCCAAGATGGATCTTGCAATGTCCTTTTTGACAATGAATATGATGTGATTCTTCCTGAATTCATCATTCCTGGCATAATTGAATTATATGACTGTCTGATTGAAAATAGCCACTACCAATTACTTCAGCTCAAAAATGCCTAGGATATTGATTGTTAGGTGTTTCATTTTAGCTTTGACAATTTCTAAGTATCAAAATTTATACTTTTTGCTACTCCTTTTATTACTGTCACCTCTATTTTATGACGGCAGCTCTTCCTCCGTCATATATTTAGTGAAATATGACCCGGGGCCTCATCTTCTGGCACTGTACCTGGAAATGTTCTGCTAAGGTTTTCAGTGACTAATTCCTCTAAAGAAGAGAGTCTATCCCTACTTCACAGTCTCTCCTTAATAGACGCTCTGCTGGAAGCCTGTTCACTTTGGGTGACCCGAGATGTCAATGACTGTAGCTTGCAGCATCACAGCAACACCTAAGCCCCCACAGCAGAGCAAACCGGCCTATGAGTGGTGGTTATTTACTACCACGCTTTCCATTCTGGTCGTTTTCCACTTCCAAGGAGCCCATTCATTGTCGTGAAGGCGTTCTGGCTTCTTATTTCTCTGAGGGCACCTACTTTATTATTAGTGTCCCATTTATTTTTAGGAACTTGAGCTATAGATGAATCTTACTTAAATTCAGTCTAGATACTTGTATGTTTCTTTTCCTGAACATTAGATAATATTAACACTTTTTTATTATAAATTATTTAAGGTCACAGTACATTTTGATTATGTGTGAGCATGTATTTGAAAATAAATGTGGAAAGGAAGAACTTGGGCATGAAGACAGAATAGGCAATAGAAATAGTAAACATTGAAAGAACAAATGAATACAATACGGTATTCATAAATGAAATTGTATTCCATTTTTTGAAATATGAGGATGCATATAATAAAAATAATTGAAAATTTGCCATACACTTAACAATACTATTATTGCTACTACATTATCATGCTTAAAATGTTTTAGAGTGCCTAAAAACGCTTCATTGGTATCTATATGCCTCAATATATACACCATACTGTATATAATATGCAAAGACCCTCTGTAGCCTGTGCAGATAATAGAAGCTGGATTATTTTTTTTAAATCATTTTATTGGGGGCTCATACAATTCTTATCACAATTCATACATATATCCATTGCATCAAGCACATATGTACATTTGTTGCCATCATCATTCTCAAAACATTTGCCTTCTACTTGAGCCCTTAATATCTACTGCTCATTTTCCCCTTCCCTTCCCACTCCTCCCTCCCTCATGAACCCTTCATAATTCATAAATTATTATTATTTTTTCATATGTTACACTGTCCAATGTCTGTCCCCGCTCTTTTCTCTGCTGTCCATCCCCCAAGGGGGAGGCAATATGTAGATTCTTGTCATCAGTTCCCCCTTTTTACCCCACATTCCCTCCACCCTCCAGGCATTGCCACTCTCACCACTGGTCCTGAAGGACTCATCTGTCCTGGATTCCCTGTGTTTCCAGTTGCTATCTGAACCAATGTACATCTTGTGGTCTAGCCAGATTTGTAAGGTAGAATTGGGATCATGAAAGTGGGGAGGGAGCATTTAAGAACTAGAATAAAATTATATGTTTCATTGTTGCTACTCTGCACCCTGACTGGCTCATCTCCTCCCCAGAATCCTTCAGTAAAGGGGTTTCCAGTTGCCTACTGATGGACTTTGAGTCTCCACTATGAACTCACCCGCATTTAAATGATATGATTTTTTGTTCTTTGATGTATAAGCTGGATTCTGAGGACAACTACAGTATAAGAATCAAAGGAAGACTCATGAACAGTCTATTATATGTAGAATATACAATCTTGCTTGTTAAATTTAAAAAAAGATACTTATGAAAATCAAAGACTACAGCAATCAGTTGGATTGTAAAAAAAAATAAAAAATATTTACAGTTGGACCAATAAACAACATAGTGAACAAATTGAAGTTGTCAAAAATTTCACTTTATTTGTACGTTCATAGAAACAGCAGCCAAGCCATCAACCCAGGTGTTTCATTATACAAGGCCTGCTGCACAAGTGTTGCAGAGCAGAGCTGCTCTTCCCATGCTGCGCTTCACCGAAGTCATAGTAATTTCAGGGACCTCATATGCATATGAACGTTGGACACTGGATAAGGAAGATTGAAGAAGAATGGATGCATTTGAATTATGTGTTTGCAAAGAATATTAAATATAACATGAACTTCCAGAGGAATTAACAAGTATGTCTTGGAATAGGTACACGCATAATTCTCCTTACAAGCATGGATG
Source organism: Tenrec ecaudatus (assembly GCF_050624435.1). Taxonomy (NCBI): domain Eukaryota; kingdom Metazoa; phylum Chordata; class Mammalia; order Afrosoricida; family Tenrecidae; genus Tenrec; species Tenrec ecaudatus. Next base: position 47,692,059 of record NC_134533.1, read on the forward strand.
GAGAAGCTTCATCACTTGTATGTTGCACCTGTTATAAGGAAGGGGGAGGCCTAGAGCAGGATATCAGGCTTGGTAAAGTAGGGTCATTCAGAAAGTGGAAGATCCTCACTGAGAAGAATTGCTAGAGTGGCAGCAACAATTGACACAGTGGACTCGACCACAAGCACGAGTATGAGAATGGAAGAGACCCAGGCACTTGTTCTGTACTGTCAGGCACATGGTTACTATGGTCAGAGCCATAGGAAGCACAATAGCAACCGCAATACAAACATTTCACTAACCAATTTTAGAAATGTGCCTATCCAACTATTTGGAGCTATGTATAGGTCAAACTTTAAGACAGATGTAGGAACAAAATTTGTTTCTAATGAGTAGAGGGTCTTTAATTGTAGATATATATATTTGTATATCATCTAAAAATAAAGGCACTCATATAACACACTGTCATTTCACAATAAAGGAATGTAACATTTATCAATCAACAATCCATAAAATTATTGGATTTTAGAGTTCACTTTCAAATTTCTCCATGTATCTCAAAGAAGTTTTTACACTTTTATGGGTAATTCATTCTACCAGCCTGCCTAAATCTTGACATCGTAACTAATATCTTGATAGGTTGACAAATATTTAAAATTTGAAAATAGATAATATTATTATTTAGGTGCCATAGTTCTGGTTTTTAATTAATAGGAACAAGAATGGAGAATATCTGAGATCTCACTATTAACAGAGTAGCTCTGAAAAACACCATATATTCTGCTCTATTTTAGATTATCATCCTATTTACATGTATGTACTAAATGAAACAATGATACAAAGGAAACCAAACCAGCACCTATCAAAAACATCTGCCTTAGCACAGAAACACGTGCAAAAAGAATTAACTTTACCTTTGGAAGGATCAAATTGTTTGAAAAATAAAATTTTAATTTAAATCCAGTTATGACGTTTTCAGATAAGCTCAAGATCCTACTCACAAAATACTTCTAAAAATGAAAATAGATTACCTTTGAATGAAAGCTCTATCTTTAACCAAAAGTAAAATGAGAAGAAAACATTAGGGTTTCCCTGCACTAGTTATTATCTTTGCTTACGAAAAATAATGGTGAACAGACCATGTGGATTTAATAGAATCACAGGATAGAATCTAAAATCTTCATTAATGTTTACTAGACAAATAGTCACAAGTTGTCTCAATGTTGCCATTTCCTAAGCTGCTATAAATATAATGACTTCATCATTTATTGTGACATCACTTCTGAAAATATTATAGACACTCAACATTCTCGGCATCAAAGGTACAACTTACTACTGCCTTGGACAAGCCTGGATCACATTAGCGGTAAAAGCTCTCCCTTAAAGCGTTCCTAAAAAGACTCCTACAAAGGCTAAAGGACAGCAATCACTTACTGGGTTGTGCTTCCGAGGGCACTGTACCTGCACACCCCAACAGAAAGGTGCCCCTTGGAGCTGTGCAAGGTGGCGAACCCGGTTCTTAACTCTGAGCCAGGCATTTTTGTAGGCATGATACATTATATTAATTTACCTTTTTTTTTAAAGACTACAGGAGTGAGTGCTAGCTTCATCTCCCTCTCACAGGTGAGATACCAAAGACACCTTGAGTAATCTGCCAGAGAAATGCCTCTAGTCATGGCGAATCTGGGACTTAATAACAACCCACATTAGCTCAGTACACTTTTTTTCTGCTGTATATTTTCTTCAATAACGAATACAGTCCTCTAAGACATAAATAGTTCTGGGAAAAATAATACTTCCCTCTGAAATAATCTCCACTGCATTCATGGTAAGTACACGTGCAAAATATCCACAAGGGAGATGGGAACACTTCACAAAGAAGAGTGTGATGACAGACTCTGTAAGTTAGAGCTCTTCACCTCTGGCAATTTATTTTGCCTCGTAAAATAAAATGAGCAAATCACATATTTATCACATTTGTACTCAGCAGTTTATTATTCATGCTTCCTATTTTTACATTCAATGAAGATAAACGGTGGCACTTGTGCCAAAAGATTCATACCTTCTCACCACCTGCCACAGGCACTGGGCGGCCAGGACTTTGGACTAGCGTAACTCTCGTGATTTGCTCATGGGACCATTAAAACAGTCCTTAACAAGAGGGTTCCAAATCAACCACCTTTGACAATATCAGGCCAGATGTTGGGTAAAATGGATATTTAGTAATCCTGAGTCTGTGATCATTAAAACTACCATTTAACATAATTTTTACTATGCTGCTTCTCAGCCCATAGCTCCTTTGATCTTTATCTGGATTCTATGTTTTCTAAGTTGTACTGTGCAAAACTGATGTAGCAATTGAGAATGTTGATAATGTGTCATTTATATTAAAATGCCAACTTTCCATGATTGCTAATGACATGAGCTTAAACACAAAAAATATAATATTTAATAAATCTATAACTAAAAGATAAACTATGATATTACTTACTCAATTCAGATATAATTAATTTTGCTGTCTGTATGTAAGTAAAATGCTTTACCTTTGTTTACATCAACATTATGCGATAAAAGGTACATGCCTTTGAACCAGTACCGATTATGTTTCCGATGGTCTTGATTAAGATATGGCTTTGTGAAGTACCAAACATCGCTTTGCAACCCAGTCGAGAGAAGGAAGGGATGGCTTTCTTGAGGCCGTCAGGGAAACTTTCATCTCCTAAGGAGTTCGGGAGCAACCCAGGGCCTCAGGAACACTTCAGTGGGAAAATGCACTGGTAGTCTAAATGATCGTGGATGAAGGACACAGAAGGGGATGTGTCCTGGGAACGAATACACCATGGAGAGAAAAAAACAGCATTGATTCTGAAATGTTTCTTCATGCCCTGTGGTTCCAGGAAAACACAAACCAAGAAACAAACCCTGCTCCCAAAGAATATGCACTGGCAGTGAATGCCGGCCAAATGGAACCCACTGCTTTGTGTGCTGAGCTAATGTTTCCTTCATGTGCTGAGTTGTTACTAGAGAAAAAAAATGCACAATAGAAAAAACATGCTTGGTATCTCCCAGAGGAAATATTGCTTTTATTTAAAGATTAATTACCAATCAAGTATAACAATGTATTATTTTTATCATTCAAGCCTAATATCTAATATTCAGCTTTCATCTGTTTTCTGTTGTTGAATCATAGCCAATCTGATCTACTGGACACATCATAAAGTCAGACTAACTAACTAACTAATATCATAACAGCCCTATGATATGAATGTGTGCTCCCTGCTGGTGTAGTGATCGTGGGTTGGGCAACCACCTGCAAGGTCAGCAGATGAAACCAGCAGTAGTTTTGAGGGAGAAACACTGGGCTTTCTACTCCAGTGACCAGTTACAGTCTCAGAAACCCACAGGGCATCACTAGGAATCAGCATTGACTCCATGCAAATGAGTGAGAGATAATAATAATATATTTGTATGCGATTATTTCCCAAAAATGCACACCTTATAAGAATTGCTACCACAAAAACAAATAGATAAAATCTAGGGAAACACTTACTAACATAATTGTAAAAAAAAGAAAATGGTTAATTAGAAGAATCAATGAATAACAACATTACATGTATTATGTATTCTCTCCACTTTCTTTTGATGATTCCTGCATCATTCAATATTAAAACTTGTGGTTAGATTTTTTTTCCCTTTAGTTCTTTCCATTTAAGATATACTTAGTGTATTCTTCAATTTCGGTTTTCTATCTCTCTGACATATTTTGGACATATTGTCAGAAGAAGCCAGTCCCTGGAAAAGGATGTCATGTTTGGTAGTTGGGGGGGGGGGGCAGCGAAAACGAGGATGCTCCTCCAGGAGCTAGGTTGACACAGAGCCGACAACAATGGGCTGCAGCAAAGAAGTGATGATGAGGGCGGTGGAGGGCTGGCCGTGCTCTTTCTGTTGGGCACATGGTCGCGGGGGTCAGACCTCACTTGACAGCGCCTCAGGACCAAAACATATGTTATTCTCTCAGCATGTAGTTTAGAAATGAACAGAAACTTAATCTCAAGCTGAAAGCATATTTGTGGTGGAATTTAAAATGGCCTCTTATAGCTATACTTTTGTATAATATTTTTCTTTATATTTTAAGAGTTTTGTTACAATTCACATATCATACAATTCAATGGTTCAAATATTAAAACTAGTTATGAAGTCATCACCACAATTGATTTTAGAACACTTTCTCCTTTCATAGACTTATTGTTATTTGCTCTCTATTTCCCAACAACCTCTCTTGCTATACCCCACGAAATAATTAACTCATTCATTGTCACTATAGATTAGCATATCCTTGAGTATGAATCTGGCTTGTGAACATAAATGAATATTGTCTATGATAATTACACTATCTGTTAAGAATAAGTAATCAGATGTAATTAAGGTAAAAAATAAATGCTGGTGACACTGGACAATGGGGCAATCTCATTGTAAAGGGATATGTATGACAATTCTTCAAAAAGTTGAAAATAGTTAGCATATGATCCCACAATCCCTCTATTTGGTATATATCTTAGAGAAATTGATAGATATGTGCTCTCCCATGTTCTTTGCATCATATTGACAATGTTAAAGAGATGGAAGAATCACAAATGTCCATTGTTGAAGAATGGCTAAGTGATCGATGGTACATACTGGATGGTACATACTACACAATGGTAAAAAAGAGTGAGGAATCTGTGAAACATATCAAAACATGAATTAAAGTAGAGGTTGTTATACTGAGTGAAACTAGTCAATCACAAACAGGACAAATATTGTATGAAACAATTATTGTAAAAAGGCAAGACATGTTTTTACATAAACAAACACTCTTTGATGGTGACCAGAGTTAGGAGAGGAAAGGAAAAGAGGTCACTAGCTATAGAGGGAGACAAATGTTAATTTGGGTGAAAGGAGATGCAATCTACAATAAAAATAATTGCAGTAAAATAAGGGGTGTTCTTCATCAGATTGTCTGATATAGAAAGGAAGGAAGGAAGGAAGGAAGGAAGGAAGGAAGGAAGGAAGGAAGGAAGGAAGGAAAGGGAAGGGAAGGGGAGGGGAAGAAAGGGGAGGAGAGGGGAAGGGAAGGGAGGGAGGGAGGGAGGGAGGGAGGGAGGGGAAGGAAGGGGAGGAGAGGGAAAGGGAAGGGAGGGAGGGAGGGAGGGAGGGAGGGAGGGAGGGGAAGGAAGGGGAGGGGAAGGGAAGGGAGGGAGGGAGGGGAACAGAGGGAAGGAGAGAGGGAGGGAGGAAATATAAGTGAAGACTTGGTCTCCTTCCTTTTGTTTCCGCCTGGAGCCTTCTTTGTCTCTCCACCCTTTCTGGAATAGGCATGCTGTCTTCATTTTTGGCTCTCCCACCTCCTTTTCCTGGCCCACACATGTATCTCTTCACGTTTCTCCCCACGTGGCCTCCAGGCCTTCCAGAGATGGCCCATTCTTGTCTGTGAGACTGTGCTATCAAAAATTATACTTTTACTCAAAAAGCTTATTTTCACTTAAAAAAGAAAAGAAAGGACCAAAATGGGAGTTTATTCTAGATGGATCTCACAAAGTCAGGAGGACTTGTGTGGTGTGTGGTGACTTGTTAGGCAGCAATAGAAAATTAATGCAATCAGCATTTAAAAATTATCAAATCAACTAATTTCTCAAAATAAAAACTCAAGTATTATATCTGGGTTTTCTCTTCCTTGAAAATCCATTTTAGTACCTTATATATTTGAACCAAATCCTTTGTTTTCTTAAGTCTAAAGACAAAGCAGCTACTAACCCACATCAGGCTCTAAGAGATCAAAGACCCAGCAACTTGTCTCCTGCAGGAGTAGTTGCCTAGCGACTGTAACACTCCACCTCACCAGAAAGGCTTTCCTTCATCATGTCTAATGGCCGCAAACTCACAGCTCAGACAATGAAGACAACTTGAGAAAATGTTAGTGAAGTTCCCCATAGAACAAAATATCCGGAAATAAAAAGGCAAAAGTACTGTAATAGTCAAAGATACGTAAATATACATACACATACATACAGCTATGAATCAATGGCAGTACGTTTGGTCTGAGTTTTTTATCTGTCTTTATACATATCGATGCGTATAGTTATGTTAATTCGTGACAATAAGTCAATACCAACTTATAGTGAGCCTAATACAAAAACACAAAATATGACACAATTCTTGCCACCATTGCTAGATCTGAGCTTATTATTGTCTCTGGGTTAATTAATTTGATCGAAGTATTTCTCTTTGTCACCAGCTCTCTACTTGACCAAGCATTGTTTTCTTCTCCAAATACTGATCCCTCCTCGTAATATATCCAAAGTACATGAGAAGAAACTTTGTCATTTTCAATCTTAACAAACATCTAAACTATGCTTCTTCTAACACAGAATTATTCATTCTTCCAACATTTCATGGTAGATATAATAATCAATGCCAATAAATAATTCGAAGATAGAACTTCTTGTGTCTTCCAAAGAAACGAAGATGAGGCTACTGAAACTTGCATGTTTTCGTCAGGCAAGCGCTACTACTAAAAGTTACATATTTGTTTTATTTAAAAAGTTCTTTTGCAACAGGTTCACCTTATGCAGGGTGTCACTTATTTTCTTAGCTTCTACTTTCTTTTTTTTATTATTTTAACAATTTATTGGGGTTTCTTAGCTTCTACTTTCATTGATTCTGGCTCTTGGAGAACTGAAATCCTGGACAACTTCCATTGTTTCTCTGTTTATAATTTCTCCATGGTCCAGTTGGGGTGTTTTAGTTCTTGTTGTGATGAGGTATAATCTATACTGAAGACTGAGGTCTTACTGATCTTCACCAGTGAGTGTATATGCACCATTAATAAGCAGGGATTCTGTCATCTTCTTCTCTAAGATTACGAAGGAGTCTTTCTCTGATCCTGATGCTGAGTTCTTCTTCCGACAGCGCAGTGTCTTGGACTATCTTCTCCCAGTATCACCACTCTCACCACTGGTCCTGAGGGGCTCATCGGTCCTGGATTCCCTGTGTTTCCCGTTTCCATCTGCACTGCTGTGAATCCTGTGGTCTAACTACGTTTGCAAGGTAGAATTGGGATCATGATAGTTGGGGGGAGGAAGCGTTTAAGAACTAGAGGAAGAATAACTTAAAGCTCCCCCCTCCCCCCTGAAGATAAGACTAGTGTTGAAGCAAGATGAAGGCAAACCAGTTTGGGACTTTTTGAGGCTCTCGGCTCTCATCCTGTGCTATCATTAGGTGCCTCTTAGTTGTTTAGTTGGTTCCAACTCACAGCTACTCTCTGCATAACAGAAAGGACCAGTGGCCATTGTGACCCACCCTCCCAATGTGTATTATGCTGCAGCCCATCATTGCAGCCGATATAACAATCCATGTTGTTGAGACTCTTCCTTGTTGTTTTGACCTAATCCCATAAAATACACAGAAATACTGAATGGCCTTTAACATGCCTGCATTTTTTTGACTGCCATCAATAGCCTATATGTATAAAGAGACAAGAGTCACAACATCAACCTTTTTTTCCTTCACTGCACAAGCTCATAGAGGAGATGACTCCGGCAGAGAGGCTCCAGGACACTCCCAAAGAGTCACACTTTTGAATCTCATAGGCCGAAAAGCAGATATTAAGCTAAAGAGTCAAGGTTTGCAGTCCAGAGACCATACTATGCCAGCATCTAGCAAGGAAGACTTTGATCAGCAATGCTTCCTTTGTTGAGGGAAAGCTTGCCGTATGCCTCCTGATGGCTGAAACTCAACAGCCACCAAGTGCAAGGAGAAACAAGCAGTCTCCACTTCAAGGAGAACGTGATGTCCAGTGGGCTGGTTCTGCTGCTTATAAATATATATTTAGTGGTGTGTCCCTCAGTTTGGGACATTTTCCATTACACCTTGTGTATCTGGATTGTGACATCTATTTTTCTCAGGATTACAGTCTAGTAATGCCCATGTTTTAATTTATGTTCATGGAATTTTCTGCCCCTCTACCTTACCCAGCATGATGCCTCTTTACAGGGACAACTCTTTCACAATAACATGTCCAAAGTTCATTATTACATTGATAATAATACTAGAGTTAATTTGGAGGTAAGCAAAACAGATGGGACCCCAACCTTGCTACCCCTGTCTGTGTGTATTTGAAAACATGTATGTGTCCTCATTCAAATGGATCTTTTAAGCACTTCTTAGCATTAATTAACTTGTGTGAATAAAATCTTGGAACTATTCCTGTTCCTGATACATGATAAACACTTATAATTATAATTGGATTTTTTTGTTAACCTCTTTCAGGGAGTTATTTCTTCTTCTTCTTCGTCTTCTTCTTCTCCTTCTTTTTTCAACTCGAAGTCCCTTGAGTAGAGTGACTTCTTGGCACGTCCCCCATTCATCACCAAACTAAATCTGCTGCTGCCACCATGACCCCATGTCTTAGAGCGTGGAACAGCCCCATTATGCGTTACTTGCGATCTTTTACAGAAGTAGAGCCATAGTACTTTCTTCCAGGATATGACTTGGAAGATTCATAATGTGAACCTTCAGGTGAGCAGTTCAGTGAAAATTATTGTGCCAGCGGAGAGCTAGGCACCATTATGACCACGTACAGAGTCTGGTTGCTGTTAGAGTCATTTGCTAAAGTAGATCGGGCAGCACACCAAAATGAAGGCACTCAACAAGATGGATTCACACAGTGGCTTCAACAACCAGCTCCAACACAGGCTCATTGTGAGGGTGCTGCAGCACTGGGGAGTGGTTCACTGTGTGTGTAGGGTTCCTATGGTTGGAACTGTCTAGATGGCACCTAGAAAGAGCAGGCACCACTTAGCATTTTGAGAATTCGATCTCACAACCAGAAAGAATGAGGACAATGCAACATAATACATCATCAAATGTCTTATTCAATGGTGCTTAAAAATGCAGTCTTTTAGAGATTAAGTAACTATAAATCTTGTTATAAAAATCTCCTCATTCTTCATTGAGGATTCATGAAAAAGGATATCAACTATATATATATCAACTCTCTATATATACTTATTAGATGAGAAAGGTGATCATCTGTTTCTGTAAAGTTTCACAGCCTTGGAAACAGAAGAAAGCATTCTACTCTTTCCATTGGTTTGCCACAAGTCTTAATTGGCTTAGCAGCAATGAGTTCACTTTCCTTTTGTTTGTTTGTTTTGTTTAACATATTAGAAAGAAATCTTTAAGAACATAATTAACAATATTGTATTAATGAGAAAACTGTGTAGAATATCTTACATGTTTACATTATCAAGTAAAATGAAAGCCTTCATTTGCACATGGTATGTAAGAATAGTTTGAATTTGTACAGATTAATAACCAGTGTTTTTAATGAAATAAAAGCTTCTTCTAAAATAAGCATGGTTTATCTGCCTAGAGGACTAAAATTAAAATTATTGTCAATAGTATAAATATATCATTAAATGAAACTGATTCAAGTCATATAAATAGGGGCAGTTTTTGAGAGTAAATGTTAGTTAATAGATTGTTTTAATAGCCTGAATCATAAAAGGAACTATTTGAAGTATGTAATATGTTATCCAATTTATTTTTTTATTTATAACATTATTGGATACTTTTTTATTTCTTCTCTTTCACCTGATCCTTTCCATTAATATATGAAAATATTCAACTCTCTACCCTATTACACACATGCACAAAAACACATACTATGTGTGCTCACCCATGGGACACTTGTACATTGCTGCCCTGGGTTTTGTATGGAATGCTGGTCCTACTATACAATTTTTTCACATGGTTTCTGGCATGGAAGAAAGCAAAAATTGCAAGTACTCTTTGGGCCTCAACTCATTTCTCTCACATTCTATTCTTTACTGCAAGGTACAAAACCAGTGAAGAAAGGGAAAGATAAATTAGATCCACCCCATGATGGAAAGAACAGTAGAGAGAATGTTATGTTGGTAGCTATTTTTTAGGAATATGTCTCATAGACAATGGTTTATAAATTATTATGCATTTTAAATCTCCCTTCATCTTACAGCTATCTTGGAAGTAATTTTTAAATAATAAAATATGAAACATTATCATAAACAAGAAGGAGAAAAGAAAAAATAATGAGATTTAGAAAATATAAAATCATATTCTCAGTGGCAGAACTGGAATAAGCGGCCAATGAAAGAAATGAAAAATGGAGTTCTATAGAGTTTGTTATAAGCCAAGAAGACTGATCAAATGGAAGAAAGAGGATATTCAGAATAATAATGGAAAGGCTGAGAGGGACTAAAATGTGAAGTTTTTGAATGACAGTCTGAGGATTCAAAATTGACATTTTGCCCAGAGCCAGCCCAAAGTTTACTTTTTTAACTCAAGAGAACAACATAAACAAGGAGAAATTTGGAAGAGGTTACTTTGGACTCAGTCAGAAATGTTCAATTCTTGCCAAATGTGGATGTATTTTGTACATGTATGTCCACAACCCTGCACTGTGATGCCAAAAGTTTTGGACAAGATAGTTGTGATACAATTATCAAACAAATTTGACAAACAAATTTCTGTGGTTCGAAATGCCTTAGAAAAGTAGTATGATTTAAAAGATCATTTAAAGAATGCAAAAGTGTAATATAATTCTGAAAAGGATGTCATTTATAGTATTAAAATTTTAAGTGCTATCTAAACAAATTTAGTAAGTGTTGTTGGTAAAGTTAATTCATACTAATATTTTGGAGTTGATTTATTGGATGAAGTGGGCTCCAAAGTCCTCTATCCCCACTCTCTGCAGGCCCTCACTTCCCAAAGAGTGTCAAACGTCAGCTGTGTACAGAATGCTCTAGCCAGAAAAGTTTGCAATAAAGGGGTTTATTAAATGTTGTGACCCCATTCTATACTTCATTTTGATTGAGGATGGAATCAGTGGTCTGAAACAGCTGACAACAACAACTACAAAAATATGAACGTTTTAAAATGCTATTTAAATGATCTACATTTTATATCCGCAGTTCAAGCCCATCAGCTGGTGCATGAGAGACAGATGAGGCTGCCGGCCCCAGGGAAACTGCCCCAGGAGCCGCTGTTCATCCAATAGGGTCTCTCTGCGTTCATGGCAGCGAGGGTACATATCTGGTGCTTCCCCTGCTTCAGGTACTGTTCTAACATTTATAATTATAAGTATCAGTTCTCTAAAGAAGGTTCCATTACTATCTTTATTACATACGTGAAGAAACTGAGAAAATAACATTTGTGTGAAATCATACAAATAATGACAGCACCATTATTTAAGCCTTCAAATGCCAGCTGCAAAGTCCAGTAACCATTCCGCTACTTATTCTTCAAAGTTTCTTTTATAAAATGCATCTAATTATCACTCACGGCTAGTACAATGAAGATTTATTGAATTCTTAATTTGTACCTGACACTCTTCCAAATGGCAAAAAAACAGGAAAGTTGTGGTTCTGTCTTTCATCCTACTTATTCAATCTGTATAATAAATAACTAAATTGAGCAACTGAACAATATAAAGACCAAGGTGTCTGGATTCTGGAAAGGCTAGCCAGCAACCTGCAATATGGAGATGACACAGTCTTGCTTGCTGAGAGCAAGGAGGAATGGAATCGCTGGCCGTTTAAAATCAAAGCCTGCAATCTTCACCATGCCTTGCAGCTCTAGGTAAAGAAAAACAAAAAACCTCACAAGTGAACCCAATAGACAACGTCGTGATAAATAGAGACTATATTGAAGTTTTCATAGATTCCACCTTGTTTGGATCCACAGTCAATGCTTGTGGAAGCAGCAGTTAAAAAATCAAAGTGTGTATTGGATTTGGCACATGTTCTGTGTCAGCCGTCTTTAAAATGCTGACAAACAGGATGTCATTTTGAAGAGTGTTTAACCTAAGCCATGACATTTTCGGTGACCTCCTCCGCCTGGGACAGCTGGATGGGGAATAGGGAAGGCGGAAGAACGGAGCATGTGAATTGTTGTGTTGGGTAAGGCTATGCAAGGATTGTGGTAGGCCAGGAAAAAAAAAAAAGAGTCTGCCAAAATACAGCAACATGCTATTTTTTTACAGGGTAGCACATGTTTTTGTCTCACATACTTTGGCTAAAAGGAGAAACATTCTTTGGAAAAGACCATCACACTTGGTCCAGTGGAAGGCCAGTGAAAAAGAGGACGGCCAGGAAGGAGATGTGTTGACATGGCGGCTGTGACCATGGGCCCAAACACTGCAATCACTGTGATGATGGTGCAGGAGCAGGTCATGTTCGGGGTCCCGGTGAGTCAGAAATGACTTGTTTGCACCCAACAACAACCATAACACTGTTCATCGTGGTCTGGAGGGAAGCAAGTGTACCTTGGCAAAACACCTCTGCATTCTTGAAATTCGGGTTCTAGTTTGAAGAAGCAAGCATAAATAAGTCAGGGATTAATAAGAGACTTTTCCGCACCTTTGTCTCCCACTGGGATATGCCAAACGTCAGAGGCTGTTTGTCAGCACATGGGGGGAGGTCAGATGCTTAGAAACAGCCTTTCTGAAGGCAGTCTGGTTGTACCACAGGTAGGGCCCGCACTCTGCTGTCAAGGACAATGGGCTGCTTCTCCCTAAAGGCTTGTGGAAATCAGTCTGGTCCCTATAGTTGGGGTTCTCACACTACTGAGTTTCTATAGTGAGCCTGAGAGCAGATCAAACTGGCTCAGTGACATCCAAAATTAAGCTGCCTCCTTGAATCTAGGATCTGCCCATCTTGTCACATGTGTGCCCCATAACTTCCCTTTCCTATTGTCTGGTTACCCCTAGATTGTCCCCCTCTCATTACTGTAGTACCTATAGCACAACCCCTACATGTGACATAAGTCTTTACCTGTAATTAGGGGGCTTGCATGCCCCCCAAAAAGATATAAGCCTTGTTTAGCAATAAAGAAACTCTTTTTCCCAGTCCTCACCAACCTATCAATTACTCCTGCAATTCTCACCTTCAACATCTCCATGTGGAACATCAAGTGATTCTGAGGTGAGCATGCGACCATGAAATGTGTCTGACTCCATTATTTCAATCTCTCTTCTATCTCTCATGCTCTCTATGACTTTACTATAATCTTTACTTATTATCGCCATACAATGTGTTAGGGGCTGGATTCTCTGAAAAATAAGGAACTCAATAAATACACCAGATGATTTTACAACAGCCTGAGTGTCACATAGGAGATAAAACAGGTTCATAAGAAGGACACTTGTACAACTTCACATTAATTAGTAACGAAAACTCTCTCTGAGAAGGTGACCATTTAGTGGACACCTAGATGATAAGGCAAATAGTTGAAGAGTCAGGGCAGCAGATTCATGCGGGGAAAGAGCAGGTGCAAGGGACCTTGGCTGGGACAGACAGTATACCTAGGGACAACAACAACAACAAAGGTTGTAGAAGATGAATGAGATTGTAGTGAGATGAGGTTTTAGACACAGGCAAGCAGCAGACAATGCCAAACCCAGGAAACAATGGGAAGTTTCCCTGAAATTCTTTCAATAGTATAGGCAAGTAATCAGGAGGAATTAAAGAACAGGTGAACCATGAATAGAATAACACATTTGCTTTTATTTCCTACCTTAGTGAGGAAGATGAAGAGCTAAGAAGTGATCAAACTTTTCTAAAGAAAGGACATTATATTAAATTCTCCATAACATTAAACTTCAGTAGGTATATAAGGTAATTTTTGTAAGAATTATAGTTTAAACAGATGATGAGTATTATCCATATGATGTGGTATAATGGGAAATACATCTAACTACAGTATAGAAACCAGAACACCTGGGTTAGAGTACTGAGTCCACCTCACTGTCAGGGAGCATGATGTATTATGCCTAGGCCAACCTGCTTTTACCAGAGGGACCTGGTTTAAAATCCACCCCACCAGGGAGGAGCTGTGTTTCCCTGGGTGTCCCATTCAGCCATTTTAAACCCTAGTCTCTTGTAAAAGTTCATATAGTGGTATCATCTTTCCAGAGGAGTTTATGGAATTTAAACATAAATGAAGTATGCCTGGTATGTATAAACCCCAATTTTAAAACATATGTTATGAAAATGAATTAAAACAGCAAGAAAGCCAACTTATACTCAAAACAATTTGAAGATGTTTGGAACCACTTGTATTTCTTCTTTCCATCTCTAGAACTAAGGCTTGTATTCTACAGAGGTGGTTCATTTTCAGATCACAGCACCTCAAGACATTGTCTTGGTTTTAAAACTGCCTGGTTTCACTGGACTTCATTTAAAGCCCTTCATTCCTGGAAATATGGCTCTAACTTAATTTGCATCAAGAAATTAATTCTAAAACCCAGTGCTTAAATATATGAAGGCTTCTTTCGTACTTACACATATTAAAATGTGATGGGAAATTCTCTTTAAGCTTGGGTGAATATTATCCAGAAAACATTCTATTCACAAAATAATTAATGCAGCCAGAGAAGAGAGAGCCAGGGATTCACATATATTGTGTTGAGGGACCAACACTGAAAGTGGATTATGACATTTTGTCCACATCGTATTTTATTAGATTCCAAAATTTTGTCCAACTACAGAAGAAGAAGAAGAAGAGGAAGAAGAAGAAGAAGAAGGAGAAGGAGGAGGAGGAGGAGGAGTAGGAGGAGGAGGAGGAGGAGGAGGAGAAGGAGAAGAAGAAGAAGAAGAAGAGGAACTGGGAATGAAAAAACTATTTCTGCCAAAATCACAAACAAAAAACACCAACTTGTTCTAAAATGTGAACATGAGGCTGGCAACACATTGCAATGTTTTTGGTCTTGTTGTTTCAGTGACTCTGGGTTGGCTCCCACTCACAGTGTCCCTTTCACAGTAGAACAGAGCACTGGCCAGTCCTGCACCGTGCTCACAGTTGTTTTTTGTGTGAGCCCATTGTTGTGGCCACTATGATAACCATTTCATCAAAGATTTTCCTTTTTGTCACTTTACCAGACATGATGTCCTTTATAGAGACTCGTGTCTCTCAAGCGCATGTGCAAACTACCCGAGACAAACGTTTGCCATCCTGGTTTGTGAGGACCATCCCGGCTGTCCTTAAGGCAAGTCAAATTTGCTTGTTCTTCTTGCCATCCATTTTGATCCGTTATTGGTCCAGCACACTTTCTTTCAAATGCATTCATTGTTCTGCAGTTACCTCTATGCATTGTCCAGCTTTCACAGGCGTACGAGGCTATTGAAAACAACACAGGTCGGATCAGGTGCACCTTAGTCCTCAAAGTGACATCCTTGCTCCTGACATTTTAAATGGGTCTTTACCACTTAAACACAACAAATCTGTCCAATCCAATTTGTCCTTTTATCTCTCGACTACTGTTTCCAGGAGTATTGATTGTGGGTCCCAGTCAAATAAAATTATTGAAAATGTTGATCTTGTGTATGTCTAATATTCTTTTTATGAGGATTTTTATTCTCATATGCAGTGATAAACTATACTGTAGTCTATAATCTACCATTTTCATCAGTAAATGATTCAAGTCTGCTTCATTCTCAGCATCCCAGGTTATCATCTACATATCCCATGTGGTTAACGGTCTCCGTCCAGTGCAGATGCCACAGGCTGGGGTCCAGTTTCTCAGATGAGTTGCTTAGCCTGCAGCCTGACAGTATGAATCAAGACCTGTTAAAGAGATGTAAGGATCCCTGGTGGGGTCAGGTTAAAAGCTAGGCTGCAGGGGCAGATCTCTGTCACATAGTGACTGTGAAACAGAATCGAGGCAACACCAATGTTTCATTTATTTTTTCTGTTTTTTTCTTTTTAAGGTTTATTGTGTGGGGTTTTTTTTCTCTAGCTTTTTTGTATATATTTGATTTTTTGGTTCAGACAGGTATTAAGCATGAGATATCTTATAAAGTTTTTATGCCCATTTTGAGTCTTCAGCTTCTATCAGCTTCCCGTGGGCCCCTCTCACGTCTCTCCAGTTAGTATTATATCCAGTTTTCTGTTGTTACATTGTTTTATACTTTTTTGCCTTATTTGTTAATTATTTTACTCATGTATAAACCTCATTGGTGATGCCTTTTGAAAATAAATCTGTTTTGAAAGAAGAGAAAATATATGTGTATGTATATACATATTTTGAGAATGTCAGCCAATCTCTTCAGCAGAAGAAAGAGGAGCTATTATCTTTTATTTTACTGCTATTTTCAGTATTGTTATTGCTTTAAAAAATAATATTAAAATTTAAGAACTTTGATACATCACTTTCACTTTATTATGCCTTTCTCCATCAGGAGCTATGCGGTAACTCACAAGGTATGCTAATACAGGTTTGAAAAAAAAAACTGGAGTTTAGCTTTGGTTTCTCAGAAACACATTTTTTCCAAAATTCACTAACTCTAAATATAAAACAAGCAACATGCTCTTCAAGTATTCTAATCAGGAATGTGTTAAAATAACCCAATTTCAGATGGATAGAAATGAACTAATTGGAATGCAAAATAAAAATGAAGAAGCAACTTTGCAATTATGTTAATGTCTGTATGTTTATACATCCATTTATAAAATCTACATATATATTTACTTCCCCTCCTATAATCTTAAAGTTTGCAAATGAAACAAGTGGCATTTTCAAACCATGTCCAAAATGTACTGCATTAACAAGGGAGCATAAAATATGTAGAAGGGGACTTCAAGGAGCCAATGGAAAATTCCATGATCTTTCCTCTCATTGTCCCTTTTTGAGGCCTTCTCATGTATTTAGAAGAAAACAGAATAGAGCCTTCTTTACAATAAGGACTTAGTTCTTCTGGGTCTAATAACTGTCTGAAATACTGTTATTTCAATTAAAGAAAGATAAAGCTGAGAATGAAATGATGCCCAGAGAACTAAATAAATCAACCAGAGAAGTTAATCTAATTCTATATTAAACATGTGAAAATAAATGGATGAAATACTTGGACATTTTAATATAGCTAGATGAAGAGCAAAGAGATTGTGATGGATAGCTATGAAAGAATGGATAGTATTAACTAATATTTCTGTGTAATTTTCAAATGTCCATAGTAGTTTCATGACCTATTAGCAAACCATCTGCATAATTACCATAAGTGAGTGACAGTGCTCTGCCAACTTTATAATGAAAACACACACACACGTACACACGCAAAACCACAGCTCGAGATAGATGAAGGGACTGGGACACGAAATGTGGTTAATGGTTGGGAATTGAGTGTTAATTAGACACTCCTTTAAAGCCCTCTTGATTAAATTTGCATAGATTTAGAAAATAATGAGTCTTCTTGTTAATTAGTCTGTTTCTATAATTTCTATATTGATTTATATTTCATATAGTAAAATAGATATACTTTCTTTAGGTAAAATCAATTTAAATGACTTTAAATTAGTATAAACCCCCTAAATTTGGTATTATTGCAAAGTATCTAAATGACAAAATTGAAGTCTGTCTTTTTCACTTATATTTTGATCAATTTTTATACTGTATTTAAATAGTCTCTGAGTTGTTTTCAAGATAAAAATATCAGCTTTATTGTTTTGGGGTTTATTTTTGTTTTTTAGTTGCCAATCATTTATTGTCAAAAATTTAAACAAAGAAAATGAAGAAAAGAGAACTATTCCAGTCAATTAGATGACATGAAGTAAAGCATATAAAGCCTTCACAGCTTAGCATAATAACAAATTGAGCCGATGATGTTGAGTCAGATATTCTAACCCACCAGCTGCAATAAGGGGAAAAGATGAGGCTGTCTTCTCCTGTAAAGATTTAAAATCTGGGAAACTGATGGACAGTTTGATTCTGTTCTGTAGGGTCACGAGGTATCAGAATAACTACAGAGCGAGTGAAAACGCGGCCATGGAGAATCTGAAAGGGACTTCAAAGGGGAACAGCTGCCATGGTGCCATGCTGATCAGACTTCGCTCCTGCGGTTGTTTGAAAGATTGACTTAATTACCATCTGCAACTTTTTGAGTCATGTTACATAAAATAAAATATATACTACAAATGCAGTGTAAGTGTAAACTATCATTGTATGACTTATCGTATTTCATTCTTTTGTGTTGTTTCTGTTAAATCTCTCCTATATTGTCTCATTTCTGAAGGGTTGTAGCAAACGTCAGAATATAAACTAAAAGTGCGCTGTTCACAAGACATATCCTACAAGGAAATTTTGGGTATCTTTTGCTAATCATCTACTGAAAATTCCTTATCCCGTAATTTCTTCTTTGTTCTACTAGTGGAGTTTTGCACATTCCTCAAATGTATCAATCCGCATGAACAAAAAATGCATCGTCCTGGTCTGGTGCTGTCTTGGGCCTCCAACAGCAGTTTAAAGCCACCAGCAGCTCGATGAGACAATGAGGAGACTCTGTCTCAGGAGGCTTTGCATCCTCTGAACCTCACGAGGGCGGTTTCCTCTGTCCCAGAGGGTCACCAGGAGTCTCCAAGTGACTACATGTCACTGTTCTGTTTCATTGTTTTGTTTTTAATGTTAATGGAGTGTTCACTTGGATAGTGACATTTTAAAGAATATTAGATCTTTTGGGTTTTTTTTTTACCCCTATCTTGATATTATTATTTTGGTTATGATATCTAACTTAAAAAAACGTGTGATTTTTTTAATTGAAAGAATCAAATGAACATATTTTTATACTGGGATAAAGATTTAAACAAAATTTGAATTCTAAATTTGTATAATTTCATCTTTGTTTTTTATTAAAGGCCATAAACCATGACGATAGGTTATATTACCTGCTATTTATTGTGCAAGTTTCTGAAACTCTGATGTTTTGAGTCTAACTGGCTATTCACTTCAGCTATCAATTAAATATGTTACAGTCTACATTTCCATTGTATTTTTAATTACATTTGCATTTAATTTACATTAACATTGTAGTGAATTCATGTCTTGGTTGTTCTCAGTTAAGTATGTTTTATATGCATTCACATATATTATTGAATGTATTATCACATATCTATTTTTTTAATTATCAAGTGTGCTTAGAATAGAACTTGAGATAAATTTGAACACTTTGATTTCAATGTGTGTCCAAAGTGTTCTTAATTGACCCAGTTTTTAAAATTATATTTCAGGAAATCCTGTATCTGCAAAATAAAAATCACTAGTTGTTTTTCACAAGTGCTACTGAATTCTCTTTTGTAATAAGCATGATGATTTTTAAAAATGTGACTCAGATTTTCAATTCTTTTCAATAATTACATAGGAATAGCACTGATTGAAAATTCGGTTGCTAATGAAGTTTATAGCTAACCATAAATATTTTTTGTTTTGTTTACTTTTTTCTCTCGTATTATTTCCTAAATTTTAAGTACTTGGTATTCAGAAGGCCACACTACACACTGGGAGCCCGCTTCACTCCTTTATCAAACCTTAATGTAATTTCAACCTCCATCGAGTTCTTTCTGCACATTGTCTGGCAGTAGAAGGGATCTTTGCTCTGCCTTCTTTCCACGTGTCCATAACTATGGCTTCCCTAATCAGAGGAAGAAGGGGCGCGCTCCCTGCAGAAATTTACCTGTGCATGTCTGTAGTGGAAGTTCTGGCCACAGGGCCATGTGGTCAGAACCCAGACGTTACCAAGATGATACATCCCTCACCCTCCAAACTGACGATGAATGTTCTAGGTCAGCGGTTCTCAACTTCTGGGCTGGGGGGAAGGGTCGAACAACCCTTTCACAGGGGTCGCCTATTCATAACAGTAGCAAAATTATAGTGATAAAGTAGCAACGATAATTTTATGGTGGGGGGGGGGTCACCACAACACGAGAAACCGTATGAAAGGGACGCAGCAAGAGGAAGGTGGAGAACCACTGCTCGAGGGGAAGCCAGCAGAGAGGAAAGGTAAGGGCTGATGTAGAGCTTTGTAAGTTATTAGATCTATGACATTGCGTATGTCCTTTTGCCACATTTACTCATAAGTGCCTCCCTTACAAAGTGAGGATTATACAATTGACCTCTTGGGATAATAACTAAAGCATATATAAAATATATAATGCTTTAAAATTTTCAGAATGATACCTATGGAGAATGTGTTAGGTCGTCCTAACAGGGAGCAGTGTGTCTACTGGGCATGCTCCAAAATTCAGGCTCAGAGCCAGGAAAGGGAGGAACACCTGGGTGGGCCCCAATCTGGGCCAGGTGAGCTTAATTCAGCCAATGGGGTGAACCTGTATTGTAGACCACGCCTCTCAGCTGAGGGCCTAAAATAAAACAGAATCTGGAGCCATGGACCTCTTCTTTTATGGAGCCGCTCCTCAGCCAGCTGTGTTCTCCTCTGTCCGCAGGCTTCCACGTGTGGGTGTGAAGTTCCCTGAGGGGCCTATGTAAATGATGAAACTCCTTCTGTCCTTTATAAAACTCACTGGGATCACCAACCAGGCTTCAGAGTGAATTCTTTCTCGTGCACAGCCAAGGACCAAGGGTGTTGCCACCTGAGAAACCTAACAAATGCACTGGTGTTTCCTTTTGCTGTATTCCTTTTGATATGCTATATAAAGTTACAGAATTTGGTTTATTTCAAAATGACTGTAGGAATACAGATAGCAATGCTGGGAATTCCATAAGACTGCTGAAAAGCAATAGTTCACTAGAAATAATATTCTTTTTCAGCCAGACTGCTAAACATAATGGATGAAATAATAGTATACATGTGATAGTTTTTAATACAGGTACTGGAAGGGTTAAAGTAGTACACTCAAAATCTAGTTCAAACATATGGAAAAATATATAAAAGAAATATTTTATTCTTTATATAATGTTTGGGTTTTTTTTTTCTTTCTAAATTTGCATTCTCTGGTGGCAAGGTCTGCACCATAGTCATCTGATTCCTAAGTGCATCTTTTGGGAAGATTAAATACCTAAGTTTTCGCTCTCTTTTATTTAAAAGTGGAAGATAAGTGGTTTCCAGGCTGTGTGGCTGACAGTTTCAAGAACTATTTTCCCCACCTTTTTCTTCATCAGCATAAAGAAATCCAGATCCTTCAAATGCTATTTTTCTGCCAGTTGTTCTGTTTTGAATCTTGAATTATTTGTGCCACTGATAAGCTAGAGTATGTAATCGACCAAAATATTCAGGAAAAACAGAACTTAGAAATACACTCTCATTTCCCCTGTTACATGAATATTAATTAGCTATTCTTTTAGTGAAATAGTATTTCAATATTACTCACAGTCCCTCACATCCCTACATAATCTAAAGTACTTGTAAAACTAAAATGTCCTCAGTTAAAAAAATTTGAACTCTCTAGGTCATTAGTGGACTGTCTTTTAAAGCTTGTAGTACATGAAAGTAAAGAAAGGGAAAGCATTAAAAAGATCATTTACTCAGTGGTTCCTGGGACATCGATTGGCCTGATGTAATGTGTGAGGAAGGCGCTCACTTTTCCCTCTTACGGTAAAAACTTCCTTTGGGAAATGCAGAGCCCTCCAACTGGAATGAAATCAGAAATAAACAACTGTAGAGGTCAGGGAATAACAGCAGCAAGGACAGTGAGCCAGCACCGGCAAAACCATACCAGTGGCAGACCAGGAGCTGCCCCCTTAGAACAGAAAACAGCATGGAACAATAAAAAAATTAAAATGTACCACAAACAATTAGCCAATCATAAAAGAAGCACTAGAAAGGAGGTATAGCACCTAAGAAGTTCTACTTCCATTTTTGTGATGGTCTTCTATTTTACTTCTCAGTGTCTTGACGCAATATTTGCGTCATGTCTAAGATATCTGAAAATTTCTAGCAAATATGTCTTTTATTGAAAAGGAACAATTTTTAAAAAATAGTAGTATACTTACAACAATTGATGTTACCTGTAAAATTAGTATCCTATTCCAAAAACAGATGATTTTGAAAATCTATGGGGTAAGAAATTCCATAGAAAGCAAGATAAAGGGGCGGGGAGTGTATGGATGTGCTTTATACAATTGATGTATGTATATGTATGGATTGTGATAAGAGTTGTATGAGTCCCTAATAAAATGTAAAAAAAGAAAAGAGGAGAAAAAATGATTAGGGCGAAGACTGTACAGATGTGCTTTATACAATTGATGTATGTATATGTATGAACTGTGATAAGAATTGTATGAGCCCCAATAAATTGTTTAAAAAAAAGAGAAAAAAAAGTAAAAGCAAACAATCACATACATCCCATTACTATGCAAATTTTAGTCTTTAATAAATGGTAAAATATGTATACCGAAGAATGTTTTAAAATAAATTTCTTTCTGACTTATTATTAAAAAAAAAAGAAAGCAAGATAAAGGCAAAACTGCTTTTATGGGCGGGGGGAAATTACTGTGACCAGAGAGAAACTTTCCAGATGACACCACTGGGTGCACTAACTCAGAACAAGTTGTTCAATTCTTGCCGAGAGGGAAGAATGCATACTAGGAAATGTCCATGCAGTGGAGCTATTTCAGAATTTTTTTGGGGGGATAGGTGGTACACCCTCGTACAATAGAAGAAATATTGGCCAGTCTTGTGCCGGCCTCACAATCCTTGCTAAGTTTGTGATCATTGACGCGCTCACTGTAGCAATTCATTTCCTGAGGACCCCCTTTTCACCAATATTCTTCCTTACCAAGTTTGATGTCATTCTCCAAGCACTGCTGCAGCCTGATAACATGTAAAATATACATGTAACATATATGAGACAAAGCCTGATCATTGTCCCTTCAAAAGTGCATTCTGCTCTATTTCTTCCAAATATTAATTCATGGACAAATATGTTGATTCTCCTGGAAGTGCATAGGTAGTTCAATGTTCTTTTTCAACACTATAATTCAAAGACTTCAGTTCTTGTCTTCCTTACTTATTGTTCCGTTTTCACATGCATATGAGGAAATTGAAAATGCAATGGTTTGGGTCGGTTGTGCCTTATTCCTAAAGGTGGCGTCTTTGCTTTTGAATACTTTAAAATCGTTTATATCAGATATGTTCATGCACTATATCATTTGAGAGCTTAACTGATGCTTCTATGGACATTGAGTAAGGATTCAATAAAATGAAATCCTGGAAAATTTCACTCTATTCTTTATTTATCCTGAGATTGTTTATTGCTCCAATTGTAAGGAATTTTAGTTTCTATACTTAATAATTCATACTGAAGCTCTTAGCTTTTGATCTCTATCAGAAAATGCATCAAGACCTCTTTCTTCTCAGGAAGGAAAGTTGCGCCTAGCTATCCCTCGGTCCCGACACCTTGTTCTAGCTTTTAGATTACTTAGCTCAGCAGACAGATCAAATAAGGATGGTGAATGGGTACAACACAGGTGCAAATCGTTCTAGATTTAAACTATGCTTTAAACTTTGCAATATTTCTTTGTTATGGTTAAAATCCCATCTCTTGGTCTATATACTGCTTCCCAATGAGCATAATGAGGTATTCTGGAATTTCCACTTTTATAATATTACTTATTTTTTAAAGAACTACAAACAAATATTTTTGCATAGTTAATAAAATACACTCATAGCGCATTTGGAGTTTTTCCACCAGGTCAGACTGTTAATCGAGCTTTCTCTTTAGAGGTCCTGAAAAGATTGCATAATAGTGTGCAACAAAAAAGGACTGATTTGTGGTAGACAGGGGACTGATTTTGCCACCACGACCATGCTCCTGCTTACACAGCCATGTCAGTGTGCCAGTTTTTGTCAAAAAAAAAAAACACAGCATGCTTCTATTGCCCCTGTAACTTACTCACCTGGCCTCAAATTCTGTTTTTGGGGGGCTACCCCATATGTATGTGTGCCCATTCCAAAGAAATGTGTACCAACACAGTATTCAAAATACAGAACTTTATTATTAATATTTAACACGAGTTCATTTTTATTTAAGCTCATGCAACAAGCACTGCAACAGTACATTGACAGGCAACTGCCAGAAGTCAAGGTTGGATTCAGGAGACATGGAACAAGGATATCAATGCTGATGTCAGCTGAGTCTTGCCTGAAACAGAGAACTCCAGAAAGATGTTTACTTGAGTTTCATTGACCATGAAAAGACATTTGATTGTGGGAATCCTAAAAATCTGTGCATAACCTTGAGAAGAGTGAGTATTCTAGAACACTTCATTGTGCTCATTCAGAGCTTGTATGTGGATCAAGAAGCAGTTGTGTGGACAGAACAAGAGAATGAATTAAAATCAGGAAAGGTGTACATCGATTGCAGTAATTTTTAATAAGAACCTATTGTATGCAGATAACACAACCTTGTTTGTTGAAAGTGAGGAGGAATGAAAGAACTTGCTAATGAAGGTCAAGGGTTGTAGCCTTCAGTGTGGATCACAACTCAACGTAAGGAAGACCTAAATTCTCACAACTGGACCAATAGTCAACATCATAATAAGGGGAGAGAAGCTTGAAGTTGTCCAGGATTTTTGCCTGATTTTGTCCATAATTAATGCTCATGGAAGCAGCAATCAAGAGATCAAAAGATACTATTGAATTAGGTAACTCTGCTGCATAAGAACTCTTTAAAGTATTGAAGAGCAAGGATGTTACTTTGAGGACAAAGGTGCACCTGATCCAAAACATGCTATTCCATCACATAATATGCATGCGAAAGTTGGACATTGAAAACTGGACCACAGAAGAATCGATGCATTTAAATTATGGTGCTGCAGAAGAATCTTGAAAGTACCATGAACTACTAAAAGGCCAAACTGATCTGTATTGGGAGAAGCAAGGTCAAGGTGCTCCTTAGAGGCAAGGAAGGCAAGATTTTATCTTACATACTTTGGATTTATTGTCAGAAGAGACAAGTCTCTGGAGAAGACTGGTCTTCTTTATCATGTTTGACAGAGTGGGAGGGTGGCATAAAAGAGGATGGGCTTCAATGACATGACACAGAGGCTACATCAAAGAGATCAGGCATAGGAATAATTGTGAGGATGGTCCAGGACCATGCGTTGTTTCCGTCTGTTGGTCACAAGGTCGCCATGAGTGGGTGCCAAATTGATAGCACCTAACAACAATGAATTAGGAAATATCTTAGTTTTCAAAATGAAATGGGATACATAATATTTGATATCACAGGAATCCCACCTATTGCCATGAATTTGACTGCAGTTTATAGTGAATCTCTGTGGGCTTCAGAGACTCAAATCTTTATAGTAGTACATAACATCAACTTTTTTCCTGCTGAGCTGATTACTATATTTTTCAAACTTCCTTGCTTATGACAAAATAATAATTTTTAAATTCTCAAGGTATCATGAGAGAGGGGGGAGCAGGAAGGGGTCGGGGAAATGAGGAACTGATGCCAAGGGGCTTAAGTGGAGAACAAATGTTTTGAGAATGATGAGGGCAACAAATGTAAAACTGCTTTACACAATTGATGTATATGTGGATTATGATAAGAGTTGTATGAGCCCCCAATAAAAATGATTTTAAAAAGAAAAGGATTCAAATAAGCAAGAGAAAAAAATAAAATGATGATGGCAACATATGTACAAATGTGATTGACACAATGGATGGATGGATGGATGGATGGATGGATGGATGGATGGATGGATGGATGGATGGATGGATGGATTGTGATAGGAGCTGTAAGAGCCCCTTAATAAAATGATAAAAAGAAATTCCAGTTCAGCGTCCACCAATGAGGAGCTCTTTACTTTCATAAGATGTAGGAAATGACAACCCGAGTTTTGCTTTTATGGCAATGCCAGCGGCTGAGAGCTTAGTCCGACTTGTCATTTTACCTTAATGTTTGGGCTTTCCCAAGAATCTTCGTATTCTCAGTCCTGTGGCTGTGAATCACACTTACCTGACCTGGTTTGTAGACGTCACAACCTTATTATTACAAGAACTGAGATTTAATGATGTATTCACTTACTTTTTCGACACTTCTAATGGTGTTACTTCTTGCTTACTCTAGAGAGATTTCTGGTTTTGCCTTTTCTTTCTTTACTTACCCTTTGAATGATACCGAACACAAAGAAAGTGTGCATGTTATGCTTTCTCCTGGGGATTCCCAACTTGCACACTAGCAATATCTCGTTAGTACGTAGCATAAACGAGGACCAACTTGAGAGGGTAGAAGTACGCATTTTCTTGAACTCAGTGGACATTTTCAATGAGAAAGATTCCACTTGATTAACCAAAGATGGACTTCAACTCCATTTCCTACTAGATAAAAAATTTAAATGTACTTCCAAATATGATATCTTCAATTACATTCTAGACTCTTTTCCTCATCTTTTAAACACAGCATTTGACTCTTCCCTTTAGAATGGTGAATTTTCCTAACCCAGCTTGTCAGCAGGCAGACTTGAAAAAAGATACATTGTTTTTAGGGTTTTTATCCATTTTTTTCTTACCAATCTCCAACCCTCTGTTTTTCTCAACATTAATCATATCCCCTGATGAGCTAATGTATGCTAAGCATGCGTTCTTGGGAGAGGGTACAAATCCTGTAATATCCACCAAATATATTTTGATAAATTGAAAATCTCAAGTTAATTATTAAAATAATGAAGTACTTATCAAAAGATTTTCCAACTTGCCACCATAAAATAAATGTATACTAAAAGTAATACAATAAATAAAAAGCAAAATGAGGCTATTTTTATCCTTGATAGTAACAAGATAATTTTATTTAATAGGATATAATATAAGCAGTGTTTGGGGCTAATCTCTTTCTTCTTTTTATTCAACTAGAAATAAAGCTTGGTTTGAACTAGCAGATAACACACATATTTGAAGTATTATTTGAAAGGGAGAGTCTTCGGCACTTTTTTATCATTGAGGGAATTATTACTGTTATTACACTAAGGAGCCCTGCTTCACAAAGGCTCAGTGCTGCCTGTTGACCAAATGTTGGATGTCTGAATCCTGCGGCTCTGACAGGGATAAACATGATCTGGAAAGAATATAGTCAAGAAAATTCTATGAGGAGTTTGATTGTACACATAGGTCACAATGACTAGGACCCAGCCATGCCATCTATTATTATTATTATTATTATTATTATTATTATTATTATTATTATTATTATTATTATTATTGTAAAGTGCGATTGTTATTAGAAGTCACCTTGGCAGTACAGTGTTTAACTGCTAACTGACTAGCAGAAAGGTCAGTGTGCTTAATTATACCAACCAACTTCTCTATGAAATAAAGATGAACTTGTAACAAGCTGCTTCAGCAAAGATTTCAGTCCCAGAAACACTATTGGGGAATTTCTACTCTATCTGTAGAGTTACTGTAATACACAGTTACCTCCACAGCAATGGGGTTGGCTGTTCTTGCCAATTATTACAAATTCCCCCAATTCATGCTTAAGCTCATCAATCAACGAGAAGAAAAACATTTACTATACCATATTTCACTTAATGATATCTAAAAGTATAATTTACTAACAAATTTCTGAAAATTCTGATTTTATAAAGTTGAGTTTTGTTCTACTTTCTTTTCACCTTCATACAAAACAGATGGAATATATTTTTTATTATTAATTATCTCTCTAACTTCAAAGAAAGAACCCATTTTTTCTTTGAAGGATTTTGATTAAAAGTTTTTATCTGGGTTCCAATAAGCTCTGACAGTTAATTAACCTAATTTAAAAATGATCAGATGAGGGAAATGGCACAGAAAGTTTGAAGTATTAGAGCTATGGAGGTAGAATTCTAAAATTAATCTAGCTTCCTATTAGGAAAAAAACAATCTTTTAAATACTATTTCATTTAACTCTTAAAAAGAGGGTTTGCATTCTCTTTATATACCACATTACCTACATGCCTAATAAATGAGGCAGCTTAAAAAAAAACTCATGGAAAAAAATGGAATTAAGAGATAATGATGTTTTCCCATGGACTTTTTTAACTCCCTCATTTTGTTTATTTGTAAAAGGAATGACATTTTAGGAGGAACGAAATCAGTGAAGTTGTCTTGTTTAACATTTTATTTCCTTACCAAGTTTATTATTTTTTGTAAATATCTGTATTCTTCAGGTCATACAGTTTTTGAATGGCAGGAAATATGAGCTAAAGGTAGATGCACATTTTGAGTGTTCATGAAGGCATGCATTGACCCAGTATGTCTTCCCTTCCCTACATGCCCACTATATCCATAAAGGGTTAGGTTTAACAATATTAGAGGAGAAAACTGGATTAATCCCAATAAATACATATTAGAATTAACTTTCAAGATACATATATTACATTATTTAGAAAGTTTTAATTTTGTTTAAAGAAATACAGAACTCTCATTTTCTACTCAAGTGAGAAATA
Organism: Tenrec ecaudatus; assembly: GCF_050624435.1. Classification (NCBI taxonomy): domain Eukaryota; kingdom Metazoa; phylum Chordata; class Mammalia; order Afrosoricida; family Tenrecidae; genus Tenrec; species Tenrec ecaudatus. The sequence goes on from NC_134533.1 coordinate 47,720,266, forward strand.
AAATTAAAATTATTTTTCTGAGGTGGTTCTCAAACTAAAGTTTAGAAAATGTGACCCTTTGCTTCTTTGGTGGCACCCTGCTGGTATAGTGGGATTATGCATTGGGCTGCTAACCACAAGGCCATTAGCTCAAAATCACTAGCCACTCTGAGTGAGAAAGATGAGGCTTTCTACTCACATAAAGATTCACAAAATCAACTCTACTCCGTCTTATAGGGTCAGAATAAATTGGAATTTACTAAATGACAGTGAGTTTGATTTTGAGATTGTTTTTCTTTTTCCTTAATGTCTTATGTCAAAGTGTCCTATTTTGTAATAAGAACAAACCAATTTCCCTTAACTTGATTATGACTCATAATAGTCCCAATATATTTCAGGTAAGAACTATGCTCCACATGGTGTTCATGTTTCATATTTATGGAAATATTTCAAGGCCTTTCCTCGGGGGCCCTTTAAATAGATTCAAACTGTCAGCATTTAAATATTCAAATGCTTAAGCACTTGTGCCACCCAAGGACTATATCTTTATAATTGACTTTGTGGTTGTTGTTATGTCCTGTCAAGTTCTTTCCAACTCCTGGTGACCCTACCTACAACACAACTGAATTCTGCCCAGTGCCCCATTCTAGAAGACTGCTTGGTATCTATTGTTGCTGATGGGCCCTCAAGAGATCATTTTCTACCTAGCCATAAGTTTCAAATTCATTATGTAAAATCCGATTCAAAGCAATGACAGAATAAAAAGGAAGGCATTGATCTGGGAATCTCACTGATTTCCTACAAATCTAACCTAACTCTCTGAAATGAAATGTTCACCAGCAGAGACCACCGATGAGTCTGAGATATGGACCTTTCCTTGAGAAATCAACCCCCTAGGTGGTGGTAGGTTGATTACATGGGACCACTGCCAACAATAAAAGGGAAATGTTGTCCTTCCTGGAAAAGATACACACTCTAGCTGTGGATTTCCTATCCCTGCGTGTAGTGCTTCTGCTAAAACCACCACTTGAACTTACACAAGACTTTAGCTACTAGCCTGGTATCCCACATACCATCAAGGGACTTCTTCACAGCACTTGAAGTAGAGGAATAGGACCATACTCACACAATCCATTGATTTTGACATGTTCCCCTGCTATCTGGAAGCATTTGGCTTGATAGAACTCTGGAGAGAATGCCTAAATAGTCAATCAAAGAGCCACCTAGGTGGCAATAACTTAGAGTTGGGCAAAGTTCTCCAGGATGCCATGCATGCTTTAAACCGGCAGCCATTATATGGTGCTGTTTCTCCATTAGCCAAAATCCATGGGTCCTGGAACCAAGAGATGGAAATTAGCACCACTCATTTTTACTTCTAGTGGCTCGCTCCTGATAGCTTTGTTTCCTGTTCTGGCAACTCTGTGCCCTTCTGGTCTGGAAATCTCAGTTATGAAGTGAAGGATACACCCAACTTCGGAAAGAGCACTGATTCCATTAACTGAAAGTTGAGAAGGCTTCCTATTTGTTTGGGTCCCTCATGCCTCTGGATCAACAGGCAAAGAAGGGGGTTACTGCATTAAGTGGTATGATTGATATTAATTACCAAAGGGAAACTGGATTGGTATTATACAATGGAGGTAAAAAAATCTATCTCTAATCCAGAAGATTCTTTAGTACTACCTTGCCCCTTGATTAAAGTACTACCATGCCCCGTGATTAAAGTAAATAGCAAATCACAGCAACCCAACCTGGCATGATTACTAGTGACCCATCTTCTTCAGAAATGAAGGTTCATGACACCTCACCAGACCAACACGCCAAGGCCAGCTGAGATACTTCTCAAGGAAAATGGAAGACAGATAGGTGATGGAAGAAAGTAGTTCTGGATAATAGCCACCACCACGTGCTCAGTTACACAAATAAGGATTGTCACTTTTATGAGTATGGTTTTACTCACATCGAAAATATTAGATGTTTGGGGTTTGTGTGCTAGTTGGTTCATATTATATGCAAATATGATTTTATCGGTGCCTTTGTTTGGAGATTATGTATGGTTTAAGGTCTGTACAAATGCTAACTTGACTGTGAAGGTTTGGTTCCAAATCAACTTGACTTTGGCAGAATCCACAGTGGTATGGCAGTTAGGGCCTGGTAATCCTCATGATGTCAACTAAAACAGTATCATTCACTACATGATGCGATTTATTGTGAGGAGCCAAGCAATTATTAAAAGATTAGGATGACATGCAATTGAAGGGATGTGTCCTCAAGGGAATAGACTACTCCTACATAATTAGACACTTTGGAGTGACTCTTCCCTTCCTGCTGGTCTGGGTCTGAATTTAGCTCCTCTCTATCTGGTTCTTTGAACTCTAGCTAATGCCTCCCAGCGCCACATTGCTTCCCAACCAGCCATCAGAACTGGCAACCTGGCCTCTTAACCTTGGTTCATACTTCTCTGGCTCCACCAGACAGACTCTTCCTACTTCCTCTTTGAACAGCCCCAGCAGAATATGAGCATTAAAATTCTCCAGGTTACATACAAACATGGGCTGAACCAGACTAGACTTACCCACTTCTACAATTGTGTGAGCCAATTTCTTGATAGAAATCTCTTTCTTTATGTATTCCAAACAACCTGCAATGGAGCCAATTCTGACTTATAGTAAGTAACCCAAGATGACATAGTAGAGTTGCCCCTGTGTATTATTACAGAGCCTGAAAATATCAACAAAAAGTGAGATCCCCATCACTCTCCCTCAGGGAAACTGGGGTTATCAAACTGATGACCTTGTTTAGAAGTCCACTAAGTCATCCACTATTCCACAGAGTAGTGCAAACAAGCAGTTGAAAAAGCCCTTGTTAAAGAACTTGTGGTGAAGGGGATGGCAGACTGAGCTGCGCAGTTAATACCCAATCTGAAAACAAAGCAGAATTAGTGAGTGAGGTGTATGAAATTCAGATAAATTGCAACTTGAATTCAATTAATTCAAATGTGCAGGGGGTGTCATTTAGGAATGTGATTTATTAAAAATCCCTGCAAATGATTCTGATCTGATTTATAGCCAATAGTTGAGGACAACTGGGATAGATAAGTTTTACTTAGGTATGGAATTGTATTATGCTATCATGAATACAGAAAATTAGTTTATTTGCTCCCATCTGACTTATTATTGACTGGTAATTGGGCCTGGCTTCTTGCCCAGAGGAGAAAGATGCTCATTATTTGAATTAAGGCCAAAATTATATTTTTATTCATTCAGTAAATAAGAAGATTTTGAGTACCCTCTCTTCCCCCTGAATTTTCTATTCAACTCGATATACTAAATTATTCATATTCAAATTCTATCTCTCTTTCCTAGAATCTCTAATACTCTCCTCTCTCCTTGGCACTTAACCGGTATAAAAGGAGATTATTCAAATGAGCTAACTCCAAAATTCTATTTTTCCAAACGTGTCAAATGTGAGCAAGGAGGGCAATCTACAGGCAAGCTGGGTCCCGGTTTCATTGGTGTCGTCTCTGATCACTGCGTTTACCCTGGGCCTGCCCGCACTGCATCTTCAGGTTTCTTGGATAAAGAGTCTTTATATCATTACTTGGCTGTTAGTTGGCTGTACTGTCACAGCTTATATGCTGCTTTGAAGCTGGAAGACACATCACTGGTATTTCAAATGTAAGTTCAGGCTAAAGCTGAAGAAAATAAAAACCAATCCACAAAAGCCAACAACCTGAGACATGGAGTCTTAGGTAGGCCTGTCCCAAGTCATGGCATTTTCCATCGCCTCCTACGTATGTGAACGTAGAAGATTGAATAAGGAAGACTGACCAAAGTAGAAGTGATACATGTGAGTTGTGCTGGTGAAGAGTAATCAGTGCACCAAGGACTGTCAGAAGGACAAACTACTCTGTGTTGGAAGAAGGAAGGCCAGCGTGCTCCTTACAGGCAAGGATGGCAAGACTTCATCCTATGTACTTCGGACATGTGGTCAGGGAGACGAGTCCTGGGAAAATGCTGTCATCTTTGGAAAACTGGAGGGGCAGTGAAAAAGAGGAAGAGCCTGAAGTGGATGGCTTGCCATGGTGTCTGCCACACTGGGCTTAGGCGTAGGAATAATTGTGAGGCTGTCACAGGACGAAACGTTGCTTTGTTCTGTGGTGCACAGCTTGATTATGGGTAGGAACCAACTCCACAGCACCTAAAAACAGCAAATCTTTACAGGGCCAGTGAGCCTCAGACCCCTCTGAGTTCAAATGGCAGCCCTTAGGCTTAGCAACCCAGTGCCTCACCCTCTCCACCACCGGAGCTGCTGGTTCACACCCACATCAGGCCTTGCTACGAACACAGGTGCCACTCGGCTGGGCTCTGTCTTGTACCTTCCTCACGTGAACGCATCTGTCACAGTAATGCCTATGAATTATATAGCAGGGTTCTCATCCTGTGGGTCACGACCCCTTTGAGAGTCAAACTACCCTTTCACAAGGGTTACCCAATTCATAACAGCAGAACGAAAATAATGTTATGGTTTGGGGGGGGGGTGTTTCACCACAACATGAGTAACTGTATTAAAGGGTCATGGCATTCGGAAGGTTAAGAACCACTGCTATATATTTAAAGACGTTCATGGTTAAAAAAAAATTGTAGCATTTTGCCAAGCATACAGAAATGCTAAGAAGAAAACACTGCCAATATTTTGGTATAGTAATTTCTGCAGAGGACAAGGTTAAAGGAAACAAATCAGGCAGCTCAGTAAATAGAAGCAGCAATTTATCAATAAGTGATCAATGCCCCAACTTGTCTAATATAAATCTTACCCTAATAAATTGATTTATTCCATATAGTACCTAAGATAAATCTCACGTGGAGAGCCTTGGGGGCACTTAGTGAGTTGATAACCTGAAGGTCTGCAGTTTGAAACCACCAGCTGCTCCCCTGTATCAAAAGGAAGCTTTCTGCTCCCATCAAGATTTACAGCATAGGGAAACAATAGGAACAGCTCTGCTCTTGCTTATAGGATCACTATGAGTGGGGATCCAGTTAATAGAAGGTAATTTTTTGAGTTTGAGTCTCTCATGGTTGGCATTTTTGGCATTGTATTAAGTTGTCATATCATTTATTCTACTAGAAAATGACTTAGAAAGCAGGAAAATCAAGAGAAAAATATTGTACTTAAATTGATAACTCCAATAACATTAAACAGAACTTTTTGCTTTCCCAACACACTTCAAAACACCTTGTATTAGACAGGGTTCTCTAGAGAGACAAAACCAGATTGCTAATAATTTTCTATATATATATTTATACAGATAGACATATAATACAATAAATGACCAGTTAAATTATAGACAGATAGATAGACATATAATACAAGAAATGAACAGTTAAATTATAAAGCAGTACAAATGGCTCACAAAAAGACCTTGTCATTGTTGACAAACAAAATTCAACTGACAGGTCAAGGTCAAACAATTGGCCAGAGTGACATAAAGCGAGGTCAAGAAAAACTGTGTGGTAGAGTGCAGATTCATCATGTAGGGAGAGATTAATCACAAATGAGAGTTCTGAAAGGCAGGTAATGTTTGCTATAAGGCAAGGGAAGGGCAGAATTTATGTTCAATATTTCCCTAGGGCGAATATTATTCCACTTTATTATAATTATCTGTTTCTCTGACCACCACACTCAAGAGTATAAGCTATTTCATAAGAGGGATAGAATTTTATTTATCTGTGTATCAACAATACACATACAGTACTGCATAAATGTTTCTAGATGTCTTGAGGCCAGAAATCAAGTGATATAGTGGTTGGATATCTGTTCTTTTTAATATATTTTTTATTTGTAAGGCTACACTATAAATTTAGATCTCTCTACTATTCAATTTACCTACCCTTCTGCCTCAAGAGAACCATGAGCACGTTTGTTTCTTTATTCAAGCCTAATGGTGGTTGTTGTTGTTGTTTCAAAATGACCTTTTATGAAATTCTAGCTAAAAATGTATTATATATACATTTATTATCCTTTGTTCCTCCTTATCATTCTCTCTCCCTTTTCTTCTTAATTTCCTTCTTCTGCCTTCTACTTTCTTCTTTTTCAAGAACCTCTTCCAAAATTCAAGCGTGTTGTAGCAAGTTGTGCGTTGAGCTACTAATTGCAAGGTCAGCAGTTTTAAACCAACAGCAATTCCTTAGGAGAAAGATGAAGCTTTCTACTACTGTAAAAATGTACAGTTTAGAAACTCACAGCGGCAGATCTACTCTGTCCTGTAGGGTCACCATGAATTTGAATGGCCATTGAATGAGAAGTAGGGATAATGACCCTATAGGATAGAGTATTACTACCCCTATGAGTTTATGAGATTGCAACTTTTTAAGGGTGTGGTAGTTACATAATCTGTTGTCAATTTGAGACTATTAAGAGTGTAGGGATAGAGTCTAGCCTGTCAATCAGGTGGCAGCTTGAATACCTCATTTGGAGGAATGAAAGAGATAAATAGCTCACTGCACACCAGACACACAACATCCCTGTTGGCAAACCACATGGAGCTATGCTGATAGGACCAGAGCCCTAGAGCTGGAAGAGTCATGTTGAGACCCCTGGCAGCACTGAGATGCTTCCACCACCACTTGATCCACAAGATTTTCCACCCACTGGCCTGTGATCTTCTTGTATTCACCTTCATCACATGGCTGCGTAAGTCTGAAGATGAATTTATAGACTAGTATCAACATATGGGGCAATGTCAGACTAATGGACTTGATCTCGACTGGACTGGGATGTTTTCTTAATATATAATTACTCTTCATGGAAAGCTTTTCCTTATACACATATGAGTGTCTGAATTTATTTCTCTAGACAACCCAGACTAACACAGAGAGAGTAGAAAGCCCAGTCTTTCCCTCAGAGAAGCTAGTGGTTCAAGCTGCCTATGTTGCAACTAGCCACCCAATGCATATACACTCTGCCACTAAAATCTCCATTTAATAGACATCAGCTTTTTTATCTTTACAAATTTCTCTCAACAAATACTCTGAGTTTTCACTAATGTAATTATTAAGGAGAGAAAGACTAACCTCTACATTAAAATAGATTGGTAATTAAGAACTATGGCAATTACCTCTCTTTGCTCTGGGTGAGATTACTCCTGGTATTTTTTTAATGAGATTGAAAAGCTCAGCTATTATCACAAAACACAGCTGGTTCTTGAACAGGCACACACACAAACCAGACTCCCTTCCAAGTAGTTGTTCACAATGGGAGAGAGAGAGATGGGGGAAAGAAGGGGTGCCAACAAACAGGGGAAGAATAAGTGACCTCAAATTGATGGCAAGGAGGGCATAGGATGATCGATGTATGACCCCAGCCCAGAGGGATGGACAGCAGAAAAGTGGGTGAAATGAGACATCAGTTGGTGTAAAGAAAAAAAAAGAATAATTTACAAATCATCAAGGGGCATGGGGAAAGGAGGGTGGGGGGAGAGAGAGGGCTAAATGAGGAGCTGATGCCAGGGGCTCAAGTAGAAAGAAAATGTTTTGAAAAAGTTGATGATGAACTATGTCCAGATGTGTTTGACAAAATTGGATATATGTATGGATTGTGATAAGAGATGTAAGAGTTCCCAATAAAATTAAATTAAGTAAAAAGTCATTGTTGACAGTGTATAGCAGCCCTAAGGAGCACAGGAAATTTGCCCCCGGGGATGTCCAAGGTTGTCAACATTTGTAGAAGGAAACTGCCATGTCTTCCTTACATGGACTGGTTAGTAGGTCTGAAACAGCAACCTACTGGTTAGCAGCGGGGTGCTAACTGCTATACTGCCAGGGGTCCCTGGAGTAGTCAAGTCTCTAACCCAGTGTTTTTTGTTTTTCTTTCATGTGCTTACTCACTAATCAAGCATTCACTGGGTACTCATTATGAGAGCCTTTGTCTAAGTTTAGACTTCATTCTGTCCTCATAAGCATATTCCAGCTCATTTGGGGGAAGAAAGTATCCACACAGAGTAAGAATAGTAGCATGGAACCCTAAAACAGATATCACAGTCTAAGAGTCTCAGACCATAAATTTCCTGTAACACCTAGTTCCATCCAGTCTACTGCTAACTCTGGTGGGCTGTAGATAAATGCTTTTCCATTCATGCACTCACCCCTGATATTTACCGCCATCACCTTTATCCAAATGAGCAGATGCAAACTTCCTAGTAATTTATATCAGGATTCTTGCTTACTCCATCACTGGTCTCGTCAATTTGATTTTCATAGTAGGAGTAATACTTTTAAAACTCACCTTTGATCCTGTTGCTCTTTTACTATAAAATTTTGAACACTTCATTTTTCTTAGGAAAATGTTAAAATCCTTTCAGAATCTAGTCCCAGTCTCCTTGATGAGCCTTGTCATGTGCAACTGGTCACTGTATTACCAGAAATTCAATCACCCTCGCTTTGTATTCTTTACAAATACATTTTGGTTTGTGTTGATGGTGGGCCAAAATACTGTGGCTTTCTTTCTTACATTCTGAACAGAAATGTTATCTACTGCATAGCACCAAACCAAATTCACTGCCATTCCGTCAATATGGATTCATGGAGGCGCGGCAAGGCACCATAGAACTTCCCCTGTGAGATCCCGAGACTTTAACTCTTTATGTCCATAGAAAACCTCATCTTTCTCTCATAATGCATAGTAGGTGTTGGTTAAATGTTCGCTGAAATATTACATTTAAAAATGTAATGGAATGAGTTAAAATTATTGCACTAGATTATATGAAACACATTTTGCCTTACTATACATTTATAACCTCAAAAAGAGTTACCGATACACCTAGAAGTAGACAATTTATAAACAATGAGATAGGCTTTTGTGTTAGTCAGGGTAGACTAGAGAAACAAATCCAGAGCAATTGAATATTGAGAAAACATCCCAGCCTAGTCCAGATCAAGTCCATAAGTCTGATATTAGCCCATATGTCCGATACCAATCTATAAAAGTCTCTTCAAACTCATGCAATATATGCAATGATGCCGAATACAGGAAGATCCCAGGCCAGTGGGTGGGAAATCTTGTGGATCCAGTGACATAGTAAACATCTCAGCACTGACTGGGGTCCCACATGGCCCGTCCAGCTCCCAGGGTTCTGGCTCCATCACAGTAACTTTGTCAGGAATGTCTCCCAGGGAGTAAGTCACTGCCCCCCTCCTCCTCCTCCAGCAAGCTATTTATCTCCTTAGCACCTTCAAATGAGGTCATCAAGCTGCAACCTGATTGACAGGTAAACTCCACCCCTTCACTCATAAGTCTCAAATTGACAACAGATTATGTAACTCCCACAGCTTTCATAGATTTAGAACAACTTTCACAAGATCACAAAATTGTACTAATGGGCAGAGCTGGTGTTTTAGCTAAAGTCTCTAGAACTTTCTCTGTAATTATACATTAACTATGATATTTTAATTTTATCCTTGTAGAAATGGGAGCTAAAGTAGTTTTGTACCATATAATAAATTGATAGATATATTTAGAAAATTTAATTTCACAAGAATGTCAATGGTTTAATGAAACAGATTGAATAGAGTGGGTATAATGGAAAGACTGATTCATGAACAGGATGGATATAAATATTGGCCAGACTGGATAAGAAAATAAAAGATCTTTAAAAAAGGAAAAAGTTATGCTAAAAGTCATACTGTAATGCACGATATTGTCATGGAAAGAAAACACTAGTTCTTTTCTGAATGGGGAGAAGAATTTAGTTTTTAAAAATATATATTTTTTAAATAAAGTAATCCTCTTATGGAAAAAAAGTAATTAGAGTAATCCAACTTATTTTAAATATGGCATTTTTGTCCAATGTCAGTAAAAGTGCTATATCTATTTCCTATTTGGAAGTAATTCATCAAGACCACTGTAGGCAAAATCAATTAAAGTTTATATCAAAAAAAATGTTTGCGAATATAATTGCTGAGAAAAAGTTCCCAAGGATAATTTATGTATACAGCAAATCCAAACGTAAAAGTGTGATTCTTTCTGACCAATATTTTTGGTAAAGTACTTGGTGAGTAGAACAACCTTGAAGTGCTCAGTAGAACACAGCTAGGAAATTATGACAGGACTGAAAAGAGAGAGAGTAATGTGAAAGGTTCAAAATTCAGAGCTAATTTTTGGATAGATCTGAAGATCCTTTCAATAATGAAACCTTAGTCTCTTGCACTCAAGAATCTTAGTAAATTGAAAGTTTCTATTAAAGAGAAAATAGTATAGCATGGATGATCTTAGTAAGAAAGAGAAAACATGGAAGGTAAGAAAGATATAATGCACTCTGATAACTTTGATCAAAAATTAAAAACTAAAGTTCTAGAAAGAGAGGACAGGATTCAATTTAGAAAAATATAAATTGTATTCAGTGACATCTCATGGGAAGAGCCAAAGTATAATATCCTGTGGTATGTTGTAGTAGCCATCAATCTTTAAAATAAAACTATGGCCTCAATTTTAATTAACATTCTTATTCATATAATGTCAAATTTATATATATATATATGTAAATCACTTGTATTTTTACATATAACATGTGATAAAACATATAATATAATAACCTAATATAACAGCATATGCATTATAATAATATAATCATATATAATAGAGAGATACAGATATAAATAAAAATATATTGGTAAATTAGAAAATGATAACATTGCTTTTATAAGTCAGCAAAGCATCAGGTATTCTTATACAAAAGGAGAAAAAACATGCTTTGATAATCTATTGCTGGATCAGCTTTATTAGAGAAAAATTAGCAAAACCTAATGGTCAAATACAAGATAATGGCTAAATATATTAAATTCCATGCTTATTATTGCTGTTGGGTGCCATTGAGTGTTTCTTCCTCATAGCAGCCTATACATCATTGCTGGCTCCTGCGCATCCGCACCATTGTTGGTCTGTTTGAGTCCAGTTTTGCAATCACTATGTCAGACCATCTTGGTGAGGTTCTTCTTTCTGCTGACCTCCTGTCTTATCAGTTGGAGTCCTGGTTGCACAGTGCTTATGGTTTGCTGCTAACTTCAAGATCAGGAGTTCGAAACCACCAGCCACTACTTGGGTGAATGAGAGAATGACAGCGGTTTCTATTGCTGTTCATAGTGACAGTCTTGAGAACTCACAGAGGCAGTTCTACTCTGGTCTACAGGGCCACTATGAGTCACCATCGACTTAAAAGCAGTGGCATTTTGTTGTTGTTCTTTCACTTAACCTAGCATGATGTCCTTTTCCAGACAAGAGTCCCCTTCTGATGACAGGTCCAAAGGACATGTGACTTCAGCTCACTATCCATACTTCCTGGGAATTCCAGCTGGAATTCTTCCAAGGCATACTTGTTCGTTCTTCTGGAAGTTCATGATCATTCCTACATTCTTTACCTAACCCATCATTCAAACATGTAATTTCTTCTCAGAACTTCCTATGCACAGACCAGCTGCACATATATGCTAGGTGATCGAAATGGCCTGGCTTTGTCCAGGCTGTCCAGATCTCAAAGGGCATCGTGAACACGTTAAATAGATTTTACATAGCAGAATTACCAAATGCACTACCTTCTTTAAGTTCTTGATTCCTGCTTCCATGAGGCTTGATTGTGTATCCAAGTGAAATGAAACCCTTGGCATCTTCTATCTGCTCCTCATCTATCATGCTGTTGTCTATTGTTCCAGCTGTAAAGAATTCTGGTTTTGTTTTGTAGATTGAGTTGTACTCCATATGGAAGACTGTGTTCTTTCAGCTTCATCATTAAGTGCTGATTTTCCTCTTCACTTTCCACAAACAAGATCGGGTTGTCTGCGCATCACAGGTTGTTAACGGGCCTTCCTCCAATCCTGATGTCCTGTGCTAATGCGTTGCTTCTCAGAATGATTTCTTAAGCCTACAGACTGAGGAAGTAGAGTTAAAGAATGCAATTCTGACACACTTTTCCTGATTCTAAGCAATATTTGTTCTGCCAAAGTTACTACCTCGTGTACTAACCACAGGTTCCAAATGGGTACAACTAACTGTTCTGGAATTTCCATTCCTCTTAATGTCATGCATAGCTTGGTTTTTGTTTTAGTATTTTTGATTCACACAGTCAAATGGTTTTGCATAGTTAATAGTAAATAAGTAAATAGCTTTCTGGTTTTCTCTGCTTCAGTCAAGATCCATGTGAGGTCAGCAATAATATCCCTTTTTTCCACATCCTCTAATGAAGCAAAGAAGAACCCTAGTGGCTCAACCTTTATGTATTAGGCTGCTAAGCATAAGGTCAGCAGTTTGAAACCACCAGCTGTTCATGGGAGAAAGATAAGGCCTTCTACTCCCACAGGGTTGCAAGCTGGGAAACCCTTGGGGACAATTCTACCCAAGGATGGTGAGTTGTGTTAATTTATCTATATTTCTATCTATCTATCTATCTATCTATCTATCTATCTATCTATCTATCTATCTATCTATCTATCTATCATGTGTTTACTTTCTATTGAATCAGGCTGGGATATCTAACACCTCCCTGTCAATGTTTTGTTGCAACTGTTTTTGACTTGTATTCAGCAAAATTTTATTTGCGTGTGATATTAATGACTGCCACAAGCTAGAGGATAAGCATATATCCACCTTTCCACCTTCATTTTTTACCATATTCTACCACAAATAGCTCCTTCCACAAAACTCAATTTGTCTGCTGGGTTTAGTAATTCCTTAAAATGGCCCCATAGAACTCATAGACAGTACTCCCAGTTATGGAGGGTTATAGGGTGAATTAACAGATTACCACAAGCCAGAAGCAGAAAACATTAAAGATATAATTATTGGTCCACAGAGACAACTCTCCTCAGCCAGCAGCTATGTTTCTCACTCTCTGTCTCAGTCTCTTGCATTTTGGTTTATGCCTCCATGAGCTAAGACACCAGTCCACAGTCAGCCATGCTCAGCCTCAAGCCTCATGGTCTCAGTGCCGCTCTTCCATACTGCTTCATGGTTTCCCTGTCATGGCCTCTGGTCTCAGCTGGTTCCTTTGCTGTATTTCACAATCTGGCTTTCTGGCCTATGAAGGCAGATGTTCATTCTAGAGTCTCATAATCTCAGTTGTGCTCCTCTGCTCTGTATCATAGTACCTGGAACTTGACCTCTGGTCCTGTTGAGACCTCTGGTCCCAGTATGCCGTGGTGTCTACTGCCTCTTTCACGTCAAGCAGGCATTTCCAGCATCATGGTGGTTCTTCGTTCTTGATGGCCCCAGGATTTCTCTCTCTCCTGCTTCTGAGAGGGCTGTTGTCTGGACAGGGGAATGGCAACTCAACTGACCAACCTTCTCTAGATGCGTTTCACATACCCTGTCAGCATTGTCCCATTAAATCATTTGGTGGGAGTTACAGATAAATGAATAGAAATCCATATTAAGAAATTTCACTTCCTTATAGCTCGCAAATATAAACACCACAATTGTTAAAAATGATATATGTATTCTCTATTATTTTAGAAGACCTCATGATTTAATCAGTAAGCCCTTGTTGCATAGTGGATTATACATTGGGCTGCTACTGCTAATGCAGTGGTTCCAAGCCATCAGTGACTCCTTGTGAGGAAAATTATGGTTTTTTGCTTCCACAAAGGTTTATAGCCTCGGAAGTCCTCAGGGGCAATTCTGTTCTTTTCTATAGGTCACTATAAGTTGGAATCAACAGGATGGTATTTAGTTCAGTGTGATGACACAACCTTATAAAATATTTTTCTCACATTTTGAGTTTTCACTTTTAATAGTCTCATCTCAAGTTATTAGTTTTATAACATCATTTAAAATAGAGATAAAATAGAAAAATAATTCAGTTTTTCTGTGGTATATTTATTTTGTTTAGAAAAACTTCCTTTTGCCTTCAACTCATTATTGACCACAAATGTATGTGTTTTCTTTTATTTTCTTAAAAAGTAGCACTTTCTGCCCAGGGACATGCCGTGGGAGACCACCAATCTTCTCATTTCATCTAACATGGCCAAAATTGTGCCTGACAGGTTCTCTCTGTTCTTGTGTCCCTCTCCTCAGGCCTTGGACACTAGAAACACGCAGGGAGAGGACACTAGAAACACTAGAATTCAGCCTTTACAGATTCTGAGGAAGGAAGTAGAACTTTATCTTTTTCTAGCCAACTTTAGTCACAGAGATAGGAGCTAAAACATTAATGAAATTCACACAGGATGCCCCCGAAGTTGAATGAATGATAAGTAGTCCATCACTTTTACCCATGGTCCCAAGATCAATACCAAGAGAGAGTGTCTCCCCCCCATTTGAGGGAACATTTTATGACTATGGTCTATAAGAGGAGACACTGCTATTCCTCTTATCTTTGAATGAGAAAGCATAAATTATTGAAAACAGTCAGAGCAAAAAGAGATTAAGTTTCACTAACTACTATAGTTTTTTAACTTAGATGATGGAGGCTATGCAAAAATGATATGACATTATTTCTGTCTTGGAAGAGTTGGTAACTTAATTTAAAAATACAACATGTACTCCTGAGTCTACAATTTTGTACATGAATCAATGTATAAATGTTAAATAAACATCGTGAATAATCAATGCTGTAGAAAAGAATAAATTATTCCTTCAAATTAGGTAGTGTGAGTAAGCTTCACAGGGAAAATAAGGTATTGATATAGCCATGAACACAAATAGAATTTATGTTAACAAAAAAACCATAGCTATCGAAGTAGTTATTCAGAAGTAAATAGATGATAGGTAGGTAGATATATAGGTAGATGATAGATAGATCGAAAGTAGTTGCATGGATGTTGCTATTGTTCTTTAAGAAATTACTTTCTGTTTTAGATTCAAAAACAAAATGCTCACCTCAACTCAGATGCCCTTAGGTACAACAGAATGAACCATTGCTCAAATTGTGACACCTTCACAGTCACATGTTCAAATCCTTCCTTCCCGTTACTGTGAAAGTTGATCTCTCTCATCACCTTGGCCGTCTACTTCTCCAAACACGGTGTGCTCCTCCAGCAACTGATTTCTCCTGAGGATGCGGTCAGAGCAAGGGATTCCGACAAGGCACAGTTTTCATTGACTAATTTCCAGAAGTTGACCTCAAGGTCTCTCTTTTTACTCTGTCGTGTTCTGCAAGCTCCACCGACCCTTGTCTGCTGTGGGTGACCACGGTGGTGTTTGAAACCCCGGTGCCGTAGTTTCTGGGGTCACTGGCAGGTTGGTGGTAGATGTACGAAATAGAGTGTGTAGTTCTCTACTGTCGGTCAGGTAGAAACACAAAGAGAATAGTTCCCTCTCACTAACGGCGAATCCAGTGCACATCATGAATTATACAAGTAGATGAAAACGGTGGAAAGTAGAACTCCTTTATAACAAGTTTCCATGGATCTTTTGACTGTTAGCTTTTACTTTTTCCTGGTGGAATATTTAGTGGTGATCCACTGAAAATCCACGAAGAAGAAGTAATTCTGCATGTTCCTGGTGGGACCTATAATGATAATAAAGTATAAAAATAATAAAAATGCATGCTAGGCCTTCAGTGCTTTGGTAGATTACAAAATAAAAGCCTGATGTTTCATTAACCCCGTTATCTACATTTTCAAGCTGTCCCCCAAAGGATAATAGGGATTTGCATAGTCAATACTATTGAATTGTAACAAAAATAATTGTCAACTATTCAAATATGTAATAATGACTTTCTCTCAAAACACAATTTTACAACAGAAAAAAGTACTATTGTTGCTAGAGAAAATAAAGTTTCCATAAGGAAGTTCTAAGAGTAGCAGAAACTTCAAATTGCTTGAATTTTTTTAGTACATGAAGTCACATGTACCATAGTTTCTACCACATGTTCAAAGAACCAATGTCAACCGAAACTGCAAATCACCACTAGCTCAGAGAAAATGGACAAAGGAATCTCGTTTTGAAGTTAGGCTGCACGGGTCTCCCAGATGAAGCCAAGGTTGTCCTCCATCCGCACGTGCCCCACAGAGTCCGTTAGAACCGAACTAAGGCTCACACAGCGCGAGGAGCTTCAAATGTTCATTGGTGACGCTGCGAAGCCCGGATGGCCCCGATTCCTTGTATTGAGAGGATACCAGAACTCACCACCTTCTATTTCACAATTGCATTCTCAGGAATGATGTCATCACAGGAAAAAAAAAAAACAAAAAACACAGGCACCAGGACAGTTAGCACTGGTATTTTCTTCTTATTACTTTAACTTTGTGCCAGAGATGGGTTAAGGGTCCAGCCACACCTTTCCAAAGGTAAATGCCAAGGAAATATTAACTGCATTAACCTGTCATATGTATTCTTTAAAATGGGACCACTTCCCCCATCTCAAAGGACATAAATAACAAGGTCAACATGTATAAAAATGTATGAGACCAAAAGTATTCCTCCCTCTTTCTAATATTTATTTAGTGTCTAGGGTCATAATGTAAGTAATTCATTTTATTTTATTTTCAACCACTGCCTTGTCTCAGTCTGCATATTCCGGAGTGGATGAGGAATAGTGCAAAGACGAGGGTGGAAGGGCAGGCTACATCCATCAAGCTTCCAAATCTATATCCATCAAGCTGCTTTCCTTCCTCCTGCCTCTATCAATGTGAACAGGGAACGTAAGGAGCAGTAGTGTGTGATTAAGCACGTAAATATGCAAATCTCCTTTGAAGGACATCTATTACTCTTATTGTTGGGGATGTTTTATTAGAAGGATTAAATCCATACCCTGGCATAATATGCAAATATGCAAATATGGAAATATTGGGAGTCCTTGAAATTATGCCAAGTGGTCATGTACACCTCTTATTGTAGCTTGTCAATTCTAATTATAACTATCATCCAGCTCTTTAATAAATGAGGCCTTTTGAAGAGGTTTCAACGTGTGCAATATTGTTTTTCTCAATAGGAAAATTATTCTCATCTATGATGTACCCTTTTGTGTAAAGGTAAAAATTCACATGAAATGCCACCGAATGATAGTCTTGAAATGAATCACTCCCTATATGCTCCTGGAAAATGTCCACACTTTTATAACTTGAATATATGGCTTTGAGATTTGCACTTTAGATGGTTCCATACAAGCTCTCATCTGGTCTTAGCCTTCTCAAAAATACAATGGAAAAGAGACTGTGTGGCCAAGGACAGCTGTCCACTTGCTAACTTTTAAAGCTCCTTCACAGAACCTCTGGTTTCCTTTAAGTCATGACCAGAAGAGTTTGGAGCTGCTTCTAGAGCTAGTTCTTTTTCTTTTTTTTTTAAATCATTTTTGGGGGGCTCATACAACTCTCATCACATCCATATATACATGCATTTGGTCAAGCACTTTTGTACACTTGTTTCCCTCATTTCTCAAAACATTTGCTTTCTGCTAGATCTGGTTCTAATATCTTCTAAATCACATTCTGCCCCTGGAGGGCAGTTCTACTTTGTCCTGTAGGGTTGCTATGAATCAGAATTAATTCAATAAGAGTGAGCTTTTTAGTGTTGAGTTTTTATAACTTCTATATGGGTAAAAAATGAAGTTGTCTGTTCTCATACATATTTACAATCTCAGAAACCCTATATAGGGCTGCTTTGAATCAGACTCTACTTGAAGGCAGTGGGTATGGTTTGGGGGGAGTGACTTCAATAGAATGAATGCATAAACTCTTCTGCTACATAGCTCTATCCTCCCCTTTATGTTGCAGTTGACATAGACTGTGCAAATATAAAACATAATTTAGTTATATATAGTTTGATTATTTTCTTTTTGTATTGTTTGATATTTTATGTGTAAGTAACAAAAAGTGAAGTTACAAGCCAAGACTATATAATAATAATGCTGTAATAATGGTTTTCATATTTGTTCATGCAGTTACCTATACCAGAGATCATCATGTCTTCATATGACTTTATTGTTCTTCAATGTTCTTTCATTTATATCTCAAGAATTTCATGTATCATTTCTTGTAATTCTGAAGTGATTACATTAGAGAACTTGCTCAGCCTTTTGCTTGTCTGAAAATAACTCCTTAACTTTCCCCTCATTCTTGAAGAACAATTTTTCCAAATCTAGATTCGATTTCAGGTCACCGAAAGCCCTCTTCCGCCATTCAACACTTTAAATATGTCATTCTAAATACTTTTCCAAGTTTCTGATTTTAAAAATCCACTGTTAATCTTCTTTCCATGAAAGATTTGAAATGCTCTCTTGCCTTTGCTTTGAAAACTCAAATATAATTTGTTTCATTTCAGGTCTCTGAATTTATCTTACTTGGAAATTTCTGGATGTTTGTAAAGAGGTCCAAAGTCAGAAGCTGCATCTTCTGACGTCTTGCTTTTAATAATTACTGTCATATAACTTTTAGTGTGTTTTTAAGCCAAGCTGAGAAGTACAATTTATTGATAGAAAAAGCTAATTATTTATGATGGCTACACACTAAAAATACATTGATCTGGCTTTCAAAAACTTACTTTAATTGAACTAGATGAGTTATTTTTATTTCAAAAGATTGTGGTTTAATTCATTAGTATATTTGTTGCACCTATCAAAGATGTACGCTAGATGTTGCCCTTTTAAAGGTGTCTTAAGGGAAATTTTACCCGGACTTTAACTAGTGGAAAGCTAATTCTACCCCTATCAATACTAAGATGGCTGATAATATTTCCCCTCTTTTCTGGTGTGTATTTTATATATAGACCCTACCCTGATTCTGAGTGTGTGTGTATACATGCAATGCTCCTGTTTTATTTTACTCTGATTATGTTATATTATGTTTATACATAAGGCATCTTAGATTATGTCAAGGTATCTAATCTACTATTTATTAAATCTACCATTTACTCAGTATGCTAATATAAAATATATCTTTTATTATGTACATCTTTCGATGCCAATATGTGTGCCTATTTCTTTTGGCATCTAGAACAATAACACTGGCATAGCATTATTTCCTACAGTGAGTGCTCAATAGAGAAATGCTCTCTCATTCATTTTCAAAATGGATATATTTGCTTATACCTCAAAAATATAATATAAATCATATTCGCCAGGCTTAAGATTGTATTCAACAAGAGACATATCACACTGATTTTTGTTAATGTGAATCATGATAATCTTCAGATGACAATGGAATTTTGAAAGTTGATATAAGAATAAATATATTCTGGAAATTTAAAACTCATACAAGGAATTATTTCCCCAAAAGTCATGTCTGTTTTTCTATGCTGTTTCCATCAACTTGATCTTGCCTGAGACTCAGAAATAAATTTAATTTATGTTGCTTGTGTTTCTGGTTTGCTTTGTGCTATTAGTGGTGTTCATGGAACCAATGTTTTGCTTTAATTCAAAAGGTCATAAAGTTTGAAAACATTGTGTTTTATTGTAGAACAAAGCAACCACTTTTTTTTCAAATTCATGCACATCTTATCGTTGTTCTGAGGTCATCAATCATATGGGTTTTCTCATTGGTTCATAAAAGTGAGTCATGAATTGTCTTGCAGGATCAATATCTGGCCAGCTCCTAGTAGCAAGTGACTTCTGAACCTCCCCTCATCCATGTGCAGAGTTGACCAAAGCTGGCTAATGTAACCTGTCAGCAATTTTGCAAGTCTTTTTTTTCACACGGCCTGCCCTGCACCTGCTCTTTTCACACTGCCTGTTTTGCTCATGGCCCGCCCTGCACTGGACACGAATACACCTGGTACCAGGAAGACACCTTACATTTCAGAAACACGGACATACCTCTATCTCCCAATCCCTGACTACTTTAGACAGACTCAAGGCAGCCCAGTCACATGTTCCCTGGCCATATAAGCACCACCCCTTTAGCCTGAGGTGCAACTCCCTCGGCCCAGACACTGTGGACCATGAGACTAGGCCCAGGCTGGGTTTTTCTCCCTAATAAAGCCTGTTTGCTTAAATCCGACTGATTTGGTCTCTAATGCCTCTAGACCACCTTATATTGGTACCAAAACTCGGAATAGAGACCCCAGCAGGGGCTGAGGATGTGGTACAGATTCATGTTCTGTTTTCTCTCCAAGACCTGTCCCAAATCAAAAATCGCCTTGAAAAGTGTTGCAGTTCTGGCAGCATCTGGTGAGCTCTTGCTGGCCCTTGAGAACTGGGGGGAAAGGTGTAAATCTCGCACAAGCCCATAGCCAAACCTGCAGCAGGTCTCCAAGGTGAACATCCTCTGGAATGTTAAAACCATGTAGGTAAGGGAAGTCCATAGTTTCAGAATAAGGATTGGCTCTAAGGACTGGGGCATGAAGCGGGAAGGGCTCAGCTCGCATCCAAAATCTGTGCCCCTGCTGATTCCCCCTGTGCCTGGGTCTCTGTGGGGCCCACAGGCCCCGCTCGGACGGGTAAAATGAGAAGCTAATACCAAGGGCTCAAGTAGAAAGAAATGTTTTAAAAATAATGATAGCAACAGATGTACAAATGTGCTTGAAACATGAATGGAAAAATGGATTGAATTGACAGTTGTATGTGCCCCAAATAAAATGATTTTTTTAAGTAGAAGATCTTCAATGAGATGAATTAGCACAATGGTTACAACCATGGGCCCAGATTAGGATGGCCCAGAGCCAAGAAATGTTTCATTCTGTTATCTAGAGGGTTGCTAAGAGTCAAAATCAACTCCAAGTCCACGGCATGTGACAAGAACAATCACTCCTGGAATATGCAGTGTTCCATCTGGGCAGGGACAAGCAGAGGCTGACAGCATAGGGTTAGAACATCTCCTGGAAGGAAAGATGTTGTTGCCAATGGCCCTCACTCCATGAAGATAAAAGTTACTATTACAATGACAAATGGAGAAAGAAGGGATTATATCCCAACAAAAGGTCATATGCTCAAATGATTCTTTGTTTTACTTCTTAGTCTACACCCAAGCCGTCCTCAGTCTGTTCCTATTGTACACCTACTTTTCTGTCACTCCACACTAATACGTGGGCCACTATACTGTGATATTTGTTTATTTCACTAACACTTAGCACAACGGAGGACATGTGAATAGAAACTATAAAGAGAACAAGAACATGACAAATATTAATAGAAATTTCCTATTTCCCAGGAATTGTAGTAAGTGCTATAAGGCAACATTATATTAAGTCATAAAAGTTATAAAAGATTGACAATATTTTTTGGTTGTTATAGACATGGAAATGGATACTTAGGAAAATGAGTCTGAATGGTTGTATTGCTCAAGTAGTGTAACTGGTTACTCACTGGGCTGCTGACTACAAGGTAAATTGTTCAAACCTACAAGTGACTCCAATCAGGGGAAGACAAGGCTTCTGCTCCTGGAAAGATGTCAAGCCTGGTTGACTCTTCCCTATGGGGTCACTAGGAGTTGGTGGCAGGGGTTTTGTTGTTGATGCTGTGGCTACATTGCTAGTAAATATAAAAGTTGGCATTTGAACTCGGACAATGTAACTTCAAGGTGGGTGAGCGTATCTACTAGTTTATATCTCTTTCTCGGGTAATAAAAATGCAATCATCATTCAGGGAATGAAATGGCTGACATAAATCACCACACATTAACAATATATACCTCTATGATCCAAATGAGAATCATTTTCTTAAAAGAAGACAAATACCTCCAAGAAATATATAGACCCATATATGTTTTTCAAGTGAACATCTTGCAGTTTAAATCTGAACAGTTTTTATAGCCAAACACAGGCAACAGTTGTAAGAAAAGCATTTATAGTAAAAATCACAAACCTTCAAGACATCACCTACAGTACTGAGATTTGTGGAGTTAGAGACTTTCAAATCTAAAAAGCTAAAAACTGACATGCAGTTCACATAGAGTTATTGCTTTTATCTGAGACGTGTGTACATTTAAAATGAAAGAATGGAGGAAAGAGCATTTTGCAACTTTCCAGAGACATTTCTCATGCCTTGCTACTCTTGGGTATGTCTCTAACTTTTTTAACTCTCTCTTTTGTCTCAAATATGAATTAATAAATAAAACTGTATTCTCATCAGAAAGAAAGTAATTATTTCCTCTCTCTTCCACGGAGTGGTGAAGACTGTAGAAGTCAAAATTGAAACACTTAATTCTTCCTTTTTTCATTTTTAGAAGTTTAATGAGATGATAAAATGAAATCAGGTATAATAATACTACAGTTTATATGATTATCATAAAATAATCTAGGTTATATGATAAAGAAACCTTGACTATTATCTGGTAAAAATTGTTGGTTGAGCAGATATAGAAATGGCAGAATGTTAGGCCATTGCCAAAGAATGGCTTATATTACAGTTAGCAGTACCAATTTTGAAGGCAATTCAAACTTTCTTGAAGGATAACACAAATAGCTGGACGCTTTTGATATAGAAATCAGTACATATTTTGGTTAAGGAGCAACGAAAACACATTTAAAAAGCGTGTTAAAACACATTGAAATGAAAACATTCTTTTCATTAGGAAAATGATAGCTTGTACAATTGCTGGAGGTGTTGAATGATGTCCACTGACATCCCTAGCTATTGTAATAAACTGGCTGTCTGTTCTAACATCCCAGTGAGGCTTGGGCTTTCAGAATGCACATGCTGCTCTGTTCCACAGCTTTCTAAGGAGGGACAATCTATCCCACCAGGACTTTTGCTACCGTTTTTGTTAAACTTAGCACTATTTTCATAGAGCCTTTTGGCTTTATCAATATTGTTCTCAGCTGGAACTGCATGACAAAGGTCCACATTCTGAATGGAGTCCAATCAATCTGCAACCCGGGGCTGTGCTGTGATTGATATCAGATGTTTGGGCCCATGCTCTTCACGTTGGCCAACTGCATGCAGAAGGTTATTTCTCTTACTGATGGAAGCCGGACGGTTATCATGAAGGTGATTCCACGAGAGCAAAGCACTCAACGTTGCCCTGAGTTGTCCATAGTTCATAACGACGTCTGCACCTTCCTTATAACCTAGATTGGGGCCCTGCTGAAGAGCAACTGCCTTGCCAGCGTCTACGCCACCTCTATACCATCTTTGACTCATCTGTGCAGGTGGCTCTGCCATTCCCGCTGCACCAGGAGCGACTCGTCCGCCTCCTCATCAAACACATCTCCTCCAGGGCATCAGATCCAATGTCCAGCTTGAACCCAGGACATCGGCGAGGGAAAAAAAAAACACCCACTTAATTCTTAAGTAAGTTCTTAAGGTAAAAGTTGTAAAAGTTCTGAGTTTACACCAATTCAAAATGTCTTCAGTTATAAGCTCGCACAACTGACATCGAGTCAATTACAACTCATAGCATGCTGCCGGGGAGAGCGGTACCACCCCTGCGGGTGTCCACGCGGCCATTCTTTCCAGGAGCAGAAACCTTTGTATTTTCTACTGCAGATCAGCCAGTGGGTCCAACTCCTAACCCCGTGGGTGGCAGCCCACAGAAGCCAACAAGACTCCATCTTAATGAAAATGAAATTAAAAAGTCTTTCTGGTATAGAGCAAACACAAGTGCTAAAGACAATTAGGGACTTTTCATAACAAACTTAAAACACACTGTGTTGTGTGGTGTCATGCCTAGATCTGGTTGTTGATTCCCTGAGAACATCGGGATCATGGTTTCTGGCCCATTCATTCAGTGATCTGGAATTTTAATAGAAGGCTGAATGATGAAACCTTGCCTAATCCATTGGTCGCAGCAGTAGGTCACTATCTCGTATGTTAATATAACTTTTTTAAGATTTGAAATAAAGGTTTCAGTACTTCAAAAAAGATTTTGAACCTCAAATAGGTTATGTTAAAGCAACTAATATTCATCTATAGTGTTTCATAAAATATAAAAGGGAAATTTGAAATATAAACGTTTTTAGAAATAGATTAATGGAAAAGCTCTCACACATGATGTGACCCAATGTGTTCTGGACCTGAATAATATCTTCATAACACCTTCATGAAGTTCATTGCCCCACCTTTGGACCGTTTTGATACACAAGAAATGATTGACATCAAAAGCAATGGATTCACTTACAATGGCAAAATGAGATAGGGGTATTTATTTCTAAGATTAACAGATGTGGAAATCAATGTAAATGCATTAAAAACAATATGCATAGAACAAAACTTACAATCAAACCAAGATGCAATGGCCTACATTAGCATACAGTGAAAACGCTGCTGTGATAGTGAAACTTATGTTGTGTATATGTAGAGCTACATTTTTTTGCTTCTTTATTTCCTGTATGATTTAACAATATAGAATGCTTTGGGTCAAGCACTGGGAGAGCACCCTGGAGTTTTTGTCTATTTATTCTGCGCATTAAACTCATGATGAATGCTGCATTGAGATACTCACCTTTTAATTATCCAATGAAGCTGTCTAATGTTTGCTACGTGCTAAACATTGTTTTAAGTTCTAGTATTAAGTCAGTCCTCATAGCAACCTCTTAAATTAGAGATCACTACTCACCCACTTGCAAGTGAATAAGCTGAAGGAGACATCAAACATATTCCCACAGGTTCACGGCTATTAAGTGGAAAAGCATTTCAACCCAGGTGTTGTAATCCTGAGCTAACAGATAAGCAACTTATAACTAACAGAAAATTGAAAATATAAATCTATCATTCTGAAGACCTGGTAAACATGTATTGTTCATTTGTACTTGCTGTTTTTAGGTGCATGGAGTTGGTTCTGACTCATTCATCTTAAGTATAAGAGAACAAAATGCTGCCCAGAGTGGTGTCATCTTCAATATTGTTTGGATGGTGGCAGACACTATGTAAACCCATATGATATCTTCCTCTTTTTATTGCTTTTTATTGTGAACCAGCTGCAATGTCCTTTTGGAGTGACTGGCCTATCTGATAATAAGTCCCAAGCATGTGAGATAGAGTCTACTCCTTGCCCTAAGGAGTATCATAGCTGTACTTCTAGAAGTCCGTGGAATTTTCAACATTTATGCACATAGCTGTAATTTACATATATCAGTTATTATGTTATCTTCCTTGATCATTATCAGCTTTCACATTTGTATGAGCTGATTGAAACACCATGGCCTGGGTCAGGTGCATTTTAGGCCTCAAAGTGATCTCCCTGCTGTTCATCATTTTAAAGAAAGCAGGGAGCAGATTTGCCCACAGTAATACAGTCCTTGATTTCTTGAGAGCTCCTTCCATAAATGTTGATTGTGAATCAAAAATTGTGAAATTCTTGGCAACATCAACCTTTTCTCTGTTAATTATAATGGTGTTTATTGGCATGCATGTAAGGATTTTTGTTTTCTTTAGAGAAAACAAATTGTTAGGCAGAATGATTATCCAGACTGAGTGATTCAAGCCCTTTCCTTTAAGCAGGTAAGACTGTGTCATCTGCACATCCCATAAAGGTTGTTCATGGACCTTCATCCTACCCTGAAGGGTGCTCCTCTTCATATTGTCCAGCTTCTTGGATAATTTTTCCAGAATTTAATTTGAATAAGTATGTTCTCAAGATATAACATTGATGTGAACCTTTCCTGATCTTAAAATCAGTATCTCATTGTTCAATCAAATAACTGCCCCCAGACTATTGATAGGTTTTACATGAGTCCAATAATTGTTCTAATATTCTTATGTGCTGCAATGTTATCCATAATTTTCATAATCCACACATTTGAATGACTTGCCATAGTCAATGTAACACATACATATCATATCTCTGGTATGCTCTACTGTTACCCAGGAATATTTCAACAAACATTATTATAGTTTGTTTGTATGTTTGTTCTTCTTCCTACAAATATTAGAATTAGAGTTATATATATTTCATATAATTCCCAAAAATGTACATTTTGAACTCTTATATTGGTGCTTGGATAGATAGATAGGTATATATATATATATATATATATAGTCAACCAGGAGTCTGGTTGGACTACTAACCATAAAATCAGCATTTCTACTTCTGTAAAGATTTATAGTCTTGGAAATTCACAGCGGAAGTACCGTAGAGTCTATGTGCCTCTGTTCTATAGGGTTGCTATGAGTTAAAAAATGATCAATGGCAGTGAGTATATTCATGTATGTATATATATATATATACATAGATTATGCTATATATAGTATATATAATGGAGCCCTGGTGGTGTAGTAGTTAGGCATTAGGCTATGGTATGCATGGTTGGCAGTTCAAAACCCTCAGGCGAAAAAGTGGACTTACTCCTCCCATAAACCGTCACTAGAAGGCAAAATTAACTTGACGACAGGGTTAAAGCAATAGTGATGTATCTATATGTAGTTATATAGATACATGTATGAGGGGTTACCAAAAAAAAAGGTGGAGCATTCATAGTAAGTATTTTTCCTGCTAGGTGAGCATGAAGCAACTCACTCTGAGTTAGTGCACCCAGTGACATCACCTGGGAAAGTCCTCTCTGGGCACAGTGAATTTTTTCATGCAACCAGTTTCACTTGAACGTGGTTCTTTTATGATGTCTGATTTAAGAGAACAGCATGAAGCTATAAATTCCATTTCCTGCTTGGGAACAGTTCCGCTGAAACTGTTGTCATGTTGAACACAGCTGACAGGAAGAGTGCTGTAGGATAAACTCGGGTGTACGTGTGGCTTTCTCATTTCGAACAAGGTGAAAGTTGATTGATGACAAACCTTGTTCGGGATGTCCAGCAACTTCCCAAATGGACAAAACTGTGGACTTGTAGTGCATTTTGAATCATTCCACCAGGTGAGACTATTAATCAAGTGTTTTATTTAGAGATTCTGGAAAGATTGCATAACAGTGTGCAACCAAAAAGGCTTGATTTGTGACCAATGGGCGACTGGTTTTACCACCACAACAATATAACTGCTCACAGAGCCATATCAGTATGCCAGTTTGGGGTAAAAAAAAAAAACAGCATGGTTCTCTTGTCCCCCCTTACATAACTGACCTCACTCCTGACTTATTTTGTTTCTAAGAATGAACAGGGACATGAAAGGGCAGCAATTTGTCAATGTAAAAGAGGTGAAGAGAAAAACGAGGGAGGTGCTGTCAACCATCCCAACAGATGGATTTGAAAAATGTTTCCAAGAGTGGAATCACAGATTTGACAATTGTATTGAGTGTAATGGAGAGTACTTTGAAGGAGATCAGATTGTTTTGTAAAAAAAATGAAACACTCATCTTTGAAAAAAAAATCCACCTCTTTCTTTTTGGTGTGTGTGTTAGGTTTCTGGGGTGGTTTAACTCAATTTTTGCTCTATCACTAAAAAAAAATCACGCAGCAGAAGCACTTTTTAAATCCATGTAACTCTGATGGAAAGGGAAGTCTCAGGAATGACAGTCTCAAAATGTACACACTATCTCTGAAAAGCAT
The DNA here is from genome assembly GCF_050624435.1 of Tenrec ecaudatus. Taxonomy (NCBI): domain Eukaryota; kingdom Metazoa; phylum Chordata; class Mammalia; order Afrosoricida; family Tenrecidae; genus Tenrec; species Tenrec ecaudatus. Next base: position 47,747,537 of record NC_134533.1, read on the forward strand.
GCTAGGCTGCATGGCACAGACCGTGCGAAACTTCTGACTAAAAATGGTCACTTCAAAGCAGCACAAAAAGACCTGTGGAAAGAATACTGAACGGAGGGGGCAACCAGGAGTGATGGGGCCAAGAGCAGGAATTCTTAGAGGCCAAGAGCATGCGGTCCTCAAGAAGGCCCACAGGTGCTGATCCTTCACCCTCCACCTGCAGAGCACACCCAAAAATTGAAATGCCCAGCTCTCATTCTACGGTTTTATCCCCTCCTGTCCCCACTGGCGGGGGAGGCTTGGTTGAGGGTATTGGCCGAACTTACTGGCGGAGTGTAGTTGTACCTGTGTGATGCCAGGAGCCTAGCATTGTGCGTAGGCCCTGGTTTAGCCTCACCGGGCCTAGGAGATTTAAGACTTTGGACTGAGCATGCCTAGCTTTGGATTTTCCCATAGGTGTCTAGTTAGTGTGGCTGATTTCTTTCCAATCCCTTTATTATAGCATGGATAGCTAATTTTTGTTTAGCGTAGGTATACAGTGGAGACAACTCCCCTTTGTCCCTAATCTCATATATTTATAATCCTTTCATCACATTTTGTTTGCCTTTTATTCGATACATTTTTAGGAACTCTTGTAGTATAAGTTACACACTGGACTGCTAATTTCAGGCTAAGTGGTTTGAAATGATCGGGCACTCCAAGGGTGACAGACTGGGCTTTCTGCTCCCATAAATGTTACAGTCTTAGAGTTTTACAGGGGCACATCTTCCTTGTCTTTGGTTGTCTGTGAGTCCGCATTAACTCTATGGAAGATGAGTTTTTTAAAATAAATTCTAAGTGTACAATAGATATTTATAGAATTATGACATCTCAGAATAATGTTGAAAGCTGATATATACCAAAAATATAAAGAATATACAGAAAATTGGGCAAGGTTGATATCAATTAATTAGTACTGCAAAAATAATATGCCACTTCAACATTTCCTACCAATTTATTTAACCCTTGGTCAAAAGTAAAACAAAATAAACCAAAAACTTCTTAAGATATAATAAGTAGAGAATTTTAAGTTTTTCCTTGGTTAGAAACAATTGATTAAATTTTTTTGACAAATGAATTGCCCTTCTAACACATTTTGTTACTACAAAATAATGGAATGTATCATGTTTTTCTAGATAATTCATCATGTTAACAATTCATCTCATTCAATGTCTCACAGTTAAATATTAATATGTCATTTGATCTCAAAAATGTTCCCAATTTTCCCATAAACCGTAACTTCAGAAAAAATCAATATTACATTAACTTTGAGGCTAATGGGAACATATAAACAATGAAAGAGCAATATGCCATGAACAACCAAAAGAACAAAGATGGGAAACAACCTTACCAGTCGAAATTTCTTACCTGAAGAAGAAATAGTTAATCTTCACAGAACAATTATTAAATATATGGTTGTAAACTATAGTTAAAAATGAATAACATAGATTAAAAATTATGAACATGGTCAATAACTAGGTGAATGACAAAGTTCTTGAGAAAAAAATCATAAATAGAAAATACTTCTAAATATTCTATATCTCATTTTAAAGTTTTTCATTTGATAATATTTTCATACTTTTTCTGGGAGATCATTTAAGAAAGTGAGATGAATGCCGGTCATACCTAGCTAACTTGGAAAGTTCTCACTTCTATATTGGGGAGAACAACTGGAATATTTATACAGATTTCAGACTTCTCTGCCTCTTAAAATCTGCTTTATGAACCTGCCACTCTTACGCCTATAGCTTAGCTATAGTCTAATAAGAGATCTCTGCTTGGATTAGGAAGGATTCGTGTCTTCTATGTTTCAATCTTTCTACAATATTGTTATAGGGAGGCAGCTCAAGGTTTCAAGCCCCTCCACACCTCAATTCTTGTCCCACTCTCAAGAGAGATTAAGCAAGGCACACAATGTAGACCAGAGACCAAGAAAGAGTTGAACAGAATGAATGAGTTCATTGAAACACAGGGAATCCAGGGCGGATGATCCCTTTAGGACCAGAGGTGTGAGTGGCGATACTGGGAGGGTGGAGGGAGGGTGGGGTGGAAAGGGGGAATTAATTACAAGATATACATATAACGTCCTCCCTGGGGGACGGACAACAGAAAAGTAGGTGAAGGGAGATGTTGCACAGGGAAAGATATGACAAAATAATAATTTATAAATTGCCAAGGGTTCATGAGGGAGGGGGGAGCGGGGAGGGGAAAATGAGGACCTGATGCCAGGGGCTTAGGTGGAGAGCAAATGCATTGAGAATGATGAGGGAAATGAATGTACACATGTGCTTTGCACAATTGATGTACGTATCGATTGTGATAAAAGTTGTATCAGCCCCTAATAAAATGATTTAAAAAAAATGAAAGGGACACTTGGGAAAAGAAGTCCAAATGGACATTGGCTAGTCAACAACTTGTAGAATGTAGTCAGACCTGATAGTCAGGTAACGGAGGACTTCCCACTCATGGTTGGTCGTCTGGTGTATCTTCTGCTATTGGCTGTTCCTCTGGAGCAGGCCTCCTCTTCCCAGCCATGTGGACCCTGGATCCCAGCATTCCAGACTTCATTTAGGGTGGGCTTTGTGGAGGCAACCACCTCTCTATTTAATCTTGCTACCTGTCAGACCACACAAATAGTTAATCGTTTCCTGCTTGTCTTTGTGGGAAATTGCATTGAACCATTTTCTGAGGTAACCTGTGGTCAAGAAGGAAGAATTTCAAGCAGATCTGAGTGCAAAAGGAAAAAATAAGACTCCAGAAATTGTTGGGAATATCAATTGAAATACTTCAGCAAATATATGAAATACTAAAAACATTCCATTATCTATGCCAAGAATTTTTTAAAAGACCAATTTACTGAGAGAGATCTGAATTTGTGCCTATTCCAAAGAAGGGTAACCCAAACAATGCAGAAATTCTGGAATACTATTATTAATATCACATATAAAATTATTTGATTAAGGTAATTTAAAATAATTGCAACAGTATATTGACAGAACTGTCAATGATACAAGCCAGATTCAGAAGAGCATTAAAGAGGGATAATGTGGTAGTTACATAATCTTTTGTCAGTTTGAGCATGAAGAGTGAAGGAGTGGAGTTTAGCCTTTCAATCAGATCATAGCTTGATCACCTCAAATAGCTCACTGGAGGGAGGACACACAATCACTTACTTAGAGACTCTCTACTGACAAGACACATGGAGTTACACTGATAGAGCCAGTGCCCTGGGAGCTGGAGAAGCCATGTAGAGCTCCTGCAAGCACTGAGATGGTTCTACCACCAATGGATCCACAAGACTTTCCACCCACTGGCCTGTTATCTTTCTGTATTCAGCATCATTGCAAGTGTTTTGTGAGTCTGAAGGGGACTTTATATATAGTAATCGGACACATGTGCTAATATCAGACTTATGGACTTGATCTGGATTGGGCTGGGATATTGTCTCAGTATTCAATTGCTCTTGCATGTAAAGCTCTTTCTTATACATATACGAGTGTCTATGGATTTGTTTCTCTAGTCTACCTGGACTAACACAGATATCTTGTTTATATCAGAGGTGTCTTGACTGAAAACAGGAGTAGCAGAATGATTTTTAGTTTTGCTATAGATTATGGAAAGTCATTACTGTATAGATCATAACCAACTCTGGACAGTATCTGGAAGATTAATATTTTAGAACACTTCATTGTAATCCTGCAGAACCTACATATTGACAAAGATGCAACTATCCCACGAGACAAAGGGAATACTGTTTGGTTGAGAATCATGAAAGGATTGTGCCAGGGTGTTAACCTTTCTCTATTCTTATCTGTAGGCCGAGTACACTCACAGAAGCTGGATTCGACGAAGTAGCACTCCTCACCAGTACCGAGAGCGGCTTGCTAATCTGAGAAATACAGATCAAATACCTTACTTGCTGATAGTGGGGAAGCCTGGATGTAAAGAAACCACAAATCCTCACAACTAGTTCAACAGGCAGCATCATGAATAAAAAGAAAATTAAGCATGAAAGAAAGACACAATTAAAGTTGTTAAGTGCGAGCCTTATCTGACTTCCCCTGGCTTCCTTGATGCCATAAGGCAGAGGTCAGCCTGCCTCCAACCTCTATCTTTCTTTAATTACCACCAATCATTGCTCGTATGGCAGGGACTTTTACATTGGGTTTGAGAATTTACTCTATTGGTCACATATTACTCACAGATATAACTCATAATTATGGGGTTTTACTAGAGAAGTTAATAGGTCAACAGAAGTCAGGATCAGTAAACATTAAGGACACAGTAATTGGTCCACAGCCGCATCTCTCCTTCTTAAGCAGCCAAGTCTCTGTCCAGTCCTCAGCCTCTCATCCATGTGGTGCCTTGGCCTCTGGCGCAGTGGACCAGACAACCCTCCTGTCACTGCCTCACCGTACTACAGTCTCAGCACTGGCCCGCTGTTGTCTCATGCTTTCTTTGCCTTAGCCTTTCCTCTGGGCCTCCCTTCCATGTTTTCTCTCACAGTCTATGGTGCCTCTACCCTGGGCCTCTGACACTTCAGTCAGAGGTCTGACAGTGTTCTTCCAGGGGCCCTGAGATTTCTATCTCTCTGTCCAAGAACAAAGCACTGCCTAGTTCTGTGCTGTACTCAGTGTGAGCCCATTGTTGCAGCCATTGTGTCAATCCATCTTGTCAAAGATCTTCCTTTTTTTTTTAACTGTTCCTATTTTTACACCGAGCCTGATGTTCTTTTCCAGGGATTGGTCTCTTTTGATAACAAATTCAGGGTATATGAAATGAAGTGTTGCCATCTTCATGTCTAAGGATTATTCTGGCTATACCTCTTACAAGGTAGATTTGTTTGTTCTGTTGCCACCACCATAATTAAAATGCATAGATTCTTCTCCACCTTCTTTGTTCAATGTCTAACCTTCACATGCATATGCGGAGAATTAAAAATATAATAGTTTGGTTCAGGTATACCTTCATCTTCTAAGTGAAATCCTTGCTGTTCAAGATTTCAAAGAGATCTTGTGTAGCAGTTTTAACCAATATAATATATTGTTTGATTTATTGACTCTTTTCTCCATGAACATTGATTTTGGATATAAGCAAGATGGAATCTATGACGACCTCAGTCTTTTCTCTACTTAACATGAGGTTACCTATCAGTCCATTCATGAGGAATTTTGCTTTCTTCACATTGAGTTGTAATCCAAGCAACTATGAAGAAATCAGAGGTGCCATAGCATTGGGTAATTAAGACTAAAGATGTCTCTGATGTTTAAGCTGCACCTGAACCAAGTCATGGGCTATTTTCAGCCTCTTCATATATACTATCTCCTATTGAGCTGCTGCTGGTTTTGAACTACTGACCATGTGGATCACAGTCCAAAGCATAACCACTACTCAATGAGGGCTCCGTAGAGTATGAAAAAATTTTCTTTCACAGCATATAAAATAAATCGCAATTATTCACCAAATCTTTACCTATGCTGATGTACATTCAATCTGTAGTATTCTGAAAAATAATTATGAATATTAACTCATGTATGGTTTGGATTGTAACTCAATTATTTAAATAAAATAGTAAAAAAGAAAATCAGTGCTATAGTACTCTACGGATAATGACAATAAGATTTAAAATATGGTTTCTTATATATGAAATACATAATTTTCTTATGCAACATTTAAAGAATAAATATTTCATCATTCCCTGGAAATAAGATACACATATACTTAGCATGATGATAATGTAAAATGCTGTTACATGTAGCTTGATGTGTAATGCATTTCAGTTAATTTAATATTATTTTATTTCATCCTGATAAAAGAGGTTTTAAATCACCTTATTTATTTATAATCAATGTTGAGACTTTTATAGTAATCGCTCTACCACACACAATGACAACTAAATACCTATGAATGATAAATGATCCAATAATTTCAAAACAAAACCTTTATTAATATTTATATTCTCTTCAAAATTATTATATTTTTTCTAAATTGCAAGCTTTTACAAAATACCTATGATAATTTTATTCTTCTTTCATAATAAATTATAATAGTTAATTTTATAACAGGCAGTTCTGCTCCTAAAATGTGTAGTATATAAGAAATAGTTAAATTTGTGTTTATATGTTTTTAAAAAGAAAATTTTATATAATAATGTAAATTATTTATTCAAATTAAAATACAAACTACATATTCTATTATTCATTACTAAATATTATTTCATTTATTTAAATTAGATTTTTTCAAAATTAATTAAATATTATTAAGTATTGAGAAAATGATATGGGATCATATCTGACCTCCTGGTCTTCAATAGGGAGAAAGAGAATTAAAGTCCTCAAGAGCCCACAGCTATCACCACAAGGTGGAGATTAAGCATGCCTCTTCCTCACCCATCCCCCATCTTTTTTTAATCTATTCCGACACCAATGGCTCCTCCCATCTCACTCTACATTTTTCTCAATTCAATAATCCATTACAATATTTACAGAGAGCCCATATAATGCAATTGTGGGTTTGTGAGGAGGGGCTAGCTTTGGGCACGTTATTAGGGGAGCTCGGTCCCTCGATGTGGACATGGTACTTGCTAAATTGGAGGGCAGTGAAAAAGAAGAAGGCCCTCGACCAGGGTGGCTACAGCAAAGGGCGCAGACAAGAACCATTGTGAGGGGGCGCGGGGCAGGGCAGTGTTTGGTTCTGTTGTGCAGAGGAGCTCTGTGAGCTGGAAATGCCTCAACGGCACCTAACAAAACCAACGCTATTTGGGGAGTGAACAAGTTATTACGAGTCGACAACAAATACATTCAGTATGCGGTCTTCATGTTGAAAGGCTCATGGATCGCTAAAAGGACAAACCAGTCTGTCGTGGGACAAGTCCAGCCCCTCGTGGGATGTTGCTTCTCAGAGGCAACAATGCTGAGAGTTTGCCTTACATACTTTGATCATGTTGTCAGAAGAGACCTGTCCCTGGAGAAGGACATCATGTTTCATAAAGTGGAGGGGCAACCAAAAGGAGGACAGTCCTCCATGTGTTGCATGGACACAGTGCCTGAAACAGTGGGATCAAGCTTAGGAGCAGTCGTGAGCACAAGATGGAACACTGCTTCCTTGTATTAAACAGAGATTGCTATGGGGGGTGGGTGAGGGGTGGGGAGCGGACTCCGTTACATTGACAGATCTCACATTTAGTCCGCAGAAGTGCCTCTTCTCAGCCAACATCCACGTCTCTCTCTGGTCCTTAGGGTCTCCATCACAGTCTAGTCTCTTGACCTCTGCCTCAGTGGTTCATGATGCCCTTGGGCAGCTGTGCCTTGCTGCCTGGTAATCTCAACAGAGCCACCCCTGTGTACCACGCCTCCTGGGCTATGTGTAATGGGTCTTTGCATGCGCTGCCTCTGTCACTCCAGGCAGGAATCTCCCAAGTGCTCCTCTGGTGACTCTTCTTTCTTGATGGGGCTAAGATTCCCTCTGACCCTGTTTCTGTGATGGCTTTCTTGTATTCAGAGAAGAACAGTGCTGTCCAATCTCCTGGCTTAGTGCTTCACACACCCTGTTCCCATGGCCCCACCCAAACACATAGTTTGAGTTACAGAAAAATGGCTACAAGAGACTTAATATTTAATTCCCCTTCACCACAAATACGCATATACAATAACACTAGTCTAGGATTCAATCTCCTGATGTCAACATAAAGAAACAGTACCTTGCTTCACATACATAGTATCTAGAGCCACACATATACATATTAAGAGTCATTTGAATTATTTAGGATTAGCAAATGTTCATAGTATGACCATGTGCAATTATTGATGATATAATACTTATTTAAGAATAATACTGGAACCCAAAATTGGACTGAAAGGAAACAAGAAAATGGATACTGAGCACTTCTTGTAAATAAATGTTAATGATTTAAAAAGGTAATGTACAATAAGATTAAGAATAGCCACCAAAAAATTAATGAAGCAGGGTAAGACACTGGGAAGACATCTGACGGCACCCATGGGAATACTGTCATATACCCAATCCTGGAATAATGGTGACATCGACCTGGATGTCTGGGCCTGTGGGAAAGGGAGAGTAGAACTATATTGGCAAATACACATGCTAAACAGAGGATATTTATATATGTATATGTATCCATATATTTAGTGGTCCATACAGGAACCAAAATGATGAGAAACATATTAGACATAATCAAACATCTTTAGGAAATGAGTTGCTTGGTCTAAGAGATCAGAACTATGGTCTCAGGAAACATAAAGTCAATTGGTGTAACATAGACCACAAAGAGAACGCATTACATGGGACTTTGGTGCTCAGTCACTGGGATCATAAAAGCTTGTAAGTAGCCATCTAAGGTGCAGCAACCGGTCTCTCCATGTGCAGAGGAAAGGACCGAGAAGAGAAAACACTGAGTCCAGTGGACAAATGGGTCATGCAAACATCAGTGCCCACAACCTTGAGAGCAGAACTACATGGTGCTTGACTGCCACTGGCAGCTGCTTTCAGAAGTACACAAGAAACAGTTCTGAGTTGAGTGGCAACGAAATGTGGAAGTGAACTTTATAGCATAAAAAAGACCAGATGTACTGGTTTGCTAGACTGGTAGACCCTCAAGACCTTTTGTCACTACTCAGACATGGAACTGAACTGACACATATTATTTGGTTTCTAGTGAAACAATGGACAGGTTTATATGGAAACCAAGAATGGTAATGATAAATGTACACCTTGCAATATCAACCATTTGAGATAAAAAGTGAAGCATTTATCCAATAACAAAGTTTAGAAGAACGAAGAAAGGAGTAAAGAAAAGTAGCCACATGGGGTGGAAGTGGCATACATTGTGTTACCCAGTGCAGAATGCAATAACTGACATTAAACAGAATCGTGGACTGCATGACCGGGTGAACATAAACCTGCTGTGCTCGTTACAGCTTCACTCAAGCCACAATAACAATTCAAAAGAAAAACAACAGCAACAACAATTGGAAAGGTAGCTATGTCTGTCAGGGAAATAAAATGACAAGAGATTTTTATTCTTTTTTTAATTAATAGTTTTGCACTCTCTGAAAATCACAGCTGCTGAGATTTTCTTGATGGACAAGGGATAGGCCAGAGACAGAAGACACCATTCCTAGTTGTATAGAACTACCTTTGCATTTCTTTCTTCATGGATTTCCAGTCCTACCTCCCAAAGAATTCAATATCTCACAATCATTGTAAGCACCATATAGCCTTTGATATAGTTTGTAAACATCTCCTAAAGGATGGTATTGTTTTCTGTCATTTTCCATTGTCCCAGCGTCAGACATGTAGGAAGTGAGACCTGGCTTCATTTAGATGGATACAGGCATGATTCCTTTGAACTTACTGACTATTGACGTTTAGGACATTTTGTTTTATAGCCTTTAAATGACTGAGTTCAAAAGCAGAATGTTTGAATAACACTGGCGATTCAAACCACATCCGGACCCTGTAAATGGATTTGGGGGCTATCACTGCCATCGTTGGCTGTCCCAAAACTAAATGTTCAGAATTTAGGCACTGGTACAGTTCTCCCCTCTGGGGTTTGATTTTATTATTTTCAATTCTTGGGTCACTCAGGCTGGTGTGCTTTTTCCATTGGAACTTAGCTGACGTTTCACTTAGATGGCTGATGCTTTCGAGATAAGCCTTTAAGACCTGGCTGCTATTTTCTGGTAGCCAGGAGCCCTCTGTTTCTTCCCCATACTTTGCTATAGCACCCAGTGATCTCATATTAAGGGTTGACATTCAGCAGGGCAATGTCATACGAACTAATTGATCTTAGCTTGGGGTAGAACAAAGTATGAGTCCCAAATCTCTCTCTCCCTCTCTCAAATACATGTATACACAAATATTTATATATACATACTTACTATATATTTATATATTCATTTTGTTTGTTTTATGAACATCATTGTCATTTCATGATAGAGAACATTATAAATTTTCCCATGGGGCAAAAGGTAATTCTAGTCATCAATTCAGCCTATACTAAATAATTCAAAACAATGTTAAGAAAATGAAATGATATAATATAGATCGGTTTATATTATATCATTAACTGACATTAAACAGACTCGTGGACTGCATGACCTGGGTGAACATAAACCTGCTGTGCTAGTTACAGCTTCACTCAAGCCACAATAACAATTCAAAAGAAAAACAACAGCAACAACAATTGGAAAGGTAGCTATGTCTGTCAGGGAAATAAAATGACAAGAATTATACCGATTATACTCTTAAGTATCTAGACACTATTTACATTAAAAATGGAGGTTAGTGATAGGGCAAACTGTCTATAGCAAAGGCAGAACCAGGCTTACAATATTAATACATTTCAGAAGAAAGCAAAGAGGGCATTAAAATAGTAAATATTTGGTAGCCCCAGGCCACCATTCTTTGGGCACCTTAATGCACAGAATGTACAACACAGTCCAAGGACTGCCAATCCTGTAACCTTGGGATAGCTGCCAGGTGCTGCTTCTCACCCTGGAGAGTTTTGCCAGATCCATTAATCAGCTATACATGAGTTTGAGGTAATGTTAGATTCACTGAGTGGGATTTCACATAGAATCCTTCTGGTGTGGCCTATCAAGGATGTCATGCGTCAAAATTCTAAATCCCAGGAGTCTATAGTACGTGGCCTTTGTCACCAAGAGCTGGATAGAATTAGGTGAAAGTGTCCAATTTGGAACATAGTACAGGGTATATTCTTCCTGTAGTTTAGATATAAGTACTGCTGTGTTCTTATTCTGATGGGAAGGTGCTACTTCCACCAAAAGTAATCACCTCCTCTGAGACATACACACCCCCTCCTTTCATTTTGACCTGAATTTTCAGTAAGGTTCGCTTATCTCTCTCACGGGAGTCTCTATTGATTTGGTTCAACCTTAATATGAAGGTGTATGGTAGCAAATGGATAGTCTTCCTGCTCTCCCCCAACATGAAAAACTCACCCAGATGAAATGAGATCAGAGTGGTTTTTTTTAAAAGATATACATTAAAGGGAAGTGATACATGGTTTGGGGGCACTAAACAGGCTCTCTGTCTCGCTGCTTTGGGAGAACAGATTAGAAAATTATATGACCCGAGAGAACAAACTAGCCCTTTTCCTTGTTTTTTTATACTTAATGGACTTACACAAAACTTGTCTTTTTATGATTGGCTAACTTTACTCACCACCGCTATTTTGGTGACGATTTTGGTGACGTATTGCTGTAACGCTGGAAGCTGTGTCTCCGGTATTTCAAATGCCAAAAGAAGAGCAGACATCAAATATGGACTTGGCTCCCTACTTCGGAGGAGGGAGCCACTGAACCCTTATGCAGAGCTTAAAACACTGTCAGATACTGCAGGTCTGATGAATGGAAGAAGAACATTGCTGGAGAGAGTGCCACATGATAAGTCCATCAGGTCCAGGACCCCTGAACTGTGACTGAAGAGGAGCTAATTTCTCAGAGAGGAGGTGACCATGGTTTGTGAATGGGTAAAGCCTGTGGGTATAGAGCCTTCAGAATCTTCATTTACTGATGGGCAGGACTATAAGTAAGAACCAGCAGTTGCAAACTGTGCTAATGATTTGGAATATGTAAAGTATGAATCCAGGAAAATTGGAAGTTGACAGAAATGAAAAGGAACTCATAAAGTTTGATATTCTAGTCATTAATGAGCTGAAATGGACTGGTTTTGGACATTTTCAGTCAGAAAATCTTATGATTTACTCTTAGAATAACACAATAAAGAGGAATGACTGTGTTCATTGTCAAAAAGAAGATTACAAAATCAATGGTGAAGTAGTGTCCAGTAGGCAATAAGATTACATTGAACCACCTTCAAAAAACCCAATCAATACCATTATTATTCAAATTTAAGCACAAATAACCACAAAGCTAATGATAAAGAAATTGAAGAATTTTACCACAGACTTCAGATGGAAATTGATCAAACATGCAATCAAGATGCATTGATAATTATTGGTGATTCGCATGCAAAATCTGGAAACATAGAGAAAGTAATGGTTGGTGAAAGATATGATCTTGGTGATCAAAATGAAGATGAAGATTGCAAGATAGAATTTTGCAGAACAAAGTATTTGTTCATAATAAATACTCTTTTCCAACCACACAAAGGCGATTATACACATGGACTTTCCCAGATGGAAGACACAGACACCAAATCGACTACATCTATGCAACAAAAATGATGGAGCATCTGAATAGCAGCAGGTAAAAGCAGCCCAGAGGCTGCCTGAGGATCAGAATATCAATTGCTCATATGTATGTTAGCTCAGAAAAAAGCTAAAGAAAGTTTAAACTAACCCACATGAGCCTAAATACAACCTTGAGCCTATCCCACCTCAATATTACGATCATCTCCAGAGCAGATCTGAGTCAATGAACACTAAAGACAGAAGATCTGGGGAGCTGTGGGAGGACATTCAGAGCATAACTCATAAAGAAAGCGAAAGGTCAACACATAGAGAGGAAAGCAAGAAAGATCAAAGTGGATGCCAGAAGAGAATCTAAAACTTGCAATTCACAGTAGAGTAGCTAAAGCAAATGGAAGAAATGACGAGGTTAATTAGCTGAATAGAATCAAAGGGCAGCTTGAGACAAAGCCAAATATTATAATAAAATGTGCAAAGACCTAGAATTGGAAAACCAAAAGGGAACCGTATATTAAATGGCAAGAACTCCAGAGAAAATCAATCCTCAAGTTGAAATCTTGAAAGATTTTATGGGCAACATATTGAATATGTGGGAAGCATCCAAAGAAGATAGAAAGAATACATAAAGAATGCAAATTAACTAGCTGACATTCCACTGCTTCAGGAGTTAGCATATAAGCAAAAACCAAAGGTGTTAAAGGAAGACTGAAATTCTGACAGCACTGACGAAGAACAAATCTCCAGGAACTGACAGACTATCAATGGAAATGTTCTAACCAGCAGAGGAAGCACTGGGAAAACTCACTTGTCTGTTCCAGGAAATTTGAAAGACAGTTACTTAGCCAACTGTCTAAATGATATCCATATTTGTACTCATTCTAAAGAAAGGTGACTCAACAGAATGCTCGAACTACACAACATCACTGATATCACCTGTAGTAAAATCTTGCTTACGATCATTGAACAACAGTTGTAGCAGTACATTGACCAGCTGCTGCCAGAGGTCCAGGCCAGAGTCAAAAGAGGACATGGATGAAGGCATATCACTGTTCATATAATATTGATCTGGGGTGATGTGGGGATAAAGTTATTTGCTCCTCAGCCCAATGGGACAGGACCACCACCATCTTCCATAGTTCAAGGCCCATGAGAAATTCTGAGATCGCAACTCAGGAGAGCTCTCAGTCTGAGATAAAACACTTTCCTTCCTGTTCCCTGAAACACAATAGTCTGCACAATATCAGTTTCTCCTTGTTACCAACTTTATTCCCCCCTCTTGTTTGTGAACAGCTTGGCTAATGTATCATTATTTCTTTGTATGTCCTCAGATAATTGTCAACTATCCCTTTGTGTGGAAAAGGTCACAAGAGGCAGGCTACATGACAGGGAGTGTATATAAACCTGTCTTGAATAATGTTCCAGACCCTGAAGTATCTACTGCTTCGGGGTCTCCCATGCCCTAAACTCTCTTATCTTTTATCTATAAGTTTTCTCATTGAAGATTGTGCCCCTCTCAAACCCATTCAATGTTTAAGCTAAGCACTGGTCTCAATTAATCTTACAGGCCGAAAGCAAAGAATCTCATAAAGATATCTACTTGTGTTTGATTAACTATGGCAAAGCAGTCAATGAGGTAGGGCATAACAATCTCTGCATAACATTGAGAAAAATGAGCATTCCAGAACACTTCATGCACTCCTGTGGAACTTGTCGAGTGAAATTTGGATATGGGTCAAGAGACAGTTGTGTAAACAGAACAAGGGAATACATCACAGTTTTAAACCAAGAAAGGTGTGAGATAGGTCTATGTCCTTTCATCATACTTGTTCATTGTGTATGCCAAGCAAACCATCAGAGAAACTTGAGAATACAAAGAAGGATACGGTATCAGGATTGGAGGAGGGCTTACTGAAAACTTGCAATAAGCAGATGATACCACCTTACTCACTGAACATGAAGAGGGATTGAAGAACTTTCTGATGGAGCTCAAGGATTGTAGCTGAGTATGATTAAAACCCAATGTAAGGAAGACCGAAATCCTCAAAACTGGACCAATAAGTAGCATCATGATAAATGGAGAAAAGGTTGAAGTTGTCAGGGATGTCATCTTGCTTGGCTTTGCAATCAGTGCTCATAGCAGCAGCAGTCAAAGGAGCAGATCAAAGGAGGTGTTGAATTAGGTAAATCTGCTGCACAAGACCTTTCGAATGTATTGAAAAGCAAGGATGTTACTTTGAGAACTAACGTGTGCATGACCTGAGCCATGGTATTTTCCATTGCCTCATGTGCACGTGAAAGTTGGACATTGAATAAGGAAGATCAAAGAAGAATCAATGCATTGAATTGCGGTGCTAAAGAAGAAAATGGAAAGAACCATGAACTGCTTAAAGAGCAAACAGCTCTGCCTTGGAAAATGTATAGCCTGATTGCTCATTAGAGGCAAGGATGGTGAGACTGTCTTGCGTGCTTTGTACATGTTATCTAGATAGACCTGTCCCCGGAGAAGAACAACATGTTGGGTACAGTAGGGGAGCAGCAAGGGAGAGGGAGATCCTCAAGGAAATGGATGGACACAATGGCGACAATAATGAGCTCGGACACAGGAACACTTGTGAGGATGTCACAGGAACAGGCAGTGTTTCCTTCTGTTGTACATGAAGTCACTATGGGTTGGAATGATCTCAAAGGCACATAGCAACAACAAACTACTCAGCACAGTGGTTTCCAGGACCCTCCATGCCATGAGGCATTTCATGGGTTCCTCACTGTCTGTCAGGGATGCATAATAGTCCATTGTGTGTATGTACCAGGGCTTCTGTATTTGTTGTTCTACTGGGAGGCATTTGGCCTGTGTCTAGCTTCTTGCTATTGTGAACTCTGCTGCAATGAACAGGTTATGTCTCTTATTTATTTGAGGTATGTGCCCAGCAGAAATATTGCTGCGTCATGTAATATTTCTATTCTCATTTGTTTTAAGTAGTGGAATAGCACTTTCCACAATGCTCGTGCGTATTTACAAGCCCACCAGCAGTGTATCAGAATTCCCTTCACTCTGTATCCTCACGAGCATTTTTGTTGTTCTCTTCTTTTTTGATGGCTGCTTGTTTTGAGACAAGCCTTAAGCTAAGGAATAATTCATTTCCATGCAGCTATAAGAAAGGGTGGTTTATTCATATTTCTGCATTACCTGGTTTATAATATATAAAGCATGGAGATACTGGCTAGTGGCAAGACTGTGGCAGTTATGTTTTTATAGGAATTTTCTTCTTAAAACAAACCATTTTGCCTAATCCCAACATCTTCACCCGTGTCCACACTAAACGAGATAGGCTTTCTCTCTCCCCAGATACAGATACCTTGTAGGCAGTTACATTCCTGGAGCTGACATGAAACCAGAGATGAAACGTATTTGTCATCCTCAGTGTAGACAAAGGTTAATGGTAATCTATCAGTAGAGGTCTCAATTTCAATTGCATTGTGTGGTTAGGTTTATTTTTGTAATCTTCTGATTTTCAACAAAAACAAAACTGTAGGTGTTCTTGAATGACAGTAATGTTGATAAAGAATAGTGGCAACAAGGATTTTCCTGCCAGGCAGAAGAGATCAATCCACCCGGCATTCACCCAATTTGCCAATTTGCTATAAAAGTAGGCTCCTCATTCATCAACTTACCACAGATCCGTGGTTCAAAATCCCTCCCACAAAGAGCTACAGTCTTGGAAAGCAGGGGCAAATTCTATCATATTCCAAAAGATTGCTATAAGTTGGAGTCGCCTCAATGGCAGTGCGTTTGGTTGGTTTTTGAGGAAATATTTGTAGTAGTGTTGGAAGCAGATAGTGTTAAAATTGAAAGTTTTCTCCCTAGCTTATGAATCAGTTCACATAGATGACAGATAGAAATAAGAAATTTCAAAATGGCCTCAAAACTTGTAAGCTTTGGTTTTCATTATTTTTTTAAATCAGGACATGATGTACATATTGAATAAAATATATAAAGATTGGGAAGTGAAAATTCTCATTCAAAGACAGACAGTTTTATGGCATTCATATTCCAGGAACATTATTTGTATACATTATTAACATATCCAAAATGACATCTATAAAAGTGTTTCAGCTGATATAATTTTTAAAAGAAATATTTGAAAAGAATATACATATACATCCATATGTATACATACTGTTATATATGAACACATATATATACATATACAAGATTGCATAATTAGATAATATTTAATAGTTCAAAATAATAAGATGTATATGTATTAAAGATTGATAGGAGATGACACTAATGCTTTAAAATATATAATGGCCTAGTAAATTATTAAATATTAACAGAGACTATGATAGATATTCTTACTTATGAAGCTTCTCAATAAAAGAGAAAGCTAATAATAATGAGACCAGAAGAAGAAAATCCATGTGTACAATAACTACAACTATTTACAATGCAGATGCATGTGGATAGTGTACATTTAGTTTATAAGTGACAGTGAATTACTTTTATTTGAATGAAAAATGCACTTTATTTCTTGAGTCTAAACATTTCTCTAATTTTCAATGCTGTATTTTCAATAATAAAAATGTGCTATCAAATAGCTGCTTAATATCATCATGCCAACACAAAGTACATGTACTAATAGAGAAAGAGACCCCAAAATAAAGATATAACAAAAATAAAGATATATAACAAATTGAAGGTTTGTGACCCCCTGAGCTAAGCAAGTCAATTGGTGTCATTTTTCCAACTGTACTCCCTGTCTCTGTGTCACATTTGGGTAATTCTCACAATAGATTTTTTTTTCATAATGCTATTACTATATATTTAATACACTATAATATAGTATAAAACACAACAAAAATACCTCTTGTTTTATTGCAATTCTTACTTTACTGTAGTTGTCTAGGACCTGCCAGCGGTTGCTTGGCTAGAAACATGCCTGGGTGCGGTGTCTGATAGACCAGGGTTCAGTTCGATGCCCCCCTAAGGAGCTTCATAGCCTGCATTAGTCAGGGCTGTTTCAGTGGGTCACAATTAAGATGCTGCTGATTCACAGAAACTAAGAGACAAAGAACAGACACTCTTACCACTGCTGGTAAGAATGCAAACTCATATAGCAACTTAAAAAGATATTCTGGTGGGTTTTTGTTTGTTTGTCTGTTTTTACTAAGCTAAGCATAGGCTTACCATAAAAGTTAGCAGTCATATTCCTAGGAATAAACAAATGAGTTGAAAATATACACAACCCAACAAGATTTTTTTTTTCTTGATCATTTGGTTTTAAACCTTGTTCCTGGAGTTATATGGGGCACCTTGGCTAAACTGCATCAGCTCTACGTCTTAAATAAGGCGCTCCATTATATCTTCAGCTATTACATTATACCAATTAATTCATTTATCATTCTAGTTTTAAATATGAGAAGAATCCAGGCCCATAAATTACAGGATAAGACAAAAGAAGAAATATTGGAAAAGAATGAGGTGCTATGGGACGTCCCAGGGAAGCTGCACATGGCATGGGACTAGTGGTTACCCCGTGAGCTGCCAGCCGTGAGGCCAGTTGTTCTATCTCACCCGTCACTCTGCAGCCTTGAAAAGTTTGAAAGTTTTGGAAACCCAGTGGGCCAGTTCTTCTCTATCCTACAGGATCATTACTAGCTACACTTGGTCAGTTGGCAGCAGATTTTTTGTTTGTTTTGTTGTTGCTGTTGTCTTTGTTTTTGATAGAGGTTATGCAATACATACAGAAACTACAAATTGGATACAGCAAAGTCTGCATATATATAGAAGTTGTGAAGGCAACATAGAGTTTTGAAAATGTAAAATTTCATAGAAATGTCATAAATATCTTGAAGATTTACATTTCCCTTCTTCAAATGATACAGTCAACAAAACAAAACACATTTTAATGAATAAAATAGTCAATAGATAATTCACACGACATATTTCAGAGGTGTGTTAGGATGGGTTGTCCAGAGAAACAAACCAATGACGCTATGTACATTAGAGAACTTTAGACCAAGAAGCAACTTTACATTAAGAAGGTCCCTTAACCCAGTACAATTCAAGTCCTTGTGTCCAGTGCTAGCTGGGGGCCTTTTCAGACTCGCAGAGCAGCAGACTGATAGCGCCAAGAGTGGGAAGCAAGGGATCACAGGCCAATGAGTGCAGAGGGACGTTGATCCAGGGCCAGTGGAAACATGGCAGGCATCAAACAGCTGTTAGAGTTGGTCTCCCCACTTGGGGCCATGTGTGGAGGCAGACAGAGGCCCCAGTGAAGTCCCAGTGTGGAGGAAGGTGACGTGGTAGACAGATCCTCTCTGTTCATCTTGCTCAAACAAACCATCATGCTTCCAATTTGATGGGCAGGTTTATCTCCACCCAGAGCAGGAGTAGCTAAGTAACACAATCCCTAGGCATCCCAGGATGTGAGATTGGCTCCAAGCTCTTTATAAGAAAAGTTCTAGCTTTCTTTTAAGAATTTCTGTGCACAGGTGAAGAAGTTGTGCCACCATTAATAAGACTTGGAACAGTTTAATCTTCATGGAGTTTGAACTCTGACAGACTCATTCTGGATTTCAGAACATTTGACTCTCTATTTATTGTACCAAACTCACTACCAGTCAGTTAATTACGACTCCTAGTGACCCTATAGGACAGACTAGAACATCTATGGGTCTGAGGCTATAAATCTTTATAGGAATAGGAAGGTGTATTTGCCTCTGAAGAGTGTTTCGTGTGCTCAAATAGCGGACCTTGTGGTAAGCAGTCAAATACATTACTCATTTCGCCACCAGGGTTCCTTATTTATTGTACAATAACTTATTTCTTGGCTCTTTTTTTAGATCAGAAATTTGAACTGCCTACTATTCAGTTCCTAATAAAGGTGAAGTGGTATTGTGGGGAAATTTCAATTCCATGTAATTTTGACAGTTTGCCCTATGTGCAACAGAACCAACCACTGCTCAGTCCTGCTCCAGCCTCACAATTATTGATGTGTTTGAGCTAATTGTGGCAGCCACTATTTCAATCCGTCTCATTGAAGGCCTTCTTATTTTCCACTGCCCCTCGTTACCGAGCATGATGTCCTTCTCTGGGGACTGGTTTCTCCTGACAACATGTCCAACATACATAAGACATGCTTACCCCCACAGAACATAAATGTTGGCTGTACTTCCTCCAATATTGATTTGCTTGCCCTTTTGGCAGTCTATGACGTGTTCAATATTCTTCCCCAGCACCATAATCCAAATGCATCAATTCTTTTTGGGGTTTTTCTTATTTAATGTCCAACTTTTCCATGCATATGAGGCAATTAAAAATGCCAGGGTTTGGATCAGACACCCCTACCCCAAGGCTGACCTCCTATGAAGCCATTAAAATATACAAGAGCTTGAGTCAGGAGCATCCTAGTCTGCAAAGTTACATCTTTGATTTTTGATTCTTAGATAGATCTGTGCAGCAGTTTGCAATATGTTATTTAATTTCTTGATTGCTGCTTCCATGATTACTGATGTTGGATACAAGTAAAATGAAATAACTGGAAAAAATCAATATTTTCTCTGTTTATCATTCTGTTCTTTATTGACCCAGTTTTGAGGATTTGGGTTTTCTTTACCTTGAGTGTAATCTCTACTAGGGCTGTAATGCTTGATGCTCATCAATAAGTGCTTTAGAACCTCCTCACTTTCAGCAAGGAAGGTGTGTCATCTGCATATGGCAGTTATTTAATGAACTTGCCTTCAATTTTGATGCCAGGATATTCTTAAGGGCAGTGAAACTATTCCACAAGATGCTCTAACTATGAACACATGGCATTCTGTATTTGCCAAATACATATAGGACTATCTGTATGTGAATAACATTTTATAAGATATAATGTGTCTTCATTGGTTCTATTGTAAAAATATATACCATTAAGTACAAGATGCTAATAATAGAAAAACCTTTGTTCAAAAGTGAGTGTGTAAAACCTCAGCATTTTCTACATTTTTTCCTAAAGACTAAAATGAAACAAAACAAATAATACCTAATAAATTATGTGAGGTCAGGTAATATTTTTTTTCTCAACCATCCAATTTATCATCCAGGAAGAGTCAGGATCCTGGTCATTAGTATAATCAGATGGCTGCATGAGTGGCATGTACATCACACAAGGAACCAGCTACAGGAAGCAGCATATGCAGTTTGTTACGTTGCTGTTGAACATCACTGTAGTTCATTGATCTAAGAGCACCTGTCACGATTACAGGACTTTCTCCTGCCTGGCAGGAGGCTGCTGCATAGCCAAGGACGACAAGTGAGTTGTCATGTTGTTGCTATTCCTCTCACTTGTCTCTTGTGAGTTTCACAAGAATACATGTCTAGATGAAAGGGCTTTGATTTTTCCCTTATCCCGTTATCCTATTCCTAAGGGGGAAGCATCTAAACTTGTGTCACGCACCGTTTAGCTCAAGGCTCCTCAACCTCAAAGGCAGGTCCCGCAGCTGAAGAAGAGGAACTACACTCCGTAACCAGAAATAGGTCCTTTTCCAAGAAGACAAGTGCGTGGGTCTCTGGTACATGAATTGATGTGTTTTTTAAGACGATAACAGGCGAAAGATTAGGAGCAAGTGGAGTCAATGTTAGTGTGATTGAAATGTTGCGGGCGATGAGAGTGCCATCTTGTAAACTATATATTTGACTCATGTATTTTAAAATAAATCAGATGTTACTGCATGGAAAAATCTATGAAATCTCTTAAGAACCCAACAGCATGGATAAATTTACCTTGAAATAACTATATTTGTATCTATATCCCAGAATGTAAGCTGATAATTTAGTCGTATCTCTTTTTAATATAATGGGAAAGTTAGAGAGACTCATTTTGAAAGTTCAAATCTAAAAATTACTTTCAAGATGAGTACAACTAAAGAGACCAGCTAAGGTGAAAATATAATAAAAATTGTATAAAATCTAGTAAATGTACCAAAATTATCACAGAAAAACCTCAGTTTTTCTCCATTTTTACACAATTTTGTAAAATGCTTAATGTTATCTCATTTGTTCTGAAACAGCGGAGCCAATTAATTCACTCCAAGTTAGGGAGGAAAGGAGAATTTTACTTGAAAGTGATAGCAGTCTGGAGACTGACAGCAATGCAAAATGTCTTGATCATGTCTTGTCTGAAATTAGAAGTATATACTTTTATTTTGGAATTAAAACCCTGGGAGAGTTTCATACATATGTTTTATACTAACAGGTTTCAGCATAGTCACTAGAGACAGTTGTTGACCATGAGTAAGCAGAGAGAGCAATACGTCTTGTAAGACGGAAGTCATTATTCTCAGAGTTATCTGAAGCTCTTTCAGGAAACATAATGTTTGTCTATGAACCAAGGAGCAAGTTACTAAAATTCCAGAAACTGAGGAGGGGGTCAAGGGAAACCTGATTTGAATTACACTAAGTATGGTAAGTTACAGGAATATTGATCTTAAATGTCACAGTACATGTACAGGGAATGCAAGGGTCCCTGGTGGTGTAGTGATGATGCATTGGGCTGTGATCTGCAAGTCAACAGTTCAAAATTCTAGGAGAAAGACTGGCTCAGTTTCAGTCTCAGAAACCCACTAGGGGTTTCTGTGAGTCAGCATTGAATTGATTGCAGTGAGTTTAGTTCTAAAGGGGAGGCAGCTATAACAGCACAAACCTTGTTTCAAAATCAGGATCAGAAGCTAGCAATAGAGGATTAGGTTAGGGGTTTCTAGAAGGAATATGGCTGGACAATGTATGGGCTGAACAGAGAAATACGACTCTGTCATGTATCACATAAAAATCATTGACTCTTCTTTAGTAGAAGAGAAACAGAATTTTTTTTCATTTGTCTTTTGCTTTGATTCCCCTAAGCCCTGGGGAGTTTGTTCTCCTCATCTCTATCCCAGAGTTCGGAACACTTCTCTAGTGTGATGGACATTTCCTGGATAAGGTTTAAACACAGTTGTTTGATATTTTCTGTTCGGCTCTGGGTTTTAGCCAGTTCTGATTAGTATGCACCTTGCAAACCTAGTCAATAGACTATACAAATAAGGTACGTTAGAGCCTAGACTTGGCTTTTATACAAATGAAGGGCCAGTAAAAAATGCTGAGACATTTCAGAGAAAATTTGTCATTTCATGACAATCGAGCCTTAACATTGACAAACAGTCTTTCAGTTTACCCATCCAACCTCACAAAGGCTTTGTAAAAGAAATAAGTGAAAACAAAGAAGCAAGAAGTGAAGTAGCAAGAGGAAAAGAGGGTGCCAAAGAACTCCATAGACGAGCTGTAATGCTGGGTAAGAGCTGTAACGCCAAAGACGTAGAGAAGCCTGGAAGGAGGCCAGTAGGAGAGCTAGAAGTGACAGCCGGCCAAAAGGAGCCTGTCCTCACTATGGGCCAAGAAGAGCTAAGAAAGTCATTCTGCAAGGTGGTGTCCAGTGACCTACAAATGGGATTTGGGTCTCCACTCTGCACTTCCCCCTCATTTACAATGATATGATTTTTTGTTCTGATGATGCCAGATACCTGATCCCTTTGACACCTCGTGATCGCACCAGCTGGTGTGCTTTTTCCATGTGGGCTACAGTGCTTCTGAGCTAGATGGCCACTTGTTTACCTTCAAGCCTTAAAGACCCCAGATGCTATCTCTTTTGATAGCCAGGCACCATAAGCTATCTTCACTACATTTGCTTATTCACCTGCTTTGTCTTCAGTGGTTGTAGGCCACTGGACACCACCTTACAGAAGGGTCTCTGGAGGAGATAAGCCAGTCATGGTGCGATGTAGCAGCAATGAAAAAACAACTTTCCTCTAGTTCCTAAATGCTCCCCCCACCCCACCCCAACTATCATGGTCCCAAATTCTACCTTGCAAGTCTGGATAGAACAAAGAATGTACACTGGTACAGATAGGAACTGGAAACACAGGACAGATGACCCCTTCATGACCAGTGGTGTGAGTTGTGATACTGGGAACATAGAGAGAGGGTGGGTTGGAAAGGGGGGACCAATTACAAGGATCTACATGTGACCTCCTCCCAGGGGAATGGACAACAGAAAATTGGGTGAAAGGATATGTCAGACAGGGCAAGATATGACAAAATAATAATTTATAAATTATCAAGGGTTCATGAGGGAGGGGGCATTGGGGAGAGAGGGAAAAAAATGAGGAGCTGATGCCTGGGGCTTAATTACAGAGCAATGTTTTGAGAATGATGAGGGCAATGAATGTACAAATGTGCTTTACACAATTGATGTATGTATGGATTGTGATAAGAGTTGTATGAGCCCCTAATAAAACAATTATAAATAAATAAAGTTTAAAAATCAATATAAAAAAAAAGTCGTTCTGCAATGAGTAAGGGAGAGTTGGTCTACATGCCACCTGGCTCCTGAGTTGTAGCTTATTAGCCCAGACCTGAATTCCTTAATAAATCACTTTACTATAAGTATGGCCCATGAATATTGTGGCTATTGCAATGGATTATCAGTTGGTGTCAGAATTGGCAAAAATTTTGGAACATCTATTTGATGGGAATCAACTTTTGGCTAATGGTATTTCTAATAACCCACTCTGACATAAACTAGCTTCTGAGGATGCACTATATTACTACTCTTACTAGTCTCATTTTATAATTCCTGACTTTAATCTTTCACCATATTTTAAACCTAAAAAGTTCATCTTCTCTGAAAATAATTTTGGGTCAACAGTGACTAGGTGGGATTTTTCTTCAAAATTCTCTTCATGTTAAGATACAAACAAGATTAACTGCTTGAAATGCCCATATTGTTGCATTCACATTTCAAGATGTATCAATAACTTAGGAAAAATTATTTTAAGGCAAACACTTACTCTCTCTGAAATGTTTAGCATGTATAATTTTTTAAAAACTTGCAAATTTGTCAGGAAATACTAATCAACCTCCTTCATTCATTCAATCACTTCAACCCCCATCTGATCTAGTGCCTTTATTGGTAAATGTGTTGTGTGCAGGGATAGAATAGGAACTTTGACTCAAAAGAGATAAGGAAGAGGGGAAGTGTGAGGTGTGAACCAGATACTGAGTATATTATATATTATTGTATACTGAACTTCATGGGGAAGAGACATGGTGGCAGATATGGGGCTGAGACCCCTCAAAATTACCTACTTAAAAAAAAACTGACCTATCAGTACAACATGATGGAAAAATACAGCTGAACATGTGAGTAATTTCTATTGAATCAAAGTGGTTTCTCAAGATTTACTTCTTCACTTTGCCTTCCTTTGCTTCACTCTAAATGCAGATGTCCCTTGATTAACTTATCTGCACATCACTACTTAGAGCTGACAGCATTTTAAAAATTTGATTCTTGAAAATCGGATATACTTCAACATCCACAATCAGAATTCTTCCTAAGTGTTTGCACCTGTTGTGCTAAATCTGGTATCTTGAGGTTGATTTGTGCTGCTTGCACTGTTACGCCAGCATCGGTGCTATTGGTGCTAGGAATCTTCCCAGTCAGTCTCTGCTGTTACCTTTGCTCTCTTTCATCTGCTTGTAAGGTGAACTATGACCGCAACTGTCTACTTCACTTGACCATTTTGTCCAATCTGGCCCGGTTCACTTCTGGCTATTATCCTAAATAAGATCAAGTACATTTGACCAGCCTCAACCAATTAATCATTTTGTCATTAATCCAAACCAATATCAGGGGTTTAAGGTGGTTATCTTCAGGAGGACACCTGTCTTTAGATAAGAGTGGTTTCCTTGGAGAATGGTTAACAGTGAGCTCCTGCTTATCTCTGCTATTTCATCAGGACCGGGGTTTTGGGGAATTTTATCATCATCATCATCAACAACCAATTTAAAAAAATTAACGGAGAGAAAATAAAACTAGGTTCCATAAAGCATATATTATATTGCAAAGAATAAAAGAAGAAATCAACAAAGTTATACGGTTAAGGACACTTCAATGATATCAATCACCTCATCTCATACAATGAATATTCTGTGTCTGTGTATTTAACAATGGTTTAAGATTCCTTCATAAACAAGAATAGCTTATTTTTCTAAACTGAGATCAAATTATATTATCAGCAAGAGGAAACAGTACCCAATAGAAATTCTTACACACAAAACAGGAATCTGCTGCCACATCTACAAATAGGTTGGATTTAAAATCAGTTATTTTCATCTTTTGCTATGCTCTGATGTTTTTGCTGCTGTTGTTCTAAAGTGGCTGCAGTCACCCTCAGAAGTAATGCTTCATTGTCCACATGCAGAAGGACTGTAAGGCTGCTTTATAGATCCATTAAACAGAAAATCCTGGCTTCATTCAGCCTGATTGACTGGTGCCTGAGGCAGTCATTGCAACTAATGATTGTTACATCTTGTTGGGTAGCCAGTATGGTGACAGAGGAGTTATGTGTTGGGCTGCAATCCCTAAAGTCACAAGTCCAAACCCACCAGCCTCTCCAAGGGAGAAAGATGGAGCTTTCTACTCCCATAAAGAGTCACAATCTCAAAATATCACAAGGGCAGTTTTCCCCTGTTCTGTAGACTCACTGTGGATTGACATCAACTCAATGGCAGTGAGTTTGCTTTGGTTGGAGTTTGTGGTTGTAAACCCTTCCTGGAAACACTAACAAGAGTAACATGGGAGCTGGGACATTGCTAGTTATAGCCTAATCTTTATGAATGCATCCAAGTAGGATCAATCCTATAAATTATATGAGCTAAAAATCAAGTAGAATAGATAATTAGGCAAGGGGTCTTGGGGGCACAATTGCTAAGCTCTCAGCTGTGAACCTACAAGTCAGCAATAGGAATCCTAGGAGGTTCGTTGGGAGAAACAAATTGGCAATCTGCTTCTACAAAAGGGTTGTTGTGTTGTGTTAGATGCCATAGAGTTCTTTGCAACACATAGCGATGCCCGGTACAACAGAGCGAAACCCTGCCCACAATTGCTATGTTTCAGCCTCTCATTGCCATGACTTCCTGTTGAGGTTCTTCCCCTTTCTCAATGACCCTCTGTTGAACCAACCGCAATATCCTTGCCCATGACTAACCCCTCTCCTGATGGTAGAGCCAAAGTATTCGAGATAAAAATCATGCCATCTTCACATCTAAGGCCTTTACTGAATATATTTCTTCCAAGAAGATTTCTTTATTCTTTTGGCAGTCCAAGGAACATTCTTCTCTGACAACACAGAATTCAAAAGCACCAAGCCTTTGGGAAAGTTCTACTCTTTCTCACATGGTTGATATGATGCAACATCAACCAGGCAGTACACAGTAGCATGGTTTTGCAGTAATCGTTTCCTGTAACCACATATAGTAGGATATAAATGAGTATAGCAATGGATACATTAAATTTAAAACATCTCCAGTTTTGCCACTTAGAAACATTGGAGGCAAACATTACTCAACTCGTATTTACTCTTCTCAAAAATGAAAACACTGCCTTCTTTGAAAAACTGTTGCTTATGAAGGTTTACTCTTTAAAAGTATGAAGACACTTTTAAAAAATGATTTTCAATACATAAGTTACTTCTTAATGTTATTAAAATGGAAGCATTCCCATAACATGTGCTGTGATATTGAATGAGAGAATGTCAGAAATGGGACAATGGGAAGCTGCTGCAATAAAATAGAACACAATATCTAGAGTAGATCTGAAGGGAGAGCATCAGAGCTGGGTGTACAGAAATGTAAAGAAATAGTATCTTGTTGGGAACATTACAATTGTGCGCGTGTGCTCACAGGTTTTTGTTTGCTTGTTCCAGTTAGAAACGGGGGATTCTGGGGAAAAACAAAGATAAAATGGGTGGCTGCACTATAAAACAACATGGCAAAAACAAAGTGTGCACGATTGTCGCTGTCTCTGTTGACAAGAGCCTGCTCTCGCTCTCTCACTTCTATTGCCACCTGTTCTTGAGCTTTCCACTTCTCGCTGTCGATCAAAGTGTGGAGCATCCAAAACAAAACGAAAAGAGGTCCAGACAGACAAGTTTTGAGGGTTTTTTTTTTTTAGATGATGACCAATTATCAAAGAAGCCCCAGTGAGTAATCACTGGGCTGTGAACCTCAAGGTCAAAAGGTCAAAGCCAACTGTGGCTCCCTGGGAGCATCATTAGATGCCCTAGATTGGTTCCCTGTGAATTAGAATCCACTTGCTGGCAGTGGTTTAGACTGATTATTAAAATTTGCAGTCTATAGTCACAAGATTCAAGTGCCCTTTAAAAACAGATGTCATATCTATATCTATATAGGTATAGCTATAAATATATATACTATGTAAATGAGAAGACATTGACATTTACACCTACAATCTGATATAATACATATAATTTTCAGTTAAACAGTTCAGTCCTTTGATATTAGCTTCAAGTAATTGTATGTTCTGAATTGAATATAAACTTATTGAAAGCTTGATCACTTCTATTTTTCATAATTAGATATCATCTTTAGTTTCATAATAACTCTGATTATTAATAACTCTGCCAGTGACTTTAAGGAGAAAAATAAGCTTTCAAGTTAGCAGACTTGTTTATATTGAAGCCATAGAAAAGTTTTTTATCATTTAACTAAGATATTTGAAACTGATACAGAAATCTCTCAATATAACAAGATAACATAGCTTGAAAACTTGAATTAAGAACTCATTCAACTTACTATAATTAAATGATAAATGTAATGTCTAAAACCACTTGTACTGTCAGATTGAGAGTACTTTTAAGTAGCCTATATATATCCATCAACAAATAAAAGAATTTTTAATATGTGTTGCATGCATGCAATTGGACATAACTCACTCATAAGGGGAGATGAAGTTTGAATACAATGCTAAGAATTAATGAACTATGAAAACAGTATTTAGTATGTAAAGGAAAAACTTAGAAAGCCGTTTTGACACAAGCTGGATTATGGGTGTAAACACAACACTTTTACATAAAACTGGACTTTTATTGGCCTGACTGTTGTTCTAATAAACTTCTTTCATATAGCTATGAAAATTGTTAGAAACTATAAACAAATATGGTGATTTTCTACACGGTCAAGCTAAAATGTTAAATAACTATGAGGGGCTATCCCAAAACACCCGATGCTCACTTGTTTTGTTTTGTTTTTTATGATGTGAGGGGGTAGTGCATTTGGAGTTCATACCACCAGGTCAGACTGTTAATCATGCTTTCCAGAGGCTCTCAAAGAATGCATAACAGTTTGAGACAAAAAATGACTGATTTGTGGCAGACAAGGAACTTTTTTGCCACCATGACAATGCAGCTACTAACACAAACATCTCAGTGTGCCAGATTTTGGCCAAAAACAGCATGCCCCTCTTGCTCCACTATCAGGAGCAGCATGATCAATAATTACTTAACACTCTTGACAGTTTTGAATTCTCGGTTTGTTCATTTCAAACACAAATCAAATAATCTGACAATCTTAAAATTAGCTTGTAATTAGCTATAAGGGTAGCACAAGATTAATTCAATATCACATCAGTTACTGGCTTTAGTCCCATTAGGCATTGCCTTCATTGGTGTGCTTCCCCAGGGCAGAGTTGGAGTGAGCAGGAGCTGATGTCTCCTCCTTGGTTCCTAGCTCTCCGAGTTCTGTCTCTCTACCTGGGGCTTTATAGGTGGTCTTACTGGCTCTTTGACGTCCTTCTTGCATTGGGCCAGGTCTTATCAGGGTTGCCCAGATTTGCCTGGGGAGCTTCTAGGTGCCGCCCTGGTAGGTAGTTTATTTCTTTTCAGTGAGTGTGCAGTGATTCAGCATTTCTTACTGGACTTTTGGTCTCTCTCAAAACGGAGTCACTTATGTTCATACGTGGGACGTAAGCCAGCATCTTGCAAGGCAGTTCCACGTCTTGTAAGGTGTTTTTTTGTTTGTTTTTTAAACATTTTATTAGGGGCTCATACAACTCTTATCACAATCCATACATATACATACATCAGTGTATAAAGCACATCTGCACATTCTCTGCCCTAATCATTTTCAAAGCTGTTGCTCTCCACTGGTGCCCGACTATCAAAAGAGATAGTGTCTGGGGTCTTAAAGGCTTGAAGATAAACAAGCGGCCATCTAGCTCAGAAGCAACAAAGCCCACATGGAAGAACACCCCAGCCTGTGTGATCGCGTGGTCCCGAAGGAATCAGTTATCAGGCATCAAAGAACAAAAAATCATATCATTGGCTGCACACCTCCATGATATGATCGCCGAGGATAAACGGGTGCATAAGCAAATGTGGCGAAGAAAGTTGATGGTGCCCAGCTATTGAAAGCGATAGTGTCTGGGGTCTTAAAGGCTTGAAGATGTAAGGTGGTTTTAACACGCTGTCATCACCCACACACCTGACTGCCTGACCTTGCTCCATGAGACTTCTTTTTGTTTCTGCTAATGAAGAGGGACATCAAAAGACAGTGATTTAATGACATAGAGGGGTTAAGAAAAAAAACAAAGGAGGTGCTGTCACCCATTCAAACAGATGAGTGAAAAATGTTTTCAAGAATGAATCATAGTTTCACAAATTTATTAAGTGCAATGGAGAGTACTTTGAAGGTGATAAAGTGGTTTTGTAATAAATAAATAAATAAATACATAGCTTTGAAAAAAATTCCAGGTTTCTTGGGGGTTACTCTCTCATGCATCCCTAAAGATCAGAGTATTACCACAGATACAATAAAAAATAAGCATAACTAAACAGCATTAAAGGCACTTTTGTTAAATTTTGACTCAGTGACTGGTATTTTGAATCAGTAACTAGAGTCATATTCTTCTAAGCAATATAATTTACATCTCTAATATTTTGCTCTTCAACTACAAACTGAAGAAAATAATAGCTGCTTACATATTGTTATAGATTAAGTAATATGGATATATGCATATGGATATAGTGTATGCAAGATCATTTAAAAACAAACAACAACAAAACACCCGTTGCCATGGTGTTTCTTAGAATCCACGGCCTTCTCCCACGTGTCAGAACCTAACTGTGCTCCCCATCATTCGACTGATGCTGACGCCACTGAGTACATTGAGTATATTTGAACTGCCAACTTTTATACTACTGGGAAAGCACAATATGGGCCACCTAATATTTCTGGTGACTCATATAATTATAGTTCTTCTTTAATTTGTCATGTAAATAAGTCTATAGAAGGTTTCTGATAATACAGCAAGAAATAAGACAAAATGAGCAAGAGAAATCTACACTCTAAGTTACTTTTCTTTGAGTATTGAAAGCCTATATACCTTATGGGTATATATGAATATATTTTGTAGCTACAAATATATATTGTATATGAGTATATTTTGTAGTTACAAATATATATTGTAAAACATTTGCCACATGTTCATAAAAATAAATTAAATTCACATAAATATGTGTATGTATATTTACATAGGCTCTTATTTTACTATTAGTCTTTGGAGCGATATGAATCTGAGGGCAATTTGAAAAGTGATAATAAAAATTTTTTTCTTCAAGGAAATCACATTCCCATGTGGAAGCTACTCTTTTACATAAAAACTCAATTATAAGTCAGTGCTATAATGTAGAAACAGGGGTGGAGGAACCAGTTCTAACTGAACAATTTGTTTCGGTTTAAACAAAACAAATCCTGGCAGTTGAAATAGATTTGTGATTGATCCATTCCTGGAAAGGAAAGCATCTGTCTTATTTACTGAGGAATCAATAGAGGACTCGTTCTAAGCGCTTCAGTTTATCTTACTCTGCGAGGAGGGCTATTTGTGGTACATTTGACTAAGTTTGCTATTCAAAGATGGAAAAAGGGCTTTTTAAATAAACATTTTAAAATAAGAGAAGAGCACAAAAGAAACATTTGTATTCTGATGAATCTAACCTCAATCTAAGTCTCTCTAAAATTACACAATTTATCAACACTAACGGTGCTTGGTGGCACCAGTGAGCTCACACAGAGGAACGATGGTGAGGAGGGCCCAAGACCAGGCAGTGTTTGGTTCTGCAAAAAGGTCCCAATGAGTCTGAACGGGCGTGGCAGCGCAGAAAAACACCAACAAACTGTGCTTTGACGATTTTCCATAGTGGAGTTAGAAATCTTAACACGATATTGTCTGGTATCTTATACAAGTGCTAAATTGCTAATTGCCATTAAATGTGAATATTTTATATTTGACTCTATTGCTGTTGAAAATCATAGCTTATGATAAATATTAGTATAATGCCTTAAATGAAATAAAAATTACTATACATAAATCTTTGTGCTGCACATTACTAAAAGGTTGAAAGGATGAAGTGTTTTCTTCCTTTAAACATTAGATTTAAATATTAGATTCTTGTATAAAATACAGGGTAGGTGGAGAAGAAGAAGGCTTTCAACACAGGGCCTGCTCCAACTGAACGCAAATGTAACCACGGTGAGGTCGGCGAGCCAGGCAGTGTGTGTGTGTTCTGTCAGACATGAGGTTGCTATGGGGACGCAGCACTATCGCACCAACAACAGCAGCCTGGAAGGCGGTGATTACTGAGGTTTTTCTTATTTTACTTTGAGTCAAATACAAGCTCAGAAAATATTATTGTATTTGGAAATGGAATACTAAATGACCTGGTAAGTTTACCAAAGTTCTGTAAAATCAGATAATTAATTAACTGACAAAATTGTCTAGTCCACTAAATTGCAATGTTTCATGCAAATGGTCTAATAGCAAATGCTTTTGAAAGTCATATGTCTCTGGGTTTTTATCCTAACTATTCAATTCTACTGTTATTATTATTATTGCTCTTAGATGTCATCATGGCTCAGTACCACCTCATGTACCACAGAAAGAGACAGTGCCCAGGCCTGCCCATCCTTGCAATTGTTCTTGGGCTTGGGCCCACTGTTGCAATCACTGTGCCAATCTATCTTCCTGAGGACCCTCCGCCTTTTCACTGCCCCTTTACTGTCCATTATTATTTATGGTTTCTTAGAGTCTTAGCACTTGGGATAGCGATCTAGGGAACCATCAACTTCCATTGACTTTCCCTGGAGGCAATCACAGTTAATTCCTTACACACTTAAACATTTTAAGAGGTAAGTGTGAAAGCATCCCTGCCTATGTATTTGAGGCTGTGCAGATCCAGTTTTGCCATTCCACCCTTACAAAACCACCAAAAGATTTGCTGTTTTTCTTACACACCATAGTATGGCCCCACTTGCATAAAACCTGGATGAAGGGGATCTTTCTATATCCAAGAACTAACAAATATCTCCAAAGAGAAGCAATTTCAGAACATCAGCTCCTATCTCCAAGTTTTAATCTCTTTGAAATTTTAACCCCGACCCATACACATTTTGTCAACAGACTCATGTGTTATCAAATAAAATCATTTTGCATCTTACCTGGATATTCTAGCTGTGCTCCCCCAGATGCAGGTGTGACTGTAAGCAACACTGCTCTACACAGAATCACACCTACCAAGGACTTTTATTACATCACTCATCTATATTTATTGAAAAGACAGAACACCTTTTGTTCCTGAACCTAGACTTTTTAAGTTAGATTGCTACTCTGGATTAAATTGTGTCTTCAACACAGTACTTGGCAATGCTGTCCCCTATACCTGTGAATGAGGACCCCTGGTGGGGTCATGGGTACAGTTGGGTCTTCAAGTCGCAAAGTCAGCAATTCTACCAACCAGCCAGTTCTAGGGAGACAAAGGGACTGTGTCATCTTGTCAAGAATGACAGGAACTGCCAGGAAGATGGCACTATGGTAAGATCATCAGGCAGGACATCCTTGGAGTGAAGTGTGGGTCCTGGACTAGAAGTGCCTGGGGGAGTCTTCAGCTGTGCTTGCCGGGATATACACTACCCTCTGTTTCTGAACCAGAGCCCTTGTGCCTGGAGTCAGAGCACAGGTCCCCTTGCCTTAAGCCCTCCATCTCTCACCTGAGACCCACCTGCAGTGCCTATCTGTACACCCTGCACACACACCTAATCCTCAATACACCACCTTCCATTCCTCTCCTCCACCCCCCCCCATGCACATGCACACACACAAGCGCACATGCTATCCTCAGTTTATCATTGTCCTGGGGACCCGCGCCTGCTGTCTTGCTCTTGCACTCCCTTTCCCACGGACACAGGCACCATTCCCAGTTTATTATCAAGCAGGTGACCGGATGCTGGGAAGTCCTTCATCCCCCCCCCCCCCCCGCCGCACACACACTGCCAGCAATACATCCACCCCACTGAGGTTCTCTGTGTATTCTCTTTAGCCCAGGTGATCAGAGCAGAGCATCCCTTGCCTTAATCTCTCTCCCTCCCCCTGAGACCCACACACAGTGCTCCCCTGCTGCTCCTGTGCACCCCTCCTGGGCAACCAGTCCCATCCCTGGCATTCTCTCACCTTATCCTCCTCCCAGTGACACACATGCCAAAGCCCCCCTCATATTCCTGCCCAGGCAGCCGGAGCATAGTAGGCCCTTGCCATTCCCCTCGACCTCCACCTGAGGCCCACACATCATGCTTACCTGCATCCTTGCACCCATCCACTGAGTGACCCATGCACCACACCCCTTATTGGGCAACCTGTGAACAGCACATGCTGCCAGCCTGTTCGCTGTTCAAGAGTGGTTAGTTAGCCACTCCTGTCGTGTGCTCAAGAGGTCCTGTACTGTTGGCTACAAGCACATCCCACACAGCCAGCTGCTTGTGGGCTCTCCACCCACACACCCCTTCCCTGGCAAAAAGCACCAAGCCTGCTACCTAACAGCTTACTCTCCTTTCGCACCAGCTGTCCATGTGCACTCCATCCCCCAAAACCGGGCACTACAAGTCTGCAAATTATCCTTTTATGGTTGTCCACATGCTGGGAGGAGACCCAATATCGACTGCCCTTTTAGGTCACTACAGAGATGTCTGAGTGGCCTTTGGAAAATGCTAGACCCTGGAGACCTGCAGATCTTCATCCCTATTGGGGCAATCCCAGTGCCGAGTCTTGCATACACCTCTAATAGCAAGGGTGCAATTGGGTCCTCCAGATATTTAACCACAGCTGGCTAGGAAGAAACCCAGCCCCAGTGAGTTAGTAGATGTGGCTCAAAAATATGACATAGCTAGGGCCAGGTAGGTTTTAGACTTATTCTTATTAGCCTCTGAGAGAAAATGCAGGCCTTTCCCACTCTGCTCTACACACTGCCCACAAAATAGCGCCTCCTGATACACCAAAATGTCACGCAGCCTACAACCCACGGAGGCAGTCACTACAAATCAAGAGAAACTAATCACAATGTCTTAAGAGGACTTGAACCTAGCAATATACATAGAAGAAGCAGACTTTGAACCGCCACAGAAAGAAATCTTCTGAATACTGTTTAAAATCATGTGGGACATGAGGGAATCAACACAAGAGAAGGGTGAAAAATAGAGAGGATAGAGTCCATGTACTGATGGGAAATACAAAAGTTAAGCGACAATGCAGGTAAATCAAAGAAAATAGTAAGAGATCTCACCACTAGGTTGGAAAATGCAGATAATTGTATCAGCAACCTCGAAGATAACCATGCAGAATTCAACAAATGCGAAATATAAACAAGATGATTAAAGATGCTGAAGAAAACCTGAGAACAATGAGAAATGGTATGAAAAGAAACCATAGCCGAATAATTAGGATGCCAAAGCAAGATGAAACAAAGAAATAAACAACCAATATAGCAAGGGATTTCCTGGAAGAAAGCGTCCCCAATATATAATAAAAGGGGGTCCAAAAATCATCCAGTAAGCAGAGAGGACACCAATTACACTGATTCCTAAAAAGAAGTA
Source organism: Tenrec ecaudatus (assembly GCF_050624435.1). NCBI lineage: Eukaryota > Metazoa > Chordata > Mammalia > Afrosoricida > Tenrecidae > Tenrec > Tenrec ecaudatus. The sequence continues at coordinate 47,782,543 of NC_134533.1, forward strand.
TACAGTAGTCTAATTATCCAACTTGGAGGAAAAAGAAAAAATCATAAGGGCAGCCAGAGAAAATAATGCAGTCACCTATAAGATTAATCAGATGAGGATATGCTCAGATGTATCAGTCAAAACCCTGGAGAAGAGGAAAGAATGGAGTAACATCATCAGAGTTGAGGGAGAAGATTTGAAGTCGAGATAGTAGGGGATCTTAGTGTTTTCTTGGTTTAGGAACAGTTTAGAGGATACATGAAAACAAAACCCAGAGCTAGAAAGATCACTTTCCAACTAACTTTGTACAGAAAGCCAACATCCACAGAACACAGACATGAAACTGCCATATAGTATAATACCATCCAGAAGTCATGGCACTGAAAGCAATGCCCAAGATGGAGTTAAGAATGCAAGTACAGCCTTTTCACGAAGATGGCGCCGAAGGCAAAGAAGGAAGCTCCTGCCCCTCCAAAAACGGAAGCCAAAGCAAAGGCTTTAAAAGCCAAGAAGGCCATGCTGAAAGGCGTCCACAGCCACACAAAAAAAGAAGATCCGCACGTCACCCACCTTCCGGCGGCCCAAGACCTTGAGACTAAGAAGGCAGCCCAAATACCCTCGGAAGAGCGCCCCCAGAAGAAATAAGCTGGACCATTATGCCATCATCAAGTTCCCCTTGACTACAGAGTCTGCCATGTAGAAGATAGAAGATAACAACACACTTGTGTTCATTGTGGATGTCAAAGTCAACAAACACCAGGTCAAACAGGCTGTGAAGAAGCTCTAAGACATTGAC